>NW_025721145.1:0-618224 GCF_922984935.1 Meles meles
CGGGGGGGCCGCCCTGCGGCCCTCTGGTGCCCGAAGTGTGTTCGCCGGGCGTTTTCCGGCCAATTCTCACGAGCGTTCTGCCCAAATCGGGATCGATTTGGGCAGAACGCTCGTGAGAATTGGCCGGCGTTGGGCAGCCCTGGTCAGCGCCCAGGGCCGCGTGGAGCAGGGCCCTTTCTCGCTCGGGGCATGGCGCGGCCACCCGGAAAACGAGCCGCGACGATGGGGCGCGGCCGGCGGCCCCGGCGCCGGGGAGTTTTCCCCGAGCAGAGTGGATGGAGGCGCCGTGGCCGGGCGTCCGCCTCCGCCGTGGCGGGCGGCCGGGGCGCCCTTGGAGGGGGCTGGCCTCTGTGGGGGAACGGAGTGATCTCTCACTCCACGGCTGGGACGAAGCCGCGAAAGGTGCCGTTGTCCCCGGGACGGTCGGGGGTCTCGTGGCGCGGGACTCAGGGTTCCCTATGCGGAGGCCCCCAGGCTCAGGCCCCTGGCAACGGAAGGCTGAGCAAGCAGGCCCGGGCCCGGGACCCGCTTTCGGGGCTGGCCCGGCCCCAGCGGCCGGCGCCAGGGAGGGGACCCCCGGAGGCTGAGGAGCGGGAGGCGTCGGCCTCCCCGGGGCCCGCCTCCCGGAGCTCCTCCTGGCGGTGCCGGAACGCGCCGACACGCGATCCCGGACAGGGCCCCGGGGGGGCGGCCCTGCGGCCCTCTGGTGCCCGAAGTGTGTTCGCCGGGCGTTTTCCGGCCAATTCTCACGAGCGTTCTGCCCAAATCGGGATCGATTTGGGCAGAACGCTCGTGAGAATTGGCCGGCGTTGGGCAGCCCTGGTCAGCGCCCAGGGCCGCGTGGAGCAGGGCCCTTTCTCGCTCGGGGCATGGCGCGGCCACCCGGAAAACGAGCCGCGACGATGGGGCGCGGCCGGCGGCCCCGGCGCCGGGGAGTTTTCCCCGAGCAGAGTGGATGGAGGCGCCGTGGCCGGGCGTCCGCCTCCGCCGTGGCGGGCGGCCGGGGCGCCCGTGGAGGGGGCTGGCCTCTGTGGGGGAACGGAGTGATCTCTCACTCCACGGCTGGGACGAAGCCGCGAAAGGTGCCGTGGTCGCCGGGACGGTCGGGGGGACTCGTGGCGCGGGACTCAGGGTTCCCCATGCGGAGGCCCCCAGGCTCAGGCCCCTGGCAACGGAAGGCTGAGCAAGCAGGCCCGGGCCCGGGCCCGGCTTTCGGGGCTGGCCCGGCCCCAGCGGCCGGCGCCATGGAGGGGACCCCCGTAGGCTGAGGAGCGGGAGGCGTCGGCCTCCCCGGGGCCCGCCTCCCGGAGCTCCTCCTGGCGGTGCCGGAACGCGCCGACACGCGATCCCGGACAGGGCCCCGGGGGGGCGGCCCTGCGGCCCTCTGGTGCCCGAAGTGTGTTCGCCGGGCGTTTTCCGGCCAATTCTCACGAGCGTTCTGCCCAAATCGGGATCGATTTGGGCAGAACGCTCGTGAGAATTGGCCGGCGTTGGGCAGCCCTGGTCAGCGCCCAGGGCCGCGTCGAGCAGGGCCCTTTCTCGCTCGGGGCATGGCGCGGCCACCCGGAAAACGAGCCGCGACGATGGGGCGCGGCCGGCGGCCCCGGCGCCGGGGAGATTTCCCCGAGCAGAGTGGATGGAGGCGCTGTGGCCGGGCGTCGGCCTCCGCCGTGGCGGGCGGCCGGGGCGCCCGTGGAGGGGGCTGGCCTCTGTGGGGGAACGGAGTGATCTCTCACTCCACGGCTGGGACGAAGCCGAGAAAGGTGCCGTGGTCGCCGGGACGGTCGGGGGGACTCGTGGCGCGGGACTCAGGGTTCCCCATGCGGAGGCCCCCAGGCTCAGGCCCCTGGCAACGGAAGGCTGAGCAAGCAGGCCCGGGCCCGGGCCCGGCTTTCGGGTCTGGCCCGGCCCCAGCGGCCGGCGCCAGGGAGGGGACCCCCGGAGGCTGAGGAGCGGGAGGCGTCGACCTCCCCGGGGCCCGCCTCCCGGAGCTCCTCCTGGCGGTGCCGGAACGCGCCGACACGCGATCCCGGACAGGGCCCCGGGGGGGCGGCCCTGCGGCCCTCTGGTGCCCGAAGTGTGTTCGCCGGGCGTTTTCCGGCCAATTCTCACGAGCGTTCTGCCCAAATCGGGATCGATTTGGGCAGAACGCTCGTGAGAATTGGCCGGCGTTGGGCAGCCCTGGTCAGCGCCCAGGGCCGCGTGGAGCAGGGCCCTTTCTCGCTCGGGGCATGGCGCGGCCACCCGGAAAACGAGCCGCGACGATGGGGCGCGGCCGGCGGCCCCGGCGCCGGGGAGTTTTCCCCCGAGCAGAGTGGATGGAGGCGCCGTGGCCGGGCGTCCGCCTCCGCCGTGGCGGGCGGCCGGGGCGCCCGTGGAGGGGGCTGGCCTCTGTGGGGGAACGGAGTGATCTCTCACTCCACGGCTGGGACAGAGCCGCGAAAGGTGCCGTTGTCCCCGGGACGGTCGGGGGGACTCGTGGCGCGGGACTCAGGGTTCCCCATGCGGAGGCCCCCAGGCTCAGGCCCCTGGCAACGGAAGGCTGAGCAAGCAGGCCCGGGCCCGGGACCCGCTTTCGGGGCTGGCCCGGCCCCAGCGGCCGGCGCCAGGGAGGGGACCCCCGGAGGCTGAGGAGCGGGAGGCGTCGGCCTCCCCGGGGCCCGCCTCCCGGAGCTCCTCCTGGCGGTGCCGGAACGCGCCGACACGCGATCCCGGACAGGGCCCCGGGGGGGCGGCCCTGCGGCCCTCTGGTGCCCGAAGTGTGTTCGCCGGGCGTTTTCCGGCCAATTCTCACGAGCGTTCTGCCCAAATCGGGATCGATTTGGGCAGAACGCTCGTGAGAATTGGCCGGCGTTGGGCAGCCCTGGTCAGCGCCCAGGGCCGCGTGGAGCAGGGCCCTTTCTCGCTCGGGGCATGGCGCGGCCACCCGGAAAACGAGCCGCGACGATGGGGCGCGGCCGGCGGCCCCGGCGCCGGGGAGTTTTCCCCGAGCAGAGTGGATGGAGGCGCCGTGGCCGGGCGTCCGCCTCCGCCGTGGCGGGCGGCCGGGGCGCCCGTGGAGGGGGCTGGCCTCTGTGGGGGAACGGAGTGATCTCTCACTCCACGGCTGAGACGAAGCCGCGAAAGGTGCCGTGGTCGCCGGGACGGTCGGGGGGACTCGTGGCGCGGGACTCAGGGTTCCCCATGCGGAGGCCCCCAGGCTCAGGCCCCTGGCAACGGAAGGCTGAGCAAGCAGGCCCGGGCCCGGGCCCGGCTTTCGGGGCTGGCCCGGCCCCAGCGGCCGGCGCCAGGGAGGGGACCCCCGGAGGCTGAGGAGCGGGAGGCGTCGGCCTCCCCGGGGCCCGCCTCCCGGAGCTCCTCCTGGCGGTGCCGGAACGCGCCGACACGCGATCCCGGACAGGGCCCCGGGGGGGGCCGCCCTGCGGCCCTGTGGTGCCCGAAGTGTGTTCGCCGGGCCTTTTCCGGCCAATTCTCACGAGCGTTCTGCCCAAATCGGGATCGATTTGGGCAGAACGCTCGTGAGAATTGGCCGGCGTTGGGCAGCCCTGGTCAGCGCCCAGTTCCGCGTGGAGCAGGGCCCTTTCTCGCTCGGGGCATGGCGCGGCCACCCGGAAAACGAGCCGCGACGATGGGGCGCGGCCGGCAGCCGCGGCGCCGGGGAGTTTTCCCCGAGCAGAGTGGATGGAGGCGCCGTGGCCGGGCGTCCGCCTCCGCCGTGGCGGGCGGCCGGGGCGCCCATGGAGGGGGCTGGCCTCTGTGGGGAAACGGACTGGTCTCTCGCTCCACGGCTAGGACGAAGCCGCGAAAGGTGCCGTTGTCGCCGGGACGGTCGGGGGACTCGTGGCGCGGGACTCAGGGTTCCCCATGGGGAGGCCCCCAGGCTCAGGCCCCTGGCAACGGAAGGCTGAGCAAGCAGGCCCGGGCCCGGGCCCGGGTTTCGGGGCTGGCCCGGCCCCAGCTGCCGGCGCCAGGGAGGGGACCCCCGGAGGCTGAGGAGCGGGAGGCCTCGGCCTCCCCGCGTCACGCCTCCCGGAGCTCCTCCTGGCGGTGCCGGAACGCGACGACACGCGATCCCGGTCAGGACCCCGGGGGGGGCCGCCCTGCGGCCCTGTGGTGCGCGAAGTGTGTTCGCTGGGCGTTTTCCGGCCAATTCTCACGAGCGTTCTGCCCAAATGGGGATCGATTTGGGCAGAACGCTCGTGAGAATTGGCCGGCGTTGGGCAGCCCTGGTCAGCGCCCAGTTCCGCGTGGAGCAGGGCCCTTTCTCGCTCGGGGCATGTCGCGGCCACCCGGAAAACGAGCCGCGACGATGGGGCGCGGCCGGCAGCCGCGGCGCCGGGGAGTTTTCCCCGAGCAGAGTGGATGGAGGCGCCGTGGCCGGGCGTCCGCCTCCGCCGTGGCGGGCGGCCGAGGCGCCCCTGGAGGGGGCTGGCCTCTGTGGGGAAACGGACTGGTCTCTCACTCCGCGGCTAGGACGAAGCCGCGAAAGGTGCCGTTGTCGCCGGGACGGTCGGGGGACTCGTGGCGCGGGACTCAGGGTTCCCCATGGGGAGGCCCCCAGGCTCAGGCCCCTGGCAACGGAAGGCTGAGCAAGCAGGCCCGGGCCCGGGCCCGGGTTTCGGGGCTGGCCCGGCCCCAGCTCCCGGCGCCAGGGAGGGGACCCCCGGAGGCTGAGGAGCGGGAGGCGTCGGCCTCCCCGCGGCACGCCTCCCGGAGCTCCTCCTGGCGGTGCCGGAACGCGACGACACGCGATCCCGGACAGGGCCCCGGGGGGGGCCGCCCTGCGGCCCTGTGGTGCCCGAAGTGTGTTCGCCGGGCGTTTTCCGGCCAATTCTCACGAGCATTCTGCCCAAATCGGGATCGATTTGGGCAGAACGCTCGTGAGAATTGGCCGGCGTTGGGCAGCCCTGGTCAGCGCCCAGTTCCGCGTGGAGCAGGGCCCTTTCTCGCTCGGGGCATGTCGCGGCCACCCGGAAAACGAGCCGCGACGTTGGGCGCGGCCGGCAGCCGCGGCGCCGGGGAGTTTTCCCCGAGCAGAGTGGATGGAGGCGCCGTGGCCGGGCGTCCGCCTCTGCCGTGGCGGGCGGCCGGGGCGCCCCTGGAGGGGGCTGGCCTCTGTGGGGAAACGGACTGGTCTCTCGCTACGCGGCTAGGACGAAGCCGCGAAAGGTGCCGTTGTCGCCGGGACGGTCGGGGGACTCGTGGCGCGGGACTCATGGTTCCCCATGGGGAGGCCCCCAGGCTCAGGCCCCTGGCAACGGAAGGCTGAGCAAGCAGGCCCGGGCCCGGGCCCGGCTTTCGGGGCTGGCCCGGCCCCAGCTGCCAGCGCCAGGGAGGGGACCCCCGGAGGCTGAGGAGCGGGAGGTGTCGGCCTCCCCGTGGCACGCCTCCCGGAGCTCCTGCTGGCGGTGCCGGAACGCGACGACACGCGATCCCGGACAGGGCCCCGGGGGGGGCCGCCCTGCGGCCCTGTGGTGCCCGAAGTGTGTTCGCCGGGCCTTTTCCGGCCAATTCTCACGAGCGTTCTGCCCAAATCGGGATCGATTTGGGCAGAACGCTCGTGAGAATTGGCCGGCGTTGGGCAGCCCTGGTCAGCGCCCAGTTCCGCGTGGAGCAGGGCCCTTTCTCGCTCGGGGCATGTCGCGGCCACCCGGAAAACGAGCCGCGACGATGGGGCGCGGCCGGCAGCCGCGGCGCCGGGGAGTTTTCCCCGAGCAGAGTGGATGGAGGCGCCGTGGCCGGGCGTCCGCCTCCGCCGTGGGGGGCGGCCGGGGCGCCCCTGGAGGGGGCTGGCCTCTGTGGGGAAACGGACTGGTCTCTCACTCCGCGGCTAGGACGAAGCCGCGAAAGGTGCCGTTGTGGCCGGGACGGTCGGGGGACTCGTGGCGCGGGACTCAGGTTTCCCCATGGGGAGGCCCCCAGGCTCAGGCCCCTGGCAACGGAAGGCTGAGCAAGCAGGTCCGGGCCCGGGCCCGGCTTTCGGGGCTGGCCCGGCCCCAGCTGCCGGCGCCAGGGAGGGGACCCCCGGAGGCTGAGGAGCGGGAGGCGTCGGCCTCCCCGCGGCACGCCTCCCGGAGCTCCTCCTGGCGGTGCCGGAACGCGACGACACGCGATCCCGGACAGGGCCCCGGGGGGGGCCGCCCTGCGGCCCTGTGGTGCCCGAAGTGTGTTCGCCGGGCCTTTTCCGGCCAATTCTCACGAGCGTTCTGCCCAAATCGGGATCGATTTGGGCAGAACGCTCGTGAGAATTGGCCGTCGTTGGGCAGCCCTGGTCAGCGCCCAGTTCCGCGTGGAGCAGGGCCCTTTCTCGCTCGGGGCATGTCGCGGCCACCCGGAAAACGAGCCGCGACGATGGGGCGCGGCCGGCAGCCGCGGCGCCGGGGAGTTTTCCCCGAGCAGAGTGGATGGAGGCGCCGTGGCCGGGCGTCCGCCTCCGCCGTGGCGGGCGGCCGGGGCGCCCATGGAGGGGGCTGGCCTCTGTGGGGAAACGGACTGGTCTCTCACTCCGCGGCTAGGACGAAGCCGCGAAAGGTGCCGTTGTCGCCGGGACGGTCGGGGGACTCGTGGCGCGGGACTCAGGGTTCCCCATGGGGAGGCCTCCAGGCTCAGGACCCTGGCAACGGAAGGCTGAGCAAGCAGGCCCGGGCCCGGGCCCGGCTCTCGGGGCTGGCCCGGCCCCAGCTGCCGGCGCCAGGGAGGGGACCCCCGGAGGCTGAGGAGCGGGAGGCCTCGGCCTCCCCGCGTCACACCTCCCGGAGCTCCTCCTGGCGGTGCCGGAACGCGACGACACGCGATCCCGGTCAGGGCCCCGGGGGGGGCCGCCCTGCGGCCCTGTGGTGCGCGAAGTGTGTTCGCTGGGCGTTTTCCGGCCAATTCTCACGAGCATTCTGCCCAAATCGGGATCGATTTGGGCAGAACGCTCGTGAGAATTGGCCGGCGTTGGGCAGCCCTGGTCAGCGCCCAGTTCCGCGTGGAACAGGGCCCTTTCTCGCTCGGGGCATGTCGCGGCCACCCGGAAAACGAGCCGCGACGATGGGGCGCGGCCGGCAGCCGTGGCGCCGGTGAGTTTTCCCCGAGCAGAGTGGATGGAGGCGCCGTGGCCGGGCGTCCGCCTCCGCCGTGGCGGGCGGCCGGGGCGCCCCTGGAGGGGGCTGGCCTCTGTGGGGAAACGGACTGGTCTCTCGCTCCACGGCTAGGACGAAGCCGCGAAAGGTGCCGTTGTCGCCGGGACGGTCGGGGGACTCGTGGCGCGGGACTCAGGGTTCCCCATGGGGAGGCCCCCAGGCTCAGGCCCCTGGCAACGGAAGGCTGAGCAAGCAGGCCCGGGCCCGGGCCCGGGTTTCGGGGCTGGCCCGGCCCCAGCTCCCGGCGCCAGGGAGGGGACCCCCGGAGGCTGAGGAGCGGGAGGCTTCGGCCTCCCCGCGGCACGCCTCCCGGAGCTCCTCCTGGCGGTGCCGGAACGCGACGACACGCGATCCCGGACAGGGCCCCGGGGGGGGCCGCCCTGCGGCCCTGTGGCGCCCGAAGTGTGTTCGCCGGGCGTTTTCCGGCCAATTCTCACGAGCGTTCTGCCCAAATCGGGATCGATTTGGGCAGAACGCTCGTGAGAATTGGCCGGCGTTGGGCAGCCCTGGTCAGCGCCCAGTTCCGCGTGGAGCAGGGCCCTTTCTCGCTCGGGGCATGTCGCGGCCACCCGGAAAACGAGCCGCGACGATGGGGCGCGGCCGGCAGCCGCGGCGCCGGGGAGTTTTCCCCGAGCAGAGTGGATGGAGGCGCCGTGGCCGGGCGTCCGCCTCCGCCGTGGCGGGCGGCCGGGGCGCCCCTGGAGGGGGCTGGCCTCTGTGGGGAAACGGACTGGTCTCTCACTCCGCGGCTAGGACGAAGCCGCGAAAGGTGCCGTTGTCGCCGGGACGGTCGGGGGACTCGTGGCGCGGGACTCAGGGTTCCCCATGGGGAGGCCCCCAGGCTCAGGCCCCTGGCAACGGAAGGCTGAGCAAGCAGGCCCGGGCCCGGGCCCGGGTTTCAGGGCTGGCCCGGCCCCAGCTCCCGGCGCCAGGGAGGGGACCCGCGGAGGCTGAGGAGCGGGAGGCGTCGGCCTCCCCGCGGCACGCCTCCCGGAGTTCCTCCTGGCGGTGCCGGAACGCGACGACACGCGATCCCGGACAGGGCCCCGGGGGGGGCCGCCCTGCGGCCCTGTGGTGCCGGAAGTGTGTTCGCCGGGCGTTTTCCGGCCAATTCTCACGAGCATTCTGCCCAAATCGGGATCGATTTGGGCAGAACGCTCGTGAGAATTGGCCGGCGTTGGGCAGCCCTGGTCAGCGCCCAGTTCCGCGTGGAGCAGGGCCCTTTCTCGCTCGGGGCATGTCGCGGCCACCCGGAAAACGAGCCGCGACTTTGGGCGCGGCCGGCAGCCGCGGCGCCGGGGAGTTTTCCCCGAGCAGAGTGGATGGAGGCGCCGTGGCCGGGCGTCCGCCTCTGCCGTGGCGGGCGGCCGGGGCGCCCCTGGAGGGGGCTGGCCTCTGTGGGGAAACGGACTGGTCTCTCGCTACGCGGCTAGGACGAAGCCGCGAAAGGTGCCGTTGTCGCCGGGACGGTCGGGGGACTCGTGGCGCGGGACTCATGGTTCCCCATGGGGAGGCCCCCAGGCTCAGGCCCCTGGCAACGGAAGGCTGAGCAAGCAGGCCCGGGCCCGGGCCCGGCTTTCGGGGCTGGCCCGGCCCCAGCTGCCAGCGCCAGGGAGGGGACCCCCGGAGGCTGAGGAGCGGGAGGTGTCGGCCTCCCCGCGGCACGCCTCCCGGAGCTCCTGCTGGCGGTGCCGGAACGCGACGACACGCGATCCCGGACAGGGCCCCGGGGGGGGCCGCCCTGCGGCCCTGTGGTGCCTGAAGTGTGTTCGCCGGGCCTTTTCCGGCCAATTCTCACGAGCGTTCTGCCCAAATCGGGATCGATTTGGGCAGAACGCTCGTGAGAATTGGCCGGCGTTGGGCAGCCCTGGTCAGCGCCCAGTTCCGCGTGGAGCAGGGCCCTTTCTCGCTCGGGGCATGTCGCGGCCACCCGGAAAACGACCCGCGACGATGGGGCGCGGCCGGCAGCCGCGGCGCCGGGGAGTTTTCCCCGAGCAGAGTGGATGGAGGCGCCGTGGCCGGGCGTCCGCCTCCGCCGTGGCGGGCGGCCGGGGCGCCCCTGGAGGGGGCTGGCCTCTGTGGGGAAACGGACTGGTCTCTCACTCCGCGGCTAGGACGAAGCCGCGAAAGGTGCCGTTGTGGCCGGGACGGTCGGGGGACTCGTGGCGCGGGACTCAGGTTTCCCCATGGGGAGGCCCCCAGGCTCAGGCCCCTGGCAACGGAAGGCTGAGCAAGCAGGCCCGGGCCCGGGCCCGGCTTTCGGGGCTGGCCCGGCCCCAGCTGCCGGCGCCAGGGAGGGGACCCCCGGAGGCTGAGGAGCGGGAGGCGTCGGCCTCCCCGCGGCACGCCTCCTGGAGCTCCTCCTGGCGGTGCCGGAACGCGACGACACGCGATCCCGGACAGGGCCCCGGGGGGGGCCGCCCTGCGGCCCTGTGGTGCCCGAAGTGTGTTCGCCGGGCCTTTTCCGGCCAATTCTCACGAGCGTTCTGCCCAAATCGGGACCGATTTGGGCAGAACGCTCGTGAGAATTGGCCGGCGTTGGGCAGCCCTGGTCAGCGCCCAGTTCCGCGTGGAGCACGGCCGTTTCTCGCTCGGGGCATGGCGCGGCCACCCGGAAAACGAGCCGCGACGATGGGGCGCGGCGGGCAGCCGCGGCGCCGGGGAGTTTTCCCCGAGCAGAGTGGATGGAGGCGCAGTGGCCGGGCGTCCGCCTCTACCGTGGCGGGCGGCCGGGGCGCCCCTGGAGGGGGCTGGCCTCTGTGGGGGAACGGAGTGATCTCTCACTCCACGGCTGGGACGAAGCCGCGAAAGGTGCCGTTGTCGCCGGGACGGTCGGGGGACTCGTGGCGCGGGACTCAGGGTTCCCCATGGGGAGGCCCCCAGGCTCAGGCCCCTGGCAACGAAAGGCTGAGCAAGCAGGCCCGGGCCCGGGCCCGGCTTTCGGGGCTGGCCCGGCCCCAGCTGCCGGCGCCAGGGAGGGGACCCCGGGAGGCTGAGGAGCGGGAGGCGTCGGCCTCCCCGGGGCCCGCCTCCCGGAGCTCCTCCTGGCGGTGCCGGAACGCGACGACACGCGATCCCGGACAGGGCCCCGGGGGGGCGGCCCTACGGCCCTGTGGTGCCCGAAGTGTGTTCGCCGGGCGTTTTCCGGCCAATTCTCACGAGCGTTCTGCCCAAATCGGGATCGATTTGGGCAGAACGCTCGTGAGAATTGGCCGGCGTTGGGCAGCCCTGGTCAGCGCCCAGTTCCGCGTGGAGCAGGGCCCTTTCTCGCTCGGGGCATGTCGCGGCCACCCGGAAAACGAGCCGCGACGATGGGGCGCGGCCGGCAGCCGCGGCGCCGGGGAGTTTTCCCCGAGCAGAGTGGATGGAGGCGCCGTGGCCGGGCGTCCGCCTCCGCCGTGGCGGGCGGCCGGGGCGCCCATGGAGGGGGCTGGCCTCTGTGGTGAAACGGACTGGTCTCTCACTCCGCGGCTAGGACGAAACCGCGAAAGGTGCCGTTGTCGCCGGGACGGTCGGGGGACTCGTGGCACGGGACTCAGGGTTCCCCATGGGGAGGCCTCCAGGCTCAGGACCCTGGCAACGGAAGGCTGAGCAAGCAGGCCCGGGCCCGGGCCCGGCTCTCGGGGCTGGCCCGGCCCCAGCTGCCGGCGCCAGGGAGGGGACCCACGGAGGCTGAGGAGCGGGAGGCGTCGGCCTCCCCGCGGCACGCCTCCCGGAGCTCCTCCTGGCGGTGCCGGAACGCGACGACACGCGATCCCGGACAGGGCCCCGGGGGTGCCGCCCTGCGGCCCTGTGGTGCCCGAACTGTGTTCGCCGGGCGTTTTCCGGCCAATTCTCACGAGCGTTCTGCCCAAATCGGGATCGATTTGGGCAGAACGCTCGTGAGAATTGGCCGGCGTTGGGCAGCCCTGGTCAGCGCCCAGTTCCGCGTGGAGCAGGGCCCTTTCTCGCTCGGGGCATGTCGCGGCCACCCGGAAAACGAGCCGCGACGATGGGGCGCGGCCGGCAGCCGTGGCGCCGGGGAGTTTTCCCCGAGCAGAGTGGATGGAGGCGCCGTGGCCGGGCGTCCGCCTCTGCCGTGGCGGGCGGCCGGGGCGCCCCTGGAGGGGGCTGGCCTCTGTGGGGAAACGGACTGGTCTCTCGCTCCACGGCTAGGACGAAGCCGCGAAAGGTGCCGTTGTCGCCGGGACGGTCGGGGGACTCGTGGCGCGGGACTCAGGGTTCCCCATGGGGAGGCCCCCAGGCTCAGGCCCCTGGCAACGGAAGGATGAGCAAGCAGGCCCGGGCCCGGGCCCGGCTCTCGGGGCTGGCCCGGCCCCAGCTCCCGGCGCCAGGGAGGGGACCCCCGGAGGCTGAGGAGCGGGAGGCGTCGGCCTCCCCGCGGCAAGCCTCCCGGAGCTCCTCCTGGCGGTGCCGGAATGCGACGACACGCGATCCCGGACAGGGCCCCGGGGGGGGGCCGCCCTGCGGCCCTGTGGTGCCCGAAGTGTGTTCGCCGGGCGTTTTCCGGCCAATTCTCACGAGCGTTCTGCCCAAATCGGGATCGATTTGGGCAGAACACTCGTGAGAATTGGCCGGCGTTGGGCAGCCCTGGTCAGCGCCCAGTTCCGCGTGGAGCAGGGCCCTTTCTCGCTCGGGGCATGTCGCGGCCACCCGGAAAACGAGCCGCGACGATGGGGCGCGGCCGGCAGCCGCGGCGCCGGGGAGTTTTCCCCGAGCAGAGTGGATGGAGGCGCCGTGGCCGGGCGTCCGCCTCCGCCGTGGCGGGCGGCCGGGGCGCCCATGGAGGGGGCTGGCCTCTGTGGGGAAACGGACTGGTCTCTCACTCCGCGGCTAGGACGAAGCCGCGAAAGGTGCCGTTGTCGCCGGGACGGTCGGGGGACTCGTGGCGCGGGACTCAGGGTTCCCCATGGGGAGGCCTCCAGGCTCAGGACCCTGGCAACGGAAGGCTGAGCAAGCAGGCCCGGGCCCGGGCCCGGCTCTCGGGGCTGGCCCGGCCCCAGCTGCCGGCGCCAGGGAGGGGACCCCCGGAGGCTGAGGAGCGGGAGGCCTCGGCCTCCCCGCGTCACACCTCCCGGAGCTCCTCCTGGCGGTGCCGGAACGCGACGACACGCGATCCCGGTCAGGGCCCCGGGGGGGGCCGCCCTGCGGCCCTGTGGTGCGCGAAGTGTGTTCGCTGGGCGTTTTCCGGCCAATTCTCACGAGCGTTCTGCCCAAATCGGGATCGATTTGGGCAGAACGCTCGTGAGAATTGGCCGGCGTTGGGCAGCCCTGGTCAGCGCCCAGTTCCGCGTGGAACAGGGCCCTTTCTCGCTCGGGGCATGTCGCGGCCACCCGGAAAACGAGCCGCGACGATGGGGCGCGGCCGGCAGCCGTGGCGCCGGTGAGTTTTCCCCGAGCAGAGTGGATGGAGGCGCCGTGGCCGGGCGTCCGCCTCCGCCGTGGCGGGCGGCCGGGGCGCCCCTGGAGGGGGCTGGCCTCTGTGGGGAAACGGACTGGTCTCTCGCTCCACGGCTAGGACGAAGCCGCGAAAGGTGCCGTTGTCGCCGGGACGGTCGGGGGACTCGTGGCGCGGGACTCAGGGTTCCCCATGGGGAGGCCCCCAGGCTCAGGCCCCTGGCAACGGAAGGCTGAGCAAGCAGGCCCGGGCCCGGGCCCGGGTTTCGGGGCTGGCCCGGCCCCAGCTGCCGGCGCCAGGGAGGGGACCCCCGGAGGCTGAGGAGCGGGAGGCGTCGGCCTCCCCGCGGCACGCCTCCCGGAGCTCCTCCTGGCGGTGCCGGAACGCGACGACACGCGATCCCGGACAGGGCCCCGGGGGGGGCCGCCCTGCGGCCCTGTGGCGCCCGAAGTGTGTTCGCCGGGCGTTTTCCGGCCAATTCTCACGAGCGTTCTGCCCAAATCGGGATCGATTTGGGCAGAACGCTCGTGAGAATTGGCCGGCGTTGGGCAGCCCTGGTCAGCGCCCAGTTCCGCGTGGAGCAGGGCCCTTTCTCGCTCGGGGCATGTCGCGGCCACCCGGAAAACGAGCCGCGACGATGGGGCGCGGCCGGCAGCCGCGGCGCCGGGGAGTTTTCCCCGAGCAGAGTGGATGGAGGCGCCGTGGCCGGGCGTCCGCCTCCGCCGTGGCGGGCGGCCGGGGCGCCCCTGGAGGGGGCTGGCCTCTGTGGGGAAACGGACTGGTCTCTCACTCCGCGGCTAGGACGAAGCCGCGAAAGGTGCCGTTGTCGCCGGGACGGTCGGGGGACTCGTGGCGCGGGACTCAGGGTTCCCCATGGGGAGGCCCCCAGGCTCAGGCCCCTGGCAACGGAAGGCTGAGCAAGCAGGCCCGGGCCCGGGCCCGGGTTTCAGGGCTGGCCCGGCCCCAGCTCCCGGCGCCAGGGAGGGGACCCGCGGAGGCTGAGGAGCGGGAGGCGTCGGCCTCCCCGCGGCACGCCTCCCGGAGTTCCTCCTGGCGGTGCCGGAACGCGACGACACGCGATCCCGGACAGGGCCCCGGGGGGGGCCGCCCTGCGGCCCTGTGGTGCCCGAAGTGTGTTCGCCGGGCGTTTTCCGGCCAATTCTCACGAGCGTTCTGCCCAAATCGGGATCGATTTGGGCAGAACACTCGTGAGAATTGGCCGGCGTTGGGCAGCCCTGGTCAGCGCCCAGTTCCGCGTGGAGCAGGGCCCTTTCTCGCTCGGGGCATGTCGCGGCCACCCGGAAAACGAGCCGCGACGATGGGGCGCGGCCGGCAGCCGCGGCGCCGGGGAGTTTTCCCCGAGCAGAGTGGATGGAGGCGCCGTGGCCGGGCGTCCGCCTCCGCCGTGGCGGGCGGCCGGGGCGCCCATGGAGGGGGCTGGCCTCTGTGGGGAAACGGACTGGTCTCTCACTCCGCGGCTAGGACGAAGCCGCGAAAGGTGCCGTTGTCGCCGGGACGGTCGGGGGACTCGTGGCGCGGGACTCAGGGTTCCCCATGGGGAGGCCTCCAGGCTCAGGACCCTGGCAACGGAAGGCTGAGCAAGCAGGCCCGGGCCCGGGCCCGGCTCTCGGGGCTGGCCCGGCCCCAGCTGCCGGCGCCAGGGAGGGGACCCCCGGAGGCTGAGGAGCGGGAGGCCTCGGCCTCCCCGCGTCACACCTCCCGGAGCTCCTCCTGGCGGTGCCGGAACGCGACGACACGCGATCCCGGTCAGGGCCCCGGGGGGGGCCGCCCTGCGGCCCTGTGGTGCGCGAAGTGTGTTCGCTGGGCGTTTTCCGGCCAATTCTCACGAGCGTTCTGCCCAAATCGGGATCGATTTGGGCAGAACGCTCGTGAGAATTGGCCGGCGTTGGGCAGCCCTGGTCAGCGCCCAGTTCCGCGTGGAACAGGGCCCTTTCTCGCTCGGGGCATGTCGCGGCCACCCGGAAAACGAGCCGCGACGATGGGGCGCGGCCGGCAGCCGTGGCGCCGGTGAGTTTTCCCCGAGCAGAGTGGATGGAGGCGCCGTGGCCGGGCGTCCGCCTCCGCCGTGGCGGGCGGCCGGGGCGCCCCTGGAGGGGGCTGGCCTCTGTGGGGAAACGGACTGGTCTCTCGCTCCACGGCTAGGACGAAGCCGCGAAAGGTGCCGTTGTCGCCGGGACGGTCGGGGGACTCGTGGCGCGGGACTCAGGGTTCCCCATGGGGAGGCCCCCAGGCTCAGGCCCCTGGCAACGGAAGGCTGAGCAAGCAGGCCCGGGCCCGGGCCCGGGTTTCGGGGCTGGCCCGGCCCCAGCTGCCGGCGCCAGGGAGGGGACCCCCGGAGGCTGAGGAGCGGGAGGCGTCGGCCTCCCCGCGGCACGCCTCCCGGAGCTCCTCCTGGCGGTGCCGGAACGCGACGACACGCGATCCCGGACAGGGCCCCGGGGGGGGCCGCCCTGCGGCCCTGTGGCGCCCGAAGTGTGTTCGCCGGGCGTTTTCCGGCCAATTCTCACGAGCGTTCTGCCCAAATCGGGATCGATTTGGGCAGAACGCTCGTGAGAATTGGCCGGCGTTGGGCAGCCCTGGTCAGCGCCCAGTTCCGCGTGGAGCAGGGCCCTTTCTCGCTCGGGGCATGTCGCGGCCACCCGGAAAACGAGCCGCGACGATGGGGCGCGGCCGGCAGCCGCGGCGCCGGGGAGTTTTCCCCGAGCAGAGTGGATGGAGGCGCCGTGGCCGGGCGTCCGCCTCCGCCGTGGCGGGCGGCCGGGGCGCCCCTGGAGGGGGCTGGCCTCTGTGGGGAAACGGACTGGTCTCTCACTCCGCGGCTAGGACGAAGCCGCGAAAGGTGCCGTTGTCGCCGGGACGGTCGGGGGACTCGTGGCGCGGGACTCAGGGTTCCCCATGGGGAGGCCCCCAGGCTCAGGCCCCTGGCAACGGAAGGCTGAGCAAGCAGGCCCGGGCCCGGGCCCGGGTTTCAGGGCTGGCCCGGCCCCAGCTCCCGGCGCCAGGGAGGGGACCCGCGGAGGCTGAGGAGCGGGAGGCGTCGGCCTCCCCGCGGCACGCCTCCCGGAGTTCCTCCTGGCGGTGCCGGAACGCGACGACACGCGATCCCGGACAGGGCCCCGGGGGGGGCCGCCCTGCGGCCCTGTGGTGCCGGAAGTGTGTTCGCCGGGCGTTTTCCGGCCAATTCTCACGAGCATTCTGCCCAAATCGGGATCGATTTGGGCAGAACGCTCGTGAGAATTGGCCGGCGTTGGGCAGCCCTGGTCAGCGCCCAGTTCCGCGTGGAGCAGGGCCCTTTCTCGCTCGGGGCATGTCGCGGCCACCCGGAAAACGAGCCGCGACGTTGGGCGCGGCCGGCAGCCGCGGCGCCGGGGAGTTTTCCCCGAGCAGAGTGGATGGAGGCGCCGTGGCCGGGCGTCCGCCTCTGCCGTGGCGGGCGGCCGGGGCGCCCCTGGAGGGGGCTGGCCTCTGTGGGGAAACGGACTGGTCTCTCGCTACGCGGCTAGGACGAAGCCGCGAAAGGTGCCGTTGTCGCCGGGACGGTCGGGGGACTCGTGGCGCGGGACTCATGGTTCCCCATGGGGAGGCCCCCAGGCTCAGGCCCCTGGCAACGGAAGGCTGAGCAAGCAGGCCCGGGCCCGGGCCCGGCTTTCGGGGCTGGCCCGGCCCCAGCTGCCAGCGCCAGGGAGGGGACCCCCGGAGGCTGAGGAGCGGGAGGTGTCGGCCTCCCCGCGGCACGCCTCCCGGAGCTCCTCCTGGCGGTGCCGGAACGCGACGACACGCGATCCCGGACAGGGCCCCGGGGGGGGCCGCCCTGCGGCCCTGTGGTGCCTGAAGTGTGTTCGCCGGGCCTTTTCCGGCCAATTCTCACGAGCGTTCTGCCCAAATCGGGATCGATTTGGGCAGAACGCTCGTGAGAATTGGCCGGCGTTGGGCAGCCCTGGTCAGCGCCCAGTTCCGCGTGGAGCAGGGCCCTTTCTCGCTCGGGGCATGTCGCGGCCACCCGGAAAACGACCCGCGACGATGGGGCGCGGCCGGCAGCCGCGGCGCCGGGGAGTTTTCCCCGAGCAGAGTGGATGGAGGCGCCGTGGCCGGGCGTCCGCCTCCGCCGTGGCGGGCGGCCGGGGCGCCCCTGGAGGGGGCTGGCCTCTGTGGGGAAACGGACTGGTCTCTCACTCCGCGGCTAGGACGAAGCCGCGAAAGGTGCCGTTGTGGCCGGGACGTCGGGGGACTCGTGGCGCGGGACTCAGGTTTCCCCATGGGGAGGCCCCCAGGCTCAGGCCCCTGGCAACGGAAGGCTGAGCAAGCAGGCCCGGGCCCGGGCCCGGCTTTCGGGGCTGGCCCGGCCCCAGCTGCCGGTGCCAGGGAGGGGACCCCCGGAGGCTGAGGAGCGGGAGGCGTCGGCCTCCCCGCGGCACGCCTCCTGGAGCTCCTCCTGGCGGTGCCGGAACGCGACGACACGCGATCCCGGACAGGGCCCCGGGGGGGGCCGCCCTGCGGCCCTGTGGTGCCCGAAGTGTGTTCGCCGGGCCTTTTCCGGCCAATTCTCACGAGCGTTCTGCCCAAATCGGGACCGATTTGGGCAGAACGCTCGTGAGAATTGGCCGGCGTTGGGCAGCCCTGGTCAGCGCCCAGTTCCGCGTGGAGCACGGCCGTTTCTCGCTCGGGGCATGGCGCGGCCACCCGGAAAACGAGCCGCGACGATGGGGCGCGGCGGGCAGCCGCGGCGCCGGGGAGTTTTCCCCGAGCAGAGTGGATGGAGGCGCAGTGGCCGGGCGTCCGCCTCTACCGTGGCGGGCGGCCGGGGCGCCCCTGGAGGGGGCTGGCCTCTGTGGGGGAACGGAATGATCTCTCACTCCACGGCTGGGACGAAGCCGCGAAAGGTGCCGTTGTCGCCGGGACGGTCGGGGGACTCGTGGCGCGGGACTCAGGGTTCCCCATGGGGAGGCCCCCAGGCTCAGGCCCCTGGCAACGGAAGGCTGAGCAAGCAGGCCCGGGCCCGGGCCCGGCTTTCGGGGCTGGCCCGGCCCCAGCTGCCGGCGCCAGGGAGGGGACCCCGGGAGGCTGAGGAGCGGGAGGCGTCGGCCTCCCCGGGGCCCGCCTCCCGGAGCTCCTCCTGGCGGTGCCGGAACGCGACGACACGCGATCCCGGACAGGGCCCCGGGGGGGCGGCCCTACGGCCCTGTGGTGCCCGAAGTGTGTTCGCCGGGCGTTTTCCGGCCAATTCTCACGAGCGTTCTGCCCAAATCGGGATCGATTTGGGCAGAACGCTCGTGAGAATTGGCCGGCGTTGGGCAGCCCTGGTCAGCGCCCAGTTCCGCGTGGAGCAGGGCCCTTTCTCGCTCGGGGCATGTCGCGGCCACCCGGAAAACGAGCCGCGACGATGGGGCGCGGCCGGCAGCCACGGCGCCGGGGAGTTTTCCCCGAGCAGAGTGGATGGAGGCGCCGTGGCCGGGCGTCCGCCTCCGCCGTGGCGGGCGGCCGGGGCGCCCATGGAGGGGGCTGGCCTCTGTGGTGAAACGGACTGGTCTCTCACTCCGCGGCTAGGACGAAACCGCGAAAGGTGCCGTTGTCGCCGGGACGGTCGGGGGACTCGTGGCACGGGACTCAGGGTTCCCCATGGGGAGGCCTCCAGGCTCAGGACCCTGGCAACGGAAGGCTGAGCAAGCAGGCCCGGGCCCGGGCCCGGCTCTCGGGGCTGGCCCGGCCCCAGCTGCCGGCGCCAGGGAGGGGACCCACGGAGGCTGAGGAGCGGGAGGCGTCGGCCTCCCCGCGGCACGCCTCCCGGAGCTCCTCCTGGCGGTGCCGGAACGCGACGACACGCGATCCCGGACAGGGCCCCGGGGGTGCCGCCCTGCGGCCCTGTGGTGCCCGAACTGTGTTCGCCGGGCGTTTTCCGGCCAATTCTCACGAGCGTTCTGCCCAAATCGGGATCGATTTGGGCAGAACGCTCGTGAGAATTGGCCGGCGTTGGGCAGCCCTGGTCAGCGCCCAGTTCCGCGTGGAGCAGGGCCCTTTCTCGCTCGGGGCATGTCGCGGCCACCCGGAAAACGAGCCGCGACGATGGGGCGCGGCCGGCAGCCGTGGCGCCGGGGAGTTTTCCCCGAGCAGAGTGGATGGAGGCGCCGTGGCCGGGCGTCCGCCTCTGCCGTGGCGGGCGGCCGGGGCGCCCCTGGAGGGGGCTGGCCTCTGTGGGGAAACGGACTGGTCTCTCGCTCCACGGCTAGGACGAAGCCGCGAAAGGTGCCGTTGTCGCCGGGACGGTCGGGGGACTCGTGGCGCGGGACTCAGGGTTCCCCATGGGGAGGCCCCCAGGCTCAGGCCCCTGGCAACGGAAGGATGAGCAAGCAGGCCCGGGCCCGGGCCCGGCTCTCGGGGCTGGCCCGGCCCCAGCTCCCGGCGCCAGGGAGGGGACGCCCGGAGGCTGAGGAGCGGGAGGCTTCGGCCTCCCCGCGGCAAGCCTCCCGGAGCTCCTCCTGGCGGTGCCGGAATGCGACGACACGCGATCCCGGACAGGGCCCCGGGGGGGGCCGCCCTGCGGCCCTGTGGTGCCCGAAGTGTGTTCGCCGGGCGTTTTCCGGCCAATTCTCACGAGCGTTCTGCCCAAATCGGGATCGATTTGGGCAGAACGCTCGTGAGAATTGGCCGGCGTTGGGCAGCCCTGGTCAGCGCCCAGATCCGCGTGGAGCAGGGCCCTTTCTCGCTCGGGGCATGTCGCGGCCACCCGGAAAACGAGCCGCGACGATGGGGCGCGGCCGGCAGCCGCGGCGCCGGGGAGTTTTCCCCGAGCAGAGTGGATGGAGGCGCCGTGGCCGGGCGTCCGCCTCCGCCGTGGCGGGCGGCCGGGGCGCCCCTGGAGGGGGCTGGCCTCTGTGGGGAAACGGACTGGTCTCTCACTCCGCGGCTAGGACGAAGCCGCGAAAGGTGCCGTTGTGGCCGGGACGGTCGGGGGACTCGTGGCGCGGGACTCAGGGTTCCCCATGGGGAGGCCCCCAGGCTCAGGCCCCTGGCAACGGAAGGCTGAGCAAGCAGGCCCGGGCCCGGGCCCGGCTTTCGGGGCTGGCCCGGCCCCAGCTGCCGGGGCCAGGGAGGGGACCCCCGGAGGCTGAGGAGCGGGAGGCGTCGGCCTCCCCGCGGCACGCCTCCCGGAGCTCCTCCTGGCGGTGCCGGAACGCGACGACACGCGGTCCCGGACAGGGCCCCGGGGGGGGGCCGCCCTGCGGCCCTGTGGTGCCCGAAGTGTGTTCGCTGGGCGTTTTCCGGCCAATTCTCACGAGCGTTCTGCCCAAATCGGGATCGATTTGGGCAGAACGCTCGTGAGAATTGGCCGGCGTTGGGCAGCCCTGGTCAGCGCCCAGTTCCGCGTGGAGCAGGGCCCTTTCTCGCTCGGGGCATGTCGCGGCCACCCGGAAAACGAGCCGCGACGATGGGGCGCGGCCGGCAGCCGCGGCGCCGGGGAGTTTTCCCCGAGCAGAGTGGATGGAGGCGCCGTGGCCGGGCGTCCGCCTCCGCCGTGGCGGGCGGCCGGGGCGCCCCTGGAGGGGGCTGGCCTCTGTGGGGAAACGGTCTGGTCTCTCACTCCGCGGCTAGGACGAAGCCGCGAAAGGTGCCGTTGTGGCCGGGACGGTCGGGGGACTCGTGGCGCGGGACTCAGGGTTCCCCATGAGGAGGCCCCCAGGCTCAGGCCCCTGGCAACGGAAGGCTGAGCAAGCAGGCCCGGGCCCGGTCCCGGCTTTCGGGGCTGGCCCGGCCCCAGCTGCCGGCGCCAGGGAGGGGACCCCCGGAGGCTGAGGAGCGGGAGGCGTCGGCCTCCCCGCGGCACGCCTCCCGGTGCTCCTCCTGGCGGTGCCGGAACGCGACGACACGCGATCCCGGACAGGGCCCCGGGGGGGGGGGCCGCCCTGCGGCCCTGTGTTGCCCAAAGTGTGTTCGCAGGGCGTTTTCCGGCCAATTCTCACGAGCGTTCTGCCAAATCGGGATCGATTTGGGCAGAACGCTCGTGAGAATTGGCCGGCGTTGGGCAGCCCTGGTCAGCGCCCAGTTCCGCGTGGAGCAGGGCCCTTTCTCGCTCGGGGCATGTCGCGGCCACCCGGAAAACGAGCCACGACGATGGAACCAGATGGGCCTTCATATTTATACTGACCTATATACTTACTGGAGTCCATTATGGAAAGATTTCCATCTGGGTGTGAGGCTGAGTCCTGTGGTATTGCTCAGGCATCCCCAAATCCTAGGGCTTTGGAGCCCACCCTTAGGGGACGGAGACATGAGAACCCAAGCTAGGGATAGAGTTAGGGCCGAAGGACATTGCAGGCCCAAACAGCTGACAGTGTGTGTGGTTCCTAGAGGCTGGAATTAAGGATGAGTGTTCTGTTTCTGGTCAGGCACAGGGTTTGTGACCTAGAGGCCACTGAAATTGGGGGTTTGCTGGTATAGGCTCAGATGGGCAGGCATTTTAATCCTGCTTTGAATACTTTCTAGAGGTCTACATGGCACGCTTTCCTCCTGTCTGTTAGGATGAGTCCTGTGGTATGGCTAAGGTGACCCCAGTCCGTGGGGTAGGGAGCCAGACCCCTAGGAATTGAATGCTCAGAACACAAACTAAGCTTCAGTTAGGGGTTAGGAGCATGGCAGGCCCAATCTGATGGTGGTGTGGCAAGCTATCCAGAGGGCTGAGTACAGAGGGATGGATAGAGTAAGTGTCAGGTTCAGGTTTGTGTCCAGCTGCTGACTCTGGGTGAACTCAGTGGTGCGTGGCAGATTTCTCCTGCTCAGAATCCTTTGCAGAGTCCCAAATGGTATGGTTTCCTTCTGGGTGGCAGGCAGAGATCTCAAATATTGCTCAGGGGTCCCCATCCGTGGGACTTGGGTGCCAGTCCTCTGGGGACAGAGCATGAAACCCCAACCTAGGGTTGGGGCTAGGTCCCAGCAACATGACAGGCCTGATTTGCTGGTGCTGTGCAGAGCTCTCACGGGGACTGAGTAGAGAACATGGGTCAGTCTGAGTCAGGCTCCGGGTTGGTGGCCATGGGGGGAAAGGCAGATTTCTCCTGCTCTCAGTCCTTGGCAGAGTTCCAATTCTACTGTTTCCTTCTGGGTTGAAGACAGAGTCCTCTGGCATTTCTCAGGGGTCCCACATATGTGGGGCTTTGGTACCTGTATTCTTGGGACACAAGACAGAAAATGTACCTAAGTTTTGGTTAGGGCTGAGGGTCATGTCAGTCTCAATAGGCCACCCTGAGAGGAGTGACCTGGGGAGCAGAGTTGAGGACGTGGGTCAGTGTGAGTGTTAAGATCCAGGTGTGAACGGGGGGTGCTGAAAGTGGGATAGCCTCAGGGGGCCAAGAAATATTCTGGTATAGTTCAGGTGTAACCCATCAGCGGAGCTTTGGTGTCAATCATCAGAGGACAGAAGACTGAAAACACAACCTAGGGCTTGGAAAAGAGCACAGGGGCATGGCTGGCCTGATCTGCTGGTGCCGAGGCTAGATGTCTGGGGTACTGAGTTGAGGGCCATGGTCAGGTGGTGCATTACGATCTGGGTTTGTGCCTGGGGGGTGGCCGAAGGTGGAGGTGGCTTCAGGGAGCATGAAGATTTCTCCCATTCCGATGGTTCTGTGCAGCTCCAAACAGAACGGTTTCCTCCCGGGTGGCAGACAGAGCACTGGGTTGTGGCTCAGGGGTCCAAATATGGAGGAATTGGGGGACCAGCCTCTGGGGATGAAGACTGAAAATGCAACCTAGGCTTAAGGTTAGGGTCAGGGGCATGGCAGGCCCAATTTGCTGGCACTGAGAAGGGATCCCAGGGGGATGAATTGAGGGCAGAGGTCCGGTGGCATGAGAGGGTCCAGGTTTGTGGTCAGGGGACCGCTGAAGGAGGGGGTTGTGCTCAGGGAGGCATGCAGTTTCTCCCACTCTGAGTGTTCTACTCAGTTTCAAATGGCACGGTTTCCTCCTGGGTGGTAGGCAGGCTGAGTGCCAGCCTCCACATTTGTGGCCCAATAGTGCGCAGAGGGTGGGGGATAGCCTCGGGTGAACCGTGCAGGTTTCTCCCGCTCTGAGGATTCGACACAGCTCCAAACAGCATGGTTTCCTCCTGCATGGTGGACAGAGTCCTGAGGTGTCACTCAGGATTCTTTAATCTTGGGGTCTTGGGGTCAGGACTCTTGGGGATGATACCTGAAAACCAAAATTAGGGATAGGGTTAAGGCCTAGGGCCATGGTAGACCTGATATGCCAGTGCAGAGGCAGGTGCCCTGGTGCGCTGAGTTGAGCTCGGGTGTCAGACGGGGCCTTAGCCTCTAGGTGTGTGTCCAGACGTTCGCATAACCTGGGGGTGACTTCAGGGGTGCATGGAAGTTTCTCCAGCTCTGAGGGTTCAGCGCAGCTCCAAACAGCACAGCGGTGCCCTGCGTGGCAGGCAGATTCCCAGCATGAGTATCAGGCATCCTCAATCCTTGTGACGCAGTATGTGGTCTATTCTGGAGAAGGTTCCATGTGCACTTGAGAAGAATGAGTATTCTGTTGTTTTAGGGTGGAATGTTCTGTATATGTCTATGAGGTCCATCTGGTCCAATGTTTCATTCAATGCTCTTATTTCTTTTTTAATTTTCTGCTTCGATGATCTGTCTATTTCTGAGAGAGGCGTATGAAGATCTCCTACTATTATTGTATTCATATCAATATGACTCTTTATCTTGATTAATAGTTTTCTTATGGAATTGGGTGCTCCCATATTGGGGGCATAGATATTCACAATGGTTAGATCATCTTGGCGGATAGTCCCTTTAAGAATTATGGAGTGTCCTTCTGTATCTCTGACTACAGTCTTTAGTTTAAAATCTAATTTATCTGATATGAGAATCGCTACCCCGGCCTTCTTTTGAGGCCCATTGGCATGAAAGATGCTTCTCCATCCGTTCACGTTCAGTCTGGGTGTATCCTTAGGTTCAAAATGGGTCTCTTGTAGACAACATATGGATGGGTCCTGTCGTTTTATCCAATCTGCAACCCTGTGTCGTTTTATGGGCGCATTTAGGCCATTCACATTGAGAGTGGTTATTGAGAGATAGGTTTTGATTCATGTCATGTTGCCTTTGAAGTCTTTCTGTCTGTAGATTGTTTCTATATTTCTGTTCAATGATATTCTTGGGATTTTTTCTCTTTTATAGGACCCCCCCCTTAATATTTCCTGCAGTGTCGGCTTGCTGGTTGCATAGTCTTTTAAGCCTTGCTGGTCTTGGAAACTCTTTATCTCTCCATCCATTTTAAATGTCAGTCTTGCCGGATAGAGTATTCTTGGTTGCATGTTCTTCTCATTTAGTACTCTGAATATATTTTGCCAGCCCTTCCTGGCTTGCCAGGTCTCTGTGAAAAGGTCTGACGTTATTCTAATGGGCTTGGATGCCCACTCTCACCACTCTTGTTCAACATAGTATTAGAAGTCCTAGCAACGGCAATCAGACAACAAAGAGAAATAAAAGGTATCCAAATTGGCAAGGAAGAAGTCAAACTCTCTCTCTTCGCAGATGACATGATTTTTTATATGGAAAACCCCAAAGACTCCACCCCCAAACTACTAGACTCATACAGCAATTCAGTAACGTGGCAGGATACAAAGTCAATGTACAGAAATCAGTGGCTTTCTTATACACTAACAGTGAAAATACAGAAAGGGAAATTAGAGAATCGATTCCATTTACTATAGCACCAAGAACCATAAGATACCTGGGAATAAACCTAACCAAAGAGGTAAAGGATCTGTACTCGAGGAACTACAGAACACTCATGAAAGAAATTGAAGAAGACCCAAAAAGATGGAAGACAATTCCATGCTCTTGGATTGGAAGAATAAACATTGTTAAAATGTTTATACTGCCTAGAGCAATCTATGCTTTTAATGCCATTCCGATCAAAATTCCACCGGTAGTTTTCAAAGAGCTGGAGCCAATAATCCTAAAATTTGTATGGAATCAGAAGAGACCCCGAATTGCTAAGGCAATGTTGAAAAACAAAAACAAAACTGGCGGCATCACGTTACCCGATTTTAAGCTTTACTACAAAGCTGCGATCACCAAGACAGCGTGGCCCTGGCATAAAAACAGACACATAGACCAGTGGAACAGAGTGGAGAGCCCAGATATGGACCCTCAACTCCACGGTGAAATAATGTTCGACAAAACAGGAAAAAATATTCAATGGAAAAAAAGACAGTCTCTTCAATCAATGGTGCTGGGAAAACTGGACAGCTATATGTAGAATAATGAAACTCAACCATTCTCTTACACTCGAAATGGATAAAAGACCTCATCATGAGACAGGAATCCATCAGAATCCTAGAGGAGAACATAGGCAGTAACCTCTTCGATATCAGCCACAGCAACTTCTTTCAAGATATGTCTCCAAAGGCCAAGGAAACAAAAGCGAAAATAAACTTTTGGCACTTCATCAAGATCAAAAGCTTCTGCACAGCAAAGGAAACAGTCCACCAAACAAAAAGGCAACCCACGGAATGGGAGAAGATATTTGCAAATGACAGTACAGACAAAAGGTTGATATCCAGGATCTATAAAGAACTTCTCAAACTCAACACACACAAAACAGAGAATCATATCCAAAAATGGGCAGAAGATATGAACAGACACTTCTCCAACGAAGACATACAAATGGCTATCAGACACATGAAAAAATGTTCATCATCACTAGCCATCAGGGAGATTCAAATGAAAACCACATTGAGATACCACCTGACACCAGTTAGAATGGCCAAAATGAGCAAGACAGGAAACAACGTGTGTTGGAGAGGATGTGGAGAAAGGGGAACCCTCTTACACTGTTGGTGGGAATGCAAGTTGGTGCAGCCACTTTGGAGAACAGTGTGGAGATTCCTCCAGAAATTAAGAATAGAGCTTCCCTATGACCCTGCAATTGCACTGCTGGGTATTTACCCCAAAGATACAGATGTAGTGAAAAGAAGAGCCATCTGTACCCCAATGCTTATTGTAGCAATGGCTATGCTCACCAAACTGTGGAAAGAACCAAGATGCCCTTCAACGGATGAATGGATAAGGAAGATGTGGTCCATATACGCAATGGAGTATTATGCCTCCATCAGAAAGGATGAATACCCAACTTTTGTAGCAACATGGACGGGACTGGAAGAAATTATGCTGAGCGAAATAAGTCAAGCAGAGAGAGAGTCATGTATCATATGGTCTCCCTTATTTGTGGAGCATAGCAAATAACACGGAGGACATAGGGAGATGGAGAGGAGAGGGAGTTGAGAGAAACTGGAAGGGGAGATGAACCATGAGAGACTATGGACTCTGAAAAACAACCAGAGGGTTTTGGAGGGGCAGGGTGGGGTGGGAGTTTGAGGAATCAGGTGGTGGTTAATAGGGAGGGCACGTACTGCATGGAGCACTGGGTGTGATGCCAAAACAATGAACACTGTTATGCTGTAAATAAACAAATAAAAAAAAAAATGAGTCTATGGAAGGCCCGGCAGTGCCAGTTCACTCCACTGGAGGGAGTGGTGAGCCGTGGTGTGAGATACCCTGGAAGGCATGGCGATGCTGCTTGCCACCACTGGAGGCAGCGGCGAGCTGCCATGGGAAACACACCTGAAGAGGAGTCAGTGCAGCTTGCTGGCTCTGAAGGCAGGGCGGAGGTGCCCGGTGAGAGACCCTGAAACGTGAGGCACTACAGCTTATTTTTACAGGATGGAGTGGTGAGCTGTATAGTCTCTGTTTCTCCAGGCTCAAGGGTGGTGGTAAGAATTGATGGAGCCTGTCCCCCACTCAGCATTGTGCCCTCTTTCCCCAGGTTTGCTGGTAATGTGCTGTCAGGATGGTTCAGGAGGGTCCTCCCAGTTGGGCTCTGGAGCCAGGGGAACCAAACCCGACTCATGGTGCATTTGGAACCGAGGAGCTGAGTGTTTGTTTGGAAAAGTATGTTTGTTTCTCCAAAAAGGACAAGGGCATTGACCAGCTTGAGAGGGAAGTGAATGACCAGTTAAGAAACAAGCCTGTGTCTCTCCTTCTCCCAGGAATCAGAGCAGATGTGCAGGCTTTAGGTGGGAGACGCCTGCTTATCTGCACCTGACAACCCTTCTTCACTCTGGCTCCATGAGACCTGAAGTTTGGAAGTCAGCGTCTGAGTCAGTCATGCAGCTTGTCCCAGGACGTCAGTGTTCAGAGAAAACAGCAGGCCTGAGGGTGGCAATGTCACATCCATGCCAGGATGGCAGGTAAAAATTCCCTTTCACCCCAAATTTCCTGGGCTTTTCTCTTGTCTCCAGTGGAGCTCACAAATGGCACCCTGAACCAGCTGTAAGCAATCTCGTGTGGGTGCCAGAGCTCCTGAGTTTCTCTGCAGGGAGCACCTGGCAGGGATCTCATTTTCTGTTTATTTCTGGCTTACAAAGGTATTTGGAACATCTCTTTCCTAGGAAATCCCTTGGATTCGAAAGGGAAGGTGAGATTGACTTGGTGTGCCTTTTGAACATAGAAAGTATTCCTTCACCGAACAGTGTTTACTCCACTGGGCCTAGACTCTGGTGGAACGGCTGGCATCTAGAGTGAGGTGGCTGTTTGTGGTCAGATAGAGACTTGGATGATGGCTTCTTCTTTGTCCAAGGTGATGTATCCTAATGGATTCGTCTTTGAATCCAAAGAGTTCCAATGAGGGCAGAGGGAAAATTCAAAATGATTCCAAGGAGTCTTGGACAATTTAAAAGGGATGCTTGTCTTCCTAGGTTCACTCAAACGGCTATATATGGTTGGACATGCTGTATTTTCTCTGCAGTTTCATGGGTAGTGAAGTCAGAAGGAGAGTCTTTGGGAATTTCCCTGGATAAAGGCACTCTGTTGGCTTCAAGGGACTTGGTGTCAGGAACCCTGGGCTGAATTTCTGTGGCTGCTTTCCTGATGCTCAGTGAGTCAGGGTTTCCCACAGGTTTTATATTTCCTCCTTAGGAAATTGCTGGCAGGGAATGTTCTGTTTAAAGTGGAACCCTCGGGGGCACCTGTGTGGCTCAGTGGGTTAAGCCACTGCCTTCGGCTCAGGTCATGGTCTCAGGGTCCTGAGATCGAGCCCCGCATTGGGCTCTCTGCTCAGCGGGGAGTCTGCTTCGTCCTCTCTCTCTGCCTGCCTCTCTGCCTACTTGTGACCTCTGTCAAATAAATAAATAAAATCTAAAAAAAAAAAAAAAACAAAACCCAAAACCGGGACCCTCCTACATTGTTGGTGGGCCTGCGTGTTGTTGCAGCCACTCTTGGAAAGAATACAGTCTGTCCTCCAAAAGCTAAGAACTGAACAACAGTAGGATCCAGCAATTGTCCTCCTAGTTATTTCCCTAAAGGGCACAAAAATGCACATTCAGTGGGGTATAAGCACCGTGATATTTACAGCAGCATTTTCAACCATTGTAAAACAATGGAGGGAGACCAAATGTCCATTCACTGATGAGTGATATATATATATATATATATATATATATATATATATATATATCACTCGTATATATCATATGTGTGTGTGTGTGTGTGTATGTGTATTCATTCTCCCACATCTTCTTAATGGAATAGGATCCAGGTTCAAAAAGGATGAAATCTTACCATCTGCAAGGATGTGGATGGATCTACAGTGGATTTAGCTAAGTAAAATCAGTAAGAAAAGACCAATAGCCTATATCTTGACCTCTATGGAATTTCAGAAAGAAAACAGATGAACATAGTGAGGGGAGAAAGGCCAATGAGGAAACAGACTCTAACCTAGAGCAAAATCGAGGGTTGCTAGGGGGCAGGGGTGTGGGGCGAAGGGTTAAGTGGGTGACAGCTATTAGGGAGAGTACTTGTTGTGATGAGCTCTGGGTGTTCTATGCAGGTGAGGAATCACAAAATCCTACCCCTGAAGGAGAGGAATGAACATTGCATGGAAACGAATTGGAATTGAAGTCAATGAAGAAAAGAAGACCATGTTCTACTTCATGAAGACTGAGGTCAAACTGGAATGACTTTTGCTCTCCTGTTCTGTAGCTGTTCATTATGAAACACTCTGTGGCAGGATACACTAGTTTCCTATTGCATAAGGAGCCCTCAGAAAGTTGCCATGAAAGATTTAGATCTCAGAGCATGTACATGTTCCATTGATATGTTACTTTCAGTTTGCCCAGGTGCAAAGGTAAGTGGAGAGAAATAGGGCTGAAGAGGAAAGGAGGTATTAAGCATTCAAGAGGTAGCCTTCCCCTTTCTCATGAATGCCTGGGCCAGTGTAAATTGGGAAGAAGGAGGGGGGATCCCAGAGCTTTGCCGCAGACAGGGGAGTTCTAGGTCTGCCTAGAGCTGGTGGTGTCCATGAGCAGAGCTGAGCTAGTGGCGTGGCAGGCCCGAACTGCTGGTGTTGAGGTGAGTTCCCCAAGGAGCTGAGTTGAGAATGGGGGTCAGGTGGTGAATCAGGCTCTGGGTTTGTGGCCAGGGGGCTGCAGAATGTGGGGGAGTCCTAATGGGGTCATGCAGGTTTCTCTGGCTCTGAGGGTTCTGCACAGCTCCAAAGGGAAAAGTTTCCTGCTGGGTGGCAGGGGGACTCCTACAGTGTGGCTCCAAGTTTACCAATCTAGAGGGCTTGGTGGATAGGCCCCTGGGGAAGGAAGCCTGAAAATGCAACATAGGGTTAAGGGTAATGGGCTGGGCAGGACAGGCCTGATCAGCCTACACAGAGGTGAGATACCCTCAGAATTGAGTTGAGGAAATGCATCCTGCAATGCAGAAGAGTCAGGGTTTCTGGCCAGAGGGACGGCTGATCGTGGGGGTGGCTTTAGAGGGGCATGCTGGTTTCTCCCTCTCTGAGGAAACTTTGGAGCTCCAAATGTCATGGCTTCCCCCTGCATGGCATTCAGGTTTCTGCCTTGTTACAGGGGGGTCCTGAATCTGGGGAGTTTGGGGGCCAGGCCTCTTGGGATGGAAGCCCGAAATCAGAAACTAGAGCTACGGTAAGGGCATAGGGGCATGGCATGCTCAATCTGCTACTGCTGAGGTGGGCTCCCTGGTGGGCTGACTTCAGGGTGGGTATCAGGTGGCATGTCAGACTCAGAGTTTGTGTCCAGGGATGCCACAGAAGCTGGGCGTGACCTCAGGGTTGCATGCAGGTTTCTCCTACCCTGAGGGTTCTGCAGAGCTCCAAATGGCATGGTTTCCTCCTGTGTGGCAGACGCAGTCCTGGGGTGTCACTGAGGAATCCTTAATCTCTACTGGCATGAATCTCGGAGGTGCCCAATCTGGCGGGCTTGGGGGACAGGCCTCTGTTCATGAAAGCCTGTACACCCCACCTAGGTTTATGGTTAGGGCCGAAGGGCATGGCAGGTCCAATGTGCCGGTGCTGATGCGGGCTCCCCTAAGGGTCGAGTTGAGGGCATAGATCTGGCATCGCAGGAGAATCTGGTTTTATGGCCATGGGGGTGACTCATGGTGGGGTGGCATTACGGGGGTTTGCATGTTTCTCCCCGTCTGAGTGTTCAGTGCAGCTCTAAACCACAAGTTTTCCTCATGAGTGCCAGGTGGAGTCCCGTGGTGGCGCTCAGTAGACCTTAATCTGGGGGGACATGGGAGGCAGGCCCCCTGGGATGGAAGCCTGAAAACCTAAAGAGGGGTTCTGGTAAGGGCCTAGGGGCATGGTGGCCCGATCTGCTTATGTTGAGGTGGGGCGCCCTAGGGTCTGAATTTATGGCATGCGTCCGGCAGCTCAGCAGAATCTGGTTTATGGCCGGGGGGACGGGTGCAGATGATGGGAGTGCCTTTAGAGGGGCAAGTTTCTCCCCCTCTGAGGGTTCAGCACAACTCCAAGGCACAGGTTCCTACTGTGTGGCAAGCGGAGTCCTGAGGTGTATGTCAAGATTCCTTAATCCAGGGGATTTTGTTGCCTGGACCCTCAGAATGGAAGACTGAACACCCAAACTTGTGTTAGGGTTAGGGCCTAGGGGCAATGGCAGGCCCGATCTGCCAGTGCTGAGGCGGGATCCCCTATGGGCTCAGTTGAGGGTATGCATTTGGTGGCGGCATGGAATCCAGCTCTATGGCCAGAGTGGCTGTTGATTATTGGGGTGGCTTTAGGGTGGCATGAAAGTTTCTCCCCATCTGAGGGTTCATTGCAGCTCCAAACCACAAGGTTTCCACTTGTGTGACAGGCTGTGTCCTGTGGTGTTGCTCAGAAGTCCTTAATCTGGGGGGCGTGGGGGCCAGGCCTCTTGGGATGGAAGCCTGAAAATCCAAACTAGGGTTAGGGTTAAGGCTTAGGGACATGGCAGGCCCGATCTGCTGCAATTGAGGTGGTCTCCTGGATAGGCTGAATGGAGGGTGGGAATCAGGCAGGACTTGAGGTCTGTGTTTGTGTTTGTGGGGGCAAAGAATCTAGTGGTGTCCGCGGGGGGCATGCAGCTTTCTCCTGCTCTGAGGTTCCTGCACAGTTCCAAATGGCACCATTTTGCCCTAGGAGGCTGGAGGAGTGCTGGCGGGAGTCTCAGTCATCCCCAGTCTGATGGGCTTGGGGTACAGGCCTCTGGGCACGGAAGGCTGTATACCCCACCTAGGGTTAGGGTTAGAGTCTAGGGTCATGGCAGGCCCAATCTGCCGGCGCTGAGATGGGCTCCCCTCAGGGCTGAGTTGAGGGCATGTGTCCGGTAGCTTCATAGAAAACAGCTTTCTGGCCTGGGGTGCCGCAAATTGTGCGGATAGCTTTACGGGGGCTTGAAGGTTTCTCACCCTCTGAGTATTCAGCAGCTCCAAACTGCAAGGTTTCATCCTGCGTGGCTGTTGGAGTCCTGCAATGTCACTCAGGGGTCCTTAATCCAGGGGGCCTGGAGGCTAGGCATCTTGGGATGGAAGCCTGGAAACTCAAACTAAGGGTGAGGTCTTGGGGCGCGACAGACCCAATCTGCCAGTGCTGAGGCGGACTCCCCGGTGGCCTGAGTTGAGGGTCGGTGATAGGTGGCTAGTGTGAATCTGGGTTTGTGTTCAGGAGGGGCTCAGATGCTGGGGCTTGCCTTGGGGGGCATGAAGTTATCTTTTGCTCTGAGGTCTAAGTAGCTCCAAATGGCACTGTAACAGCATAGGCAGCCTCCAGACTGCCAGAGTGAGTCTCATGCATCCACAATCTGGCGGGTTTGGGGGCTAGGCCTCTGGGTACGGAAGACTGTACACCCAACCTAGGGTTAGGGTTAAGGCCTAGGGGCATGGCAGTTCTGATATGCTGCTGATATGCTGTGTTGAGGCGGGCTCCCTCAGGGCTGAGTGGATGACATGCATCTGGCGTTGTGGCAGAATCTGGCATTATGTCTGGGGCATTTCCAATGGCGGGTGTGTTTAGGTGCTCATGCACCTTTCTTTCTGGAGGGCAGGCAGAGTCCTGTGTTGTGACTTTGGAATCCCCAGTCTGGAGGGTTAGGGTTAGGGATAGAGGTTCGGAGAGTGTTAGGGTTAGTTGTTAGGGGTTAGGGTTAGGGTTAGGGTTAGGAGTTAGGGGATAGGGTTAGAGGTAAGGTTTAGGGTTAGGCTTAGGGTTAGGCGTATGTCTTAGGGACAAGGCATGTCAGATCTGCCAACACAGATATGGACTCACCCAAGGGCTGTGTTGAGGGCGGGACTCAGGAGTCTCCTCAGGCCCTGGATTTTTGGACTGGAGGGGCAAAGAAGGTGGGAATCGCCTCTGGGGAGCATGATGGTTTCTACTGCTCCGAGGTTGTTATGTTAGGTTTAGAGGTTAGGGTTAGGTTTTGTGGTTAGGGTTAGTGTTAAGATTAGTGTTAAGGTGGGGCGCCTGGGTGGCTCAGTTGGTTAAAGCCTCTGCCTTCCGCTCAGGTCATGATCTCAGGGTCCTGGGATGGAGCCCCACATCAGGCTCTCTGCTCAGCGGGGAGCGTGCTTCGTCCTCTCTGTGCCTTCTTCTGATCTGTCTCTGTCAAAGAAATGAATAAAATCTTAAAAAAAATAAAAAGATTAGGGTTAGGGTTATGTCTTAGGGACAAGGCATGTTGGATCTGGTAACACTTATATGGGCTCACCCAAGGGCTGAGTTGAAGGCGGGACTCAGGAGGCTCCTTAGGCCCTGGGTTTTTTTCCTAGAAGGTAAAGATGGTGGGAATGGCCTCAGGGGAGCATGCTGGTTTCGAGGTCTCTGAGAGTGTTAGATAGCACTAAATGAAATGGTTTATTTCATTTATTCTCCTGGCTGAGAGGCTGAGTCCTGCCATCAGTCTGATGTTCCTATCCACTGGGATGGAATTGGGTATCAGGCCTCTGGGGTCCAGAGCCTGACCACCTGAGCTAGGGTATTAGGGTTTGGTCCTGGGAGCATGGCAGGCCTGAGGTGCCAGTGCGGACTCAGGCTCTCCGGAGGGCTGAGTTGAGGGTATTGCTCTGGAGGCCCATCAGGCACTGGGCGGTGGTGTGTGGGTCCTCGGAAGGTGTGGGTGTCTTTAGGGGGCGTGGAGGTTTCTCCGGCCAGGAGCGTACTGCACAGGGCCATGTGGGCCATTTTCCTTGTGGGTGGCAGCCGGAGTCCAGCATTGCAAATACAGGGTCCCCAGTCTGGACGGCTAGGGAGCCAGGCCTCTGTGGATCGAAGCATAAACACCCATCCTAGCATTATGGTTAAGTCTTTGGGGCATGGTAACCCCGATCTGCCGGTGCTGTGGTGACCCATCCTGATGCCTGAGTTGAGGCTATGTCTGCAGGACCTTGAGACTCTGGTTCCCGGTCCTTGGGAGGGTCCAGAAGTGCTTTGGCCTCAGGGAGACTTGCAGGCTTCTCCTGCTCTGTGGCTTCAGCCCATTTCTAAACGGCACGGTTCATGCTGGGATCATGTGCAATTATGGGGTGCAACTCAGGGGTCCCCTATCTGGGGTTTTGAGGACCAGTTGTGGGAGGAGGATGCCTGAGCACGAACCTGGGCTAGGGTTAGTATTAGGATTAGGGTTAAGGTTATGTCTTAGGGACAAGGCATGTCGGATATGCAAGCACAGATATCAGCTCGCCCAAGGGCTGAGTTGAGGGTGGGACTCAGGAGGCTCCTCGGGCACTGGGGTTTTGGGCTGTACGGGCAAAGATGTTGGAAATCGCCTCAGGGGAGCATGCCAGTTTCTACAATTCTCAGGGCATTAGATAGCACGAAATGAAAGGTCACCTTCTGGCTGAGAGGGTGAGTCCTGCTGAGAGGGTTAGGTTGTAGGGGCATTGCAGCCCCAATCTGCTGGCGCTGTGGTGGCCCATCCCAATGCTTGAGTTCAGAGCGTGTGTCTGCAGGACCATGAGACTCCTGGTTCTTGGTCCTTGGGGGCGCTGGAAGTGGGGTGGCCTCAGGGAGACATTCAAATTTATCCCGCTCTGTGGGTTCAGCACAATTCTAAACAGCATGGTTTCCTCCTGGTGTCAGGTTCAATGATGGGGTATCGCTCACGGGTCCCCCATCTGGGGCCTTGGGGACCAGGAGTCAGAGTATGGACGCCTGAACACACAACCTGGGCTAGGTATAGTATTATGGTTAGTGTTAGGCTTAGGGACAGGGCATGTCGGATCTGCTAGCACAGATACGGGCTCACCCAAGGGCTGAGTTGAGGGCAGGACTCAGGAGGCTCCTCAGGCCCTGGGTTCTTGGCCTGGAGGAGCAAAGCTGGTGGGAATGGCCTCAAGGGAGAATGGCTGGTTGCTACTGCTCTGAGGGTGTGAGAGAACACCAAATGAAAAGGTCTCCTCCTGGCTGAGAACTGAGTCCTGCCGACAGTCTGATGCTCAACCCATGGGAGGAATTGGGTGTCAGGCCTCTGGGTCCAATGCCTGAACACCCAACCTAGTGTTAGGGTTTCGTCCTGGGAGAATGGCAGGCCTGCCAGTGCGGCTCAGGTTCTCCGGAGGGCTGAGTTGAGGGCATTGCTCTGGTGGCCTGTCAGGCTCTGGGTTTGTGGTGTGGCATTTCTTGGAAGGCGTGGGTGGCTTTAGGGGGCATGGAGGATTCTGTGGCCAGGAGCATACTGCACAGGATCATATGGTCCAGTTTCATCGTGGGTGGCAGCCAGAGTCCTGCATTGGGAATCCAGGGTCCCCAGTCTGGAGGGCTAGGGGTCCAGTCCTCAGGGGACAGAAGCCTGACACCCAACCTAGGGTTAGGGTAGGGTTGTAAGGGCATGGCAGCCCCGATCTGATGGCGCTGTGGTGATGCTTCCCAATGCCTGAGTTGAGGGCGCGAGTCTGTAGCACTGTGAGAGTCCTGGTTCCTGGTCCTTGGGTGTGCCAGAAGTGGCAGTGGGCTCTGGGAGGCATGCAGGTTTCTCCCGCTCTGCGGGTTCAACACATTTCTAAAGGGCAGGGTTTCCTCCTGGGATCAGGCGCAATTATGGGGTGCAGCTCAGGGGTCCCCCATCTGGCCGTTTGGGGGACCAGGCTATGGAGGAGGGATGCCTGAACACACAACCTGGGCTAGAGTTAGTATTAGGGTTAGGCTTAGCGTTAAGGTTATGTCTTAGGGAGAAGGCATGTGGGATCTGCCAGCACAGATATTGGCTCACTCAAGGGCTGAGTTGAGGGCAGGGCTCCGGAGGCTTCTCAGGCCCTGGGTTTTTGGCCTGGAGGTGCAAAGATGGCGGGAATTGCCTCAGGGCAGCTTGGCCGGTTCCTAGGGCTCTGAGGGTGTTGGAGAGCACCAAATGGAATCTCCTGCTGGTTGAGAAGCTGAGTCATGCCATCAGTTTGATGCTCCCACCCATGGGTGGAATTGGGTGTCAGGGTTCTAGAACCTGAACACCCAACCTAGGCTTAGGGTTTGGTCCTGGGAGAATGGCAGGCCTGATGTGCCAGCACGGACTCAGGCTCTCTGGAGGGCTGGGCTGAGGGCATTGTTCTGGCGGCCTGTAAGGCTAAGGAATTGTGGTGTGGGGGTGCTCAGAAGATGTGGTTGGCTTTAGGGGTCATGGAGGTTTCTCCGGCAAGGAGCGTTCTGCAAAGGTCCATTGGTCAAGTTTCATCATGGGTGGCGGCCAGAGTCCTACGTTGGGAATATGGGGTCCCCAGTCTGGAGGGCTAGGGAGCCAGTCCTCTGGGGACTGAAGCCTGAACACCCAACGAAGGGTTAGGTTTAGGTCACAGGGGCATGGCGGCCCTGATCTGCCGGCACAGTGATGACCAATCCCGATGCCTGAGTTGAGGACGTGAGTCTGCAGGACCGTGAGACTCCTCATTCCTGCTCCTCAGGGGCGCCGGTATTGGGGGTGGCGTCAGGGAGGCATTCTGGTTTCTTCTGCTCTGTAGGTTCAGCACATTCCTTTTTTTTTTTCACTTTCAATATCTATCTATCTATCTATATTATTTCTTTTCAGCATAACAGTATTCCTTATATTTGCACCACACCCAGTGCTCCATGCAACACGTGCCCTCCCTAATACCCACCACCTTGTTCTCCCAACCTCCCACTCCCCACCCATTCAAGACCCTCAGGTTCTTTTTCAGAGTCCGTAGTCTCTCATGGTTCACATCCCCTTCCCATTTCCCACAACTTCCTTCTCCTCTCCATCTCCCCATGTCCTCCTTGTTCTTTGTTATGCTCCACAAATAAGTGAAACCATATGATAGTTGACTCTCTCTGCTTGACTTATTTCACTCAGCATAATCTCTTCCACTCCCGTCCATATTGCTACAAAAGTTGGTATTCATCCTTTCTGATGGAGGCATAATACTCCATCTTGTATATGGACCACATCTTCCTTATCCATTCGTCCATTGAAGGGCATCTTGGTTCCTTCCACAGTTTGGCGACCGAGGCCTTTGCTGCTATAAACATTGGGGTACAGATGGCCCTTCTTTTCACTACATCTGTATCTTTGGGGTAAATACCCAGCAGTGCAATTGCAGGGTCATAGGGAAGCTCTATTCTTAATTTCTGGAGGAATCTCCACACTGTTCTCCAAAGTGACTGCACCAACTTGCATTCCCACCAACAGTGTAAGAGGGTTCCCCTTTCTCCACATCCTCTCCAACACACGTTGTTTCCTGTCTTGCTAATTGTGGCCTTTCTAACTGGTGTCAGGTGGTATCTCAATGTCGTTTTCATTTGAATCTCCCTGATGGCTAGTGATGATGAACATTTTGTCATGTGTCTGATAGCCATTTGTATGTCTTCGTTGGAGGAGTGTCTGTTCATATCTTCTGCCCATTTTTGGATATGATTATCTGTTTTGTGTGTGTTGAGTTTGAGAAGTTCTTTCTAGATCCTGGATATCAACCTTTTGTCTGAACTGTCATTTACAAATATCTTCTCCCATTCCGTGGGTTGCCTTTTGATTGGTGGACTGTTCCCTTTGCTGTGCAGAAGCTATTGATCTTGATGAAGTGCCAAAAGTTCATTTTCGCTTTTCTTTCCTTGGCCTTTGGAGACATATCTTGAAAGAAGTTGCTGTGGCTGATATCGAAGAGGTTACTGCCTATGTACTCCTCTAGGATTCTGAGAGAATCCTGTCTCACGTTGAGCTCCTTTATCGAGTTCGAGTTTATCATTGTGTATGGTGTAAGAGAATGGTCGAGTTTCATTCTTCTACATATCGCTGTCCAGTTTTCCCAGCACCATTGATTGAGGAGAATGTCTTTTGTTACATTGAATATTTTTTCCTGATTTCTCGATGATTATATCACAATAGAGTTGAGGGTCCATATCTAATCGGGATCGATTTGGGCAGAGCGCTCATGAAAATTAGCTGGCGTTGGACAACCATGGGGACGGCCTTGTTCCGCGTGGCCCAGGACCCTTTCTCGCTCGGGGTATGTCCCAGCCACCCAAAAACGCGCCGAGACGACGGGGCCCGGCCGGGGGCCTCAGCGCCGGGGAGCTTGCTCCGAGCAGAGTTGATGGAGGGGCTGTGGTCGGGCATTCGGCTCCGCCTTGGAGGGAGGCCGGGGCGCCCGGGAAGGGCTTGGCCTCTCTGGGGGAACAAGAAGATCTGTCGCTCCACAGCTGTGTCGCAGCCGCAAAACGTGCCGTTGTCGCCGGGACGGTCGGGGGACTCGTGGCGCGGGACTCAGGGTTCCCCATGCGGAGGCCCCCAGGCTCAGGCCCCTGGCAACGGAAGGCTGAGCAAGCAGGCCCGGGCCCGGGCCCGGCTTTCGCGGCTGGCCCGGCCCCAGCTGCCGGCGCCAGGGAGGGGACCCCCGGAGGCTGAGGAGCGGGAGGCGTCGGCCTCCCCGGGGCCCGCCTCCTGGAGCTCCTCCTGGCGGTGCCGGAACGCGTCGACACGCAATCCCGGACAGGGCCCCGGGGGGGCGGCCCTGCGGCCCTGTGGTGCCCGAAGTGTGTTCGCCGGGCGTTTTCCGGCCAATTCTCACGAGCGTTCTGCCCAAATCGGGATCGATTTGGGCAGAACGCTCGTGAGAATAGGCCGGCGTTGGGCAGCCCTGGTCAGCGCCCACTGCCGCGTGGAGCAGGGCCCCTTCTCGCTCGGGGCATGTCGTTGCCACCCGGAAAAGGCGCAGTGACGATGGGGCGCGTCCGGCGGCACAAGGGCCGGGGAGTGTTCCCCGAACAGAGTTGATGGCGCGGCTGTGGCCGGGCATCCGCCTCCGCCGTGGCGGGAGGCCGGGGCGCCCGTGGAGGGGGCTGGCCTCTGTGGGGAAACGGATGGATCTCTCAATCCATGGCTGGGACGAAGCCGCGAAAGGTGCCGTTGTAGCCGGGACGGTCAGGGGATTCGTGGCGCGGGACTCAGGGTTCCCCATGGGGAGGCCCCCAGGCTCAGGCCCCTGGAAACGGAAGGCTGAGCAAGCAGGCACGGGGCCGGGCCTGGCTTTCGGGGCTGGCCCGGGTTCACCTGCCGGCGCCAGGGAGAGGACCCCTGGAGGCTGAGGAGCGGGAGGCCTCGGCCTCCCCTGGGCACGCCTCCCGGAGCTCCTCCTGGCGGTGCCAGAACGCGACGACACGCGATCCCGGACAGTGCCCCGGGGGGGCGGCCCTGCGGCCCTGTGGTGCCCGAAGTGTGTTCGCCGGGCGTTTTCCGGCCAATTCTCACGAGCGATCTGCCCAAATCGGGATCGATTTGGGCTGAACGCTCGTGAGAATTGGCCGGCGTTGGGCAGCCCTTGTCAGCGGCCAGTTCCGCGTGGAGCAGAGCCCTTTCTCGCTCGGGGCATGTCGCGGCCACCCGGAAAACGAGCCGCGACGATGGGGCGCGGCCGGCGGCTCCGGCGCCGGGAAGTTTTCCCCGAGCAGAGTGGATGGAGGCGCCGTGGCCGGGCGTCCGCCTCCGGCGTGGCGGGCGGCCAGGGCGCCCGTGGAGGGGGCTGGCCTCTGTGGGGGAACGGAGTGATCTCTCACTCCACGGCTAGGACGAAGCCGCGAAAGGTGCCATTGTCGCCGGGACGGTCGGGGGGACTCGTCGCGCGGGACTCAGGGTTCCCCATGCGGAGGCCCCCAGGCTCAGGCCCCTGGCAACGGAAGGCTGAGCAAGCAGGCCCGGGCCCGGGCCCGGCTTTCGGGGATGGCTCGGCCCCAGCGGCCGGCGCCAGGGAGGGGATCCCCGGAGGCTGAGGAGCGGGAGGTGTCGGCCTCCCCGCGGCCCGCCTCCCGGAGCTCCTCCTGGCGGTGCCGGAACGCGACGACACGCGATCCAGGACAGGGCCCCGGGGGGGCGGCCCTGCGGCCCTGTGGTGCCCGAAGCGTGTTCGCCGGTCGTTTGGGCAGAACGCTCGTGAGAATTGGCCGGCGTTGGGCAGCCCTGGTCAGCGGCCAGTTCCGCGTGGAGCAGTGCCCTTTCTCGCTCGGGGCATGTCGCGGCCACCCGGAAAACGAGCAGTGACGATGGGGCGCGGCCGGCAGCCCCGTCGCCGGGGTGGTTTCCCCGAGCAGTGTTGATGGAGGCGCCGTGGCCGGGCGTCCGCCTCCGCCGTGGCGGGCGTCCGGGGCGCCCATGGATGGGGCTGGCCTCCGTGGGGGAACGGATGGATCTCTCACTCCACGGCTGGGACGAAGCCGCGAAAGGTGCCGTTGTCGCCGGGACGGTCGGGGGACTCGTGGCGCGGTACGCAGGTTTCCCCGTGGGGAGGCCCCCAGGCTCAGGCCCCTGGCAACGGAAGGCTGAGCAAGCAGGCCTGGGCCCCGGCCCGGCATTCGTGGCTGGCCCAGCCCCGGTTGCCGGCGCCGGATAGGGGACCCCCGGAGGCTGAGGAGCGGGAGGCATCGGCCTCCCCGGGGCCCACCTCCCGGAGATCCTCCTGGCGGTGCCGGAACGCGACGACACGCGATCCCGGACAGGGCCCCGGGGGGGCGGCCCGGCGGCCCTGTGGTGCCCGAAGCGTGTTCGCCGGGCGTTCCGGCCAATTCTCACGAGCGTTCTGCCCAAATCGGGATCGATTTGGGCAGAACGCTCGTGAGAATTGGCCGGCGTTGGGCAGTCCTGGTCAGCGGCCAGTTCCGCGTGTAGCAGGGCCCTTTCTCGCTCGGGGCATGTCGCGGGCACCCGGAAAACGAGCCGTGACGATGGGGCGCGGCCGGCGGCCCCGGCGCCGGGGTGGTTTCCCCGAGCAGAGTTGATGGAGGCGCCATGGCCGGGCGTCCGCCTCCGCCGTCCGGGCGTTACGGGCGCCCATGGAGGGGGCTGGCCTCCGTGGGGGAACGGATGGATCTCTCACTCCACGGCTGGGACGATGCCGCGAAAGGTGCCGTTGTCGCCGGGACGGTCGGGGGACTCGTGGCGCGGGACGCAGGGTTCCCCGTGGGGAGGCCCCCAGGCTCAGGACCCTGGCAACGGAAGGCTGAGCAAGCAGGCCTGGGCCCGGGCCAGGCTTTCGGGGCTGGTCGGGCCCCGGCTGCCGGCGCCGGGGAGGGGACCCCCGGATGCAGAGGAGCGGGAGGCGTTGGCCTTCCCGGGGCCCGCTTCCCGGAGCTCCTCCTGGCGGTGCAGGAACGCGACGACACGCGATCCCGGACAGGGCCCCGGGGGGCGGCCCGGCAGCCCTGTGGTGCCCGAAGCGTGTTCGCCGGGCGTTTTCCGTCCAATTCTCACGAGCGTTCTGCCCAAATCGGGATCGATTTGGGCAGAACGCTCGTGAGAATTGGTCGGCGTTGGGCAGCCCTGGTCAACGGCCAGTTCCGCGTGGAGCAGGGCCCTTTCTTGCTCGGGGCATGTCGCGGGCACCCGGAAAACGAGCCGTGACGATGGGGCGCGGCCGGCGGCCCCGGCGCCGGGGTGGTTTCCCCGAGCAGAGTTGATGGAGGCGCCGTGGCCGGGTGTCCGCCTCCGCCGTCCGGGCGTCCGGGGTGCCCATGGAGGGGGCTGGCCTCCGTGGGGGAACGGATGGATCTCTCACTCCACGGCTGGGACGAAGTAGCGAAAGGTGCCATTGTCGCCGGGACGGCCGGGGGACTCGTGGCGCGAGACGCAGGGTTCCCCGTGGAGAGGCCCCCAGGCTCAGGCCCCTGGCAACGGAAAGCTGAGCAAGCAGGCACGGGCCCGGGCCCGGCTTTCGGGGCTGGCCCGGCCCCGGCTGCCGGCGCCAGGGAGGGGACCCCCGGAGGCTGAGGAGCGGGAGGCGTCGGCCTCCCCGGGGCCTGCCTCCCGGAGCTCCTCCTGGCGGTGCCGGAACGCGACGACACGCGATACCGGATAGGGCCCCGGGGGGGCGGCCTGGCGGCCCTATGGTGCCCGAAGCGTGTTCGCCGGGCGTTTTCCGGCCAATTCTCACGAGCGTTCTGCCCAAATCGTGATCGATTTGGGCAGAACGCTCCTGAGAATTGGCCGGCGTTGGGCAGCCCTGGTGAGCGGCCAGTTCCGCGTGGAGCAGGGCCCTTTCTCGCTCGGGGAATGTCGCGGGCACCCGGAAAACGAGCCAGACGATGGGGCGCGGCCGGCGGCCCCGGCGCCGGGGTGGTTTCCGTGAGCAGAGTTGATGGAGGCGCCGTGGCCGGGCGTCCGCCTCCGCCGTCCGGGCGTCCGGGGCGCCCATGAGGGGGCTGGCCTCCGTGGGGGAACGGATGGATCTCTCATTCCACGGCTGGGACGAAGCCCCGAAAGGTGCAGTTGTCGCCGGGACGGTCGGGGGACTCGTGGAGCGGAACGCAGTGATCCCGGGGGGAGGCCCCCAGGCTCAGGCCCCTGGCAACGGAAGGCTGAGCAAGCAGGCCCGGGCCCGAGCCCGGCTTTTGGGGCTGGCCCGGCCCCAGCTGCCGGCGCCAGGGAGGGGACCCCAGGAGGCTGAGGAGCGGGAGGCGTCGGCCTCCCCGGGGCACGCCTCCCGGAGCTCCTCCTGGCGGTGCCGGAACGCGACGACACTCGATCCCGGACAGGGCCCCGGGGGGGGCGGCCCTGCGGCCCTGTGGTGCCCGAAGTGTGTTCGCCGGGCGTTTTCCGGCCAATTCTCACGAGCGTTCTGCCCAAATCGGGATCGATTTGGGCAGAACGCTCGTGAGAATTGGCCGGCGTTGGGCAGCCCTGGTCAGCGCCCAGTTCCGCGTGGAGCAGGGCCCTTTCTCACTCGGGGCATGTCGCGGCCACCCGGAAAACGAGCCGCGACTTTGGGGCGCGGCCGGCAGCCGCGGCGCCGGGGAGTTTTCCCCGAGCAGAGTGGATGGAGGCGCCGTGGCCGGGTGTCCGGCTCCGCCGTGGCGGGCGCCCGGGGCGCCCCTGGAGGGGCTGGCCTCTGTGGGGAAACGGACTGGTCTCTCACTCCGCGGCTAGAACGAAGCCGCGAAAGGTGCCGTTGTCGCCGGGACGGTCGGGGGACTCGTGGCGCGGGTTTCAGGGTTCCCCAGGGGAGGCCCCCAGGCTCAGGCCCCTGGCAACGGAAGGCTGAGCAAGCAGGCCCGGGCCCGGGCCCGGCTTTCGGGGCTGGCCCGGCCCAAGCTGCCGGCGCCAGGGAGGGGACCCCCGGAGGCTGAGGAGCGGGAGGCGTCTGCCTCCCCGCGGCACGCCTCCCGGAGCTCCTCCTGGCGGTGCCGGAACGCGACGACACGCGATCCCGGACAGGGCCCCGGGGGGGGCGGCCCTGCGGCCCTGTGGTGCCCGAAGTGTGTTCGCCGGGCTTTTTACGGCCAATTCTCACGAGCGTTCTGCCCAAATCGGGATCGATTTGGGCAGAACGCTCGTGAGAATTGGCTGACGTTGGGCAGCCCTGGTCAGCGCCCAGTGCCGCGTGGAACAGGGCCCTTTCTCGCTCAGGGCATGTCGCGGCCACCCGGAAAACGAGCCGCGACGATGGGGCGCGGCCGGCAGCCGCGGCGCCGGGGAGTTTTCCCCGAGCAGAGTGGATGGATGCGCCGTGGCCGGGCGTCCGCCTCCGCCGTGGCGGGCGGCCGGGGCGCCCCTGGAGGGGGCTGGCCTCTGTGGGGAAACGGACTGGACTCTCACTCCGCGGCTAGGACGAAGCCGCGAAAGGTGCCGTTGTCGCCGGGACGGTCGGGGGACTCGTGGCGCGGGACTCAGGGTTCCCCATGGGGAGGCCCCCAGGTTCAGGCCCCTGGCAACGGAAGGCTGAGCAAGCAGGCCCGGGCCCGGGCCCGGGTTTCGGAGCTGGCCCGGCCCCAGCTGCCGGCGCCAGGGAGGGGACCCCCGGAGGCTGAGGAGCGGGAGGCGTCGGCCTCCCCGGGGCACGCCTCCCGGAGTTCCTCCTGGCGGTGCCGGAACGCGACGACACGCGATCCCGGACAGGGCCCCGGGGGGGCCCGCCCTGCGACCCTGTGGTGCCCGAAGTGTGTTCACCGGGCGTTTTCCGGCCAATTCTCACGAGCGTTCTGCCCAAATCGGGATCGATTTGGGCAGAACGCTCGTGAGAATTGGCCGGCGTTGGGCAGCCCTGGTCAGCGCCCAGTTCCGCGTGGAGCAGGGCCCTTTCTCGCTTGGGGCATGTCGCGGCCACGCAGAAAACGAGCCGTGACGATGGGGCGCGGCCGGCAGCCGCGGCGCCGGGGAGTTTTCCCCGAGCAGAGTGAATGGAGGCGCCGTGGCCGGGCGTCCGCCTCCGCCGTGGCGGGCGGCCGGGGCGCCCCTGGAGGGGGCTGGCCTCTGTGGGGAAACGGACTGGTCTCACACTCCGCGGCTAGGACGAAGCCGCGAAAGGTGCCGTTGTCGCCGGGACGGTCGGGGGACTCGTGGCGCGGGACTCAGGGTTCCCCATGGGGAGGCCCCCAGGCACAGGCCCCTGGCAACGGAAGGCTGAGCAAGCAGTCCCGGGCCCGGGCCCGGCTTTCGGGGCAGGCCCGGCCCCAGCGGCCGGCCCCAGGGAGGGGACCCCCGGATGCTGAGGAGCGGGAGGCGTCGGCCTCCCCGCGGCACGCCTCCCGGAGCTCCTCCTGGCGGTGCCAGAACGCGACGACACGCTGTCCCGACAGGGCCCCGTGGCGGGCGGCCCTGCGGCCCTGTGGTGCCCGAAGTGTGTTCGCCGGGCGTTTTCCGGCCAATTCTCACGAGCGTTCTGCCCAAATCGGGATCGATTTGGGCAGAACGCTCGTGAGAATTGGCCGGCGTTGGGCAGCCCTGGTCAGCGCCCAGTTCCGCGTGGAGCAGGGCCCTTTCTCACTCGGGGCATGTCGCGGCCACCCGGAAAACGAGCCGCGACAATGGGGCGCGGCCGGCAGCCGCGGAGCCGGGGAGTTTTCCCCGAGCAGAGTGGATGGAGGCGCCGTGGCCGGGCGTCCGCCTCCGCCGTGGCGGGCGGCCGGGGCGCCCCTGGAGGGGGCTGGCCTCTGTGGGGAAACGGACTGGACTCTCACTCCGCGGCTAGGACGAAGCCGCGAAAGGTGCCGTTGTCGCCGGGACGGTCGGGGGACTCGTGGCGCGGGACTCAGGGTTCCCCATGGGGAGGCCCCCAGGTTCAGGCCCCTGGCAACGGAAGGCTGAGCAAGCAGGCCCGGGCCCGGGCCCGGGTTTCGGGGCTGGCCCGGCCCCAGCTGCCGGCGCCAGGGAGGGGACCCCCGGAGGCTGAGGAGCGGGAGGCGTCGGCCTCCCCGGGGCACGCCTCCCGGAGTTCCTCCTGGCGGTGCCGGAACGCGACGACACGCGATCCCGGACAGGGCCCCGTGGCGGGCGGCCCTGCGGCCCTGTGGTGCCCGAAGTGTGTTCGCCGGGCGTTTTCCGGCCAATTCTCACGAGCGTTCTGCCCAAATCGGGATCGATTTGGGCAGAACGCTCGTGAGAATTGGCCGGCGTTTGGCAGTCCTGGTCAGCGCCCAGTTCCGCGTGGAGCAGGGCCCTTTCTCGTTCGGGGCATGTCGCGGCCACGCGGAAAACGAGCCGCGACGATGGGGCGCGGCCGGCAGCCGCGGCGCCGGGGAGTTTTCCCCGAGCAGAGTGGATGGAGGCGCCGTGGCCGGGCGTCCTCCTCCGCCGTGGCGGGCGGCCGGGGCGCCCCTGGAGGGGGCTGGCCTCTGTGGGGAAACGGACTGGTCTCTCACTCCGCGGCTAGGACGAAGCCGCGAAAGGTGCCGTTGTCGCCGGGACGGTCGGGGGACTCGTGGCGCGGGACTCAGGGTTCCCCATGGTGAGGCCCCTAGGCTCAGGCCACTGGCAACGGAAGGCTGAGCAAGCAGGCCCGGGCCCGGGCCCGGCTTTCGGGGCTGGCCCGGCCCCAGCTGCCGGCGCCAGGGAGGCGACCCCCAGAGGCTGAGGAGCGGGAGGCGTCGGCCTCCCCGCGGCACGCCTCCCGGAGCTCCTCCTGGCGCTGCCGGAACGCGACGACACTCGATCCCGGACAGGGCCCCGGGGGGGGCGGCCCTGCGGCCCTGTGGTGCCCGAAGTGTGTTCGCCGGGCGTTTTCCGGCCAATTCTCACGAGCGTTCTGCCCAAATCGGGATCGATTTGGGCAGAACGCTCGTGAGAATTGGCCGGCGTTGGGCAGCCCTGGTCAGCGCCCAGTTCCGCGTGGAGCAGGGCCCTTTCTCACTCGGGGCATGTCGCGGCCACCCGGAAAACGAGCCGCGACGATGGGGCGCGGCCGGCAGCCGCGGCGCCGGGGAGTTTTCCCCGAGCAGAGTGGATGGAGGCGCCGTGGCCGGGCGTCCGCCTCCGCCGTGGCGGGCGGCCGGGGCGCCCCTGGAGGGGGCTGGCCTCTGTGGGGAAACGGACTGGACTCTCACTCCGCGGCTAGGACGAAGCTGCGAAAGGTGCCGTTGTCGCCCGGACGGTCGGGGGACTCGTGGCGCGGGACTCAGGGTTCCCCATGGGGAGGCCCCCAGGCTAAGGCCCCTGGCAACGGAAGGCTGAGCAAGCAGGCCCGGGCCCGGGCCCGGGATTCGGGGCTGGCCCGGCCAAAGCTGCCGGCGCCAGGGAGGGGACCCCCGGAGGCTGAGGAGCGGGAGGCGTCGGCCTCCCCGGGGCACGCCTCCCGGAGTTCCTCCTGGCGGTGCCGGAACGCGACGACACGCGATCCCGGACAGGGCCCCGGGGGAGCCCGCCCTGCGGCCCTGTGGTGCCCGAAGTGTGTTCACCGGGCGTTTTCCGGCCAATTCTCACGAGCGTTCTGCCCAAATCGGGATCGATTTGGGCAGAACGCTCGTGAGAATTGGCCGGCGTTGGGCAGCCCTGGTCAGCGCCCAGTTCCGCGTGGAGCAGGGCCCTTTCTCGCTCGGGGCATGTCGCGGCCACGCAGAAAACGAGCCGTGACGATGGGGCGCGGCCGGCAGCCGCGGCGCCGGGGAGTTTTCCCCGAGCAGAGTGAATGGAGGCGCCGTGGCCGGGCGTCCGCCTCCGCCGTGGCGGGCGGCCGGGGCGCCCCTGGAGGGGGCTGGCCTCTGTGGGGAAACGGACTGGTCTCACACTCCGCGGCTAGGACGAAGCCGCGAAAGGTGCCGTTGTCGCCGGGACATTCGGGGGACTCGTGGCGCGGGACTCAGGGTTCCCCATGGGGAGGCCCCCAGGCACAGGCCCCTGGCAACGGAAGGCTGAGCAAGCAGTCCCGGGCCCGGGCCCGGCTTTCGGGGCTGTCCCGGCCCCAGGGGCCGGCGCCAGGGAGGGGACCCCCGGAGGCTGAGGAGCGGGAGGCGTCGGCCTCCCCGCGGCACGCCTCCCGGAGCTCCTCCTGGCGGTGCCAGAACGCGACGACACGCGATCCCGGACAGGGCCCCAGGGGGGGGCCCCCCTGCGGCCCTGTGGTGCCCGAAGTGTGTTCGCCGGGCGTTTTCCGGCCAATTCTCACGAGCGTTCTGCCCAAATCGGGATCGATTTGGGCAGAACGCACGTGAGAATTGGCCAGCGTTGGGCAGCCCTGGTCAGCGCCCAGTTCCGCGTGGAGCAGGGCCCTTTCTCGCTCGGGGCATGTCGCGGCCACCCGGAAAACGAGCCGCGACGATGGGGCGCGGCCGGCAGCCGCGGCGCCGGGGAGTTTTCCCCGAGCAGAGTGGATGGAGGCGCCGTGGCCGGGCGTCCGCCTCCGCCGTGGCGGGCGGCCGGGGCGCCCCTGGAGGGGGCTGGCCTCTGTGGGGAACGGACTGGACTCTCACTCCGCGGCTAGGACGAAGCTGCGAAAGGTGCCGTTGTCGCCGGGACGGTCGGGGGACTCGTGGCGCGGGACTCAGGGTTCCCCATGGGGAGGCCCCCAGGCTCAGGCCCCTGGCAACGGAAGGCTGAGCAAGCAGGCCCGGGCCCGGGCCCGGGTTTCGGGGCTGGCCCGGCCCCAGCTGCCGGCGCCAGGGAGGGGACCCCCGGAGGCTGAGGAGCGGGAGGCGTCGGCCTCCCCGGGGCACGCCTCCCGGAGTTCCTCCTGGCGGTGCCGGAACGCGACGACACGCGATCCCGGACAGGGGCCCGGGGGGGCCCGCCCTGCGGCCCTGTGGTGCCCGAAGTGTGTTCACCGGGCGTTTTCCGGCCAATTCTCACGAGCGTTCTGCCAAAATCGGGATCGATTTGGGCAGAACGCTCGTGAGAATTGGCCGGCGTTGGGCAGCCCTGGTCAGCGCCCAGTTCCGCGTGGAGCAGGGCCCTTTCTCGCTCGGGGCATGTCGCGGACACCCGGAAAACGAGCCGCGACTTTGGGGCGTGGCCGGCAGCCGCGGCGCCGGGGAGTTTTCCCCGAGCAGAGTGGATGGAGGCGCCGTGGTCGGGCGTCCGCCTCCGCCGTGGCGGGCGGCCGGTGCGCCCCTGGAGGGGGCTGGCCTCTGTGGGGAAACGGACTGGTCTCTCACTCCGCGGCTAGAACGAAGCCGCGAAAGGTGCCGTTGTCGCCGGGACGGTCGGGGGACTCGTGGCGCGGGACTCAGGGTTCCCCATGGGGAGGACCCCAGGCTCAGGCCCCTGGCAACGGAAGGCTGAGCAAGCAGGCACGGGCCCGGGCCCGGCTTTCGGGGCTGGCCCGGCCCCAGCGGCCGGCGCCAGGGAGGGGACCCCCGGAGGCTGAGTAGCGGGAGGCGTCGGCCTCCCCGCGGCACGCTTCCCGGAGCTCCTCCTGGCGGTGCCGGAACGCGACGACACGCGATCCCGGACAGGGCCCCGGGGGGGGCCGCCCCGCGGCCCTGTGGTGCCGGAAGTGTGTTCGCCGGGCCTTTTCCGGCCAATTCTCACGAGCGTTCTGCCCAAATCGGGATCTATTTGGGCAGAACGCTCGTGAGAATTGGCCGGCGTTGGGCAGCCCTGGTCAGCGCCCAGTTCCGCGTGGAGCAGGGCCCTTTCTCGCTCGGGGCATGTCGCGGCCACCCGGAATACGAGCCGCGACGATGGGGCGCGGCCGGCAGCCGCGGCGCCGGGGAGTTTTCCCCGAGCATAGTGGATGGAGGCGCTGTGGCCGGTCGTCCGCCTCCGCCGTGGCGGGCGTCCGGGGCGCCCCTGGAGGGGGCTGGCCTCTGTGGGGAAACGGACTGGTCTCTCACTCTGCGGTAGGACGAAGCCGCGAAAGGTGCCGTTGTCGCCGGGACGGTCGGGGGACTCGTGGCGCGGGACTAAGTGTTCCCCATGGGGAGGCCCCCAGGCTCAGGTCCCTGGCAACGGAGGCTGAGCAAGCAGGCCGGGGCCCGGGCCCGGCTTTCGGGGCTGGCCCGGCCCCAGCTGCCGGCGCCAGGGAGGGGACCCCCGGAGGCTGAGGAGCGGGAGGCGTCGGCCTCCCCGCGGCACGCCTCCCGGAGCTCCTCCTGGCGGTGCCGGAACGCGACGACAAGCGATCCCGGACAGGGCCCCGGGGGGGGCCGCCCTGCGGCCCTGTGGTGCCCGAAGTGTGTTCGCCGGGCGTTTTCCGGCCAATTCATACGAGCGTTCTGCCCAAATCGGGATCGAATTGGGCAGAACGCTCGTGAGAATTGGCCGGCGTTGGGCAGCCCTGGTCAGCGCACAGATCCGCGTGGAGCAGGGCCCTTTCTCGCTCGGGGCATGTCGCGGCCACCCGGAAAACGAGACGCGACGATGGGGCACGGCCGGCAGCCGCGGCGCCGGGGAATTTTCCCCGAGCAGAGTGGATGGAGGCGCCGTGGCCGGGCGTCCGCCTCCGCCGTGGCGGGCGGCCGGGGCGCCCCTGGAGGGGGCTGGCCTCTGTGGGGAAACGGACTGGTCTCTTACTCCGCGGCTAGAACGAAGCCGCGAAAGGTGCCGTTGTCGCCGGGACGGTCGGGGGACTCGTGGCGCGGGACTCAGGGTTCCCCATGGGGAGGCCCCCAGGCTCAGGCCCCTGGCAACGGAAGGCTGAGCAAGCAGTCCCGGGCCCGGGCCCGGCTTTCAGGGCTGGCCCGGCCCCAGGTGCCGGCGCCAGGGAGGGGACCCCCGGAGGTTGAGGAGCGGGAGGCGTCGGCCTCCCCGCGGCACGCTTCCCGGAGCTCCTCCTGGCGGTGCCGGAACGCGACGACACGCGATCCCGGACAGGGCCCCGGGGGGGGCCGCCTCGCGGCCCTGTGGTGCCGGAAGTGTGTTTGCCGGGCCTTTTCCGGCCAATTCTCACGAGCGTTCTGCCCAAATCGGGATCGATTTGGGCAGAACGCTCGTGAGAATTGGCCGGCGTTGGGCAGCCCTGGTCAGCGCCCAGTTCCGCGTGGAGCAGGGCCCTTTCTCGCTCGGGGCATGTCGCGGCCACCCGGAAAACGAGACGCGACGATGGGGCACGGCCGGCAGCCGCGGCGCTGGGGAGTTTTCCCCGAGCAGAGTGGATGGAGGCGCCGTGGCCGGGCGTCCGCCTCCGCCATGGCGGGCGGCCGGGGCGCCCCTGGAGGGGGCTGGCCTCTGTGGGGAAACGGACTGGTCTCTTACTCCGCGGCTAGAACGAAGCCGCGAAAGGTGCCGTTGTCGCCGGAACGGTCGGGGGACTCGTGGCGCGGGACTCAGGGTTCCCCATTGGTAGGCCCCCAGGCTCAGGCCCCTGGCAACGGAAGGCTGAGCAAGCAGGCCTGGGCCCGGGCCCGGCTTTCGGGGCTGGCCCGGCCCCAGCTGCCGGCGCCAGGGAGGGGACCCCCGGAGGCTGAGGAGCGGGAGGCGTCGGCAGCCCCGCGGCACGCCTCCCGGAGCTCCTCCTGGCGGTGCCGGAACGCGACGAGACGCGATCCCGGACAGGGCCCCGGGGGGGGCGACCCTGCGGCCCTCTGGTGCCCGAAGTGTGTTCGCCGGGCGTTTTCCGGCCAATTCTCACGAGCGTTCTGCCCAAATCGGGATCGATTTGGGCAGAACGCTCGTGAGAATTGGCCGTCGTTGGGCAGCCCTGGTCAGCGCCCAGTTCCGCGTGGATCAGGCCCCTTTCTCGCTCGGGGCATGTCACGGCCACGCGGAAAACGAGCCGCGACGATGGGGCGCGGCCGGCAGCCGCGGCGCCGGGGAGTTTTCCCCGAGCAGAGTGGATGGAGGCGCCGTGGCCGGGCGTCCTCCTCCGCCGTGGCGGGCGGCCGGGGCGCCCCTGGAGGGGGCTGGCCTCTGTGGGGAAACGGACTGGTCTCTCACTCCGCGGCTAGGACGAAGCCGCGAAAGGTGCCGTTGTCGCCGGGACGGTCGGGGGACTCGTGGCGCGGGACTCAGTGTTCCCCATGGGGAGGCCCCTAGGCTCAGGCCCCTGGCAACAGAAGGCTGAGCAAGCAGGCCCGGGCCCGGTCCCGGCTTTCGGGGCTGGCCCGGCCCCAGCTGCCGGCGCCAGGGAGGCGACCCCCAGAGGCTGAGGAGCGGGAGGCGTCGGCCTCCCCGCGGCACGTCTCCCGGAGCTCCGCCTGGCGCTGCCGGAACGCGAGGACACGCGATCCCGGACAGGGCCCCGGGGGGGGGCGGCCCTGCGGCCCTGTGGTGCCCGAAGTGTGTTCGCCGGGCGTTTTCCGGCCAATTCTCACGAGCGTTCTGCCCAAATCGGGATCGATTTGGGCAGAACGCTCGTGAGAATTGGCCGGCGTTGGGCAGCCCTGGTCAGCGCCCAGTTCCGCGTGGAGCAGGGCCCTTTCTCACTCGGGGCATGTCGCGGCCACCCGGAAAACGAGCCGCGACAATGGGGCGCGGCCGGCAGCCGCGGAGCCGGGGAGTTTTCCCCGAGCAGAGTGGATGGAGGCGCCGTGGCCGGGCGTCCGCCTCCGCCGTGGCGGGCGGCCGGGGCGCCCCTGGAGGGGGCTGGCCTCTGTGGGGAAACGGACTGGACTCTCACTCCGCGGCTAGGACGAAGCCGCGAAAGGTGCCGTTGTCGCCGGGACGGTCGGGGGACTCGTGGCGCGGGACTCAGGGTTCCCCATGGGGAGGCCCCCAGGTTCAGGCCCCTGGCAACGGAAGGCTGAGCAAGCAGGCCCGGGCCCGGGCCCGGGTTTCGGGGCTGGCCCGGCCCCAGCTGCCGGCGCCAGGGAGGGGACCCCCGGAGGCTGAGGAGCGGGAGGCGTCGGCCTCCCCGGGGCACGCCTCCCGGAGTTCCTCCTGGCGGTGCCGGAACGCGACGACACGCGATCCCGGACAGGGCCCCGTGGCGGGCGGCCCTGCGGCCCTGTGGTGCCCGAAGTGTGTTCGCCGGGCGTTTTCCGGCCAATTCTCACGAGCGTTCTGCCCAAATCGGGATCGATTTGGGCAGAACGCTCGTGAGAATTGGCCGGCGTTGGGCAGTCCTGGTCAGCGCCCAGTTCCGCGTGGAGCAGGGCCCTTTCTCGTTCGGGGCATGTCGCGGCCACGCGGAAAACGAGCCGCGACGATGGGGCGCGGCCGGCAGCCGCGGCGCCGGGGAGTTTTCCCCGAGCAGAGTGGATGGAGGCGCCGTGGCCGGGCGTCCTCCTCCGCCGTGGCGGGCGGCCGGGGCGCCCCTGGAGGGGGCTGGCCTCTGTGGGGAAACGGACTGGTCTCTCACTCCGCGGCTAGGACGAAGCCGCGAAAGGTGCCGTTGTCGCCGGGACGGTCGGGGGACTCGTGGCGCGGGACTCAGGGTTCCCCATGGTGAGGCCCCTAGGCTCAGGCCACTGGCAACGGAAGGCTGAGCAAGCAGGCCCGGGCCCGGGCCCGGCTTTCGGGGCTGGCCCGGCCCCAGCTGCCGGCGCCAGGGAGGCGACCCCCAGAGGCTGAGGAGCGGGAGGCGTCGGCCTCCCCGCGGCACGCCTCCCGGAGCTCCTCCTGGCGCTGCCGGAACGCGACGACACTCGATCCCGGACAGGGCCCCGGGGGGGGCGGCCCTGCGGCCCTGTGGTGCCCGAAGTGTGTTCGCCGGGCGTTTTCCGGCCAATTCTCACGAGCGTTCTGCCCAAATCGGGATCGATTTGGGCAGAACGCTCGTGAGAATTGGCCGGCGTTGGGCAGCCCTGGTCAGCGCCCAGTTCCGCGTGGAGCAGGGCCCTTTCTCACTCGGGGCATGTCGCGGCCACCCGGAAAACGAGCCGCGACAATGGGGCGCGGCCGGCAGCCGCGGAGCCGGGGAGTTTTCCCCGAGCAGAGTGGATGGAGGCGCCGTGGCCGGGCGTCCGCCTCCGCCGTGGCGGGCGGCCGGGGCGCCCCTGGAGGGGGCTGGCCTCTGTGGGGAAACGGACTGGACTCTCACTCCGCGGCTAGGACGAAGCCGCGAAAGGTGCCGTTGTCGCCGGGACGGTCGGGGGACTCGTGGCGCGGGACTCAGGGTTCCCCATGGGGAGGCCCCCAGGTTCAGGCCCCTGGCAACGGAAGGCTGAGCAAGCAGGCCCGGGCCCGGGCCCGGGTTTCGGGGCTGGCCCGGCCCCAGCTGCCGGCGCCAGGGAGGGGACCCCCGGAGGCTGAGGAGCGGGAGGCGTCGGCCTCCCCGGGGCACGCCTCCCGGAGTTCCTCCTGGCGGTGCCGGAACGCGACGACACGCGATCCCGGACAGGGCCCCGGGGGGGCCCGCCCTGCGGCCCTGTGGTGCCCGAAGTGTGTTCACCGGGCGTTTTCCGGCCAATTCTCACGAGCGTTCTGCCCAAATCGGGATCGATTTGGGCAGAACGCTCGTGAGAATTGGCCGGCGTTGGGCAGCCCTGGTCAGCGCCCAGTTCCGCGTGGAGCAGGGCCTTTTCTCGCTCGGGGCATGTCGCGGCCACGCAGAAAACGAGCCGTGACGATGGGGCGCGGCCGGCAGCCGCGGCGCCGGGGAGTTTTCCCCGAGCAGAGTGAATGGAGGCGCCGTGGCCGGGCGTCCGCCTCCGCCGTGGCGGGCGGCCGGGGCGCCCCTGGAGGGGGCTGGCCTCTGTGGGGAAACGGACTGGTCTCACACACCGCGGCTAGGACGAAACCGCGAAAGGTGCCGTTGTCGCCGGGACGGTCGGGGGACTCGTGGCGCGGGACTCAGGGTTCCCCATGGGGAGGCCCCCAGGCACAGGCCCCTGGCAACGGAAGGCTGAGCAAGCAGTCCCGGGCCCGGGCCCGGCTTTCGGGGCTGGCTCGGCCCCAGCGGCCGGCGCCAGGGAGGGGACCCCCGGAGGCTGAGGAGCGGGAGGCGTCGGCCTCCCCGCGGCACGCCTCCCAGAGCTCCTCCTAGCGGTGCCAGAACGCGACGACACGCGATCCCGGACAGGGCCCCGGGGGGGGCCCCCCTGCGGCCCTGTGGTGCCCGAAGTGTGTTCGCCGGGCGTTTTCCGGCCAATTCTCACGAGCGTTCTGCCCAAATCGGGATCGATTTGGGCAGAACGCACGTGAGAATTGGCCGGCGTTGGGCAGCCCTGGTCAGCGCCCAGTTCCGCGTGGAGCAGGGCCCTTTCTCGCTCGGGGCATGTCGCGGCCACCCGGAAAACGAGCCGCGACGATGGGGCGCGGCCGGCAGCCGCGGCGCCGGGGAGTTTTCCCCGAGCAGAGTGGATGGAGGCGCCGTGGCCGGGCGTCCGCCTCCGCCGTGGCGGGCGGCCGGGGCGCCCCTGGAGGGGGCTGGCCTCTGTGGGGAAACGGACAGGTCTCTCACTCCGCGGCTAGGACGAAGCCCCGAAAGGTGCCGTTGTCGCCGGGACGGTCGGGGTACTCGTGGCGCGGGACTCAGGGTTCCCCATGGGGAGGCCCCCAGGCTCAGGCCCCTGCCTACGGAAGGCTGAGCAAGGAGGCCCGGCCCGGGCCCGGATTTCGGGGCTGGCCCGGCCCCAGCTGCCAGCGCAAGGGAGTGGACCCCCGGAGGCTGAGGAGCGGGAGGCTTCGGCCTCCCCGCGGCATGCCTCCCGGAGCTCCTCCTGGCGGTGCCGGAACGCGACGAAACGCGATCCCGGACAGGGCCCAGGGAGGGGCCGCCCTGCGGCCCTGTGGTGCCCGAAGTGTGTTCGCCGGGCGTTTTCCGGCCAATTCTCACGAGCGTTCTGCCCAAATCGGGATCGATTTGGGCAGAACGCTCGTGAGAATTGGCCGGCGTTGGGCAGCCCTGGTCAGCGCCCAGTTTCGCGTGGAGCAGGGCCCTTTCTCGCTCGGGGCATGTCACGGCCACCCGGAAAACGAGCCGCGACGATGGGTCGCGGCCGGCAGCCGCGGCGGCGTGGAGTTTTCCCCGAGCAGAGTGGATGGAGGCGCCGTGGCCGGGCGTCCGCCTCCGCCGTGGCGGGCGGCCGGGGCGCCCCTGGAGGGGGCTGGCCTCTGTGGGGAAACGGACTGGTCTCTCACTCCGCGGCTTGGACGAACCCGCGAAAGGTGCCGTTGTCGCCGGGACGGTCGGGGGATTCGTGGCGCGGGACTCAGGGTTCCCCATGGGGAGGCCCCCAGGCTCAGGCCCCTGGCTACGGAAGGCAGAGCAAGGAGGCCCGGGCCCGGGCCCGGCTTTCGGGGCTGGCCCGGCCCCAGCTGCCAGCGCAAGGGAGTGGACCCCCGGAGGCTGAGGAGCGGGAGGCGTCGGCCTCCCCGCGGCATGCCTCCCGGAGCTCCTCCTGGCGGTGCCGGAACGCGACGAAACGCGATCCCGGACAGGGCCCGGGGGGGGCCGCCCTGCGGCCCTGTGGTGCCCGAAGTGTGTTCGCCGGGCGTTTTCCGGCCAATTCTCACGAGCGTTCTGCCCAAATCGGGATCGATTTGGGCAGAACGCTCATGAGAATTGGCCGGCGTTGGGCAGCCCTGGTCAGCGCCCAGTTCCGCGTGGAGCAGGGCCCTTTCTCGCTCGGGGCATGTCGCGGCCACCCGGAAAACGAGCCGCGACTATGGGGCGCGGCCGGCAGCCGCGGCGCCGGGGAGTTTTCCCCGAGCAGAGTGGATGGAGGCGCCGTGGCCGGGCGTCCGTCTCCGCCGTGGCGGGCGGCCGGGGCGCCCGTGGAGGGGGCTGGCCTCTGTGGGGAAACGGACTGGTCTCTCACTCCGCGGCTAGGACGAAGCCGCGAAAGGTGCTGTTGTCGCTGGGACGGTCGGGGGACTCGTGGCGCGGGACTCAGGGTTCCCCATGTGGAGACCCCCAGGCTCAGGCCCCTGGCAACGGAAGGCTGAGCAAGCAGGACCGGGCCCGGGCCCGGCTTTCGGGGCTGGCCCGGCCCCAGCTGCCGGCGCTTGGGAGGGGACCCCCGGAGGCTGAGGAGCGGGAGGCGTCGGCCTCCACGCGGCCTGCCTCCCGGAGCTCCTCCTGGCGGTGCCGGAACGCGACGACACGCGATCCCGGACAGGGCCCCGGGGGGGGGCCGCCCTGCGGCCCTGTGGTGCCCGAAGTGTGTTCGCCGGGCGTTTTCCGGCCAATTCTCACGAGCGTTCTGCCCAAATCGGGATCGATTTGGGCAGAACGCTCGTGAGAATTGGCCGGCGTTGGGCAGCCCTGGTCAGCGTCCAGTTCCGCGTGGAGCAGGGCCCTATCTCGCTCGGGGCATGTCGCGGCCACCCGGGAAAACGAGCCGCGACGATGGGGCGCGGCCGGCAGCCGCGGCACCGGGGAGTTTTCCCCGAGCAGAGTGCATGGAGGCGCCGTGGCCGGGCGTCCGCCTCCGCCGTGGCGGGCGGCCGGGGCGCCCCTAGAGGGGGCTGGCCTCTGTGGGGAAACGGACTGGTCTCTCACTCCGCGGCCAGGACGAAGCCGCGAAAGGTGCCGTTGTCGCCGGGACGGTCGGGGGACTCGTGGCGCGGGACTCAGGGTTCCCCATGGGGAGGCCCCCAGGCTCAGGCCCCTGGCAACGGAAGGCTGAGCAAGCAGGCCTGCACCCGGGCCCGGGTTTCGGGGCTGGCCCGGCCCCAGCTGCCGGCGCCGGGGAGGGGACCACCGGAGGCTGAGGAGCGGGAGGCGTCGGCCTCCCCGCGGCCCGCCTCCCGGAGCTCCTCCTGGCGGTGCCGGAACGCGACGACACGCGATCCCGGACAGGGCCCCGGGGGGTGGCGGCCCTGCGGCCCTATGGTGCCCGAAGTGTGTTCGCCGGGCGTTTTCCGGCCAATTCTCACGAGCGTTCTGCCCAAATCGGGATCGATTTGGGCAGAACGCTCGTGAGAATTGGCCGGCGTTGGGCAGCCCTGGTCAGCGCCCAGTTCCGCGTGGAGCAGGGCCCTTTCTCGCTCGGGGCATGTCGCGGCCACCCGGAAAAAGAGCCTCGACGATGGGGCGCGGCCGGCGGTCCTGGCGCCGGGGAGTTTTCCCCGAGGAGAGTTGATGGAGGCGCCGTAGCCGGGCGTCCGCCTCCGCCGTGTCGGGCCGCCGGGGCGCCCCTGGCGGGGGCTAGCCTCTATAGGGGATCGGATTGATTTCTCACTCCACGGCAAGGACGAAGCCGCGAAAGGTGCCATTGTCGCAGGGACGGTCGGGGGACTCGTGGCGCGGGACTCAGGGTTCCCCATGGGGAGGCCCCCAGGCTCAGGCCCCTGGCAACGGAAGGCTGAGCAAGCAGGCCCAGGCCCGGGCCCGGGTTTCGGGGCTGGCTCGGCCCCAGCGGCCGGCGCCAGGGAGGGGACCCCCGGAGGCTGAGGAGCAGTAGGCGTCGGCCTCCCCGCGGCCCGCCTCCCGGAGCTCCTCCTGGCGGTGGCCGAACGCGACGACACGCGATCCCGGACAGGGCCCCGGGGGGGCGGCCCTGTAGCCCTGTGGTGCCCGAAGTGTGTTCGCCGGGCGTTTTCCGGCCAATTCTCACGAGCGTTCTGCCCAAATCGATCCCGATTTGGGCAGAACGCTCGTGAGAATTGGCCGGCTTTCGGCAGCCATGGTGACCGCCCAGTTCCGTCTGGACCAGGGCACTTTCTCTCTTGGGGCATGTCGCGGCCACCCGGAAAACGAGCCGTGGCGTTGGAGCGCGGTCGGCGGTCCCTGCGCCGGGGAGATTTCCCCGAGCAGAGTTAATGGAGGGGCTGTGGCCGGGCGTCCGCCTTCGCCGTATTAGGCCCCCGGTGCGCCCTTGTAGGGGTCTGGCCTCTGTGGGGGAACGAATTGATCTCTCACTCCTCGGCTGGGATGCAGCCGCGAAAGGCACCATTGTCTCTGGGACTGTGGCGGACTTGTGGCCCGGGACTCAGGATTCCCGGGGTGAGGCCCTAGGTACAGGCCCCTGGCAATGGAAGTCTGAACAAGCAGGCCTGTGTCCGGGCCCGGATTTCATGGCAGGCCCGGCCCCAGCTACCACCGCCAAGGTGAGACCCCCAGAATCTGTGGAGAGGGAGGCGTCTGCCTCGCCATCAGGGAGATTCTAATTAAAACTACATTGAGATACCACCTGACACCAGTTAGAATGTCCAAAATTAGGAAGACAGGAAATAACGTTTTTTGGAGAGGATGTCGAGAAAGTGGAACCCTGTTACACTGTTGGTGAGACTGCCATTTAGTGCAGCCACTTTGGAGAACAGTGTGCAGATGACTCAAGAAATTAAAAATAGAGCTTCCCTATGACCCTGCAATTACACTGATGGGTTTTTACCCCAAAGATACAGATGGAGTGAAAAGAAGAGCCATCTGTACCCCAATGTTTATTGCAGCAATGGCCACGGTCGCCAAACTGTGGAAAGAACCAAGATGCCCTTCAACGGATGAATGGATAAGGAAGATGTGGTCCATATACACAATGGAGTATTATGCCTCCATCAGAAAGGATGAATACCCAACTTTTGTAGCAACATGGATGGGAGTGGAAGAGATTATGCTGAGTGAAATAAGTCAAGCAGAGAGAGTCAAATATCATATGGTCTCCCTTATTTGTGGTGCATAACAAAGAACACGGAGGACATGGGGAGATGGAGAGGAGAGGGATTTGAGGGAACCTGGAAGTGGAGATGAACCATGAGAGACTATGGACTCTGAAAAACAACCTGAGTGTTTTGGAAGGGCGGGGGTTGGGAGGTTGGGGAACCAGGTGGTGGGTAATAGGGAGGGCACGTACTGCATGGAGCACTGGGTGTGGTGCAAAAACAGTGAACACTGTTATGCTGAAAATAAACAAATAAAAAAAAAAGAATATTTTACTCTTAGTCCCCGTCATCTATATCACTCATCCCTCCATCCACTTCCACTCTGGTAACCACAGAGTCGGTTTTTGTTTTGTATCTTCTTTCTCCTTTATTTATGTATGTTTGTTTCCTAAATTCCATGGAAGAGTGACATCCAAAGGCCTTTGTCTTTCTCTGACTGACTGATTTCACTTAGGATAGTATTCTCTAGCTCCATCCATGTGTCTGCAAATGGCAAGATTTCATTTTTTATGGCTGAGTAATTTCCCACTGTGTGTGTGTGTGTGTGTGTGTACATTTATCATCTCATTTATCATGTTTTCAAGAAATACTTGGATTGTTTCCATATTGTAATATTTTAATTAATGTTGCATGAAACATAGGGGCTCATGTATCCTTTTGAGTTACTGTTCTCATATTCGTCGGGTAATCACCCGGTAGTGTGATTGCTGGATTATAAGGTAGTTCTAATATTTAACGTTTTGAGGAACAGTGATACTGTTTTCCACAGGGACTGCAGCAGCTAGCATTCCCACCACAGTGCAAGAGGGTTCCCTTTTACCCACATCCTCCCAACATTTGTTTTCTTGTGCTGGTGCTGTTAGCCATTCTGATAGTATGAGGTAATATCTCACGGACCTTTACATTTGGATTTTCCTGTTGATGGCTGATGTGAACATCTTCTCACCTGACTGTTGGCCATCTGTATGTCTTCTTTGGAGCAATGTCTGTTCATGTCTTCTGTCTATTTTTTAATTGGATTTTTTGTTTTTTGGTTGTTGCGTTGTATCAGTTCTACATATTTTGGACACTACCCCTTTATTGCACATGATATTTGCAAACATCTTCTCCTATTAAGTACGTTGTATTCTATTTATTACATTTTCATTGTTGTTCTGCTGTGCGGTAAGTTTTTATATTGATGGAACTCTAGTAGTTTATTTTTGCTTTTGTTTCCTTTGCCTTAGGAGGCGTGTCTATTAAATGTATGGTTCATGTCAGAGAAGTTACTGTCTGTGCCCTCTTGTAGGATTTTTATGATTTAAGGTCTCACATTGAGGTCTTGAAACTGTTTTGAGTTTATTTGTCCATATGGTGTAAGAAAGCAGTCTAATTTCATTGTTTTGTGCATAGCTGTTCAGTTTTCCCAACACCCTTTGTTGTAGAGACTGTCCTCTTCCCTTTTAATAGTTTTGCCTGTTTTGCAGAAGATTAATTGGGCACGTGATTGTGGGTTGATGTCTGAGCTTCTATTCCATTTCCTTGGTCACTGTGTGTATTTTTTTTTTTTTTTTTGCCAGTCCCATACTGTGAGGATGAATGCAGCTTTGTAGTATAATATGAAATATGGAATTGTGATGCCTCCAGCTTTCTTTTTCTTCATAACATTGTGCTGGTTGTTCAGTATCTTTTGTGATTCCATACAAATTGTTAGGGTAGTTTATTTGAGTTCTCTCATTTTTTATTTGAATTCAATGAGCCAACTTATCATACATCATTATTTTCAGATGTAGTGTTAAATAATATATCAGATGTGTATTGCATCACGTGCCCTCCTTAATGCCCATCACCCCAGTTACCCCCCCCACCCCCCATCCAGCAACCCTCAGTTGGTTGCTATAGTTAAGAGTCTATCATGGTTTTTTCCCCATCTCTGATGACTTCCCATTCTGTTTCCCCTTCCTTTGCCTATGGTTCTCTGCCCTGTTTCTGATATTTCACATATGAGTGAAACCCTATCATAATTGTGTTTCTTTCATTGACATATTTTACTCAGCATAATATCTTCCAGACCCATCCAGGTTGATGTGATGGTAAGTATTCATCCTTTCTGATGGCTGAGGAATATTCCATTGAATATATGAACCACATCTTCTTTATCCATTCCTCTGTCCATAGATATCTGGGTTCTTTCCATAGTTTATCTAGAGTGGATATTGTTGCAATGAACACTGGGGTGCAGGTGCCAGTTCTTTCCCCTACATCTCTATTTTTGTGGTAAAAGCCCTGTAGTGCAAGTGCTGTGTTTTAGGGTAACTTTATTTTAACTTCTTGAGGAAACCCCATACTATTTTCCAGAGTGGATATAACAGTCTGCATTCCAACCAGGAGTGTAGGAGGGTTCTCCATTCTCTGCATCCTCACCAATATTTGTGGTTTCATGTCCTGTTAACTTTAGACATTCTGCCTGGTGTGATAGGACACCTCAATGTGGTTTAGATTTGCATTTCCCAGAAGCCATGTGATATAGAACATTTATGTATATATCTGTTGGTCACATGCGTGTCATCATTGGAGAAATATCTGTTCATATTTTCGCCCATGTCTAGACCTTCTGTTGGATTAAGGCCCAGAAGCCTAGAAGATACAATCAGCCAGAACTGTGGAGATTTTCACAAGGTCTGAGATACAATGGAGATTTAGGGTGTGTATCAAGCTCAGGGATTGTCTTCAGAGGGTGGATGGAAGTGTAGGTTCATTGACATTGTCTCAGGTTTGCATTCAAATGTCTCATGCTCTGAATCCAGTCTGGAGTAAAAAAAGGAGTTTCCTTTTGTGTGGCGGGCTGATCCTCTGGTTTTGCTAAAGTGTTCCCAATACCCGGGGCTTGGGATCCAGGCCTCTACAGATGGACCTCTCAGAACTCCAAATAGGGTTAGGGTTAGGACCTAGGAAAATGGAAGGTCTGAATTGCCAACCGTGTGGTGAGCGTCCTGGAGGGCTGAGTTGAGGACATGGGTCAGGGTGAGTGTCCGGCTCAGGGTTTCAATCCATGAGCCCTTGAATGTGGGAATTCACTGGGATGGACACAGATGGGCCTTCATATCTATACTGACCTATATACTTACTGGAGTCCATTATGGAAACATTTCCATCTGGGTGTGAGGCTGAGTCCTGTGGTATTGCTCAGGCATCCCCAAATCCTAGGGCTTTGGAGCCCACCCTTAAGGGACAGAGACATGAGAACCCAAGCTAGGGATAGAGTTAGGGCCAAAGGACATTGCAGGCCCAAACAGCTGACAGTGTGTGTGGTTCCTAGAGGCTGGAATTAAGGATGAGTGTTCTGGTTCTGGTCAGGCACAGGGTTTGTGACCTCGAGGCCACTGAAATTGGGGGTTTGCTGGTATAGGCTCAGATGGGCAGGCATTTTATCCTGCTTTGAATACTTTCTAGAGGTCTACATGGCACGCTTTCCTCCTGTGTGTTAGGATGAGTCCTGTGGTATGGCTAAGGTGACCCCAGTCCATGGGGTAGGGAGCCAGGCCCCTAGGAATTGAATGCTCAGAACACAAACTAAGCTTCAGTTAGGGGTTAGGAGCACGGCAGGCCCAATCTGATGGTGGTGTGGCAAGCTATCCAGAGGTCTGAGTACAGAGGGATGGATAGAGTAAGTGTCAGGTTCAGGTTTGTGTCCAGCTGCTGACTCTGGGTGAACTCAGTGGTGCATGGCAGATTTCTCCTGCTCAGAATCCTTTGCAGAGTTCCAAATGGTATGGTTTCCTTCTGGGTGGCAGGCAGAGATCTCAAATATTGCTCAGGGGTCCCCATCCGTGGGTCTTGGGCACCAGTCCTCTGGGGTCAGAGCATGAAACCCCAACCTGGGGTTAGGGCTAGGTCCCAGCAACATAACAGGCCTGATTTGCTGGTGCTGTGCAGAGCTCTCACGGGGACTGAGTAGAGAACATGGGTCAGTCTGAGTCAGGCTCCGGGTTGGTGGCCATGGGGGGAAAGGCAGATTTCTCCTGCTCTCAGTCCTTGGCAGAGTTCCAATTCTACTGTTTCCTGCTGGGTTGAAGACAGAGTCCTCTGGCATTTCTCAGGGGCCCCACATATGTGGGGCTTTGGTACCTGTATTCTTGGGACACAAGACAGAAAATGTACTAAGTTTTGGTTAGGGCTGAGGGTCATGTCAGTCTCAATATGCCACCCTGAGAGGAGTGACCTGGGGAGCAGAGTTGAGGACGTGGGTCAGTGTGAGTGTTAAGATCCAAGTGTGAACGGGGGGTGCTGAAAGTGGGATAGCCTCAGGGGGCCAAGAAATATTCTGGTATAGTTCAGGTGTAACCCATCAGCGGAGCTTTGGTGTCAATCATCAGAGGACAGAAGACTGAAAACACAACCTAGGGCTTGGAAAAGAGCACAGGGGCATGGCTGGCCTGATCTGCTGGTGCTGAGGCTAGATGTCTGGGGTACTGAGTTGGGGGCCATGGTCAGGTGGTGCATTACGACCTGGGTTTGTGCCTGGGGGGGTGGCCGAAGGTGGACATGGCTTCAGGGAGCATGAAGATTTCTCCCGTTCCGATGGTTCTGTGCAGCTCCAAACAAAACGGTTTCCTCCTGGGTGGCAGACAGAGTACTGTGTTGTGGCTCAGGGGTCCAAATATGGAGGAATTGGGGGACCAGCCTCTGGGGATGAAGACTGAAAATGCAACCTAGGGTTAAAGTTAGGGTCAGGGGCATGGCAGGCCCAATTTGCTGGCACTGAGAAGGGATCCCAGGGGGATGAATTGAGGGCAGAGGTCCGGTGGCATGAGAGGGTCCAGGTTTGTGGCCAGGGGACCGCTGAAGGAGGGGGTTGTGCTCAGGGAGGCATGCAGTTTCTCCCACTCTGAGTGTTCTACTCAGTTTCAAATGGCACGGTTTCCTCCTGGGTGGTAGGCAGGCTGAGTGCCAGCCTCCGCATTTGTGGCCCAATAGTGCGCAGAGGGTGGGGGATAGCCTCAGGTGAACCATGCAGGTTTCTCCCGCTCTGAGGATTTGACACAGCTCCAAACAGCATGGTTTCCTCCTGCATGGTGGACAGAGTCCTGGGGTGTCACTCAGGATTCTTTAATCTTGGGGTCTTGGGATCAGGACTCTTGGGGATGATACCTGAAAACCGAAATTAGGGATAGGGTTAAGGCCTAGGGCCATGGTAGACCTGATATGCCAGTGCTGAGGCAGGTGCCCTGGTGCGCTGAGTTGAGGTCAGGTGTCAGACGGGGCCTTAGCCTCTAGGTGTGTGTCCAGACGTTCGCATAACCTGGGGGTGACTTCAGGGGTGCATGGAAGTTTCTCCAGCTCTGAGGGTTCAGCGCAGCTCCAAACAGCACAGCGGTGCCCTGCGTGGCAGGCAGATTCCCAGCATGAGTATCAGGCATCCTCAATCCTTGTGACGCAGTATGTGGTCTATTCTGGAGAAGGTTCCATGTGCACTTGAGAAGAACGAGTATTCTGTTGTTTTAGGGTGGAATGTTCTGTATATGTCTATGAGGTCCATCTGGTCCAATGTTTCATTCAATGCTCTTATTTCTTTTTTAATTTTCTGCTTCGATGATCTGTCTATTTCTGAGAGAGGCGTATGAAGATCTCCTACTATTATTGTATTCATATCAATATGACTTTTTATCTTGATTAATAGTTTTGTTATGGAATTGGGTTCTCCCATATTGGGGGCATAGATATTCACAATGGTTAGATCATCTTGGCGGATAGTCCCTTTAAGAATTTTGGAGTGTCCTTCTGTATCTCTGACTACAGTCTTTAGTTTAAAATCTAATTTATCTGATATGAGAATCGCTACCCCGGCCTTCTTTTGAGGCCCATTGGCATGAAAGATGCTTCTCCATCCGTTCACTTTCAGTCTGGGTGTATCCTTAGGTTCAAAATGGGTCTCTTGTAGACAACATATGGATGGGTCCTGTCGTTTTATCCAATCTGCAACCCTGTGTCGTTTTATGGGCGCATTTAGGCCATTCACATTGAGAGTGATTATTGAGAGATAGGTTTTGATTCATGTCATGTTGCCTTTGAAGTCTTTCTGTCTGTAGATTGTTTCTATATTTCTGTTCAATGATATCCTTGGGATTTTTTCTCTTTTATAGGACCCCCCTTAATATTTCCTGCAGTGTGGGCTTGGTGGTTGCATAGTCTTTTAAGCCTTGCCGGTCTTGGAAACTCTTTATCTCTCCATCCATTTTAAATGTCAGTCTTGCCGGATAGAGTATTCTTGGTTGCATGTTCTTCTCATTTAGTACTCTGAATATATTTTGCCAGCCCTTCCTGGCTTGCCAGGTCTCTGTGAAAAGGTCTGACGTTATTCTAATGGGCTTGGATGCCCACTCTCACCACTCTTGTTCAACATAGTATTAGAAGTCCTAGCAACGGCAATCAGACAACAAAGAGAAATAAAAGGTATCCAAATTGGCAAGGAAGAAGTCAAACTCTCTCTCTTCGCAGATGACATGATTTTTTATATGGAAAACCCCAAAGACTCCACCCCCAAACTACTAGACTCATACAGCAATTCAGTAACGTGGCAGGATACAAAGTCAATGTACAGAAATCAGTGGCTTTCTTATACACTAACAATGAAAATACAGAAAGGGAATTTAGAGAATCTATTACATTTACTAGAGCACCAAGAACCATAAGATACCTGGGAATAAACCTAACCAAAGAGGTAAAGGACCTGTACTCGAGGAACTACAGAACACTCATGAAAGAAACTGAAGAAGACCCAAAAAGATGGAAGACAATTCCATGCTCTTAGATTGGAAGAATAAACATTGTTAAAATGTTTATACTGCCTAGAGCAATCTATGCTTTTAATGCCATTCCGATCAAAATTCCACAGGTATTTTTCAAAGAGCTGGAGCCAATAATCCTAAAATTTGTATGGAATCAGAAGAGACCCCGAATTGCTAAGGCAATGTTGAAAAACAAAAACAAAACTGGCGGCATCACGTTACCCGATTTCAAGCTTTACTACAAAGCTGTGATCACCAAGACAGCGTGGTCCTGGCATAAAAACAGACACATAGACCAGTGGAACAGAGTGGAGAGCCCAGATATGGACCCTCAACTCCACGGTGAAATAATCTTCGACAAAACAGGAAAAAATATTCAATGGAAAAAAAGACAGTCTCTTCAATCAATGGTGCTGGGAAAACTGGACAGCTATATGTAGAATAATGAAACTCAACCATTCTCTTACACTCGAAATGGATAAAAGACCTCATCATGAGACAGGAATCCATCAGAATCCTAGAGGAGAACATAGGCAGTAACCTCTTCGATAGCAGCCACAGCAACTTCTTTCAAGATATGTCTCCAAAGGCCAAGGAAACAAAAGCGAAAATAAACTTTTGGCACTTCATCAAGATCAAAAGCTTCTGCACAGCAAAGGAAACAGTCCACCAAACAAAAACGCAACCCACGGAATGGGAGAAGATATTTGCAAATGACAGTACAGACAAAAGGTTGATATCCAGGATCTAGAAAGAACTTCTCAAACTCAACACACACAAAACAGATAATCATATCCAAAAATGGGCAGAAGATATGAACAGACACTTCTCCAATGAAGACATACAAATGGCTATCAGACACATGAAAAAATGTTCATCATCACTAGCCATCAGGGAGATTCAAATGAAAACCACATTGAGATACCACCTGACACCAGTTAGAATGGCCAAAATTAGCAAGACAGGAAACAACGATTGTTGGAGAGGATGTGGAGAAAGGGGAACCCTCTTACACTGTTGGTGGGAATGCAAGTTGGTGCAGCCACTTTGGAGAACAGTGTGGAGATTCCTCAAGAAATTAAGAATAGAGCTTCCCTATGACCCTGCAATTGCACTGCTGGGTATTTACCCCAAAGATACAGATGTAGTGAAAAGAAGGGCCATCTGTACCCCAATGCTTATTGTAGCAATGGCTATGCTCACCAAACTGTGGAAAGAACCAAGATGCCCTTCAACGGATGAATGGATAAGGAAGATGTGGTACATATACGCAATGGAGTATTATGCCTCCATCAGAAAGGATGAATACCCAACTTTTGTAGCAACATGGACGGGACTGGAAGGAATTATGCTGAGCGAAATAAGTCAAGCAGAGAGAGAGTCATGTATCATATGGTCTCACTTATTTGTGGAGCATAGCAAATAACACGGAGGACATAGGGAGATGGAGAGGAGAGGGAGTTGAGAGAAACTGGAAGGGGAGATGAACCATGAGAGACTATGGACTCTGAAAAACAACCAGAGGGTTTTGGAGGGGCAGGGTGGGGTAGGAGTTTGAGGAATCAGGTGGTGGGTAATAGGGAGGGCACGTACTGCATGGAGCACTGGGTGTGATGCCAAAACAATGAACACTGTTATGCTGTAAATAAACAAATAAAAAAAAAATGAGTCTATGGAAGGCCCGGCAGTGCCAGTTCACTCCACTGGAGGGAGTGGTGAGCCGTGGTGTGAGATACCCTGGAAGGCATGGCGATGCTGCTTGCCACCACTGGAGGCAGCGGCGAGCTGCCATGGGAAACACACCTGAAGAGGAGTCAGTGCAGCTTGCTGGCTCTGAAGGCAGGGCGGAGGTGCCCGGTGAGAGACCCTGAAACGTGAGGCACTACAGCTTATTTTTACAGGATGGAGTGGTGAGCTGTATAGTCTCTGTTTCTCCAGGCTCAAGGGTGGTGGTAAGAATTGATGGAGCCTGTCCCCCACTCAGCATTGTGCCCTCTTTCCCCAGGTTTGCTGGTAATGTGCTGTCAGGATGGTTCAGGAGGGTCCTCCCAGTTGGGCTCTGGAGCCAGGGGAACCAAACCCGACTCATGGTGCATTTGGAACCGAGGAGCTGAGTGTCTGTTTGGAAAAGTATGTTTGTTTCTCCAAAAAGGACAAGGGCATTGACCAGCTTGAGAGGGAAGTGAATGACCAGTTAAGAAACAAGCTTGTGTCTCTCCTTCTCCCAGGAATCAGAGCAGGTGTGCAGGCTTTAGGTGGGAGACGCCTGCTTATCTGCACCTGACAACCCTTCTTCACTCTGGCTCCATGAGACCTGAAGTTTGGAAGTCAGCGTCTGAGTCAGTCATGCAGCTTGTCCCAGGACGTCAGTGTTCAGAGAAAACAGCAGGCCTGTGGGTCACAATGTCACATCCATGCCAGGATGGCAGGTAAAAATTCCCTTTCACCCCAAATTTCCTGGGCTTTTCTCTTGTCTCCAGTGGAGCTCACAAATGGCACCCTGAACCAGCTGTAAGCAATCTCGTGCGGGTGCCAGAGCTCCTGAGTTTCTCTGCAGGGAGCACCTGGCAGGGATCTCATTTTCTCTGTTTATTTCTGGCTTACAAAGGTATTTGGAACATCTCTTTCCTAGGAAATCCCTTGGATTCGAAAGGGAATGTGAGATTGACTTGGTGTGCCTTTTGAACATAGAAAGTATTCCTTCACCGAACAGTGTTTACTCCACTGGGCCTAGACTCTGGTGGAACGGCTGGCACCTAGAGTGAGGTGGCTGTTTGTGGTCAGATAGAGACTTGGATGATGGCTTCTTCTTTGTCCAAGGTGATGTATCCTAATGGATTCGTCTTTGAATCCAAAGAGTTCCAATGAGGGCAGAGGGAAAATTCAAAATGATTCCAAGGAGTCTTGGACAATTTAAAAGGGATGCTTGTCTTCCTAGGTTCACTCAAACGGCTATATATGGTTGGACATGCTGTATTTTCTCTGCAGTTTCATGGGTAGTGAAGTCAGAAGGAGAGTCTTTGGGAATTTCCCTGGATAAAGGCACTCTGTTGGCTTCAAGGGACTTGGTGTCAGGAACCCTGGGCTGAATTTCTGTGGCTGCTTTCCTGATGCTCAGTGAGTCAGGTTTTCCCACAGGTTTTATATTTCCTCCTTAGGAAATTGCTGGCAGGGAATGTTCTGTTTAAAGTGGAACCCTCGGGGGCACCTGGGTGGCTCAGTGGGTTAAGCCACTGCCTTCGGCTCAGGTCATGGTCTCAGGGTCCTGAGATTGAGCCCCGCATTGGGCTCTCTGCTCAGCGGGGAGTCTGCTTCGTCCTCTCTCTCTGCCTGCCTCTCTGCCTACTTGTGACCTCTGTCAAATAAATAAATAAAATCTAAAAAAAAAAAAAAACCCAAAACCGGGACCCTCCTACATTGTTGGTGGGCCTGCGTGTTGTTGCAGCCACTCTTGGAAAGAATACAGTCTGTCCTCCAAAAGCTAAGAACTGAACAACAGTAGGATCCAGCAATTGCCCTCCTAGTTATTTCCCTAAAGGGCACAAAAATGCACATTCAGTGGGGTATAAGCACCGTGATATTTACAGCAGCATTTTCAACCATTGTAAAACAATGGAGGGAGACCAAATGTCCATTCACTGATGAGTGATATATATATATATATCACTCGTATATATCATATGTGTGTGTGTGTGTGTGTGTGTGTGTGTATGTGTATTCATTCTCCCACATCTTCTTAATGGAATAGGGTCCAGGTTCAAAAAGGATGAAATCTTACCATCTGCAAGGATGTGGATGGATCTACAATGGATTTAGCTAAGTAAAATCAGTAAGAAAAGACCAATAGCCTATATCTTGACCTCTATGGAATTTCAGAAAGAAAACAGATGAACATAGTGAGGAGAGAAAGGCCAATGAGGAAACAGACTCTAACCTAGAGCAAAATCGAGGGTTGCTAGGGGGCAGGGGTGTGGGGCGAAGGGTTAAGTGGGTGACAGCTATTAGGGAGAGTACTTGTTGTGATGAGCTCTGGGTGTTCTATGCAGGTGAGGAATCACAAAATCCTACCCCTGAAGGAGAGGAATGAACATTGCATGGAAACGAATTGGAATTGAAGTCAATGAAGAAAAGAAGACCATGTTCTACTTCATGAAGACTGAGGTAAAACTGGAATGACTTTTGCTCTCCTGTTCTGTAGCTGTTCATTATGAAACACTCTGTGGCAGGATACACTAGTTTCCTATTGCATAAGGAGCCCTCAGAAAGTTGCCATGAAAGATTTAGATCTCAGAGCATGTACATGTTCCATTGATATGTTACTTTCAGTTTGCCCAGGTGCAAAGGTAAGTGGAGAGAAATAGGGCTGAAGAGGAAAGGAGGTATTAAGCATTCAAGAGGTAGCCTTCCCCTTTCTCATGAATGCCTGGGCCAGTGTAAATTGGGACGAAGGAGGGGGGATCCCAGAGCTTTGCCGCAGACAGGGGAGTTCTAGGTCTGCCTAGAGCTGGTGGTGTCCATGAGCAGAGCTGAGCTAGTGGCGTGGCAGGCCCGAACTGCTGGTGTTGAGGTGAGTTCCCCAAGGAGCTGAGTTGAGAATGGGGGTCAGGGGGTGAATCAGGCTCTGGGTTTGTGGCCAGGGGGCTGCAGAATGTGGGGGAGTCCTAATGGGGTCATGCAGGTTTCTCTGGCTCTGAGGGTTCCGCACAGCTCCAAAGGGACAAGTTTCCTGCTGGGTGGCAGGGGGACTCCTACAGTGTGGCTCCAAGTTTACCAATCTAGAGGGCTTGGTGGATAGGCCCCTGGGGAAGGAAGCCTGAAAATGCAACATAGGGTTAAGGGTAATGGGCTGGGCAGGACAGGCCTGATCAGCCGACACAGAGGTGAGATACCCTCAGAACTGAGTTGAGGAAATGCATCCTGCAATGCAGAAGAGTCAGGGTTTCTGGCCAGAGGGACGGCTGATCGTGGGGGTGGCTTTAGAGGGGCATGCTGGTTTCTCCCTCTCTGAGGAAACTTTGGAGCTCCAAATGTCATGGCTTCCCCCTGCATGGCATTCAGGTTTCTGCCTTGTTACAGGGGGGTCCTGAATCTGGGGAGTTTGGGGGCCAGGCCTCTTGGGATGGAAGCCTGAAATCAGAAACTAGAGCTACGGTAAGGGCGTAGGGGCATGGCATGCTCAATCTGCTACTGCTGAGGTGGGCTCCCTGGTGGGCTGACTTCAGGGTGGGTATCAGGTGGCATGTCAGACTCAGAGTTTGTGTCCAGGGATGCCACAGAAGCTTTGCGTGACCTCAGGGTTGCATGCAGGTTTCTCCTACCCTGAGGGTTCTGCAGAGCTCCAAATGGCATGGTTTCCTCCTGTGTGGCAGACGCAGTCCTGGGGTGTCACTGAGGAATCCTTAATCTCTCCTGGCATGAATCTCGGAGGTGCCCAATCTGGCGGGCTTGGGGGACAGGCCTCTGTTCATGAAAGCCTGTACACCCCACCTCGGTTTATGCTTAGGGCCGAAGGGCATGGCAGGTCCGATGTGCCGGTGCTGATGCGGGCTCCCCTAAGGGTCGAGTTGAGGGCATAGATCTGGCATCGCAGGAGAATCTGGTTTTATGGCCATGGGGGTGACTCATGGTGGGGTGGCATTACGGGGGTTTGCAGGTTTCTCCCCGTCTGAGTGTTCAGTGCAGCTCTAAACCACAAGTTTTCCTCATGAGTGCCAGGTGGAGTCCCGTGGTGGCGCTCAGTAGACCTTAATCTGGGGGGACATGGGAGGCAGGCCCCCTGGGATGGAAGCCTGAAAACCTAAAGAGGGGTTCTGGTAAGGGCCTAGGGGCATGGTGGCCCGATCTGCTTATGTTGAGGTGGGGCGCCCTAGGGTCTGAATTTATGGCATGTGTCCGGCAGCTCAGCAGAATCTGGTTTATGGGGCCGGGGGGATGGGTGCTGATGATGGGAGTGCCTTTAGAGGGGCAAGTTTCTCCCCCTCTGAGGGTTCAGCACAACTCCAAGGCACAGGTTCCTACTGTGTGGCAAGCGGAGTCCTGAGGTGTATGTCAAGATTCCTTAATCCAGGGGATTTTGTTGCCTGGACCCTCAGCATGGAAGACTGAACACCCAAACTTGTGTTAGGCTCAGGGCCTAGGGGCAATGGCAGGCCCGATCTGCCAGCGCTGAGGCGGGATCCCGTATGGGCTGAGTTGAGGGTATGCATTTGGTGGCGGGATGGAATCCAGCTCTATGGCCAGAGTGGCTGTTGATTATTGGGGTGGCTTTAGGGTGGCATGAAAGTTTCTCCCCATCTGAGGGTTCATTGCAGCTCCAAACCACAAGGTTTCCACTTGTGTGACAGGCTGTGTCCTGTGGTGTTGCTCAGAAGTCCTTAATCTGGGGGGCGTGGGGGCCAGGCCTCTTGGGATGGAAGCCTGAAAATCCAAACAAGGGTTAGGGTTAGGGCTTAGGGACATGGCAGGCCCGATCTGCTGCAATTGAGGTGGTCTCCTGGATAGGCCGAATGGAGGGTGGGAATCAGGCAGGACTTGAGGTCTGTGTTTGTGTTTGTGGGGGCAAAGAAGCTAGTGGTGTTCTTGGGGGCCATGCAGCTTTCTCCTGCTCTGAGGTTCCTGCACAGTTCCAAATGGCACCATTTTGCCGTAGGAGGCTGGAGGAGTGCTGGCGGGAGTCTCAGTCATCCCCAGTCTGATGGGCTTGGGGTACAGACCTCTGGGCACGGAAGGCTGTATACCCCACCTAGGGTTAGGGTTAGGGACTAGGGTCATGGCAGGCCCAATCTGCCGGCGCAGAGATGGGCTCCCCTCAGGGCTGAGTTGAGGGCATGTGTCCGGTAGCTTCATAGAAAACAGCTTTCTGGCCTGGGGTGCCGCAAATTGTGCGGATAGCTTTACGGGGGCTTGAAGGTTTCTCACCCTCTGAGTATTCAGCAGCTCCAAACTGCAAGGTTTCATCCTGCGTGGCTGTTGGAGTGCTGCAATGTCACTCAGGGGTCCTTAATCCAGGGGGCCTGGAGGCTAGGCATCTTGGGATGGAAGCCTGGAAACTCAAACTAAGGGTGAGGTCTTGGGGTGCGACAGGCCCAATCTGCCAGTGCTGAGGCGGACTCCCCGGTGGCCTGAGTTGAGGGTCGGTGATAGGTGGCTCGTGTGAATCTGGGTTTGTGTTCAGGAGGGGCTCAGATGCTGGGGCTTGCCTTGGGGGGCATGAAGTTATCTTTTGCTCTGAGGTCTAAGTAGCTCCAAATGGCACTGTAACAGCATAGGCAGCCTCCAGACTGCCAGAGTGAGTCTCATGCATCCACAATCTGGCGGGTTTGGGGGCTAGGCCTCTGGGTACGGAAGACTGTACACCCAACCTAGGGTTAGGGTTAAGGCCTAGGGGCATGGCAGTTCTGATATGCTGCTGATATGCTGTGTTGAGGTGGGCTCCCTCAGGGCTGAGTGGATGACATGCCTCTGGCGTTGTGGCAGAATCTGGCATTATGTCTGGGGCATTTCCAATGGCGGGTGTGTTTAGGTGCTCATACACCTTTCTTTCTGGAGGGCAGGCAGAGTCCTGTGTTGTGACTTTGGAATCCCCAGTCTGGAGGGTTAGGGTTAGGGATAGAGGTTCGGAGAGTGTTAGGGTTAGTTGTTAGTGTTTAGGGTTAGGGTTAGGAGTTAGGGGATAGGGTTAGAGGTAAGGTTTAGGGTTAGGCTTAGGGTTAGGCGTATGTCTTAGGGACAAGGCATGTCAGATCTGCCAACACAGATATGGACTCACCCAAGGGCTGTGTGGAGGGCGGGACTCAGGAGTCTCCTCAGGCCCTGGATTTTTGGACTGGAGGGGTAAAGAAGGTGGGAATCGCCTCTGGGGAGCATGATGGTTTCTACTGCTCCGAGGTTGTTATGTTAGGTTTAGAGGTTAGGGTTAGGTTTTGTGGTTAGGGTTAGTGTTAAGATTAGTGTTAAGGTGGGGCGCCTGGGTGGCTCAGTTGGTTAAAGCCTCTGCCTTCCGCTCAGGTCATGATCTCAGGGTCCTGGGATGGAGCCCCACATCAGGCTCTCTGCTCAGCGGGGAGCATGCTTCGTCCTCTCTGTGCCTTCTTCTGATCTGTCTCTGTCAAAGAAATGAATAAAATCTTAAAAAAAAATAAAAAGATTAGGGTTAGGGTTATGTCTTAGGGACAAGGCATGTTGGATCTGGTAACACTTATATGGGCTCACCCAAGGGCTGAGTTGAAGGCGGGACTCAGGAGGCTCCTTAGGCCCTGGGTTTTTTTCCTAGAAGGTAAAGATTGTGGGAATGGGCTCAGGGGAGCATGCTGGTTTCTAGGTCTCTGAGAGTGTTAGATAGCACTAAATGAAATGGTTTATTTCATTTATTCTCCTGGCTGAGAGGCTGAGTCCTGCCATCAGTCTGATGATCCTATCCACTGGGATGGAATTGGGTATCAGGCCTCTGGGGTCCAGAGCCTGACCACCTGAGCTAGGGTATTAGGGTTTGGTCCTGGGAGCATGGCAGGCCTGAGGTGCCAGTGCGGACTCAGGCTCTCCGGAGGGCTGAGTTGAGGGTATTGCTCTGGTGGCCCATCAGGCACTGGGCGGTGGTGTGTGGGTCCTCGGAAGGTGTGGGTGTCTTTAGGGGGCATGGAGGTTTCTCCGGCCAGGAGCGTACTGCACAGGGCCATGTGGGCCATTTTCCTTGTGGGTGGCAGCCGGAGTCCAGCATTGCAAATACAGGGTCCCCAGTCTGGACGGCTAGGGAGCCAGGCCTCTGTGGATCGAAGCATAAACACCCATCCTAGCATTATGGTTAAGTCTTTGGGGCATGGTAACCCCGATCTGCCGGTGCTGTGGTGACCCATCCTGATGCCTGAGTTGAGGCTATGTCTGCAGGACTTTGAGACTCTGGTTCCCGGTCCTTGGGAGGGTCCAGAAGTGCTTTGGCCTCAGGGAGACTTGCAGGCTTCTCCTGCTCTGTGGCTTCAGCCCATTTCTAAACGGCACGGTTCATGCTGGGATCATGTGCAATTATGGGGTGCAACTCAGGGGTCCCCTATCTGGGGTTTTGAGGACCAGTTGTGGGAGGATGATGCCTGAGCACGAACCTGGGCTAGGGTTAGTATTAGGATTAGGGTTAAGGTTATGTCTTAGGGACAAGGCATGTCGGATATGCAAGCACAGATATCAGCTCGCCCAAGGGCTGAGTTGAGGGTGGGACTCAGGAGGCTCCTCGGGCACTGGGGTTTTGGGCTGTACGGGCAAAGATGTTGGAAATCGCCTCAGGGGAGCATGCCAGTTTCTACAATTCTCAGGGCATTAGATAGCACGAAATGAAAGGTCACCTTCTGGCTGAGAGGGTGAGTCCTGCTGTGAGGGTTAGGTTGTAGGGGCACTGCAGCCCCAATCTGCTGGCGCTGTGGTGGCCCATCCCAATGCTTGAGTTCAGAGCGTGTGTCTGCAGGACCATGAGACTCCTGGTTCTTGGTCCTTGGGGGCGCTGGAAGTGGGGTGGCCTCAGGGAGACATTCAAATTTATCCCGCTCTGTGGGTTCAGCACAATTCTAAACAGCATGGTATCTGGTAACCTGGTATCAGGTTCAATGATGGGGTATCGCTCACGGGTCCCCCATCTGGGGCCTTGGGGACCAGGAGTCAGAGTATGGACGCCTGAACACACAACCTGGGCTAGGTTTAGTATTATGGTTAGTGTTAGGCTTAGGGACAGGGCATGTCGGATCTGCTAGCACAGATACGGGCTCACCCAAGGGCTGAGTTGAGGGCAGGACTCAGGAGGCTCCTCAGGCCCTGGGTTCTTGGCCTGGAGGAGCAAAGCTGGTGGGAATGGCCTCAAGGGAGAATGGCTGGTTGCTACTGCTCTGAGGGTGTGAGAGAACACCAAATGAAAAGGTCTCCTCCTGGCTGAGAACTGAGTCCTGCCGATAGTCTGATGCTCAACCCATGGGAGGAATTGGGTGTCAGGCCTCTGGGTCCAATGCCTGAACACCCACCCTAGTGTTAGGGTTTCGTCCTGGGAGAATGGCAGGCCTGCCAGTGCGGCTCAGGTTCTCCGGAGGGCTGAGTTGAGGGCATTGCTCTGGTGGCCTGTCAGGCTCTGGGTTTGTGGTGTGGCATTTCTTGGAAGGCGTGGCTGGCTTTAGGGGGCATGGAGGATTCTGTGGCCAGGAGCATACTGCACAGGATCATATGGTCCAGTTTCATCGTGGGTGGCAGCCAGAGTCCTGCATTGGGAATCCAGGGTCCCCAGTCTGGAGGGCTAGGGGTCCAGTCCTCAGGGGACAGAAGCCTGACACCCAACCTAGGGTTAGGGTAGGGTTGTAAGGGCATGGCAGCCCCGATCTGATGGCGCTGTGGTGATGCTTCCCAATGCCTGAGTTGAGGGTGTGAGTCTGTAGCACTGTGAGAGTCCTGGTTCCTGGTCCTTGGGTGTGCCAGAAGTGGCAGTGGCCTCTGGGAGGCATGCAGGTTTCTCCCGCTCTGCGGGTTCAACACATTTCTAAAGGGCAGGGTTTCCTCCTGGGATCAGGCGCAATTATGGGGTGAAGCTCAGGGGTCCCCCATCTGGCCGTTTGGGGGACCAGGCTATGGAGGAGGGATGCCTGAACACACAACCTGGGCTAGAGTTAGTATTAAGGTTAGGCTTAGCGTTAAGGTTATGTCTTAGGGAGAAGGCATGTGGGATCTGCCAGCACAGATATTGGCTCCCTGAAGGGCTGAGTTGAGGGCAGGGCTCCGGAGGCTTCTCAGGCCCTGGGTTTTTGGCCTGGAGGTGCAAAGATGGCGGGAATGGCCTCAGGGCAGCTTGGCCGGTTCCTAGGGCTCTGAGGGTGTTGGAGAGCACCAAATGGAATCTCCTGCTGGTTGAGAAGCTGAGTCATGCCATCAGTTTGATGCTCCCACCCATGGGTGGAATTGGGTGTCAGGGTTCTAGAACCTGAACACCCAACCTAGGCTTAGGGTTTGTTCCTGGGAGAATGGCAGGCCTGATGTGCCAGCACGGACTCAGGCTCTCTGGAGGGCTGGGCTGAGGGCATTGTTCTGGCGGCCCGTAAGGCTAAGGAATTGTGGTGTGGGGGTGCTCAGAAGATGTGGTTGGCTTTAGGGGTCATGGAGGTTTCTCCGGCAAGGAGCGTTCTGCAAAGGTCCATGTGGTCAAGTTTCATCATGGGTGGCAGCCAGAGTCCTACGTTGGGAATATGGGGTCCCCAGTCTGGAGGGCTAGGGAGCCAGTCCTCTGGGGACTGAAGCCTGAACACCCAACCGCGGGTTAGGTTTAGGTCACAGGGGCATGGCGGCCCGGATCTGCCGGCACAGTGATGACCAATCCCGATGCCTGAGTTGAGGACGTGAGTCTGCAGGACCGTGAGACTCCTCATTCCTGCTCCTCAGGGGCGCCGGTATTGGGGGTAGCATCAGGGAGGCATTCTGGTTTCTTCTGCTCTGTAGGTTCAGCACATTCCTTTTTTTTTTTTTTCACTTTCAATATCTATCTATCTATCTATATTATTTGTTTTCAGCGTAACAGTATTCCTTATTTTTGCACCACACCCAGTGCTCCATGCAACACGTGCCCTCCCTAATACCCACCACCTTGTTCTCCCAACCTCCCACTCCCCACCCATTCAAGACCCTCAGGTTCTTTTTCAGAGTCCGTAGTCTCTCATGGTTCACCTCCCCTTCCCATTTCCCACAACTTCCTTCTCCTCGCCATCTCCCCATGTCCTCCTTGTTCTTTGTTATGCTCCACAAATAAGTGAAACCATATGATAATTGACTCTCTCTGCTTGACTTATTTCACTCAGCATAATCTCTTCCACTCCCGTCCATATTGCTACAAAAGTTGGTATTCATCCTTTCTGATGGAGGCATAATACTCCATCTTGTATATGGACCACATCTTCCTTATCCATTCGTCCATTGAAGGGCATCTTGGTTCTTTCCACAGTTTGGCGACCGAGGCCTTTGCTGCTATAAACATTGGGGTACAGATGGCCCTTCTTTTCACTCCATCTGTATCTTTGGGGTAAATACCCAGCAATGCAATTGCAGGGTCATAGGGAAGCTCTCTTTTTAATTTCTGGAGGAATCTCCACACTGTTCTCCAAAGTGGCTGCACCAACTTGCATTCCCACCAACAGTGTAAGAGGGTTCCCCTTTCTCCACATCCTCTCCAACACACGTTGTTTCCTGTCTTGCTAATTGTGGCCTTTCTAACTGGTGTCAGGTGGTATCTCAATGTCGTTTTCATTTGAATCTCCCTGATGGCTAGTGATGATGAACATTTTGTCATGTGTCTGATAGCCATTTGTATGTCTTCGTTGGAGGAGTGTCTGCTCATATCTTCTGCCCATTTTTGGATATGATTATCTGTTTTGTGTGTGTTGAGTTTGAGAAGTTCTTTCTAGATCCTGGATCTCAACCTTTTGTCTGAACTGTCATTTACAAATATCTTCTCCCATTCCGTGGGTTGCCTTTTGATTGGTGGACTGTTCCCTTTGCTGTGCAGAAGCTTTTGATCTTGATGAAGTGCCAAAAGTTCATTTTCGCTTTTGTTTCCTTGGCCTTTGGAGACATATCTTGAAAGAAGTTGCTGTGGCTGATATCGAAGAGGTTACTGCCTATGTACTCCTCTAGGATTCTGAGAGAATCCTGTCTCACATTGAGCTCCTTTATCGAGTTCGAGTTTATCATTGTGTATGGTGTAAGAGAATGGTCGAGTTTCATTCTTCTACATATCGCTGTCCAGTTTTCCCAGCACCATTGATTGAGGAGAATGTCTTTTGTTACATTGAATATTTTTTCCTGAATTCTCGATGATTATATCACAATAGAGTTGAGGGTCCATATCTAATCGGGATCGATGTGGGCAGAGCGCTCATGAAAATTGGCTGGCGTTGGATAACCATGGGGACCGCCTTGTTCCGCGTGGCCCAGGACCCTTTCTCGCTCGGGGTGTGTCGCAGCCACCCGAAAACGCGCCGAGACGACGGGGCCCGGCCGGGGGCCTCAGCGCCGGGGAGCTTGCTCCGAGCAGAGTTGATGGAGGGGCTGTGGTCGGGCATTCGTCTCCGCCTTGGAGGGAGGCCGGGCGCCCGGGAAGGGCTTGGCCTCTCTGGGGGAACAAATGGATCTGTCGCTCCACAGCTGTGTCGCAGCCACGAAACGGGCCGATGGCGCCAGGACGGTCGAGGACTCGTGGCGCGGGACTCAGGTTTCCCCATGGGGAGGCCCGCAGGCTCCGGCCCCTGGCAACGGAAGGGTGAGCAAGCAGGCCTGGACCGGGCCCGGCTTTCGGGGCTGGCCCGGCTCCAGCTGCCTGCGCCAAGGAGGGGAACACCAGAGTCTGAGGAGCGGGAGGCGTCGATTTGCCCACGCCAGACTCACGGAGCTCCTCCTGGAGGTGCCGGAACGCGACGAAACGCGATCCCGGACAGGGCCCCGGGGGGGGGGGCGGCCCTGCGGCCCTGTGGTGCCGGAAGCGTGTTCGCCGGGCGTTTTCCGGCCAATTCTCACGAGCGTTCTGCCCAAATCGGGATCGATTTGGGCAGAACGCTCGTGAGAATTGGCCGGCGTTGGGCAGCCCTGGTCAGCGCCCAGGACCGCGTGGAGCAGGGCCCTTTCTCGCTCGGGGCATGGCGCGGCCACCCGGAAAACGGGCCGCGACGATGGGGCGCGGCCGGCGGCCCCGGCGCCGGGGAGTTTTCCCCGAGCAGAGTGGATGGAGGCGCCGTGGCCGGGCGTTGCCTCCGCCGAGGCGGGCGGCCGGGGCGCCCCTGGAGGCGGCTGGCCTCTGTGGGGAAAGGGATTGATCTCTCACTCCGCGGCTAGGACGAAGCCGGGAAAGGTGCCGTTGTCGCCGGGACGGTCAGGGGACTCGTGGCGCGGGACTCATGGTTCCCCATGGGGAAGCCCCCAGGCTCAGGGCCCTGGCAACGGAAGGCTGAGCAAGCAGGCCCGGGCTCGGGCCCGGCTTTCCGGGCTGGCCCGGCCCCAGCTGCCGGCGCCAGGGAGGGGACCCCCGGAGGCTGAGGAGCGGGAGGCGTCGGCCTCCCCGGGACCCGCCTCCCGGAGCTCCTCCTGGCGGTGCCGGAACGCGACGACACGCGATCCCGGACAGGGCCCCGGGGGGGCGGCCCTGCGGCCCTCTGGTGCCCGAAGTGTGTTCGCCGGGCGTTTTCCGGCCAATTCTCACGAGCGTTCTGCCCAAATCGGGATCGATTTGGGCTGAACGCTCGTGAGAATTGGCCGGCGTTGGGCAGCCCTGGTCAGAGCCCAGGGCCGCGTGGAGCAGGGCCCTTTCTCGCTCGGGGCATGGCGCGGCCACCCGGAAAACGAGCCGCGACGATGGGGCGCGGCCGGCGGCCCCGGCGCCGGGGAGTTTTCCCCGAGCAGAGTGGATGGAGGCGCCATGGCCGGGCGTCCGCCTCCGCCGTGGCGGGCGGCCGGGGCGCCCGTGGAGGGGGCTGGCCTCTGTGGGGGAACGGTGTGATCTCTCACTCCACGGCTGGGACGAAGCCGCGAAAGGTGCCGTCGTCGCCGGGACGGTCGGGGGGACTCGTGGCGCGGGACTCAGGGTTCCCCATGCGGAGGACCCCAGGCTCAGGCCCCTGGCAACGGAAGGCTGAGCAAGCAGGCCCGGGCCCGGGCCCGGCTTTCGGGGCTGGCCCGGCCCCAGCGGCCGGCGCCAGGGAGTGGACCCCCGGAGGCTGAGGAGCGGGAGGCGTCGGCCTCCCCGGGGCCCGCCTCCCGGAGCTCCTCCTGGCGGTGCCGGAACGCGACGACACGCGATCCCGGACAGGGCCCCGGGGGGGCGGCCCTGCGGCCCTCTGGTGCCCGAAGTGTGTTCGCCGGGCGTTTTCCGGCCAATTCTCACGAGCGTTCTGCCCAAATCGGGATCGATTTGGGCAGAACGCTCGTGAGAATTGGCCGGCGTTGGGCAGCCCTGGTCAGCGCCCAGGGCCGCGTGGAGCAGGGCCCTTTCTCGCTCGGGGCATGGCGCGGCCACCCGGAAAACGAGCCGCGACGATGGGGCGCGGCCGGCGGCCCCGGTGCCGGGGAGTTTTCCCCGAGCAGAGTGGATGGAGGCGCCGTGGCCGGGCGTCCGCCTCCGCCGTGGCGGGCGGCCGGGGCGCCCGTGGAGGGGGCTGGCCTCTGTGGGGGAACGGAGTGATCTCTCACTCCACCGTTGGGACGAAGCCGCGAAAGGTGCCGTCGTCACCGGGACGGTCGGGGGGACTGGTGGCGCGGGACTCAGTGTTCCCCATGCGGAGGCCCCCAGGCTCAGGCCCCTGGCAACGGAAGGCTGAGCAAGCAGGCCCGGGCCCGGGCCCGGCTTTCGGGGCTGGCCCGGCCCCAGCGGCCGGAGCCAGGGAGGGGACCCCCGGAGGCTGAGGAGCGGGAGGCGTCGGCCTCCCCGGGGCCCGCCTCCCGGAGCTCCTCCTGGCGGTGCCGGAACGCGACGACACGCGAACCCGGACAGGGCCCCGGGGGGGCGGCCCTGCGGCCCTCTGATGCCCGAAGTGTGTTCGCCGGGCGTTTTCCGGCCAATTCTCACGAGCGTTCTGCCCAAATCGATCCCGATTTGGGCAGAACGCTCGTGAGAATTGGCCGGCGTTGGGCAGCCCTGGTCAGCGCCCAGGGCCGCGTGGAGCAGGGCCCTTTCTCGCTCGGGGCATGGCGCGGCCACCCGGAAAACGAGCCGCGACGATGGGGCGCGGCCGGCAGCCACGGCGCCGGGGAGTTTTTCCCGAGCAGCGTGGATGGAGGCGCCCTGGCCAGGCGTCCGCCTCCGCCGTGGCGGGCTGCCGGGGCGCCCCTGGAGGGGGCTGGCCTCTGTGGGGAGACGGACTGGTCTCTCAATCCGCGGTAGGACGAAGCCGCGAAAGGTGCCGTTGTCGCCAGGACGGTCGGGGGACTCGTGGCGCGGGACTCAGGGTTCCCCATGGGGAGGCCCCCAGGCTCAGGTCCCTGGCAACGGAGGCTGAGCAAGCAGGCCGGGGCCCGGGCCCGGCTTTCGGGGCTGGCCCGGCCCCAGCTGCCGGCGCCAGGGAGGGGACCCCCGGAGGCTGAGGAGCGGGAGGCGTCAGCCTCCCCGCGGCACGCCTCCCGGAGCTCCTCCTGGCGGTGCCGGAACGCGACGACACGCGATCCCGGACAGGGCCCCGGGGGGGGCCGCCCTGCGGCCCTGTGGTGCCCGAAGTGTGTTCGCCGGGCGTTTTCCGGCCAATTCATACGAGCGTTCTGCCCAAATCGGGATCGATTTGGGCAGAACGCTCGTGAGAATTGGCCGGCGTTGGGCAGCCCTGGTCAGCGCCCAGTTCCGCGTGGAGCAGGGCCCTTTCTCGCTCGGGGCATGTCGCGGCCACCCGGAAAACGAGACGCGACGATGGGGCACGGCCGGCAGCCGCGGCGCCGGGGAGTTTTCCCCGAGCAGAGTGGATGGAGGCGCCGTGGCCGTGCGTCCGCCTCCGCCGTGGCGGGCGGCCGGGGCGCCCCTGGAGGGGGCAGGCCTCTGTGGGGAAACGGACTGGTCTCTTACTCCGCGGCTAGAACGAAGCCGCGAAAGGTGCCGTTGTCGCCGGGACGGTCGGGGGACTCGTGGCGCGGGTCTCAGGGTTCCCCATGGGGAGGCCCCCAGGCTCAGGCCCCTGGCAACGGAAGGCTGAGCAAGCAGGCCCGGGCCCGGGCCCGGCTTTCGGGGCTGGCCCGGCCCCAGCGGCCGGCGCCAGGGAGGGGACCCCCGGAGGCTGAGGAGCGGGAGGGGTCGGCCGCCCCGCGGCACGCCTCCCGGAGCTCCGCCTGGGGGTGCCGGAACGCGACGACACGCGATCCCGGACAGGGCCCCGGGGGGGGCGGCCCTGCGGCCCTGTGATGCCCGAAGTGTGTTCGCCGGGCGTTTTCCGGCCAATTCTCACGAGCGTTCTGCCCAAATCGGGATCGATTTGGGCAGAACGCTCGTGAGAATTGGCCAGCGTTGGGCAGCCCTAGTCAGCGCCCAGTGCCGCGTGGAGCAGGGCGCTTTCTCGCTCGGTGCATGGCGCGGCCACCCGGAAAAAGAGCCGCGACGATGGGGCGCGGCCGGCGGCCCCGGCGCCGGGGAGTTTTCCCCGAGCAGAGTGGATGGAAGCGCCGTGGCCGGGCGTCCGCCTCCGCCGTGGCGGGCGGCCGGGGCGCCCGTGGAGGGGGCTGGCCTCTGTGGGGGAACGGAGTGATCTCTCACTCCACGGCTGGGACCAAGCCGCGAAAGGTGCCGTTGTCGCCGGGATGGTCGGGGGGACTCGTGGCGCGGGACTCAGTGTTCCCCATGCGGAGGCTCCCAGGCTCAGGCCCCTGGCAACGGAAGGCTGAGCAAGCAGGCCCGGGCCCAGGCCTAGCTTTCGGGGCTGGCCCGGCCCCAGCGGCCGGCGCCAGGGAGGGGACCCCCGGAGGCTGAGGAGCGGGAGGCGTCGGCCTCCCCGGGGCCCGCCTCCCGGAGCTCCTCCTGGCGGTGCCGGAACGCGACGACACGCGATCCCGGACGGGGCCCCGGGGGGGCGGCCCCGCGGCCCTGTGGTGCCCGAAGTGTGTTCGCCGGGCGTTTTCCGGCCAATTCTCACGAGCGTTCTGCCCAAATCAGCATCGATTTGGGCAGAACGCTCGTGAGAATTGGCCGGCGTTGGGCAGCCCTGGTCAGCGCCCATTTCCGCGTGGAGCAGGGCCCTTTCTCGCTCGGGGCATGTCGCGGCCACCCGGAAAACGAGCCGCGACGATGGGGCTTGGTCGGCGGCCCCGGCGCCGGGGAGTTTCCCCGAGCAGGGTGGATGGAAGCGCCGTGGCCGGGCGTCCGCCTCCGCCGTGGCGGGCGGCCGGGGCGCCCGTGGAGGGGGCTGGCCTCTGTGGGGGAACGGAGTGATCTCTCACTCCACGGCTGGGACGAAGCCGCGAAAGGTGCCATTGACGCCGGGACGGTCGGGGGGACTCGTGGCGAGGGACTCAGGGTTCCCCATGCGGAGGCCCCCAGGCTCAGGCCCCTGGCAACGGAAGGCTGAGCAAGCAGGCCCGGGCCCGGGCACGGCTTTCGGGGCTGGCCCTGCCACAGCGGCCGGCGCCAGGGAGGGGACCCCTGGAGGCTGAGGAGCGGGAGGCGTCGGCCTCCCCGGGGCCCGCCTCCCGAAGCTCCTCCTGGCGGTGCCGGAAAGCGACGACACGCGATCCCGGACAGGGCCCCGGGGGGGCGGCCCTGCGGCCCTGTGATGCCCGAAGTGTGTTCGCCGGGCGTTTTCCGGCCAATTCTCACGAGCGTTCTGCCCAAATCGGGATCGATTTGGGCAGAACGCTCGTGAGAATTGGCCAGCGTTGGGCAGCCCTAGTCAGCGCCCAGTGCCGCGTGGAGCAGGGCGCTTTCTCGCTCGGTGCATGGCGCGGCCACCCGGAAAAAGAGCCGCGACGATGGGGCGCGGCCGGCGGCCCCGGCGCCGGGGAGTTTTCCCCGAGCAGAGTGGATGGAGGCGCCGTGGCCGGGCGTCCGCCTCCGCCGTGGCGGGCGCCCGGGGCGCCCGTGGAGGGGGCTGGCCTCTGTGGGGGAACGGAGTGATCTCTCACTCCACGGCTGGGACCAAGCCGCGAAAGGTGCCGTTGTCGCCGGGATGGTCGGGGGGACTCGTGGCGCGGGACTCAGTGTTCCCCATGCGGAGGCTCCCAGGCTCAGGCCCCTGGCAACGGAAGGCTGAGCAAGCAGGCCCGGGCCCGGGCCTAGCTTTCGGGGCTGGCCCGGCCCCAGCGGCCTGCGCCAGGGAGGGGACCCCCGGAGGCTGAGGAGCGGGAGGCGTCGGCCTTCCCGGGGCCCGCCTCCCGGAGCTCCTCCTGGCGGTGCCGGAACGCGACGACACGCGATCCCGCACAAAGCCCCGGAGGGGCGGCCCTGCGGCCCTGTGGTGCCCGAAGTGTGTTCGCCGGGCGTTTTCCGGCCAATTCTCACGAGCGTTCTGCCCAAATCGGGATCGATTTGGGCAGAACGCTCGTGAGAATTGGCCGGCGTTGGGCAGCCCTGGTCAGCGCCTAGTGCCGCGTGGAGCAGGGCGCTTTCTCGCTCGGGGCATGGCGCGGCCACCCGGAAAACGAGTCGCGACGATGGGGCGCGGCCGGCGGCCCCGGCGCCGGGGAGTTTTCCCCGAGCAGAGTGGATGGAGGCGCCGTGGCCGGGCGTCCGCCTCCGCCGTGGAGGGCGGCCGGGGCGCCCGTGGAGGGGGCTGGCCTCTGTGGGAGAACGGAGTGATCTCTCACTCCACTGCTGGGACGAAGCCGAGAAAGGTGCCGTTGTCGCCGGGACGGTCGGGGGACTCGTGGCGCGGGACTCAGGGTTCCCCATGGGGAGGCCCCCAGGCTCAGGCCCCTGGCAACGGAAGGCTGAGCAAGCAGGCCCGGGCCCGGGCCCGGCTTTCGGGGCTGGCCCGGCCCCAGCTGCCGGCGCAAGGGAGGGGACCCCCGGAGGCTGAGGAGCGGGAGGCGTCGGCCGACCCGCGGCACGCCTCCCGGAGCTACTCCTGGCGGTGCCGGAACGCGACGACACGCGATCCCGGACAGGGCCCCGTGGGGGGCCGCCCTGCGGCCCTGTGGTGCCCGAAGTGTGTTCGCCGGGCGTTTTCCGGCCAATTCTCACGAGCGTTCTGCCCAAATCGGGATCGATTTGGGCAGAACGCTCGTGAGAATTGGCCGGCGTTGGGCAGCCCTGGTCAGCGCCCAGTTCCGCGTGGAGCAGGGCCCTTTCTCGCTCGGGGCATGTCGCGGCCACCCGGAAAACGAGCCGCGACGATGGGGCGCGGCCGGCAGCCGCGGTGCCGGGGAGTTTTCCCCGAGCAGAGTGGATGGAGGCGCCGTGGCCGGGCGTCCGCCTCCGCCGTGGCGGGCGGCCGGGGCACCCCTGGAGGGGGCTGGTCTCTGTGGGGAAACGGACTGGTCTCTCACTCCGCGGCTAGGACGAAGCCGCGAATGGTGCCGTTGTCGCCGGGACGGTCGGGGGACTCGTGGCGCGGGACTCAGGGTTCCCCATGGGGAGGCCCCCAGGCTCAGGCCCCTGGCAACGGAAGGCTGAGCAAGCAGGCCCGGGCCCGGGCCCGGCTTTCGGGGCTGGCCCGGCCCCAGGTGCCGGCGCCAGGGAGGGGACCCCTGGAGGCTGAGGAGCGGGAGGCTCGGCCGCCCCGCGGCACGCCTCCCGGAGCCCCTCCTGGCGGTGCCGGAACGCGACGACACGCGATCCCGGACAGGGCCCCGGGGGGGGCCGCCCTGCGGCCCTGTGGTGCCCGAAGTGTGTTCGCCGGGCCTTTTCCGGCCAATTCTCACGAGCGTTCTGCCCAAATCGGGATCGATTTGGGCAGAACGCTCGTGAGAATTGGCCGGCGTTGGGCAGCCCTGGTCAGCGCCCATTTCCGCGTGGAGCAGGGCCCTTTCTCGCTCGGGGCATGTCGCGGCCACCCGGAAAACGAGCCGCGACGATGGGGCTTGGTCGGCGGCCCCGGCTCCGGGGAGTTTCCTCGAGCAGAGTGGATGGAGGCGCCGTGGCCGGGCGTCCGCCTCCGCCGTGGCGGGCGGCCGGGGCGCCCGTGGAAGGGGCTGGCCTCTGTGGGGGAACGGAGTGATCTCTCACTCCACGGCTGGGACGAAGCCGCGAAAGGTGCCATTGTCGCCGGGACGGTCGGGGGGAATCGTGGCGCGGGACTCAGGGTTCCCTATGCGGAGGCCCCCAGGCTCAGGCCCCTGGCAACGGAAGGCTGAGCAAGCAGGCCCGGGCCCGGGCCCGGTTTTCGGGGCTGGGCCGGCCCCAGCGGCCGGCGCCAGGGAAGGGACCCCCGGAGGCTGAGGAGCGGGAGGCGTCGGCCTCCCCGGGGCCCGCCGCCCGGAGCTCCTCCTGGCGGTTTCGGAACGCGACGACACGCGATCCCGCACAAAGCCCCGGAGGGGCGGCCCTGCGGCCCTGTGGTGCCCGAAGTGTGTTCGCCGGGCGTTTTCCGGCCAATTCCCACGAGCGTTCTGCCCAAATCGGGATCGATTTGGGCAGAACGCTCGTGAGAATTGGCCGGCGTTGGGCAGCCCTGGTCAGCGCCCAGTGCCGCGTGGAACAGGGCGCTTTCTCGCTCGGGGCATGGCGCGGCCACCCGGAAAAAGAGCCGCGACGATGCGGCGCGGCCGGCGGCCCCGGCGCCGGGGAGTTTTCCCCGAGCAGAGTGGATGGAGGCGCCGTGGCCGGGCGTCCGCCTCCGCCGTGGCGGGCGGCCGGGGCGCCCGTGGAGGGGGCTGGCCTCTGTGGGGGAACGGAGTGATCTCTCACTCCACGGCTGGGACCAAGCCGCGAAAGGTGCCGTTGTCGCCGGGACGGTCGGGGGACTCGTGGCGCGGGACTCAGGGTTCCCCATGCGGAGGCCCCCAGGCTCAGGCCCCTGGCACCGGAAGGCTGAGCAAGCAGGCCCGGGCCCGGGCCTAGCTTTCGGGGATGGCCTGGCACCAGCGGCCGGCGCCAGGGAGGGGACCCCCGGAGGCTGAGGAGCGGGAGGCGTCGGCCTCCCCGGGGCCCGCCTCCCGGAGCTCCTCCTGGCGGTGCCGGAACGCGACGACACGCGATCCCGGACGGGGCCCCGGGGGGGCGGCCCCGCGGCCCTGTGGTGCCCGAAGTGTGTTCGCCGGGCGTTTTCCGGCCAATTCTCACGAGCGTTCTGCCCAAATCAGCATCGATTTGGGCAGAACGCTCGTGAGAATTGGCCGGCGTTGGGCAGCCCTGGTCAGCGCCCAGTTCCGCGTGGAGCAGGGCCCTTTCTCGCTCGGGGCATGTCGCGGCCACCCGGAAAACGAGCCGCGACGATGGGGCTTGGTCGGCGGCCCCGGCGCCGGGGAGTTTCCCCGAGCAGGGTGGATGGAGGCGCCGTGGCCGGGCGTCCGCCTCCGCCGTGGCGGGCGGCCGGGGCGCCCGTGGAGGGGGCTGGCCTCTGTGGGGGAACGGAGTGATCTCTCACTCCACGGCTGGGACGAAGCCGCGAAAGGTGCCATTGACGCCGGGACAGTCGGGGGGACTCGTGGCGAGGGACTCAGGGTTCCCCATGCGGAGGCCCCCAGGCTCAGGCCCCTGGCAACGGAAGGCTGAGCAAGCAGGCCCGGGCCCGGGCACGGCTTTCGGGGCTGGCCCTGCCACAGCGGCCGGCGCCAGGGAGGGGACCCCCGGAGGCTGAGGAGCGGGAGGCGTCTGCCTCCCCGGGGCAGGCCTCCTGGAGCTCCTCCTGTCGGTGCCGGAACGCGACGACACGCGGCCCCGGACAGGGCCCCGGGGGGGCGGCCCTGCGGCCCTGTGGCGCCCGAAGTGTGTTCGCCGGGGGTTTTCCGCCAATTCTCACGAGCGTTCTGCCCAAATCGGGATCGATTTGGGCAGAACGCTCGTGAGAATTGGCCGGCGTTGGGCAGCCCTGGTCAGCAACCAGTTCCGCGTGGAGCAGGGCCCTTTCTCGCTCGGGGCATGGCGCGGCCACCCGGAAAACGAGCCGCAAAGATGGGGCGCGGCCGGCGGCCCCAGCGCCGGGGAGTTTTCCCCCGAGCAGAGTGGATGGAGGCGCCGTGGCCTGGCGCCCGCCTCTGCCGTGGCGGGCGGCCGGGGCGCCCGTGGAGGGGGCTGGCCTCCGTGGGGGAACGGACTGATCTCTCACTCCACGCCTGGGACGAAGCCGCGAAAGGTGCCGTTGTCGCCGGGACGGTCGGGCGGACTCGTGGCGCGGGACTCAGGGTTCCCCATGCGGAGGCCCCCAGGCTCAGGCCCCTGGCAACGGAAGGCTGAGCAAGCAGGCCCGGGCCGGGGCCCGGCTTTCGGGGCTGGCCCGGCCCTAGCTGCCGGCGCGAGGGAGGGGACCCCCGGAGGCTGAGGAGCGGGCGGCGTCGGCCTCCCCGGGGCCCGCCTCCCGGAGCTCCTCCTGGCGGTGCCGGAACGCGACGACACGCGGCCCCGGACAGGGCCCCGGGGGGGCGGCCCTGCGGCCCTGTGGTGCCCGAAGTGTGTTCGCCGGGCGTTTTCCGGGCAAGTCTCACGAGCGTTCTGCCAAAATCGGGATCGATTTGGGCAGAACGCTCGTGAGACTTGCCCGGCTTTAGGCAGCCATGGTGACCGCCCAGTTCCGTGTGGACCAGGACCCTTTCTCTCTTGGGGCATGTCACGGCCACCCGGAAAACGAGCCGTGACGATGGGGCGCGGTCGGCGGTACCGGCGCCGGGGAGTTTTCCCCGAGCAGAGTTAATGGAGGGGCTGTGGCCGGTTGTCCGCCTTCGCCGTGGTAGGCCCCCGGGGCGCCCTTGGAGGGGTCTGGCCTCTGTGGGGGAACGAATTGATCTCTCACTCCTCGGCTGGGATGCAGCCACGAAAGGCACCTTTGTCTCTGGGACTATGGTGGACTTGTGGCCCGGGACTCAGGATTCCCAGGGTGAGGCCCTAGGTACAGGCCCCTGGCAATGGAAGGCTGAGCAAGCAGGCCTGGGTCTGGTCCCGGATTTCGTGGCAGGCCCGGCCCCAGCTGCCACCGCCAAGGTGAGACCCCCAGAATCTGTGGAGAGGGAGGCGTCTGCCTCGCCATCAGGGAGATTCTAATTAAAACTACATTGAGATACCACCTGACACCAGTTAGAATGTCCAAAATTAGGAAGACAGGAAATAACGTTTGTTGGAGAGGATGTCGAGAAAGTGGAGCCCTGTTACACTGTTCGTGAGACTGCCATTTAGTGCAGCCACTTTGGAGAACAGTGTGCAGATGACTCAAGAAATTGAAAATAGAGCTTCCCTATGACCCTGCAATTACACTGATGGGTATTTACCCCAAAGATACAGATGGAGTGAAAAGAAGAGCCATCTGTACCCCAATGTTTATTGCAGCAATGGCCACGGTCGCCAAACTGTGGAAAGAACCAAGATGCCCTTCAACGGATGAATGGATAAGGAAGATGTGGTCCATATACACAATGGAGTATTATGGCTCCATCAGAAAGGATGAATACCCAACTTTTGTAGCAACATGGACAGGACTCGAAGAGATTATGCTGAGTGAAATAAGTCAAGCAGAGAGAGTCAAATATCATATGGTCTCCCTTATTTGTGGAGCATAACAAAGAACACGGAGGACATGGGGAGATGGAGAGGAGAGGGAGTTGAGGGAACCTGGAAGGGGAGATGAACCGTGAGAGACTATGGACTCTGAAAAACAACCTGAGTGTTTTGGAAGGGCGGGGGTTGGGAGGTTGGGGAACCAGGTGGTGGGTAATAGGGAGGGCACGTACTGCATGGAGCACTGGGTGTGGTGCAAAAACAGTGAACACTGTTATGCTGAAAATAAACAAATAAAAAAAAGAAAATTGTACTCTTAGTCCCCGTCATCTATATCACTCATCCCTCCATCCACTTCCACTCTGGTAACCACAGAGTCGGTTTTTGTTTTGTATCTTCTTTCTCCTTTATTTATGTATGTTTGTTTCCTAAATTCCATGGAAGAGTGACATCCAAAGGCCTTTGTCTTTCTCTGACTGACTGATTTCACTTAGGATAGTATTCTCTAGCTCCATCCATGTGTCTGCAAATGGCAAGATTTTTGATGGCTGAGTAATTTCGCACTGTGTGTGTGTGTGTGTATACCTTTATCATCTCATTTATCAAGTTATCAAGAAATACTTGGATTGTTTCCATATTGTAATATTGTAATTAATGTTGCAAGAAACATAGGGGCACATGTATCCTTTTGAGTTACTGTTCTCATATTCGTCGGGTAATTACCCGGTAGTGTGATTGCTGGATTATAAGGTAGTTCTAATATTTAACGTTTTGAGGAACAGTGATACTGTTTTCCACAAGGACTGCAGCAGCTAGCATTCCCACCACAGTGCAAGAGGGTTCCCTTTTACCCACATCCTCCCAACATTTGTTTTCTTGTGCTGGTGCTGTTAGCCATTCTGATAGTATGAGGTAATATCTCATGGACCTTTTCATTTGGATTTTCCTGTTGATGGCCGATGTGAACATCTTCTCACGTGACTGTTGGCCATCTGTATGTCTTCTTTGGAGCAATGTCTGTTCATGTCTTCTGTCTATTTTTTAATTGGATTTTTTGTTTTTTGGTTGTTGCGTTGTATCAGTTCTACATATTTTGGACACTACCCCTTTATTGCACATGATATTTGCAAACATCTTCTCCTATTAAGTACGTTGTATTCTATTTATTACATTTTCATTGCTGTTCTGCTGTGCGGTAAGTTTTTATATTGATGGAGCTCTAGTAGTTTATTTTTGCTTTTGTTTCCTTTGCCTTAGGAGGCATGTCTATTCAATGTATGGTTCATGTCAGAGAAGTTACTGTCTGTGCCCTCTTGTAGGATTTTTATGATTTAAGGTCTCACATTGAGGTCTTGAAACTGTTTTGAGTTTATTTGTCAATATGGTGTAAGAAAGCAGTCTAATTTCATTGTTTTGTGCATAGCTGTTCAGTTTTCCCAACACCATTTGTTGTAGAAACTGTCCTTTTCCCTTTTAATAGTTTTGCCTGTTTTGCAGAAGATTAATTGGGCACGTGATTGTGGGCTGATGTCTGAGCTTCTATTCCGTTTCCTTGGTCACTGTGTGTATTTTTTTTTTTTTTTTTGCCAGTCCCATACTGTGAGGATGAATGCAGCTTTGTAGTATAATATGAAATATGGAATTGTGACGCCTCCAGCTTTGTTTTTCTTCATAACATTGTGCTGGTTGTTCAGTATCTTTTGTGATTCCATACAAATTGTTAGGGTAGTTTATTTGAGTTCTTTCATTTTTTATTTGAATTCAATGAGCCAACTTATCATACATCATTATTTTCAGATGTAGTGTTAAATAATATATCAGATGTGTATTGCATCACGTGCCCTCCTTAATGCCCATCACCCCATTTACCCCCCCACCCCCCATCCAGCAACCCTCAGTTGGTTGCTATAGTTAAGAGTCTATCATGGTTTTTTCCCCATCTCTGATGACTTCCCATTCTGTTTCCCCTTCCTTTGCCTACGGTTCTCTGCCCTGTTTCTGATATTTCACATATGAGTGAAACCCTATGATAATTGTGTTTCTTTCATGGACATATTTTACTCAGCATAATATCTTCCAGACCCATCCAGGTTGATGTGATGGTAAGTATTCATCCTTTCTGATGGCTGAGGAATATTCCTTTGAATATATGAACCACATCTTCTTTATCCATTCCTCTGTCCATAGATATCTGGGTTCTTTCCATAGTTTATCTAGAGTGGATATTGTTGCGATGAACACTGGGGTGCAGGTGCCAGTTCTTTCCCCTACATCTCTATTTTTGTGGTAAAAGCCCTGTAGTGAAATTGCTGTGTTTTAGGGTAACTTTACTTTTAACTTCTTGAGGAAACCCCGTACTGTTTTCCAGAGTGGATATAACAGTCTGCATTCCAACCAGGAGTGTAGGAGGGTTCTCCATTCTCTGCATCCTCACCAATATTTGTGGTTTCATGTCCTGTTAACTTTAGACATTCTGCCTGGTGTGATAGGACACCTCAATGTGGTTTAGATTTGCATTTCCCAGAAGCCATGTGATATAGAACATTTATGTATATATCTGTTGGTCACATGCGTGTCATCATTGGAGAAATATCTGTTCATATTTTCACCCATGTCTAGACCTTCCGTTGGATTAAGGCCCAGAAGCCTAGAAGATACAATCAGCCAGAACTTTGGAGATTTTCACAAGGTCTGAGATACAATGGAGATTTAGGGTGTGTATCAAGCTCAGGGATTGTCTTCAGAGGGTGGATGGAAGTGTAGGTTCACTGACATTGTCTCAGGTTTGCATTCAGATGTCTCATGCTCTGAATCCAGTTTGGAGTAAAAAAAGGAGTTTCCTTTTGTGTGGCGGGCTGATCCTCTGGTTTTGCTAAAGTGTTCCCAATACCCGGGGCTTGGGATCCAGGCCTCTACAGATGGACCTCTCAGAACTCCAAATAGGGTTAGGGTTAGGACCTAGGAAAATGGAAGTTCTGAATTGCCAACCGTGTGGTGAGCGTCCTGGAGGGCTGAGTTGAGGACATGGGTCAGGGTGAGTGTCCGGCTCAGGGTTTCAATCCATGAGCCCTTGAATGTGGGAGTTCACTGGGATGGACACAGATGGGCCTTCATATTTATACTGACCTATATACTTACTGGAGTCCATTATGGAAAGATTTCCATCTGGGTGTGAGGCTGAGTCCTGTGGTATTGCTCAGGCATCCCCAAATCCTAGGGCTTTGGAGCCCACCCTTAGGGGACGGAGACATGAGAACCCAAGCTAGGGATAGAGTTAGGGCCAAAGGACATTGCAGGCCCAAACAGCTGACAGTGTGTGTGGTTCCTAGAGGCTGGAATTAAGGATGAGTGTTCTGGTTCTGGTCAGGCACAGGGTTTGTGACCTAGAGGCCACTGACATTGGGGGTTTGCTGGTATAGGCTCAGATGGGCAGGCATTTTATCCTGCTTTGAATACTTTCTAGAGGTCTACATGGCATGCTTTCCTCCTGTGTGTTAGGATGAGTCCTGTGGTATGGCTAAGGTGACCCCAGTCCGTGGGGTAGGGAGCCAGACCCCTAGGAATTGAATGCTCAGAACACAAACTAAGCTTCAGTTAGGGGTTAGGAGCATGGCAGGCCCAATCTGATGGTGGTGTGGCAAGCTATCCAGAGGGCTGAGTACAGAGGGATGGATAGAGTAAGTGTCAGGTTCAGGTTTGTGTCCAGCTGCTGACTCTGGGTGAACTCAGTGGTGCGTGGCAGATTTCTCCTGCTCAGAATCCTTTGCAGAGTCCCAAATGGTATGGTTTCCTTCTGGGTGGCAGGCAGAGATCTCAAATCTTGCTCAGGGGTCCCCATCCGTGGGACTTGGGTGCCAGTCCTCTGGGGACAGAGCATGAAACCCCAACCTAGGGTTAGGGCTAGGTCCCAGCAACATGACAGGCCTGATTCGCTGGTGCTGTGCAGAGCTCTCACGGGGACTGAGTAGAGAACATGGGTCAGTCTGAGTCAGGCTCCGGGTTGGTGGCCATGGGGGGAAAGGCAGATTTCTCCTGCTCTCAGTCCTTGGCAGAGTTCCAATTCTACTGTTTCCTTCTGGGTTGAAGACAGAGTCCTCTGGCATTTCTCAGGGGTCCCACATATGTGGGGCTTTGGTACCTGTATTCTTGGGACACAAGACAGAAATTGTACCTAAGTTTTGGTTAGGGCTGAGGGTCATGTCAGTCTCAATAGGCCACCCTGAGAGGAGTGACCTGGGGAGCAGAGTTGAGGACGTGGGTCAGTGTGAGTGTTAAGATCCAGGTGTGAACGGGGGGTGCTGAAAGTGGGATAGCCTCAGGGGGCCAAGAAATAATCTGGTATAGTTCAGGTGTAACCCATCAGCGGAGCTTTGGTGTCAATCATCAGAGGACAGAAGACTGAAAACACAACCTAGGGCTTGGAAAAGAGCACAGGGGCATGGCTGGCCTGATCTGCTGGTGCCGAGGCTAGATGTCTGGGGTACTGAGTTGAGGGCCATGGTCAGGTGGTGCATTACGATCTGGGTTTGTGCCTGGGGGGTGGCCGAAGTTGGAGGTGGCTTCAGGGAGCATGAAGATTTCTCCCATTCCGATGGTCCTGTGCAGCTCCAAACAGAACGGTTTCCTCCCGGGTGGCAGACAGAGCACTGGGTTGTGGCTCAGGCGTCCAAATATGGAGGAATTGGGGGACCAGCCTCTGGGGATGAAGACTGAAAATGCAACCTAGGCTTAAGGTTAGGGTCAGGGGCATGGCAGGCCCAATTTGCTGGCACTGAGAAGGGATCCCAGGGGGATGAATTGAGGGCAGAGGTCCGGTGGCATGAGAGGGTCCAGGTTTGTGGTCAGGGGACCGCTGAAGGAGGGGGTTGTGCTCAGGGAGGCATGCAGTTTCTCCCACTCTGAGTGTTCTACTCAGTTTCAAATGGCACGGTTTCCTCCTGGGTGGTAGGCAGGCTGAGTGCCAGCCTCCACATTTGTGGCCCAATAGTGCGCAGAGGGTGGGGGATAGCCTCAGGTGAACCATGCAGGTTTCTCCCGCTCTGAGGATTCGACACAGCTCCAAACAGCATGGTTTCCTCCTGCATGGTGGACAGAGTCCTGAGGTGTCACTCAGGATTCTTTAATCTTGGGGTCTTGGGGTCAGGACTCTTGGGGATGATACCTGAAAACCAAAATTAGGGATAGGGTTAAGGCCTAGGGCCATGGTAGACCTGATATGCCAGTGCAGAGGCAGGTGCCCTGGTGCGCTGAGTTGAGCTCGGGTGTCAGACGGGGTCTTAGCCTCTAGGTGTGTGTCCAGACGTTCGCATAACCTGGGGGTGACTTCAGGGGTGCATGGAAGTTTCTCCAGCTCTGAGGGTTCAGCGCAGCTCCAAACAGCACAGCGGTGCCCTGCATGGCAGGCAGATTCCCAGCATGAGTGTCAGGCATCTTCAATCCTTGTGACACAGTATGTGGTCTATTCTGGAGAAGGTTCCATGTGCACTTGAGAAGAATGTGTATTCTGTTGTTTTAGGGTGGAATGTTCTGTATATGTCTATGAGGTCCATCTGGTCCAATGTTTCATTCAATGCTCTTATTTCTTTTTTAATTTTCTGCTCCGATGATCTGTCTATTTTTGAGAGAGGCGTATGAAGATCTCCTACTATTATTGTATTCATATCAATATGACTCTTTATCTTGATTAATAGTTTTCTTATGGAATTGGGTGCTCCCATATTGGGGGCATAGATATTCACAATGGTTAGATCATCTTGGCGGATAGTCCCTTTAAGAATTATGGAGTGTCCTTCTGTATCTCTGACTACAGTCTTTAGTTTAAAATCTAATTTATCTGATATGAGAATCGCTACCCCGGCCTTCTTTTGAGGCCCATTGGCATGAAAGATGCTTCTCCATCCGTTCACTTTCAGTCTGGGTGTATCCTTAGGTTCAAAATGGGTCTCTTGTAGACAACATATGGATGGGTCCTGTCGTTTTATCCAATCTGCAACCCTGTGTCATTTTATGGGCGCATTTAGGCCATTCACATTGAGAGTGATTATTGAGAGATAGGTTTTGATTCATGTCATGTTGCCTTTGAAGTCTTTCTGTCTGTAGATTGTTTCTATATTTCTGTTCAATGATATTCTTAGGATTTTTTCTCTTTTATAGGACCCCGCTTAATATTTCCTGCAGTGTCGGCTTGGTGGTTGCATAGTCTTTTAAGCCTTGCCGGTCTTGGAAACTCTTTATCTCTCCATCCATTTTAAATGTCAGTCTTGCCGGATAGAGTATTCTTGGTTGCATGTTCTTCTCATTTAGTACTCTGAATATATTTTGCCAGCCCTTCCTGGCTTGCCAGGTCTCTGTGAAAAGGTCTGACGTTATTCTAATGGGCTTGGATGCCCACTCTCACCACTCTTGTTCAACATAGTATTAGAAGTCCTAGCAACGGCAATCAGACAACAAAGAGAAATAAAAGGTATCCAAATTGGCAAGGAAGAAGTCAAACTCTCTCTCTTCGCAGATGACATGATTTTTTATATGGAAAACCCCAAAGACTCCACCCCCAAACTACTAGACTCATACAGCAATTCAGTAACGTGGCAGGATACAAAGTCAATGTACAGAAATCAGTGGCTTTCTTATACACTAACAATGAAAATACAGAAAGGGAAATTAGAGAATCGATTCCATTTACTAGAGCACCAAGAACCATAAGATACCTGGGAATAAACCTAACCAAAGAGGTAAAGGACCTGTACTCGAGGAACTACAGAACACTCATGAAAGAAATTGAAGAAGACCCAAAAAGATGGAAGACAATTCCATGCTCTTGGATTGGAAGAATAAACATTGTTAAAATGTTTATACTGCCTAGAGCAATCTATGCTTTTAATGCCATTCCGATCAAAATTCCACCGGTAGTTTTCAAAGAGCTGGAGCAAATAATCCTAAAATTTGTATGGAATCAGAAGAGACCCCGAATTGCTAAGGAAATGTTGAAAAACAAAAACAAAACTGGCGGCATCACGTTACCCGATTTCAAGCTTTACTACAAAGCTGCGATCACCAAGACAGCGTGGTCCTGGCATAAAAACAGACACATAGACCAGTGGAACAGAGTGGAGAGCCCAGATATGGACCCTCAACTCCACGGTGAAATAATCTTCGACAAAACAGGAAAAAATATTCAATGGAAAAAAAGACAGTCTCTTCAATCAATGGTGCTGGGAAAACTGGACAGCTATATGTAGAATAATGAAACTCAACCATTCTCTTACACTCGAAATGGATAAAAGACCTCATCATGAGACAGGAATCCATCAGAATCCTAGAGGAGAACATAGGCAGTAACCTCTTCAATATCAGCCACAGCAACTTCTTTCAAGATATGTCTCCAAAGGCCAAGGAAAGAAAAGCGAAAATAAACTTTTGGCACTTCATCAAGATCAAAAGCTTCTGCACAGCAAAGGAAACAGTCCACCAAACAAAAAGGCAACCCACGGAATGGGAGAAGATATTTGCAAATGACAGTACAGACAAAAGGTTGATATCCAGGATCTATAAAGAACTTCTCAAACTCAACACACACAAAACAGAGAATCATATCCAAAAATGGGCAGAAGATATGAACAGACACTTCTCCAACGAAGACATACAAATGGCTATCAGACACATGAAAAAATGTTCATCATCACTAGCCATCAGGGAGATTCAAATGAAAACCACATTGAGATACCACCTGACACCAGTTAGAATGGCCAAAATGAGCAAGACAGGAAACAACGTGTGTTGGAGAGGATGTGGAGAAAGGGGAACCCTCTTACACTGTTGGTGGGAATGCAAGTTGGTGCAGCCACTTTGGAGAACAGTGTGGAGATTCCTCCAGAAATTAAGAATAGAGCTTCCCTATGACCCTGCAATTGCACTGCTGGGTATTTACCCCAAAGATACAGATGTAGTGAAAAGAAGAGCCATCTGTACCCCAATGCTTATTGTAGCAATGGCTATGCTCACCAAACTGTGGAAAGAACCAAGATGCCCTTCAACGGATGAATGGATAAGGAAGATGTGGTCCATATACGCAATGGAGTATTATGCCTCCATCAGAAAGGATGAATACCCAACTTTTGTAGCAACATGGACGGGACTGGAAGAAATTATGCTGAGCGAAATAAGTCAAGCAGAGAGAGAGTCATGTATCATATGGTCTCCCTTATTTGTGGAGCATAGCAAATAACACGGAGGACATAGGGAGATGGAGAGGAGAGGGAGTTGAGAGAAACTGGAAGGGGAGATGAACCATGAGAGACTATGGACTCTGAAAAACAACCAGAGGGTTTTGGAGGGGCAGGGTGGGGTGGGAGTTTGAGGAATCAGGTGGTGGTTAATAGGGAGGGCACGTACTGCATGGAGCACTGGGTGTGATGCCAAAACAATGAACACTGTTATGCTGTAAATAAACAAATAAAAAAAAAATGAGTCTATGGAAGGCCCGGCAGTGCCAGTTCACTCCACTGGAGGGAGTGGTGAGCCGTGGTGTGAGATACCCTGGAAGGCATGGCGATGCTGCTTGCCACCACTGGAGGCAGCGGCGAGCTGCCATGGGAAACACACCTGAAGAGGAGTCAGTGCAGCTTGCTGGCTCTGAAGGCAGGGCGGAGGTGCCCGGTGAGAGACCCTGAAACGTGAGGCACTACAGCTTATTTTTACAGGATGGAGTGGTGAGCTGTATAGTCTCTGTTTCTCCAGGCTCAAGGGTGGTGGTAAGAATTGATGGAGCCTGTCCCCCACTCAGCATTGTGCCCTCTTTCCCCAGGTTTGCTGGTAATGTGCTGTCAGGATGGTTCAGGAGGGTCCTCCCAGTTGGGCTCTGGAGCCAGGGGAACCAAACCCGACTCATGGTGCATTTGGAACCGAGGAGCTGAGTGTCTGTTTGGAAAAGTATGTTTGTTTCTCCAAAAGGACAAGGGCATTGACCAGCTTGAGAGGGAAGTGAATGACCAGTTAAGAAACAAGCCTGTGTCTCTCCTTCTCCCAGGAATCAGAGCAGGTGTGCAGGCTTTAGGTGGGAGACGCCTGCTTATCTGCACCTGACAACCCTTCTGCACTCTGGCTCCATGAGACCTGAAGTTTGGAAGTCAGCGTCTGAGTCAGTCATGCAGCTTGTCCCAGGACGTCAGTGTTCAGAGAAAACAGCAGGCCTGTGGGTCACAATGTCACATCCATGCCAGGATGGCAGGTAAAAATTCCCTTTCACCCCAAATTTCCTGGGCTTTTCTCTTGTCTCCAGTGGAGCTCACAAATGGCACCCTGAACCAGCTGTAAGCAATCTCGTGCGGGTGCCAGAGCTCCTGAGTTTCTCTGCAGGGAGCACCTGGCAGGGATCTCATTTTCTCTGTTTATTTCTGGCTTACAAAGGTATTTGGAACATCTCTTTCCTAGGAAATCCCTTGGATTCGAAAGGGAATGTGAGATTGACTTGGTGAGCCTTTTGAACATAGAAAGTATTCCTTCACCGAACAGTGTTTACTCCACTGGGCCTAGGCTCTGGTGGAACGGCTGACATCTAGAGTGAGGTGGCTGTTTGTGGTCAGATAGAGACTTGGATGATGGCTTCCTCTTTGTCCAAGGTGATGTATCCTAATGGATTCGTCTTTGAATCCAAAGAGTTCCAATGAGGGCAGAGGGAAAATTCAAAATGATTCCAAGGAGTCTTGGACAATTTAAAAGGGATGCTTGTCTTCCTAGGTTCACTCAAACGGCTATATATGGTTGGACATGCTGTATTTTCTCTGCAGTTTCATGGGTAGTGAAGTCAGAAGGAGAGTCTTTGGGAATTTCCCTGGATAAAGGCACTCTGTTGGCTTCAAGGGACTTGGTGTCAGGAACCCTGGGCTGAATTTCTGTGGCTGCTTTCCTGATGCTCAGTGAGTCAGGTTTTCCCACAGGTTTTATATTTCCTCCTTAGGAAATTGCTGGCAGGGAATGTTCTGTTTAAAGTGGAACCCTCGGGGGCACCTGTGTGGCTCAGTGGGTTAAGCCACTGCCTTTGGCTCAGGTCATGTTCTCAGGGTCCTGAGATTGAGCCCCGCATTGGGCTCTCTGCTCAGCGGGGAGTCTGCTTCGTCCTCTCTCTCTGCCTGCCTCTCTGCCTACTTGTGACCTCTGTCAAATAAATAAATAAAATCTAAAAAAAAAAAAAAACACCCAAAACCGGAACCCTCCTACATTGTTGGTGGGCATGCGTGTTGTTGCAGCCACTCTTGGAAAGAATACAGTCTGTCCTCCAAAAGCTAAGAACTGAACAACAGTAGGATCCAGCAATTGCCCTCCTAGTTATTTCCCTAAAGGGCACAAAAATGCACATTCAGTGGGGTATAAGCACCGTGATATTTACAGCAGCATTTTCAACCATTGTAAAACAATGGAGGGAGACCAAATGTCCATTCACTGATGAGTGATATATATATATATATATATCACTCGTATATATCATATGTTTGTGTGTGTGTGTGTGTGTGTATGTGTATTCATTCTCCCACATCTTCTTAATGGAATAGGATCCAGGTTCAAAAAGGATGAAATCTTACCATCTGCAAGGATGTGGATGGATCTACAGTGGATTTAGCTATGTAAAATCAGTAAGAAAAGACCAATAGCCTATATCTTGACCTCTATGGAATTTCAGAAAGAAAACAGATGAACATAGTGAGGGGAGAAAGGCCAATGAGGAAACAGACTCTAACCTAGAGCAAAATCGAGGGTTGCTAGGGGGCAGGGGTGTGGGGCGAAGGGTTAAGTGGGTGACAGCTATTAGGGAGAGTACTTGTTGTGATGAGCTCTGGGTGTTCTATGCAGGTGAGGAATCACAAAATCCTACCCCTGAAGGAGAGGAATGAACATTGCATGGAAACGAATTGGAATTGAAGTCAATGAAGAAAAGAAGACCATGTTCTACTTCATGAAGACTGAGGTAAAACTGGAATGACTTTTGCTCTCCTGTTCTGTAGCTGTTCATTATGAAACACTCTGTGGCAGGATACACTAGTTTCCTATTGCATAAGGAGCCCTCAGAAAGTTGCCATGAAAGATTTAGATCTCAGAGCATGTACATGTTCCATTGATATGTTACTTTCAGTTTGCCCAGGTGCAAAGGTAAGTGGAGAGAAATAGGGCTGAAGAGGAAAGGAGGTATTAAGCATTCAAGAGGTAGCCTTCCCCTTTCTCATGAATGCCTGGGCCAGTGTAAATTGGGAAGAAGGAGGGGGGATCCCAGAGCTTTGCCGCAGACAGGGGAGTTCTAGGTCTGCCTAGAGCTGGTGGTGTCCATGAGCAGAGCTGAGCTAGTGGCGTGGCAGGCCCGAACTTCTGGTGTTGAGGTGAGTTCCCCAAGGAGCTGAGTTGAGAATGGGGGTCAGGTGGTGAATCAGGCTCTGGGTTTGTGGCCAGGGGGCTGCAGAATGTGGGGGAGTCCTAATGGGGTCATGCAGGTTTCTCTGGCTCTGAGGGTTCCGCACAGCTCCAAAGGGACAAGTTTCCTGCTGGGTGGCAGGGGGACTCCTACAGTGTGGCTCCAAGTTTACCAATCTAGAGGGCTTGGTGGATAGGCCCCTGGGGAAGGAAGCCTGAAAATGCAACATAGGGTTAAGGGTAATGGGCTGGGCAGGACAGGCCTGATCAGCTGACACAGAGGTGAGATACCCTCAGAATTGAGTTGAGGAAATGCATCCTGCAATGCAGAAGTGTCAGGGTTTCTGGCCAGAGGGACGGCTGATCGTGGGGGTGGCTTTAGAGGGGCATGCTGGTTTCTCCCTCTCTGAGGAAACTTTGGAGCTCCAGATGTCATGGCTTCCCCCTGCATGGCATTCAGGTTTCTGCCTTGTTACAGGGGGGTCCTGAATCTGGGGAGTTTGGGGGCCAGGCCTCTTGGGATGGAAGCCCGAAATCAGAAACTAGAGCTACGGTAAGGGCGTAGGGGCATGGCATGCTCAATCTGCTACTGCTGAGGTGGGCTCCCTGGTGGGCTGACTTCAGGGTGGGTATCAGGTGGCATGTCAGACTCAGAGTTTGTGTCCAGGGATGCCACAGAAGCTGGGCGTGACCTCAGGGTTGCATGCAGGTTTCTCCTACCCTGAGGGTTCTGCAGAGCTCCAAATGGCATGGTTTCCTCCTGTGTGGCAGACGCAGTCCTGGGGTGTCACTGAGGAATCCTTAATCTCTACTGGCATGAATCTCGGAGGTGCCCAATCTGGCGGGCTTGGGGGACAGGCCTCTGTTCATGAAAGCCTGTACACCCCACCTCGGTTTATGGTTAGGGCCGAAGGGCATGGCAGGTCCGATGTGCCGGTGCTGATGCGGGCTCCCCTAAGGGTCGAGTTGAGGGCATAGATCTGGCATCGCAGGAGAATCTGGTTTTATGGCCATGGGGGTGACTCATGGTGGGGTGGCATTACGGGGGTTTGCAGGTTTCTCCCCGTCTGAGTGTTCAGTGCAGCTCTAAACCACAAGTTTTCCTCATGAGTGCCAGGTGGAGTCCCGTGGTGGCGCTCAGTAGACCTTAATCTGGGGGGACATGGGAGGCAGGCCCCCTGGGATGGAAGCCTGAAAACCTAAAGAGGGGTTCTGGTAAGGGCCTAGGGGCATGGTGGCCCGATCTGCTTATGTTGAGGTGGGGCGCCCTAGGGTCTGAATTTATGGCATGCGTCCGGCAGCTCAGCAGAATCTGGTTTATGGCCGGGGGGACGGGTGCAGATGATGGGAGTGCCTTTAGAGGGGCAAGTTTCTCCCCCTCTGAGGGTTCAGCACAACTCCAAGGCACAGGTTCCTACTGTGTGGCAAGCGGAGTCCTGAGGTGTATGTCAAGATTCCTTAATCCAGGGGATTTTGTTGCCTGGACCCTCAGCATGGAAGACTGAACACCCAAACTTGTGTTAGGGTTAGGGCCTAGGGGCAATGGCAGGCCCGATCTGCCAGTGCTGAGGCGGGATCCCCTATGGGCTCAGTTGAGGGTATGCATTTGGTGGCGGGATGGAATCCAGCTCTATGGCCAGAGTGGCTGTTGATTATTGGGGTGGCTTTAGGGTGGCATGAAAGTTTCTCCCCATCTGAGGGTTCATTGCAGCTCCAAACCACAAGGTTTCCACTTGTGTGACAGGCTGTGTCCTGTGGTGTTGCTCAGAAGTCCTTAATCTGGGGGGCGTGGGGGCCAGGCCTCTTGGGATGGAAGCCTGAAAATCCAAACTAGGGTTAGGGTTAGGGCTTAGGGACGTGGCAGGCCCGGTCTGCTGCAATTGAGGTGGTCTCCTGGATAGGCCGAATGGAGGGTGGGAATCAGGCAGGACTTGAGGTCTGTGTTTGTGTTTGTGGGGGCAAAGAAGCTAGTGGTGTTCTTGGGGGGCATGCAGCTTTCTCCTGCTCTGAGGTTCCTGCACAGTTCCAAATGGCACCATTTTGCCCTAGGAGGCTGGAGGAGTGCTGGCGGGAGTCTCAGTCATCCCCAGTCTGATGGGCTTGGGGTACAGGCCTCTGGGCACGGAAGGCTGTATACCCCACCTAGGGTTAGGGTTAGGGTCTAGGGTCATGGCGGGCCCAATCTGCCGGCGCTGAGATGGGCTCCCCTCAGGGCTGAGTTGAGGGCATGTGTCCGGTAGCTTCATAGAAAACAGCTTTCTGGCCTGGGGTGCCGCAAATTGTGCGGATAGCTTTACGGGGGCTTGAAGGTTTCTCACCCTCTGAGTATTCAGCAGCTCCAAACTGCAAGGTTTCATCCTGCGTGGCTGTTGGAGTCCTGCAATGTCACTCAGGGGTCCTTAATCCAGGGGGCCTGGAGGCTAGGCCTCTTGGGATGGAAGCCTGGAAACTCAAACTAAGGTTGAGGTCTTGGGGTGCGACAGGCCCAATCTGCCAGTGCTGAGGCGGACTCCCCGGTGGCCTGAGTTGAGGGTCGGTGATAGGTGGCTAGTGTGAATCTGGGTTTGTGTTCAGGAGGGGCTCAGATGCTGGGGCTTGCCTTGGGGGGCATGAAGTTATCTTTTGCTCTGAGGTCTAAGTAGCTCCAAATGGCACTGTAACAGCATAGGCAGCCTCCAGACTGCCAGAGTGAGTCTCATGCATCCACAATCTGGCGGGTTTGGGGGCTAGGCCTCTGGGTACGGAAGACTGTACACCCAACCTAGGGTTAGGGTTAAGGCCTAGGGGCATGGCAGTTCTGATATGCTGCTGATATGCTGTGTTGAGGCGGGCTCCCTCAGGGCTGAGTGGATGACATGCATCTGGCGTTGTGGCAGAACCTGGCATTATGTCTGGGGCATTTCCAATGGCGGGTGTGTTTAGGTGCTCATGCACTTTTCTTTCTGGAGGGCAGGCAGAGTCCTGTGTTGTGACTTTGGAATCCCCAGTCTGGAGGGTTAGGGTTAGGGATAGAGGTTCGGAGAGTGTTAGGGTTAGTTGTTAGGGTTTAGGGTTAGGGTTAGGGTTAGGGTTAGGGTTAGGAGTTAGGGGATAGGGTTAGAGGTAAGGTTTAGGGTTAGGCTTAGGGTTAGGCGTATGTCTTAGGGACAAGGCATGTCAGATCTGCCAACACAGATATGGACTCACCCAAGGGCTGTGTTGAGGGCGGGACTCAGGAGTCTCCTCAGGCCCTGGATTTTTGGACTGGAGGGGTAAAGAAGGTGGGAATCGCCTCTGGGGAGCATGATGGTTTCTACTGCTCCGAGGTTGTTATGTTAGGTTTAGAGGTTAGGGTTAGGTTTTGTGGTTAGGGTTAGTGTTAAGATTAGTGTTAAGGTGGGGTGCCTGGGTGGCTCAGTTGGTTAAAGCCTCTGCCTTCCGCTCAGGTCATGATCTCAGGGTCCTGGGATCGAGCCCCACATCAGGCTCTCTGCTCAGCGGGGAGCGTACTTCGTCCTCTCTGTGCCTTCTTCTGATCTGTCTCTGTCAAAGAAATGAATAAAATCTTAAAAAAAATAAAAAGATTAGGGTTAGGGTTATGTCTTAGGGACAAGGCATGTTGGATCTGGTAACACTTATATGGGCTCACCCAAGGGCTGAGTTGAAGGCGGGACTCAGGAGGCTCCTTAGGCCCTGGGTTTTTTTCCTAGAAGGTAAAGATGGTGGGAATGGCCTCAGGGGAGCATGCTGGTTTCTAGGTCTCTGAGAGTGTTAGATAGCACTAAATGAAATGGTTTATTTCATTTATTCTCCTGGCTGAGAGGCTGAGTCCTGCCATCAGTCTGATGATCCTATCCACTGGGATGGAATTGGGTATCAGGCCTCTGGGGTCCAGAGCCTGACCACCTGAGCTAGGGTATTAGGGTTTGGTCCTGGGAGCATGGCAGGCCTGAGGTGCCAGTGCGGACTCAGGCTCTCCGGAGGGCTGAGTTGAGGGTATTGCTCTGGTGGCCCATCAGGCACTGGGCGGTGGTGTGTGGGTCCTCGGAAGGTGTGGGTGTCTTTAGGGGGCATGGAGGTTTCTCCGGCCAGGAGCGTACTGCACAGGGCCATGTGGGCCATTTTCCTTGTGGGTGGCAGCCGGAGTCCAGCATGGCAAATACAGGGTCCCCAGTCTGGACGGCTAGGGAGCCAGGCCTCTGTGGATCGAAGCATAAACACCCATCCTAGCATTATGGTTAAGTCTTTGGGGCATGGTAACCCCGATCTGCCGGTGCTGTGGTGACCCATCCTGATGCCTGAGTTGAGGCTATGTCTGCAGGACATTGAGACTCTGGTTCCCGGTCCTTGGGAGGGTCCAGAAGTGCTTTGGCCTCAGGGAGACTTGCAGGCTTCTCCTGCTCTGTGGCTTCAGCCCATTTCTAAACGGCACGGTTCATGCTGGGATCATGTGCAATTATGGGGTGCAACTCAGGGGTCCCCTATCTGGGGTTTTGAGGACCAGTTGTGGGAGGATGATGCCTGAGCACGAACCTGGGCTAGGGTTAGTATTAGGATTAGGGTTAAGGTTATGTCTTAGGGACAAGGCATGTCGGATATGCAAGCACAGATATCAGCTCACCCAAGGGCTGAGTTGAGGGTGGGACTCAGGAGGCTCCTCGGGCACTGGGGTTTTGGGCTGTACGGGCAAAGATGTTGGAAATCGCCTCAGGGGAGCATGCCAGTTTCTACAATTCTCAGGGCATTAGATAGCACGAAATGAAAGGTCACCTTCTGGCTGAGAGGGTGAGTCCTGCTGTGAGGGTTAGGTTGTAGGGGCATTGCAGCCCCAATCTGCTGGCGCTGTGGTGGCCCATCCCAATGCTTGAGTTCAGAGCGTGTGTCTGCAGGACCATGAGACTCCTGGTTCTTGGTCCTTGGGGGCGCTGGAAGTGGGGTGGCCTCAGGGAGACATTCCAATTTATCCCGCTCTGTGGGTTCAGCACAATTCTAAACAGCATGGTTTCCTCCTGGTGTCAGGTTCAATGATGGGGTATCGCTCACGGGTCCCCCATCTGGGGCCTTGGGGACCAGGAGTCAGAGTATGGACGCCTGAACACACAACCTGGGCTAGGTTTAGTATTATGGTTAGTGTTAGGCTTAGGGACAGGGCATGTCGGATCTGCTAGCACAGATACGGGCTCACCCAAGGGCTGAGTTGAGGGCAGGACTCAGGATGCTCCTCAGGCCCTGGGTTCTTGGCCTGGAGGAGCAAAGCTGGTGGGAATGGCCTCAAGGGAGAATGGCTGGTTGCTACTGCTCTGAGGGTGTGAGAGAACACCAAATGAAAAGGTCTCCTCCTGGCTGAGAACTGAGTCCTGCCGACAGTCTGATGCTCAACCCATGGGAGGAATTGGGTGTCAGGCCTCTGGGTCCAATGCCTGAACACCCAACCTAGTGTTAGGGTTTCGTCCTGGGAGAATGGCAGGCCTGCCAGTGCGGCTCAGGTTCTCCGGAGGGCTGAGTTGAGGGCATTGCTCTGGTGGCCTGTCAGGCTCTGGGTTTGTGGTGTGGCATTTCTTGGAAGGCGTGGCTGGCTTTAGGGGGCATGGAGGATTCTGTGGCCAGGAGCATACTGCACAGGATCATATGGTCCAGTTTCATCGTGGGTGGCAGCCAGAGTCCTGCATTGGGAATCCAGGGTCCCCAGTCTGGAGGGCTAGGGGTCCAGTCCTCAGGGGACAGAAGCCTGACACCCAACCTAGGGTTAGGGTAGGGTTGTAAGGGCATGGCAGCCCCGATCTGATGGCGCTGTGGTGATGCTTCCCAATGCCTGAGTTGAGGGCGCGAGTCTGTAGCACTGTGAGAGTCCTGGTTCCTGGTCCTTGGGTGTGCCAGAAGTGGCAGTGGCCTCTGGGAGGCATGCAGGTTTCTCCCGCTCTGCGGGTTCAACACATTTCTAAAGGGCAGGGTTTCCTCCTGGGATCAGGCGCAATTATGGGGTGCAGCTCAGGGGTCCCCCATCTGGCCGTTTGGGGGACCAGGCTATGGAGGAGGGATGCCTGAACACACAACCTGGGCTAGAGTTAGTATTAGGGTTAGGCTTAGCGTTAAGGTTATGTCTTAGGGAGAAGGCATGTGGGATCTGCCAGCACAGATATTGGCTCCCTGAAGGGCTGAGTTGAGGGCAGGGCTCCGGAGGCTTCTCAGGCCCTGGGTTTTTGGCCTGGAGGTGCAAAGATGGCGGGAATGGCCTCAGGGCAGCTTGGCCGGTTCCTAGGGCTCTGAGGGTGTTGGAGAGCACCAAATGGAATCTCCTGCTGGTTGAGAAGCTGAGTCATGCCATCAGTTTGATGCTCCCACCCATGGGTGGAATTGGGTGTCAGGGTTCTAGAACCTGAACACCCAACCTAGGCTTAGGGTTTGGTCCTGGGAGAATGGCAGGCCTGATGTGCCAGCACGGACTCAGGCTCTCTGGAGGGCTGGGCTGAGGGCATTGTTCTGGCGGCCCGTAAGGCTAAGGAATTGTGGTGTGGGGGTGCTCAGAAGATGTGGTTGGCTTTAGGGGTCATGGAGGTTTCTCCGGCAAGGAGCGTTCTGCAAAGGTCCATGTGGTCAAGTTTCATCATGGGTGGCAGCCAGAGTCCTACGTTGGGAATATGGGGTCCCCAGTCTGGAGGGCTAGGGAGCCAGTCCTCTGGGGACTGAAGCCTGAACACCCAACCGCGGGTTAGGTTTAGGTCACAGGGGCATGGCGGCCCGGATCTGCCGGCACAGTGATGACCAATCCCGATGCCTGAGTTGAGGACGTGAGTCTGCAGGACCGTGAGACTCCTCATTCCTGCTCCTCAGGGGCGCCGGTATTGGGGGTAGCATCAGGGAGGCATTCTGGTTTCTTCTGCTCTGTAGGTTCAGCACATTCCTTTTTTTTTTTTTTCACTTTCAATATCTATCTATCTATCTATATTATTTGTTTTCAGCGTAACAGTATTCCTTATTTTTGCACCACACCCAGTGCTCCATGCAACACGTGCCCTCCCTAATACCCACCACCTTGTTCTCCCAACCTCCCACTCCCCACCCATTCAAGACCCTCAGGTTCTTTTTCAGAGTCCGTAGTCTCTCATGGTTCACCTCCCCTTCCCATTTCCCACAACTTCCTTCTCCTCGCCATCTCCCCATGTCCTCCTTGTTCTTTGTTATGCTCCACAAATAAGTGAAACCATATGATAATTGACTCTCTCTGCTTGACTTATTTCACTCAGCATAATCTCTTCCACTCCCGTCCATATTGCTACAAAAGTTGGTATTCATCCTTTCTGATGGAGGCATAATACTCCATCTTGTATATGGACCACATCTTCCTTATCCATTCGTCCATTGAAGGGCATCTTGGTTCTTTCCACAGTTTGGCGACCGAGGCCTTTGCTGCTATAAACATTGGGGTACAGATGGCCCTTCTTTTCACTACATCTGTATCTTTGGGGTAAATACCCAGCAATGCAATTGCAGGGTCATAGGGAAGCTCTCTTTTTAATTTCTGGAGGAATCTCCACACTGTTCTCCAAAGTGGCTGCACCAACTTGCATTCCCACCAACAGTGTAAGAGGGTTCCCCTTTCTCCACATCCTCTCCAACACACGTTGTTTCCTGTCTTGCTAATTGTGGCCTTTCTAACTGGTGTCAGGTGGTATCTCAATGTCGTTTTCATTTGAATCTCCCTGATGGCTAGTGATGATGAACATTTTGTCATGTGTCTGATAGCCATTTGTATGTCTTCGTTGGAGGAGTGTCTGCTCATATCTTCTGCCCATTTTTGGATATGATTATCTGTTTTGTGTGTGTTGAGTTTGAGAAGTTCTTTCTAGATCCTGGATCTCAACCTTTTGTCTGAACTGTCATTTACAAATATCTTCTCCCATTCCGTGGGTTGCCTTTTGATTGGTGGACTGTTCCCTTTGCTGTGCAGAAGCTTTTGATCTTGATGAAGTGCCAAAAGTTCATTTTCGCTTTTGTTTCCTTGGCCTTTGGAGACATATCTTGAAAGAAGTTGCTGTGGCTGATATCGAAGAGGTTACTGCCTATGTACTCCTCTAGGATTCTGAGAGAATCCTGTCTCACGTTGAGCTCCTTTATCGAGTTCGAGTTTATCATTGTGTATGGTGTAAGAGAATGGTCGAGTTTCATTCTTCTACATATCGCTGTCCAGTTTTCCCAGCACCATTGATTGAGGAGAATGTCTTTTGTTACATTGAATATTTTTTCCTGAATTCTCGATGATTATATCACAATAGAGTTGAGGGTCCATATCTAATCGGGATCGATGTGGGCAGAGCGCTCATGAAAATTGGCTGGCGTTGGATAACCATGGGGACCGCCTTGTTCCGCGTGGCCCAGGACCCTTTCTCGCTCGGGGTGTGTCGCAGCCACCCGAAAACGCGCCGAGACGACGGGGCCCGGCCGGGGGCCTCAGCGCCGGGGAGCTTGCTCCGAGCAGAGTTGATGGAGGGGCTGTGGTCGGGCATTCGTCTCTGCCTTGGAGGGAGGCCGGGCGCCCGGGAAGGGCTTGGCCTCTCTGGGGGAACAAATGGATCTGTCGCTCCACAGCTGTGTCGCAGCCACGAAACGGGCCGATGGCGCCAGGACGGTCGAGGACTCGTGGCGCGGGACTCAGGTTTCCCCATGGGGAGGCCCGCAGGCTCCGGCCCCTGGCAACGGAAGGGTGAGCAAGCAGGCCTGGACCGGGCCCGGCTTTCGGGGCTGGCCCGGCTCCAGCTGCCTGCGCCAAGGAGGGGAACACCAGAGTCTGAGGAGCGGGAGGCGTCGATTTGCCCACGCCAGACTCACGGAGCTCCTCCTGGAGGTGCCGGAACGCGACGAAACGCGATCCCGGACAGGGCCCCGGGGGGGGGCGGCCCTGCGGCCCTGTGGTGCCGGAAGCGTGTTCGCCGGGCGTTTTCCGGCCAATTCTCACGAGCGTTCTGCCCAAATCGGGATCGATTTGGGCAGAACGCTCGTGAGAATTGGCCGGCGTTGGGCAGCCCTGGTCAGCGCCCAGGACCGCGTGGAGCAGGGCCCTTTCTCGCTCGGGGCATGGCGCGGCCACCCGGAAAACGGGCCGCGACGATGGGGCGCGGCCGGCGGCCCCGGCGCCGGGGAGTTTTCCCCGAGCAGAGTGGATGGAGGCGCCGTGGCCGGGCGTTGCCTCCGCCGTGGCGGGCGGCCGGGGCGCCCCTGGAGGCGGCTGGCCTCTGTGGGGAAAGGGATTGATCTCTCACTCCGCGGCTAGGACGAAGCCGGGAAAGGTGCCGTTGTCGCCGGGACGGTCAGGGGACTCGTGGCGCGGGACTCATGGTTCCCCATGGGGAAGCCCCCAGGCTCAGGGCCCTGGCAACGGAAGGCTGAGCAAGCAGGCCCGGGCTCGGGCCCGGCTTTCCGGGCTGGCCCGGCCCCAGCTGCCGGCGCCAGGGAGGGGACCCCCGGAGGCTGAGGAGCGGGAGGCGTCGGCCTCCCCGGGACCCGCCTCCCGGAGCTCCTCCTGGCGGTGCCGGAACGCGACGACACGCGATCCCGGACAGGGCCCCGGGGGGGCGGCCCTGCGGCCCTCTGGTGCCCGAAGTGTGTTCGCCGGGCGTTTTCCGGCCAATTCTCACGAGCGTTCTGCCCAAATCGGGATCGATTTGGGCTGAACGCTCGTGAGAATTGGCCGGCGTTGGGCAGCCCTGGTCAGCGCCCAGGGCCGCGTGGAGCAGGGCCCTTTCTCGCTCGGGGCATGGCGCGGCCACCCGGAAAACGAGCCGCGACGATGGGGCGCGGCCGGCGGCCCCGGCGCCGGGGAGTTTTCCCCGAGCAGAGTGGATGGAGGCGCCATGGCCGGGCGTCCGCCTCCGCCGTGGCGGGCGGCCGGGGCGCCCGTGGAGGGGGCTGGCCTCTGTGGGGGAACGGTGTGATCTCTCACTCCACGGCTGGGACGAAGCCGCGAAAGGTGCCGTCGTCGCCGGGATGGTCGGGGGGACTCGTGGCGCGGGACTCAGGGTTCCCCATGCGGAGGACCCCAGGCTCAGGCCCCTGGCAACGGAAGGCTGAGCAAGCAGGCCCGGGCCCGGCTTTCGGGGCTGGCCCGGCCCCAGCGGCCGGCGCCAGGGAGTGGACCCCCGGAGGCTGAGGAGCGGGAGGCGTCGGCCTCCCCGGGGCCCGCCTCCCGGAGCTCCTCCTGGCGGTGCCGGAACGCGACGACACGCGATCCCGGACAGGGCCCCGGGGGGGCGGCCCTGCGGCCCTCTGGTGCCCGAAGTGTGTTCGCCGGGCGTTTTCCGGCCAATTCTCACGAGCGTTCTGCCCAAATCGGGATCGATTTGGGCAGAACGCTCGTGAGAATTGGCCGGCGTTGGGCAGCCCTGGTCAGCGCCCAGGGCCGCGTGGAGCAGGGCCCTTTCTCGCTCGGGGCATGGCGCGGCCACCCGGAAAACGAGCCGCGACGATGGGGCGCGGCCGGCGGCCCCGGTGCCGGGGAGTTTTCCCCGAGCAGAGTGGATGGAGGCGCCGTGGCCGGGCGTCCGCCTCCGCCGTGGTGGGCGGCCGGGGCGCCCGTGGAGGGGGCTGGCCTCTGTGGGGGAACGGAGTGATCTCTCACTCCACTGTTGGGACGATGCCGCAAAAGGTGCCGTCGTCACCGGGACGGTCGGGGGGACTCGTGGCGCGGGACTCAGGGTTCCCCATGCGGAGGCCCCCAGGCTCAGGCCCCTGGCAACGGAAGGCTGAGCAAGCAGGCCCGGGCCCGGGCCCGGCTTTCGGGGCTGGCCCGGCCCCAGCGGCCGGCGCCAGGGAGAGGACCCCCGGAGGCTGAGGAGCGGGAGGCTTCGGCCTCCCCGGTGCCCGCCTCCCGGAGCTCCTCCTGGCGGTGCCGGAACGCGAAGACACGCGATCCCGGACAGGGCCCCGGGGGGGCGGCCCTGCGGCCCTGTGGTTCCCGAAGTGTATTCGCCGGGCGTTTTCCGGCCAATTCTCACGAGCGTTCTGCCCAAATCGGGATCGATTTGGGCAGAAGGCTCGTGAGAATTGGCCGGCGTTGGGCAGCCCTGGTCAGCGCCCAGGGCCGCGTGGAGCAGGGCCCTTTCTCGCTTGGGGCATGGCGCGGCCACCCGGAAAACGAGCCGCGACGATGGGGCGCGGCCGACGGCCCCGGCGCCGGGGAGTTTTCCCCGATCAGAGTGGATGGAGGCGCCGTGGCCGGGCGTCCGCCTCCGCCGTGGCGGGCGGCCGGGGCGCCCCTGGAGGGGGCTGGCCTCTGTGGGGAAACGGACTGGTCTCTCACTCCGCGGCTAGGACGAAGCCGCGAAAGGTGCCGTTGTCCCGGGACGGTCGGGGGGACTCGTGGCGCGGGACACAGGTTTCCCCATGCGGAGGCCCCCAGGCTTAGGCCCCTGGCAACGGAAGGCTGAGCAAGCAGGCCCGGGTCCGGGCCAGGCTTTCGGGGCTGGCCCGGCCCCAGCGGCCGGCGCCAGGGAGGGGACGCCCGGAGGCAGAGGAGCGGGAGGCGTCGGCCTCCCCGGGGCCCGCCTCCCGGAGCTCCTCCTGGCGGTGCCGGAAAGCGACGACACGCGATCCCGTACAGGGCCACTGGGGGGCGGCCCTGGGGCCCTGTGGTGCCCGAAGTGTGTTCGCCGGGCGTTTTCCGGCCAATTCTCACGAGCGTTCTGCCCAAATCGGGATCGATTTGGGCAGAACGCTCGTGAGAATTGGCCGGCGTTGGGCAGCCCTGGTCAGCGCCCAGGGCCCTTTCTCGCTCGGGGCATGGCGCGGCCACCCGGGAAACGAGCCGCGACGAAGGGGCGCGGCCGTCGGCCCCGGCGCCGGGGAGTTTTCCCCGAGCAGAGTGGATGGAGGCGCCGTGGCCGGGCGTCCGCCTCCGCCGTGGCGGGCGGCCGGGGCGCGCGTGCAGGGGGCTGGCCTCTGTGGGGGAACGGAGTGATCTCTCACTCCACGGCTGGGACGAAGCCGCGAAAGGTGCCGTTTTCGTCCGGACGATCGGGGGGACTCGTGGCGCGGGACACAGGGTTCCCCATGCGGAGGCCCCCAGTCTCAGGCCCCAGGGAACGGAAGGCTGAGCAAGCAGGCCCGGGCCCGGGCCCGGCTTTCGGGGCAGGCCCGGCCCCAGCGGACAGCGCTAGTGAGGGGACCCCCGGAGGCTGAGGAGCGGGAGGCGTCGGCCTCCCCTGGGCCCGCCTCCCGGAGCTCCTCCTGGCGGTGCCGGAACGCGACGACACGCGATCCCGGACAGTGCCACGGGGGGGGCGTCCCTGCGGGCCTCTGGTGCCCGAAGTGTGTTCTCCGGGCGTTTTCCGGCCAATTCTCAAGAGCGTTCTTCCCAAATCGGGATCGATTTGGGCAGAACGCTCGTGAGAATTGGCCGGCGTTGGGCAGCCCTGGTCAGCGCCCAGGGCCGCGTGGAGCAGGGCCCTTTCTCGCTCGGGGCATGGCTCGGCCACCCGGAAAACGAGCCGCGACGATGGGGCGCGGCCGGCGGCCCCGGCGCCGGGGAGATTTCCCCGAGCAGAGTGGATGGAGGCGCCGTGGCCGGGCGTCTGCCTCCGCCGTGGCGGGCGGCCGGGGCGCCCGTGGAGGGGGCTGGCCTCTGTGGGGGAACGGAGTGATCTCTCACTCCACGGCTGGGACGAATCCGCGAATGGTGCCGTTGTCGCCGGGACGGTCGGGGAGACTCGTGGCGCGGGACTCAGGGTTTCCCATGCAGAGGCCGCCAGGCTCATTCCCCTGGCAACAGAAGGCCGAGCAAGCAGGCCCGGGCCCGGGCCCGGCTTTCGGGGCTGACCCAGCCCCAGCGGCCGGCGCCAGGGAGGGGACCCCCGGAGGCTGAGGAGCGGGAGGCGTCGGCCTCCCCGGGGCCCGCCTCCCGGAGCTCCTCCCGGCGGTGCCGGAACGCGACGACACGCGACCCCGGACAGGGCCCCGGGGGAGCGGCCCTGCGGCCCTCTGGTGCCCGAAGTGTGTTCGCCGGGCGTTTTCCGGCCAATTCTCACGAGCGTTCTGCCCAAATCGGGATCGATTTTGGCAGAACGCTCGTGAGAATTGGCCGGCTTTGGGCAGCCCTGGTCAGCGCCCAGGGCCGCGTGGAGCAGGGCCCTATCTCGCTCGGGGCATGTCGCGGCCACCCGGAAAACGAGCCGCGACGATGGGGCACGGCCGGCGGCCCCGGCGCCGGGGAGTTTTCCCCGAGCAGAGTGGATGGAGGCGCCGTGGCCGGGCGTCCGCCTCCGCCGTGGCGGGCGGCCGGGGCGCCCCTGGAGGGGGCTGGCCTCTGTGGGGAAACGGACTGGTCTCTCACTCCGCGGTTAGGACGAAGCCGCGAAAGGTGCCGTTGTCGCCGGGACGGTCGGGGGAGTCGTGGAGCGGGACTCAGGGTTCCCCATGGGGAGGCCCCCAGGCTCAGGCCCCTGGCAACGGAAGGCTGAGCAAGGAGGCCCGGGCCCGGGCCCGGCTTTCGGGGCTGGCTCGGCCCCGGCGGCCGGCGCCAGGGAGGGGACCCCCGGAGGCTGAGGAGCGGGAGGCGTCGGCTTCCCCGGGGCCCGCGTCCCGGAGATCCTCCTGGCGATGCCGGAACGCGACGACACGCGAACCCTGACAGGGCCCCGGGGGGGCGGCCCTGCGGCCCTCTGGTGCCCGAAGTGTGTTCGCCGGGCGTTTTCCGGCCAATTCTCACGAGCATTCTGCCCAAATCGGGATCGATTTGGGCAGAACGCTCGTGAGAATTGGCCGGCGTTGGGGAGCCCTGGTCAGCGCCCAGTGCCGCGTGGAGCAGGGCCCTTTCTCGCTCGGGGCATGTCGCGGCCACCCGGAAAACGAGCCGCGACGATGGGGCGCGGCCGGCGGCCCAGGCGCCGGGAGTTTTCCCCGAGCAGAGTGGATGGAGGCGCCGTGGCCGGGCGTCCGCCTCCGCCGTGGCTGGTGGCCGGGGCGCCCGTGGAGGGTGCTGGCCTCTGTGGGGGAACGGAATGATCTCTCACTCCACGGCTGGGACGAAGCCGCGAAAGGTGCCGTTGTCGCCGGGACGGTCGGGGGGGACTCGTGGCGCGGGACTCAGGGTTCCCCATGCGGAGGGCCCCAGGCTCAGGCCCCTGGCAACGGAAGGCTGAGCAAGCAGGCCCGGGCCCGGGCCTGGCTTTCGGGGCTGGCCCGGCCCCAGCCGCCGGCGCCAGTGAGGGGACCCCAGGAGGCTGAGGAGCGGGAGGCCTCGGCCTCCCCTGGGCCCGCCTCCCGGAGCTCCTCCTGGCGGTGCCGGAACGCGACGACACGCTATCCCGGACAGGGCCCCGGGGGGGCGGCCCTGCGGCCCTCTGGTGCCCGAAGTGTGTTCGCCGGGCGTTTTCCGGCCAATTCTCACGAGCGTTCTGCCCAAATCGGGATCGATTTGGGCAGAACGCTCGTGAGAATTGGCGGGCGTTGGGCAGCCCTGGTCAGCGCCCAGGGCCGCGTGGAGCAGGGCCCTTTCTCGCTCGGGGCATGTCGCGGCCACCCGGAAAACGAGCCCCGACGATGGGGTGCGGCCGGCGGCCCCGGCGCCGGGGAGTTTTCCCCGAGCAGAGTGGATGGAGGCGCCGTGGCCGGGCGTCCGCCTCCGCCGTGGCGGGCGGCCGGGGCTCCCCTGGAGGGGGCTGGCCTCTGTGGGGGAACGGAGTGATCTCTCACTCCACGGCTGGGACGAAGCCGCGAAAGGTGCCGTTGTCGCCGGGACGGTCGGGGGGACTCGTGGCGCGGGACTCAGGGTTCCCCATGCCGAGGCCCCCAGGCTCAGGCCCCTGGCAATGGAAGGCTGAGCAAGCAGGCCCGGGCCCGGGCCCGGCTTTCGGGGCTGGCCCGGCCCCAGCGGCCGGCGCCAGGGAGGGGACCCCCGGAGGCTGAGGAGCGGGAGGCGTCGGCCTCCCCTGGGCCCGCCTCCCGGAGCTCCTCCTGGCGGTGCCGGAACGCGACAACACGCGATCCCGGACAGGGCCCCGGGGGGGCGGACCTGCGGCCCTGTGGTGCCCGAAGTGTTTTCGCCCGGCGTTTTCCGGCCAATTCTCACGAGCGTTCAGCCCAAATCGGGATCGATTTGGGCAGAACGCTCGTGAGAATTGGCCGGCGTTGGGCAGCCCTGGTCAGCGCCCAGGGCCCTTTCTCGCTCGGGGCATGGCGCGGCCACCCGGGAAACGAGCCGCGACGAAGGGGCGCGGCCGGCGGCCCCGGCGCCGGGGAGTTTTCCCCGAGCAGAGTGGATGGAGGCGCCGTGGCCGGGCGTCCGCCTCCGCCGTCGCGGGCGGCCGGGGCGCCCGTGCAGGGGGCTGGCCTCTGTGGGGGAACGGAGTGATCTCTCACTCCACGGCTGGGACGAAGCCGCGAAAGGTGCCGTTTTCGCCCGGACGATCGGGGGGACTCGTGGCGCGGGACACAGGGTTCCCCATGCGGAGGCCCCCAGTCTCAGGCCCCAGGGAACGGAAGGCTGAGCAAGCAGGCCCGGGCCCGGGCCCGGCTTTCGGGGCAGGCCCGGCCCCAGCGGACAGCGCTAGTGAGGGGACCCCCGGAGGCTGAGGAGCGGGAGGCATCGGCCTCCCCTGGGCCCGCCTCCCGGAGCTCCTCCTGGCGGTGCCGGAACGCGAAGACACGCGATCCCGGACAGGGCCACGGGGGGGGGCGTCCCTGCGGGCCTCTGGTGCCCGAAGTGTGTTCTCCGGGCGTTTTCCGGCCAATTCTCAAGAGCGTTCTTCCCAAATCGGGATCGATTTGGGCAGAACGCTCGTGAGAATTGGCCGGCGTTGGGCAGCCCTGGTCAGCGCCCAGGGCCGCGTGGAGCAGGGCCCTTTCTCGCTCGGGGCATGGCGCGGCCACCCGGAAAACGAGCCGCGACGATGGGGCGCGGCCGGCGGCCCCGGCGCCGGGGAGATTTCCCCGAGCAGAGTGGATGGAGGCGCCGTGGCCGGGCGTCTGCCTCCGCCGTGGCGGGCGGCCGGGGCGCCCGTGGAGAGGGCTGGCCTCTGTGGGGGAACGGAGTGATCTCTCACTCCACGGCTGGGACGAAGCCGCGAATGGTGCCGTTGTCGCCGGGACGGTCGGGGAGACTCGTGGAGCGGGACTCAGGGTTTCCCATGCAGAGGCCGCCAGGCTCATTCCCCTGGCAACAGAAGGCCGAGCAAGCAGGCCCGGGCCCGGGCCCGGCTTTCGGGGCTGACCCAGCCCCAGCGGCCGGCGCCAGGGAGGGGACCCCCGGAGGCTGAGGAGCGGGAGGCGTCGGCCTCCCCGGGGCCCGCCTCCCGGAGCTCCTCCCGGCGGTGCCGGAACGCGACGACACGCGACCCCGGACAGGGCCCCGGGGGAGCGGCCGTGCGGCCCTCTGGTGCCCGAAGTGTGTTCGCCGGGCGTTTTCCGGCCAATTCTCACGAGCGTTCTGCCCAAATCGGGATCGATTTTGGCAGAACGCTCGTGAGAATTGGCCGGCTTTGGGCAGCCCTGGTCAGCGCCCAGGGCCGCGTGGAGCAGGGCCCTATCTCGCTCGGGGCATGTCGCGGCCACCCGGAAAACGAGCCGCGACGATGGGGCGCGGCCGGCGGCCCAGGCGCCGGGGAGTTTTCCCCCGAGCAGAGTGGATGGAGGCGCCGTGGCCGGGCGTCCGCCTCCGCCGTGGCTGGTGGCCGGGGCGCCCGTGGAGGGTGCTGGCCTCTGTGGGGGAACGGAATGATCTCTCACTCCACGGCTGGGACGAAGCCGCGAAAGGTGCCGTTGTCGCCGGGACGGTCGGGGGGGACTCGTGGCGCGGGAATCAGGGTTCCCCATGCGGAGGCCCCCAGGCTCAGGCCCCTGGCAACGGAAGGCTGAGCAAGCAGGCCCGGGCCCGGGCCCGGCTTTCGGGGCTGTCCCGGCCCCGGTGGCCGGCGCCAGTGAGGTGACCCCCGGAGGCTGTGGAGCGGGAGGCGTCGGCCTCCCCGGGGCCCGCCTCCCGGAGCTCCTCCTGGCGGTGCCAGAACGCGACGACACGCGATCCCGGAGAGGGCCCCGGGGGGGCGGCCCTGCGGCCCTGTGGTGCCCGAAGTGTGTTCACCGGGCGTTTTCCGGCCAATTCTCACGAGCGTTCTGCCCAAATCGGAATCGATTTGGGCAGAACGCTCGTGAGAATTGGCCGGCGTTGGGCAGCCCTGGTCAGCGCCTAGTGCCGCGTGGAGCAGGGCCCTTTCTCGCTAGGGGCATGGCGCGGCCACCCGGAAAACGAGCCGCGACGATGGGGCGCGGCCGGCGGCCCCGGCGCCGGGGAGTTTTCCCCGGACAGAGTGGATGGAGGCGCCGTGGCAGGGCGTCCGCCTAGGCCGTGGCGGGCGGCCGGGGCGCCCGTGGAGGGGGCTGGCCTCTGTGGGGGAACGGAGTGATCTCTCATTCCACGGCTGGGACGAAGCCGCGAAAGGTGCCGTTGTCGCCGGGACGGTCGGGGGGACTCGTGGCGCGGGACTCTGGGTTCCCCATGCGGAGGCCCCAAGGCTCAGGCCCCTGGCAACGGAAGGCTGAGCAAGCAGGCCCGGGCCCGGGCCCGGCTTTCGGGGCTGGCCCGGCCCCAGCGGCCGGCGCCAGGGAGAAGACCCCCGGAGGCTGAGGAGCGGGAGGCTTCGCCCTCCCCGGTGCCCGCCTCCCGGAGCTCCTCCTGGCGGTGCCGGAACGCGACGACACGCGATCCCTGACAGGGCCCCGGGGGGGCGGCCCTGCGGCCCTCTCGTGCCCGAAGTGTGTTCGCCGGGCGTTTTCCGGCCAATTCTCACGAGCGTTCTGCCGAAATCGGGATCGATTTTGGCAGAACGCTCGTGAGAATTGGCCGGCGTTGGGCAGCCCTGGTCAGCGCCCAGTGCCGCGTGGAGTAGGGCCCTTTCTCACTCGGGGCATGGCGCGGCCACCCGGAAAATAGCCGCGACGATGGGGCGCGGCCGGCGGCCCCGGCGCCGGGGAATTTTCCCGAGCAGAGTGGATGGAGGCGCCATGGCCGGGCGTCCGCCTCCGCCGTGGCGGTCGGCCGGGGCGCCCGTGGAGGGGGCTGGCCTCTGTGGGGGAACGGAGTGATCTCTCACTCCACGGCTGGGACGAAGCCGAGAAAGGTGCCGTCGCCGGGACGGTCGGGGGGACTCGTGACGCGGGACTCAGGGTTCCCCATGCGGAGGCCCCCAGGCTCAGGCCCCTGGCAACGGAAGGCTGAGCAAGCAGGCCCGGGCCCAGGCCCGGCTTTCGGGGCTGTCCCGGCCCCGGCGGCCGGCGCCAGGGAGGTGACCCCCGGAGGCTGAGGAGCGGGAGGCGTCGGCCTCCCCGGGGCCCGCCTCCCGGAGCTCCTCCTGGCGGTGCCAGAACGCGACGACACGCGATCCCGGACAGGGCCCCGGGGGGGCGGCCCTGCGGCCCTGTGGTGCCCGAAGTGTGTTCACCGGGCGTTTTCCGGCCAATTCTCACGAGCGTTCTGCCCAAATCGGGATCGATTTTGGCAGAACGCTCGTGAGAATTGGCCGGCGTTGGGCAGCCCTGGTCAGCGCCCAGTGCCGCGTGGAGCAGGGCCCTTTCTCGCTAGGGGCATGGCGCGGCCACCCGGAAAACGAGCCGCGACGATGGGGCGCGGCCGGCGGCCCCGGCGCCGGGGAGTTTTCCCCGGGCAGAGTGGATGGAGGCGCCGTGGCAGGGCGTCCGCCTAGGCCGTGGCGGGCGGCCGGGGCGCCCGTGGTGGGGGCTGGCCTTTGTAGGGGAACGGAGTGATCTCTCATTCCACGGCTGGGACGAAGCCGCGAAAGGTGCCGTTGTCGCCGGGACGGTCGGGGGGACTCGTGGCGCGGGACTCTGGGTTCCCCATGCGGAGGCCCCCAGGCTCAGGCCCCTGGCAACGGAAGGCTGAGCAAGCAGGCCCGGGCCCGGGCCCGGATTTCGGGGCTGGCCCGGCCCCAGCGGCCGGCGCCAGGGAGGGGACCCCCGGAGGCTGAGGAGCGGGAGGCGTCGGCCTCCCCGGGGCCCGCCTCCCGGAGCTCCTCCTGGCGGTGCCGGAGCGCGACGACACGCGATCCCGGACAGGGCCCCGGGGGAGCGGCCCTGGGGCCCTGTGGTGCACGAAGTATGTTCGCCGGGCGTTTTCTGGCCAATTCTCACGAGCGTTCTGCCCAAATCGGGATCGATTTGGGCAGAACGCTCGTGAGAATTGGCCGGCGTTTGGCAGCCCTGGTCAGCGCCCAGGGCCGCGTGGAGAAGGGCCCTTTCTCGCTCGGGGCATGTCGCGGCCACCCGGAAAACGAGCCGCGACGATGGGGCGCGGCCGGCGACCCCGGCGCCGGGAGTTTTCCCCGAGCAGAGTGGATGGAGGCGCCGTGGCCGGGCGTCCGCCTCCGCCGTGGCGGGCGGCCGGGGCTCCCCTGGAGGGGGCTGGCCTCTGTGGGGGAACGGAGTGATCTCTCACTCCACGGCTGGGACGAAGCCGCGAAAGGTGCCGTTGTCGCCGGGACGGTCGGGGGGAGTCGTGGCGAGGGACTCAGGGTTCCCAATTGGGAGGCCCCCAGGCTCAGGCCCCTGGCAACGGAAGGCTGAGCAAGCAGGACCGGGCCCGGGCCCGGCTTTCGGGGCTGGCCCGGCCCCGGCGGACGGCGCCAGGGAGGGGACCCCCGGAGGCTGAGGAGCGGGAGGCGTCGGCCTCCCCGGGGCCCGCCTCCCGGAGATCCTCCTGAGGGTGCCGGAACGCGACGACACGCCGTCCCGGACAGGGCCCCGGGGGGGCGTCCCTGCGGCCCTGTGATGCCCGAACTGTGTTCGCCGGGCGTTTTCCGGCCAATTCTCACGAGCGTTCTGCCCAAATCGGGATCGATTTGGGCAGAACGCTCGTGAGAAATGGCCGGCGTTGGGCAGCCCTGGTCAGCGCCCAGTGCCGCGTGGAGCAGGGCCCTTTCTCGCTCGGGGCATGGCGCGGCCACCCGGAAAACGAGCCGCGACGGAGGGGCGCGGCCAGCGACCCCGGCGCCGGGGAGTTTTCCCCGAGCAGAGTGGATGGAGGCGCCGTGGCCGGGCGTCCGCCTCCGTCGTGGCGGGCGGCTGGGGCGCCCGTGGACGGGGCTGGCCTCTGTGGTGGAACGGAATGATCTCTCACTCCACGGCTGGGACGAAGATGCGAAAGGTGCCATTGTCGCCGGGACGGTCGGGGGGACTCGTGGCGCGGGACTCAGGGTTCCCCATGCGGAGGCCCCCAGGCTCAGGCCCCTGGCAACGGAAGGCTGAGCAAGCAGGCCCGGGCCCGGGCCCGGCTTTCGGGGTTAGCCCGGCCCCAGGGGCCGGCGCCAGGGATGGGACCCCCGGAGGCTGAGGAGCGGGAGGCGTCGGCCTCCCCGGGGCCCGCCTCCCGGAGCTCCTCCTGGTGTTGCCGGAACGCGACGACACAAGATCCCGGAGAGGGCCCCGGGGGGGCGGCCCTGCGGCCCTGTGGTGCCCGAAGTGTGTTCGCTGGGCGTTTTCCGGCCAATTCTCACGAGCGTTCTGCCCAAATCGGGATCGATTTGGGCAGAACGCTCGTGAGAATTGGCCGGCGTTGGGCAGCCCTGGTCAGCGCCCAGGGCCGCGTGGAGCAGGGCCCTATCTCGCTCGCGGCATGTCGCGGCCACCCGGAAAACGAGCCGCGACGATGGGGCGCGGCCGGCGGCCCCGGCGCCGGGGAGTTTTCCCCGAGCAGAGTGGATGGAGGCGCCGTGGCCGTGCGTCCGCCTCCGCCGTGGCGGGCGGCCGGGGCGCCCCTGGTGGGGGCTGGCCTCTGTGGGGGAACGGAGTGATCTCTCACTCCACGGCTGGGATGAAGCCGCGAAAGGTGCCGTTGTCGCCGGGACGGTCGGGGGGACTCGTGGCGCGGGACTCAGGGTTCCCCATGCCGAGGCCCCCAGGCTCAGGCCCCTGGCAATGGAAGGCTGAGCAAGCAGGCCCGGGCCCGGGCCCGGCTTTCGGGGCTGGCCCGGCCCCAGCGGCCGGCGCCAGGGAGGGGACCCCCGGAGGCTGAGGAGCGGGAGGCGTCGGCCTCCCCGGGGCCCGCCTCCCGGAGCTCCTCCTGGCGGTGCCGGAACGCGACAACACGCGATCCCGGACAGGGCCCCGGGGGGGCGGACCTGCGGCCCTGTGGTGCCCGAAGTGTTTTCGCCCGGCGTTTTCCGGCCAATTCTCACGAGCGTTCTGCCCAAATCGGGATCGATTTGGGCAGAACGCTCGTGAGAATTGGCCGGCGTTGGGCAGCCCTGGTCAGTGCCCAGGGCCCTTTCTCGCTCGGGGCATGGCGCGGCCACCCGGAAAACGAGCCGCGACGAAGGGGCGCGGCCGGCGGCCCCGGCGCCGGGGAGTTTTCCCCGAGCAGAGTGGATGGAGGCGCCGTGGCCGGGCGTCCGCCTCCGCCGTGGCGGGCGGCCGGGGCGCCCGTGCAGGGGGCTGGCCTCTGTGGGGGAACGGAGTGATCACTCACTCCACGGCTGGGACGAAGCCGCGAAAGGTGCCGTTTTCGCCCGGACGATCGGGGGGACTCGTGGCGCGGGACACAGGGTTCCCCATGAGGAGGCCCCAGTCTCAGGCCCCAGGGAACGGAAGGCTGAGCAAGCAGGCCCGGGCCCGGGCCCGGCTTTCGGGGCAGGCCCGGCCCCAGCGGACAGCGCCAGTGAGGGGACCCCCGGAGGCTGAGGAGCGGGAGGCGTCGGCCTCCCCTGGGCCCGCCTCCCGGAGCTCCTCCTGGCGGTGCCGGAACGCGACGACACGCGATCCCGGACAGGGCCCCGGGGGGGGCGTCCCTGCGGGCCTCTGGTGCCCGAAATGTTTTCTCCGGGCGTTTTCAGGCCAATTCTCAAGAGCGTTCTTCCCAAATCGGGATCGATTTGGGCAGAACGCTCGTGAGAATTGGCCGGCGTTGGGCAGCCCTGGTCAGCGCCCAGGGCCGCGTGGAGCAGGGCCCTTTCTCGCTCGGGGCATGGCGCGGCCACCCGGAAAACAAGCCGCGACGATGGGGCGCGGCCGGCGGCCCCGGCGCCAGGGAGATTTCCCCGAGCAGAGTGGATGGAGGCGCCATGGCCGGGCGTCTGCCTCCACCGTGGCGGGCGGCCGGGGCGCCCGTGGAGGGGGCTGGCCTCTGTGGGGGAACGGAGTTATCTCTCACTCCACGGCTGGGACGAAGCCGCGAATGGTGCCGTTGTCGACGGGACGGTCGGGGGGACTCGTGGCGCGGGACTCAGGGTTTCCCATGCAGAGGCCGCCAGGCTCATTCCCCTGGCAACGGAAGGCCGAGCAAGCAGGCCCGGGCCCGGGCCCGGCTTTCGGGGCTGACCCAGTCCCAGCGGCCGGCGCCAGGGAGGGTACCCCCGGAGGCTGAGGAGCGGGAGGCGTCGGCCGCCCCGCGGCACGCCTCCCGGAGCTCCTCCCGGCGGTGCCGGAACGCGACGAAACGCGACCCCGGACAGGGCCCCGGGGGGGCGGCCCTGCGGCCATCTGGTGCCCGAAGTGTGTTCGCCGGGCGTTTTCCGGCCAATTCTCACGAGCGTTCTGCCCAAATCGGGATCGATTTGGGCAGAACGCTCGTGAGAATTGGCCGGCGTTGGGCAGCCCTGGTCAGCGCCCAGTTCCGCGTGCAGCAGAGCCCTTTCTCGCTCGGGGCATGGCGCGGCCACCCAGAAAACGAGCCGCGACGATGGGAAGCGGCCGGCAGCCGCGGCGCCGGCCGTTTTCCCCAAGCAAAGTGGATGGAGGCGCCGTGGCCGGGCGTCCGCCTCCGCCGTGGTGGGCGGCCGGGGTGCCCCTGGAGGGGGCTGGCCTCTGTGGGGAAACGGACTGGTCTCTCACTCCGCGGCAAGGACGAAGCCGCGAAAGGTGCCGTTGTCGCCGGGACGGTCGGGGGACTCGTGGCGCGGGACTCAGGGTTCCCCATGGGGATGCCCGTAAGGTCAGGCCCCTGGCAACGGAAGGCTGAGCAAGCAGGCCCGGGCCCGGGCCCGGCTTTCGGGGCTGGCCCGGCCCCAGCTGCCGGCGCCAGGGAGGGGACCCCCGGAGGCTGAGGAGCGGGAGGCGTCGGCCTCCCCGGGGCACGCCTCCCGGAGCTCCCCCTGGCGGTGCCGGAACGCGACGACAGGCGATCCCGGACAGGGCCCCGGGGGGGGCCGCCCTGCGGCCCTGTGTTGCCCGAAGTGTGTTCGCCGGGCGTTTTCCGGCCAATTCTCACGAGCGTTCTGCCCAAATCGGGATCGATTTGGGCAGAACGCTCGTGAGAATTGGCCGGCGTTGGGCAGCCCTGGTCAGCGCCCAGTTCCGCGTGGAGCAGGGCCCTTTCTCGCTCGGGGCATGGCGCGGCCACCCGGAAAACGAGCCGCAAAGATGGGGCGCGGCCGGCGGCCCCGGCGCCGGGGAGTTTTCCCCGAGCAGAGTGGATGGAGGCGCCGTGGCCGGGCGCCCGCCTCCGCCGTGACGGGCGGCCGGGGCGCCCGTGGAGGGGGCTGGCCTCCGTGGGGGAACGGACTGATCTCTCACTCCACGGCTGGGACGAAGCCGCGAAAGGTGCCGTTGTCGCCGGGACGGTCGGGCGGACTCGTGGCGCGGGACTCAGGGTTCCCCATGCGGAGGCCCCCATGCTCAGGCCCCTGGCAACGGAAGGCTGAGCAAGCAGGCCCGGGCCCGGGCCCGGCTTTCGGGGCTGGCCCGGCCCCAGCTGCCGGCGCCAGGGAGGGGACCCCCGGAGGCTGAGGAGCGGGCGGCGTCGGCCTCCCCGGGGCCCGACTCCCAGAGCTCCTCCTGGCGGTGCCGTTAAGCGACGACACGCGATCCCGGACAGGGCCCCTGGGGGGCGGCCCTGCGGCCCTGTGGTGCCCGAAGTGTGTTCGCCGGGCGTTTTCCGGCCAATTCTCACGAGCGTTCTGCCCAAATCGGGATCGATTTGGGCAGAACGCTCGTGAGAATTGGCCGGCGTTGGGCAGCCCTGGTCAGCGCCCAGGGCCGCGTGGAGCAGGGCCCTTTCTCGCTCGGGGCATGGCGCGGTCACCCGGAAAACGAGCCGCGACGTTGGGGCGCGGCCGGCGGCCCCGGCGCCGGGGAGTTTTCCCCGAGTTGAGTGGATGGAGGCGCCGAACCGGGCGCCCGCCTCCGTCGTGGCGGGCGGCCGGGGCGCCCGTGGAGGGGGCTGGCCTCCGTGGGGGAACGGACTGATCTCTCACTCCACGGCTGGGACGAAGCCGCGAAAGGTGCCGTGGTCGCCGGGACGGTCGGGGGGCTCGTGGCGCGGGACTCAGGGTTCCCCACGCGGAGGCCCCCAGGCTCAGGCCCCTGGCAACGGAAGGCTGAGCAAGCAGGCCCGGGCCCGGGCCCGGCATTCGGGGCTGGCCCGGCCCCAGCTGCCGGCGCCAGGGAGGGGACCCCCGGAGGCTGAGGAGCGGGCGGCGTCGGCCTCCCCGGGGCCCGCCTCCCGGAGCTCCTCCTGGCGGTGCCGGAACGCGACGACACGCGGTCCCGGACAGGGCCCCGGGAGGGCGGCCCTGCGGCCCTGTGGATCCCGAAGTGTGTTCGCCGGGCGTTTTCCGGCCAATTCTCACGAGCGTTCTGCCCAAATCGGGATCGATTTGGGCAGAACGCTCGTGAGAATTGGCCGGCGTTGGGCAGCCCTGGTCAGCGCCCAGTTCCGCGTGGAGCAGGGCCCTTCCTCGCTCGGGGCATGGCGCGGCCACCCGGAAAACGAGCCGCGACGATGGGGCGCGGCCGGCGGCCCCGGCGCCGGGGAGATTTCCCCGAGCAGAGTGGATGGAGGCGCCGTGGCCTGGCGTCCGCCTCCGCCGTGGCGGGCGGCCGGGGCGCCCGTGGAGGGGGCTGGCCTCTGTGGGGGAACGGAGTGATCTCTCACTCCACGGCTGGGACGAAGCCGCGAAAGGTGCCGTGGTCGCCGGGACGGTCGGGGGGACTCGTGGCGCGGGACTCAGGGTTCCCCATTCGGAAGCCCCCAGGCTCAGGCCCCTGGCAACGGAAGGCTGAGCAAGCAGGCCCGGGCCCGGGCCCGGCTTTCGGGGCTGACCCGGCCCCAGCTGCCGGCGCCAGGGAGGGGACCCCCGGAGGCTGAGGAGCGGGCGGCGTCGGCCTCTCCGGGGCCCGCCTCCCGGAACTCCTCCTGGCGGTGCCGGAACGCGACGACACGCGGCCCCGGACAGGGCCCCGGGAGGGCGGCCCTGCGGCCCTGTGGCTCCCGAAGTGTGTTCGCCGGGCGTTTTCCGGCCAATTCTCACGAGCGTTCTGCCCAAATCGGGATCGATTTGGGCAGAACGCTCGTGAGAATTGGCCGGCGTTGGGCAGCCCTGGTCAGCGCCCAGTGCCGCGTGGAGCAGGGCCCTTTCTCGCTCGGGCATGGCGCGGCCACCCGGAAAACGAGCCGCGACGATGGGGCGCGGCCGGCGGCCCCGGCGCCGGGGAGTTTTCCCCGAGCAGAGTGGATGGAGGCGCCGTGGCCGGGGGCCCGCCTCCGCCTTGGCGGGCGGCCAGGGCGCCCGTGGAGGGGGCTGGCCTCCGTGGGGGAACGGACTGATCTCTCACTCCACGGCTGGGACGAAGCCGCGAAAGGTGCCGTTGTCGCCGGGACGGTCGGGGGGACTCGTGGCGCGGGACTCAGTGTTCCCCACGCGGAGGCCCCCAGGCTCAGGCCCCTGGCAACGGAAGGCTGAGCAAGCAGGCCCGGGCCCGGGCCCGGCTTTCGGGGCTGGCCCGGCCCCAGCTGCCAGCGCCAGGGAGGGGACCACCGGAGGCTGAGGAGCGGGCGGCGTCGGCCTCCCCTGGGCCCGCCTCCCGGAGCTCCTCGTGGCTGTGCCAGAACGCGACGACACGCGGCCCCGGACTGGGCCCCTGTGGTGCGGCCCTGCGGCCCTGTGGCGCCCGAAGTGTGTTCGCCGGGCGTTTTCCGCCAATTCTCACGAACGTTCTGCCCAAATCGGGATCGATTTGGGCAGAACGCTCGTGAGAATTGGCCGGCGTTGGGCAGCCCTGGTCAGCGCCCAGGGCCGCGTGGAGCAGGGCCCTTTCTCGCTCGGGGCATGGCGCGGCCACCCGGAAAACGAGCCGCAAAGATGGGGCGCGGCCGGCGGCCCCGGCGCCGGGGAGTTTTCCCCGAGCAGAGTGGATGGAGGCGCCGTGGCCGGGCGCCCGCCTCCGCCGTGGCGGGCGGCCGGGGCGCCCGTGGAGGGGGCTGGCCTCCGTGGGGGAACGGACTGATCTCTCACTCCACGGCTGGGACGAAGCCGCGAAAGGTGCCGTTGTCGCCGGGACGGTCGGGCGGACTCGTGGCGCGGGACTCAGGGTTCTCCATGCGGAGGCCCCCATGCTCAGGCCCCGGGCAACGGAAGGCTGAGCAAGCAGGCCCGGGCCCGGGCCCGGCTTTCGGGGCTGGCCCGGCCCCAGCTGCAGGCGCCAGGGAGGGGACCCCCGGAGGCTGAGGAGCGGGCGGCGTCGGCCTCCCCGGGGCCCGAATCCCAGAGCTCCTCCTGGCGGTGCCGGTAAGCGACGACACGCGATCCCGGACAGGGCCCCTGGGGGGCGGCCCTGCGGCCCTGTGGTGCCCGAAGTGTGTTCGCCGGGCGTTTTCCGGCCAATTCTCACGAGCGTTCTGCCCAAATCGGGATCGATTTGGGCAGAACGCTCGTGAGAATTGGCCGGCGTTGGGCAGCCCTGGTCAGCGCCCAGGGCCGCGTGGAGCAGGGCCCTTTCTCGCTCGGGGCATGACGCGGCCACCCTGAAAACGAGCCGCGACGATGGGGCGCGGCCGGCGGCCCAGGCGCCGGGGAGATTTCCCCGAGCAGAGTGGATGGAGGCGCCGTGGCCGGGCGTCCGCCTCCGCCGTGGCGGGCGGCCGGGGCGCCCCTGGACGGGGCTGGCCTCTGTGGGGGAACGGAGTGATCTCTCACTCCACGGCTGGGACGAAGCCGCGAAAGGTGCCGTTGTCGCCGGGAAGGTCGGGGGGACTCATGGCGCGGGACTCAGGGTTCCCCATGCAGAGGCCCCCTGGCTCAGGCCACTGCTAACGGAAGGCTGAGCAAGAAGGCCCGGGCCCGGGCCCCGCTTTCGGGGCTGGCCCGGCCCCAGCGGCCGGCGCCAGGGAGGGGACCCCCGGAGGCTGAGGAGCGGGAGGCGTCGGCCTCCCCGGGGCCCGCCTCCCGGAGCTCCTCCTGGCGGTGCCGGAACGCGACGACACGCGATCCCGGACAGGGCCCCGGGGGGGCGGCCCTGCGGCCCTCTGGTGCCCGAAGTGTGTTCGCCGGGCGTTTTCCGGCCAATTCTCACGAGCGTTCTGCCCAAATCGGGATCGATTTGGGCAGAACGCTCGTGAGAATTGGCGGGTGTTGGGCAGCCCTGGTCAGCGCCCAGGGCCGCGTGGAGCAGGGCACTTTCTCGCTCGGGGCATGACGCGGCCACCCGGAAAACGAGCCCCGACGATGGGGTGCGGCCGGCGGCCCCGGCGCCGGGGAGTTTTCCCCGAGCAGAGTGGATGGAGGCGCCGTGGCCGGGCGTCCGCCTCCGCCGTGGCGGGCGGCCGGGGCTCCCCTGGAGGGGGCTGGCCTCTGTGGGGGAACGGAGTGATCTCTCACTCCACGGCTGGGACGAAGCCGCGAAAGGTGCCGTTGTCGCCGGGACGGTCGGGGGGACTCGTGGCGTGGGACTCAGGGTTCACCATGCCGAGGCCTCCAGGCTCAGGCCCCTGGCAATGGAAGGCTGAGCAAGCAGGCCCGGGCCAGGGCCCGGCTTTCGGGGCTGGCCCGGCCCCAGCGGCCGGCGCCAGGGAGGGGACCCCCGGAGGCTGAGGAGCGGGAGGCGTCGGCCTCCCCGGGGCCCGCCTCCCGGAGCTCCTCCTGGCGGTGCCAGAACGCGACAACACGCGATCCCGGACAGGGCCCCGGGGGGGCGGACCTGCGGCCCTGTGGTGCCCGAAGTGTTTTCGCCCGGCGTTTTCCGGCCAATTCTCACGAGCGTTCTGCCCAAATCGGGATCGATTTGGGCAGAACGCTCGTGAGAATTGGCCGGCGTTGGGCAGCCTCGGTCAGCGCCCAGGGCCCTTTCTCGCTCGGGGCATGGCGCGGCCACCCGGAAAACGAGCCGCGACGAAGGGGCGCGGCCGGCGGCCCCGGCGCCGGGGAGATTTCCCCGAGCAGAGTGGATGGAGGCGCCGTGGCCGGGCGTCCGCCTCCGCCGTGGCGGGCGGCCGGGGCGCCCGTGGAGGGGGCTGGCCTCTGTGGGGGAACGGAGTGATCTCTCACTCCACGGCTGGGACGAAGCCGCGAAAGGTGCCGTTGTCGCCGGGACGGTCGGGGGGACTCGTGGCGCGGGACTCAGGGTTCCCCATGTGGAGGCCCCCAGGATCAGGCCCCTGGCAACGGAAGGCTGAGCACGCAGGCCCGAGCCCGGGCCCGGCTTTCAGGGCTGGCCCGGCCCCAGCGGCCGGCGCCAGGGAGAGGACCCCCGGAGGCTGAGGAGCGGGAGGCGTCGGCCTCCCCGGTGCCCGCCTCCCGGAGCTCCTCCTGGCGGTGCCGGAACGCGACGACACGCGATCCCGGACAGGGCCCCGGGGGGGCGGCCCTGCGGCCCTGTGTTGCCCGAAGTGTGTTCGCCGGGCGTTTTCCGGCCAATTCTCACGAGCGTTCTGCCCAAATCGGGATCGATTTGGGCAGAACGCTCGTGAGAATTGGCCGGCGTTGGGCAGCCCTGGTCAGCGCCCAGGGCCGCGTGGAGCAGGGCCCTTTCTCGCTCGGGGCATGGCGCGGTCACCCGGAAAACGAGCCGCGACGTTGGGGCGCGGCCGGCGGCCCCGGCGCCCGGGAGTTTTCCCCGAGTTGAGTGGATGGAGGCGCCGAACCGGGCGCCCGCCTCCGCCGTGGCGGGCGGCCGGGGCGCCCGTGGAGGGGGCTGGCCTCCATGGGGGAACGGACTGATCTCTCACTCCACGGCTGGGACGAAGCCGCGAAAGGTGCCGTGGTCGCCGGGACGGTCGGGGGGCTCGTGGCGCGGGACTCAGGGTTCCCCACGCGGAGGCCCCCAGGCTCAGGCCCCTGGCAACGGAAGGCTGAGCAAGCAGGCCCGGGCCCGGGCCCGGCTTTCGGGGCTGGCCCGGCCCCAGCTGCCGGCGCCAGGGAGGGGACCCCCGGAGGCTGAGGAGCGGGCGGCGTCGGCCTCCCCGGGGCCCGCCTCCCGGAGCTCCTCCTGGCGGTGCCGGAACGCGACGACACGCGGTCCCGGACAGGGCCCCGGGAGGGCGGCCCTGCGGCCCTGTGGCTCCCGAAGTGTGTTCGCCGGGCGTTTTCCGGCCAATTCTCACGAGCGTTCTGCCCAAATCGGGATCGATTTGGGCAGAACGCTCGTGAGAATTGGCCGGCGTTGGGCAGCCCTGGTCAGCGCCCAGTTCCGCGTGGAGCAGGGCCCTTCCTCGCTCGGGGCATGGCGCGGCCACCCGGAAAACGAGCCGCGACGATGGGGCGCGGCCGGCGGCCCCGGCGCCGGGGAGATTTCCCCGAGCAGAGTGGATGGAGGCGCCGTGGCCGGGCGTCCGCCTCCGCCGTGGCGGGCGGCCGGGGCGCCCGTGGAGGGGGCTGGCCTCTGTGGGGGAACGGAGTGATCTCTCACTCCACGGCTGGGACGAAGCCGCGAAAGGTGCCGTGGTCGCCGGGACGGTCGGGGGGACTCGTGGCGCGGGACTCAGGGTTCCCCATTCGGAAGCCCCCAGGCTCAGGCCCCTGGCAACGGAAGGCTGAGCAAGCAGGCCCGGGCCCGGGCCCGGCTTTCGGGGCTGGCCCGGCCCCAGCTGCCAGCGCCAGGGAGGGGACCACCGGAGGCTGAGGAGCGGGCGGCGTCGGCCTTCCCTGGGCCCGCCTCCCGGAGCTCCTCCTGGCTGTGCCAGAACGCGACGACACGCGGCCCCGGACTGGGCCCCTGGGGTGCGGCCCTGCGGCCCTGTGGCGCCCGAAGTGTGTTCGCCGGGCGTTTTCCGCCAATTCTCACGAACGTTCTGCCCAAATCGGGATCGATTTGGGCAGAACGCTCGTGAGAATTGGCCGGCGTTGGGCAGCCCTGGTCAGCGCCCAGTTCCGCGTGGAGCAGGGCCCTTTCTCGCTCGGGGCATGGCGCGGCCACCCGGAAAACGAGCCGCAAAGATGGGGCGCGGCCGGCGGCCCCGGCGCCGGGGAGATTTCCCCGAGCAGAGTGGATGGAGGCGCCGTGGCCGGGCGCCCGCCTCCGCCGTGGCGGGCGGCCGGGGCGCCCGTGGAGGGGGCTGGCCTCCGTGGGGGAACGGACTGATCTCTCACTCCACGGCTGGGACGAAGCCGCGAAAGGTGCCGTTGTCGCCGGGACGGTCGGGCGGACTCGTGGCGCGGGACTCAGGGTTCCCCATGCGGAGGCCCCCATGCTCAGGCCCCTGGCAACGGAAGGCTGAGCAAGCAGGCCCGGGCCCGGGCCCGGCTTTCGGGGCTGGCCCGGCCCCAGCTGCATGCGCCAGGGAGGGGACCCCCGGAGGCTGAGGAGCGGGCGGCGTCGGCCTCCCCGGGGCCCGACTCCCAGAGCTCCTCCTGGCGGTGCCGGTAAGCGACGACACGCGATCCCGGACAGGGCCCCTGGGGGGCGGCCCTGCGGCCCTGTGGTGCCCGAAGTGTGTTCGCCGGGCGTTTTCCGGCCAATTCCCACGAGCGTTCTGCCCAAATCGGGATCGATTTGGGCAGAACGCTCGTGAGAATTGGCCGGCGTTGGGCAGCCCTGGTCAGCGCCCAGTGCCGCGTGGAACAGGGCGCTTTCTCGCTCGGGGCATGGCGCGGCCACCCGGAAAAAGAGCCGCGACGATGCGGCGCGGCCGGCGGCCCCGGCGCCGGGGAGTTTTCCCCGAGCAGAGTGGATGGAGGCGCCGTGGCCGGGCGTCCGCCTCCGCCGTTGCGGGCGGCCGGGGCGCCCGTGGAGGGGGCTGGCCTCTGTGGGGGAACGGAGTGATCTCTCACTCCACGGCTGGGACCAAGCCGCGAAAGGTGCCGTTGTCGCCGGGACGGTCTGGGGACTCGTGGCGCGGGACTCAGGGTTCCCCATGCGGAGGCCCCCAGGCTCAGGCCCCTGGCACCGGAAGGCTGAGCAAGCAGGCCCGGGCCCGGGCCTAGCTTTCGGGGATGGCCTGGCACCAGCGGCCGGCGCCAGGGAGGGGACCCCCGGAGGCTGAGGAGCGGGAGGCGTCGGCCTCCCCGGGGCCCGCCTCCCGGAGCTCCTCCTGGCGGTGCCGGAACGCGACGACACGCGATCCCGGACGGGGCCCCGGGGGGGCGGCCCCGCGGCCCTGTGGTGCCCGAAGTGTGTTCGCCGGGCGTTTTCCGGCCAATTCTCACGAGCGTTCTGCCCAAATCAGCATCGATTTGGGCAGAACGCTCGTGAGAATTGGCCGGCGTTGGGCAGCCCTGGTCAGCGCCCAGTTCCGCGTGGAGCAGGGCCCTTTCTCGCTCGGGGCATGTCGCGGCCACCCGGAAAACGAGCCGCGACGATGGGGCTTGGTCGGCGGCCCCGGCGCCGGGGAGTTTCCCCGAGCAGGGTGGATGGAGGCGCCGTGGCCGGGCGTCCGCCTCCGCCGTGGCGGGCGGCCGGGGCGCCCGTGGAGGGGGCTGGCCTCTGTGGGGGAACGGAGTGATCTCTCACTCCACGGCTGGGACGAAGCCGCGAAAGGTGCCATTGACGCCGGGACGGTCGGGGGGACTCGTGGCGAGGGACTCAGGGTTCCCCATGCGGAGGCCCCCAGGCTCAGGCCCCTGGCAACGGAAGGCTGAGCAAGCAGGCCCGGGCCCGGGCACGGCTTTCGGGGCTGGCCCTGCCACAGCGGCCGGCGCCAGGGAGGGGACCCCCGGAGGCTGAGGAGCGGGAGGCGTCTGCCTCCCCGGGGCAGGCCTCCTGGAGCTCCTCCTGTCGGTGCCGGAACGCGACGACACGCGGCCCCGGACAGGGCCCCGGGGGGGCGGCCCTGCGGCCCTGTGGCGCCCGAAGTGTGTTCGCCGGGGGTTTTCCGCCAATTCTCACGAGCGTTCTGCCCAAATCGGGATCGATTTGGGCAGAACGCTCGTGAGAATTGGCCGGCGTTGGGCAGCCCTGGTCAGCAACCAGTTCCGCGTGGAGCAGGGCCCTTTCTCGCTCGGGGCATGGCGCGGCCACCCGGAAAACGAGCCGCAAAGATGGGGCGCGGCCGGCGGCCCCAGCGCCGGGGAGTTTTCCCCGAGCAGAGTGGATGGAGGCGCCGTGGCCTGGCGCCCGCCTCTGCCGTGGCGGGCGGCCGGGGCGCCCGTGTTGGGGGCTGGCCTCCGTGGGGGAACGGACTGATCTCTCACTCCACGCCTGGGACGAAGCCGCGAAAGGTGCCGTTGTCGCCGGGACGGTCGGGCGGACTCGTGGCGCGGGACTCAGGGTTCCCCATGCGGAGGCCCCCAGGCTCAGGCCCCTGGCAACGGAAGGCTGAGCAAGCAGGCCCGGGCCGGGGCCCGGCTTTCGGGGCTGGCCCGGCCCTAGCTGCCGGCGCGAGGGAGGGGACCCCCGGAGGCTGAGGAGCGGGCGGCGTCGGCCTCCCCGGGGCCCGCCTCCCGGAGCTCCTCCTGGCGGTGCCGGAACGCGACGACACGCGGCCCCGGACAGGGCCCCGGGGGGGCGGCCCTGCGGCCCTGTGGTGCCCGAAGTGTGTTCGCCGGGCGTTTTCCGGGCAAGTCTCACGAGCGTTCTGCCAAAATCGGGATCGATTTGGGCAGAACGCTCGTGAGACTTGCCCGGCTTTAGGCAGCCATGGTGACCGCCCAGTTCCGTGTGGACCAGGACCCTTTCTCTCTTGGGGCATGTCACGGCCACCCGGAAAACGAGCCGTGACGATGGGGCGCGGTCGGCGGTACCGGCGCCGGGGAGTTTTCCCCGAGCAGAGTTAATGGAGGGGCTGTGGCCGGTTGTCCGCCTTCGCCGTGGTAGGCCCCCGGGGCGCCCTTGGAGGGGTCTGGCCTCTGTGGGGGAACGAATTGATCTCTCACTCCTCGGCTGGGATGCAGCCACGAAAGGCACCTTTGTCTCTGGGACTATGGTGGACTTGTGGCCCGGGACTCAGGATTCCCAGGGTGAGGCCCTAGGTACAGGCCCCTGGCAATGGAAGGCTGAGCAAGCAGGCCTGGGTCTGGTCCCGGATTTCGTGGCAGGCCCGGCCCCAGCTGCCACCGCCAAGGTGAGACCCCCAGAATCTGTGGAGAGGGAGGCGTCTGCCTCGCCATCAGGGAGATTCTAATTAAAACTACATTGAGATACCACCTGACACCAGTTAGAATGTCCAAAATTAGGAAGACAGGAAATAACGTTTGTTGGAGAGGATGTCGAGAAAGTGGAGCCCTGTTACACTGTTCGTGAGACTGCCATTTAGTGCAGCCACTTTGGAGAACAGTGTGCAGATGACTCAAGAAATTGAAAATAGAGCTTCCCTATGACCCTGCAATTACACTGATGGGTATTTACCCCAAAGATACAGATGGAGTGAAAAGAAGAGCCATCTGTACCCCAATGTTTATTGCAGCAATGGCCACGGTCGCCAAACTGTGGAAAGAACCAAGATGCCCTTCAACGGATGAATGGATAAGGAAGATGTGGTCCATATACACAATGGAGTATTATGGCTCCATCAGAAAGGATGAATACCCAACTTTTGTAGCAACATGGACAGGACTCGAAGAGATTATGCTGAGTGAAATAAGTCAAGCAGAGAGAGTCAAATATCATATGGTCTCCCTTATTTGTGGAGCATAACAAAGAACACGGAGGACATGGGGAGATGGAGAGGAGAGGGAGTTGAGGGAACCTGGAAGGGGAGATGAACCGTGAGAGACTATGGACTCTGAAAAACAACCTGAGTGTTTTGGAAGGGCGGGGGTTGGGAGGTTGGGGAACCAGGTGGTGGGTAATAGGGAGGGCACGTACTGCATGGAGCACTGGGTGTGGTGCAAAAACAGTGAACACTGTTATGCTGAAAATAAACAAATAAAAAAAAGAAAATTGTACTCTTAGTCCCCGTCATCTATATCACTCATCCCTCCATCCACTTCCACTCTGGTAACCACAGAGTCGGTTTTTGTTTTGTATCTTCTTTCTCCTTTATTTATGTATGTTTGTTTCCTAAATTCCATGGAAGAGTGACATCCAAAGGCCTTTGTCTTTCTCTGACTGACTGATTTCACTTAGGATAGTATTCTCTAGCTCCATCCATGTGTCTGCAAATGGCAAGATTTTTGATGGCTGAGTAATTTCGCACTGTGTGTGTGTGTGTGTATACCTTTATCATCTCATTTATCAAGTTATCAAGAAATACTTGGATTGTTTCCATATTGTAATATTGTAATTAATGTTGCAAGAAACATAGGGGCACATGTATCCTTTTGAGTTACTGTTCTCATATTCGTCGGGTAATTACCCGGTAGTGTGATTGCTGGATTATAAGGTAGTTCTAATATTTAACGTTTTGAGGAACAGTGATACTGTTTTCCACAAGGACTGCAGCAGCTAGCATTCCCACCACAGTGCAAGAGGGTTCCCTTTTACCCACATCCTCCCAACATTTGTTTTCTTGTGCTGGTGCTGTTAGCCATTCTGATAGTATGAGGTAATATCTCATGGACCTTTTCATTTGGATTTTCCTGTTGATGGCCGATGTGAACATCTTCTCACGTGACTGTTGGCCATCTGTATGTCTTCTTTGGAGCAATGTCTGTTCATGTCTTCTGTCTATTTTTTAATTGGATTTTTTGTTTTTTGGTTGTTGCGTTGTATCAGTTCTACATATTTTGGACACTACCCCTTTATTGCACATGATATTTGCAAACATCTTCTCCTATTAAGTACGTTGTATTCTATTTATTACATTTTCATTGCTGTTCTGCTGTGCGGTAAGTTTTTATATTGATGGAGCTCTAGTAGTTTATTTTTGCTTTTGTTTCCTTTGCCTTAGGAGGCATGTCTATTCAATGTATGGTTCATGTCAGAGAAGTTACTGTCTGTGCCCTCTTGTAGGATTTTTATGATTTAAGGTCTCACATTGAGGTCTTGAAACTGTTTTGAGTTTATTTGTCAATATGGTGTAAGAAAGCAGTCTAATTTCATTGTTTTGTGCATAGCTGTTCAGTTTTCCCAACACCATTTGTTGTAGAAACTGTCCTTTTCCCTTTTAATAGTTTTGCCTGTTTTGCAGAAGATTAATTGGGCACGTGATTGTGGGCTGATGTCTGAGCTTCTATTCCGTTTCCTTGGTCACTGTGTGTATTTTTTTTTTTTTTTGCCAGTCCCATACTGTGAGGATGAATGCAGCTTTGTAGTATAATATGAAATATGGAATTGTGACGCCTCCAGCTTTGTTTTTCTTCATAACATTGTGCTGGTTGTTCAGTATCTTTTGTGATTCCATACAAATTGTTAGGGTAGTTTATTTGAGTTCTTTCATTTTTTATTTGAATTCAATGAGCCAACTTATCATACATCATTATTTTCAGATGTAGTGTTAAATAATATATCAGATGTGTATTGCATCACGTGCCCTCCTTAATGCCCATCACCCCATTTACCCCCCCACCCCCCATCCAGCAACCCTCAGTTGGTTGCTATAGTTAAGAGTCTATCATGGTTTTTTCCCCATCTCTGATGACTTCCCATTCTGTTTCCCCTTCCTTTGCCTACGGTTCTCTGCCCTGTTTCTGATATTTCACATATGAGTGAAACCCTATGATAATTGTGTTTCTTTCATGGACATATTTTACTCAGCATAATATCTTCCAGACCCATCCAGGTTGATGTGATGGTAAGTATTCATCCTTTCTGATGGCTGAGGAATATTCCTTTGAATATATGAACCACATCTTCTTTATCCATTCCTCTGTCCATAGATATCTGGGTTCTTTCCATAGTTTATCTAGAGTGGATATTGTTGCGATGAACACTGGGGTGCAGGTGCCAGTTCTTTCCCCTACATCTCTATTTTTGTGGTAAAAGCCCTGTAGTGAAATTGCTGTGTTTTAGGGTAACTTTACTTTTAACTTCTTGAGGAAACCCCGTACTGTTTTCCAGAGTGGATATAACAGTCTGCATTCCAACCAGGAGTGTAGGAGGGTTCTCCATTCTCTGCATCCTCACCAATATTTGTGGTTTCATGTCCTGTTAACTTTAGACATTCTGCCTGGTGTGATAGGACACCTCAATGTGGTTTAGATTTGCATTTCCCAGAAGCCATGTGATATAGAACATTTATGTATATATCTGTTGGTCACATGCGTGTCATCATTGGAGAAATATCTGTTCATATTTTCACCCATGTCTAGACCTTCCGTTGGATTAAGGCCCAGAAGCCTAGAAGATACAATCAGCCAGAACTTTGGAGATTTTCACAAGGTCTGAGATACAATGGAGATTTAGGGTGTGTATCAAGCTCAGGGATTGTCTTCAGAGGGTGGATGGAAGTGTAGGTTCACTGACATTGTCTCAGGTTTGCATTCAGATGTCTCATGCTCTGAATCCAGTTTGGAGTAAAAAAAGGAGTTTCCTTTTGTGTGGCGGGCTGATCCTCTGGTTTTGCTAAAGTGTTCCCAATACCCGGGGCTTGGGATCCAGGCCTCTACAGATGGACCTCTCAGAACTCCAAATAGGGTTAGGGTTAGGACCTAGGAAAATGGAAGTTCTGAATTGCCAACCGTGTGGTGAGCGTCCTGGAGGGCTGAGTTGAGGACATGGGTCAGGGTGAGTGTCCGGCTCAGGGTTTCAATCCATGAGCCCTTGAATGTGGGAGTTCACTGGGATGGACACAGATGGGCCTTCATATTTATACTGACCTATATACTTACTGGAGTCCATTATGGAAAGATTTCCATCTGGGTGTGAGGCTGAGTCCTGTGGTATTGCTCAGGCATCCCCAAATCCTAGGGCTTTGGAGCCCACCCTTAGGGGACGGAGACATGAGAACCCAAGCTAGGGATAGAGTTAGGGCCAAAGGACATTGCAGGCCCAAACAGCTGACAGTGTGTGTGGTTCCTAGAGGCTGGAATTAAGGATGAGTGTTCTGGTTCTGGTCAGGCACAGGGTTTGTGACCTAGAGGCCACTGACATTGGGGGTTTGCTGGTATAGGCTCAGATGGGCAGGCATTTTATCCTGCTTTGAATACTTTCTAGAGGTCTACATGGCACGCTTTCCTCCTGTGTGTTAGGATGAGTCCTGTGGTATGGCTAAGGTGACCCCAGTCCGTGGGGTAGGGAGCCAGACCCCTAGGAATTGAATGCTCAGAACACAAACTAAGCTTCAGTTAGGGGTTAGGAGCATGGCAGGCCCAATCTGATGGTGGTGTGGCAAGCTATCCAGAGGGCTGAGTACAGAGGGATGGATAGAGTAAGTGTCAGGTTCAGGTTTGTGTCCAGCTGCTGACTCTGGGTGAACTCAGTGGTGCGTGGCAGATTTCTCCTGCTCAGAATCCTTTGCAGAGTCCCAAATGGTATGGTTTCCTTCTGGGTGGCAGGCAGAGATCTCAAATCTTGCTCAGGGGTCCCCATCCGTGGGACTTGGGTGCCAGTCCTCTGGGGACAGAGCATGAAACCCCAACCTAGGGTTAGGGCTAGGTCCCAGCAACATGACAGGCCTGATTCGCTGGTGCTGTGCAGAGCTCTCACGGGGACTGAGTAGAGAACATGGGTCAGTCTGAGTCAGGCTCCGGGTTGGTGGCCATGGGGGGAAAGGCAGATTTCTCCTGCTCTCAGTCCTTGGCAGAGTTCCAATTCTACTGTTTCCTTCTGGGTTGAAGACAGAGTCCTCTGGCATTTCTCAGGGGTCCCACATATGTGGGGCTTTGGTACCTGTATTCTTGGGACACAAGACAGAAATTGTACCTAAGTTTTGGTTAGGGCTGAGGGTCATGTCAGTCTCAATAGGCCACCCTGAGAGGAGTGACCTGGGGAGCAGAGTTGAGGACGTGGGTCAGTGTGAGTGTTAAGATCCAGGTGTGAACGGGGGGTGCTGAAAGTGGGATAGCCTCAGGGGGCCAAGAAATAATCTGGTATAGTTCAGGTGTAACCCATCAGCGGAGCTTTGGTGTCAATCATCAGAGGACAGAAGACTGAAAACACAACCTAGGGCTTGGAAAAGAGCACAGGGGCATGGCTGGCCTGATCTGCTGGTGCCGAGGCTAGATGTCTGGGGTACTGAGTTGAGGGCCATGGTCAGGTGGTGCATTACGATCTGGGTTTGTGCCTGGGGGGTGGCCGAAGTTGGAGGTGGCTTCAGGGAGCATGAAGATTTCTCCCATTCCGATGGTCCTGTGCAGCTCCAAACAGAACGGTTTCCTCCCGGGTGGCAGACAGAGCACTGGGTTGTGGCTCAGGCGTCCAAATATGGAGGAATTGGGGGACCAGCCTCTGGGGATGAAGACTGAAAATGCAACCTAGGCTTAAGGTTAGGGTCAGGGGCATGGCAGGCCCAATTTGCTGGCACTGAGAAGGGATCCCAGGGGGATGAATTGAGGGCAGAGGTCCGGTGGCATGAGAGGGTCCAGGTTTGTGGTCAGGGGACCGCTGAAGGAGGGGGTTGTGCTCAGGGAGGCATGCAGTTTCTCCCACTCTGAGTGTTCTACTCAGTTTCAAATGGCACGGTTTCCTCCTGGGTGGTAGGCAGGCTGAGTGCCAGCCTCCACATTTGTGGCCCAATAGTGCGCAGAGGGTGGGGGATAGCCTCAGGTGAACCATGCAGGTTTCTCCCGCTCTGAGGATTCGACACAGCTCCAAACAGCATGGTTTCCTCCTGCATGGTGGACAGAGTCCTGAGGTGTCACTCAGGATTCTTTAATCTTGGGGTCTTGGGGTCAGGACTCTTGGGGATGATACCTGAAAACCAAAATTAGGGATAGGGTTAAGGCCTAGGGCCATGGTAGACCTGATATGCCAGTGCAGAGGCAGGTGCCCTGGTGCGCTGAGTTGAGCTCGGGTGTCAGACGGGGTCTTAGCCTCTAGGTGTGTGTCCAGACGTTCGCATAACCTGGGGGTGACTTCAGGGGTGCATGGAAGTTTCTCCAGCTCTGAGGGTTCAGCGCAGCTCCAAACAGCACAGCGGTGCCCTGCATGGCAGGCAGATTCCCAGCATGAGTGTCAGGCATCTTCAATCCTTGTGACACAGTATGTGGTCTATTCTGGAGAAGGTTCCATGTGCACTTGAGAAGAATGTGTATTCTGTTGTTTTAGGGTGGAATGTTCTGTATATGTCTATGAGGTCCATCTGGTCCAATGTTTCATTCAATGCTCTTATTTCTTTTTTAATTTTCTGCTCCGATGATCTGTCTATTTTTGAGAGAGGCGTATGAAGATCTCCTACTATTATTGTATTCATATCAATATGACTCTTTATCTTGATTAATAGTTTTCTTATGGAATTGGGTGCTCCCATATTGGGGGCATAGATATTCACAATGGTTAGATCATCTTGGCGGATAGTCCCTTTAAGAATTATGGAGTGTCCTTCTGTATCTCTGACTACAGTCTTTAGTTTAAAATCTAATTTATCTGATATGAGAATCGCTACCCCGGCCTTCTTTTGAGGCCCATTGGCATGAAAGATGCTTCTCCATCCGTTCACTTTCAGTCTGGGTGTATCCTTAGGTTCAAAATGGGTCTCTTGTAGACAACATATGGATGGGTCCTGTCGTTTTATCCAATCTGCAACCCTGTGTCATTTTATGGGCGCATTTAGGCCATTCACATTGAGAGTGATTATTGAGAGATAGGTTTTGATTCATGTCATGTTGCCTTTGAAGTCTTTCTGTCTGTAGATTGTTTCTATATTTCTGTTCAATGATATTCTTAGGATTTTTTCTCTTTTATAGGACCCCGCTTAATATTTCCTGCAGTGTCGGCTTGGTGGTTGCATAGTCTTTTAAGCCTTGCCGGTCTTGGAAACTCTTTATCTCTCCATCCATTTTAAATGTCAGTCTTGCCGGATAGAGTATTCTTGGTTGCATGTTCTTCTCATTTAGTACTCTGAATATATTTTGCCAGCCCTTCCTGGCTTGCCAGGTCTCTGTGAAAAGGTCTGACGTTATTCTAATGGGCTTGGATGCCCACTCTCACCACTCTTGTTCAACATAGTATTAGAAGTCCTAGCAACGGCAATCAGACAACAAAGAGAAATAAAAGGTATCCAAATTGGCAAGGAAGAAGTCAAACTCTCTCTCTTCGCAGATGACATGATTTTTTATATGGAAAACCCCAAAGACTCCACCCCCAAACTACTAGACTCATACAGCAATTCAGTAACGTGGCAGGATACAAAGTCAATGTACAGAAATCAGTGGCTTTCTTATACACTAACAATGAAAATACAGAAAGGGAAATTAGAGAATCGATTCCATTTACTAGAGCACCAAGAACCATAAGATACCTGGGAATAAACCTAACCAAAGAGGTAAAGGACCTGTACTCGAGGAACTACAGAACACTCATGAAAGAAATTGAAGAAGACCCAAAAAGATGGAAGACAATTCCATGCTCTTGGATTGGAAGAATAAACATTGTTAAAATGTTTATACTGCCTAGAGCAATCTATGCTTTTAATGCCATTCCGATCAAAATTCCACCGGTAGTTTTCAAAGAGCTGGAGCAAATAATCCTAAAATTTGTATGGAATCAGAAGAGACCCCGAATTGCTAAGGAAATGTTGAAAAACAAAAACAAAACTGGCGGCATCACGTTACCCGATTTCAAGCTTTACTACAAAGCTGCGATCACCAAGACAGCGTGGTCCTGGCATAAAAACAGACACATAGACCAGTGGAACAGAGTGGAGAGCCCAGATATGGACCCTCAACTCCACGGTGAAATAATCTTCGACAAAACAGGAAAAAATATTCAATGGAAAAAAAGACAGTCTCTTCAATCAATGGTGCTGGGAAAACTGGACAGCTATATGTAGAATAATGAAACTCAACCATTCTCTTACACTCGAAATGGATAAAAGACCTCATCATGAGACAGGAATCCATCAGAATCCTAGAGGAGAACATAGGCAGTAACCTCTTCAATATCAGCCACAGCAACTTCTTTCAAGATATGTCTCCAAAGGCCAAGGAAAGAAAAGCGAAAATAAACTTTTGGCACTTCATCAAGATCAAAAGCTTCTGCACAGCAAAGGAAACAGTCCACCAAACAAAAAGGCAACCCACGGAATGGGAGAAGATATTTGCAAATGACAGTACAGACAAAAGGTTGATATCCAGGATCTATAAAGAACTTCTCAAACTCAACACACACAAAACAGAGAATCATATCCAAAAATGGGCAGAAGATATGAACAGACACTTCTCCAACGAAGACATACAAATGGCTATCAGACACATGAAAAAATGTTCATCATCACTAGCCATCAGGGAGATTCAAATGAAAACCACATTGAGATACCACCTGACACCAGTTAGAATGGCCAAAATGAGCAAGACAGGAAACAACGTGTGTTGGAGAGGATGTGGAGAAAGGGGAACCCTCTTACACTGTTGGTGGGAATGCAAGTTGGTGCAGCCACTTTGGAGAACAGTGTGGAGATTCCTCCAGAAATTAAGAATAGAGCTTCCCTATGACCCTGCAATTGCACTGCTGGGTATTTACCCCAAAGATACAGATGTAGTGAAAAGAAGAGCCATCTGTACCCCAATGCTTATTGTAGCAATGGCTATGCTCACCAAACTGTGGAAAGAACCAAGATGCCCTTCAACGGATGAATGGATAAGGAAGATGTGGTCCATATACGCAATGGAGTATTATGCCTCCATCAGAAAGGATGAATACCCAACTTTTGTAGCAACATGGACGGGACTGGAAGAAATTATGCTGAGCGAAATAAGTCAAGCAGAGAGAGAGTCATGTATCATATGGTCTCCCTTATTTGTGGAGCATAGCAAATAACACGGAGGACATAGGGAGATGGAGAGGAGAGGGAGTTGAGAGAAACTGGAAGGGGAGATGAACCATGAGAGACTATGGACTCTGAAAAACAACCAGAGGGTTTTGGAGGGGCAGGGTGGGGTGGGAGTTTGAGGAATCAGGTGGTGGTTAATAGGGAGGGCACGTACTGCATGGAGCACTGGGTGTGATGCCAAAACAATGAACACTGTTATGCTGTAAATAAACAAATAAAAAAAAAATGAGTCTATGGAAGGCCCGGCAGTGCCAGTTCACTCCACTGGAGGGAGTGGTGAGCCGTGGTGTGAGATACCCTGGAAGGCATGGCGATGCTGCTTGCCACCACTGGAGGCAGCGGCGAGCTGCCATGGGAAACACACCTGAAGAGGAGTCAGTGCAGCTTGCTGGCTCTGAAGGCAGGGCGGAGGTGCCCGGTGAGAGACCCTGAAACGTGAGGCACTACAGCTTATTTTTACAGGATGGAGTGGTGAGCTGTATAGTCTCTGTTTCTCCAGGCTCAAGGGTGGTGGTAAGAATTGATGGAGCCTGTCCCCCACTCAGCATTGTGCCCTCTTTCCCCAGGTTTGCTGGTAATGTGCTGTCAGGATGGTTCAGGAGGGTCCTCCCAGTTGGGCTCTGGAGCCAGGGGAACCAAACCCGACTCATGGTGCATTTGGAACCGAGGAGCTGAGTGTCTGTTTGGAAAAGTATGTTTGTTTCTCCAAAAGGACAAGGGCATTGACCAGCTTGAGAGGGAAGTGAATGACCAGTTAAGAAACAAGCCTGTGTCTCTCCTTCTCCCAGGAATCAGAGCAGGTGTGCAGGCTTTAGGTGGGAGACGCCTGCTTATCTGCACCTGACAACCCTTCTGCACTCTGGCTCCATGAGACCTGAAGTTTGGAAGTCAGCGTCTGAGTCAGTCATGCAGCTTGTCCCAGGACGTCAGTGTTCAGAGAAAACAGCAGGCCTGTGGGTCACAATGTCACATCCATGCCAGGATGGCAGGTAAAAATTCCCTTTCACCCCAAATTTCCTGGGCTTTTCTCTTGTCTCCAGTGGAGCTCACAAATGGCACACTGAACCAGCTGTAAGCAATCTCGTGCGGGTGCCAGAGCTCCTGAGTTTCTCTGCAGGGAGCACCTGGCAGGGATCTCATTTTCTCTGTTTATTTCTGGCTTACAAAGGTATTTGGAACATCTCTTTCCTAGGAAATCCCTTGGATTCGAAAGGGAATGTGAGATTGACTTGGTGAGCCTTTTGAACATAGAAAGTATTCCTTCACCGAACAGTGTTTACTCCACTGGGCCTAGGCTCTGGTGGAACGGCTGACATCTAGAGTGAGGTGGCTGTTTGTGGTCAGATAGAGACTTGGATGATGGCTTCCTCTTTGTCCAAGGTGATGTATCCTAATGGATTCGTCTTTGAATCCAAAGAGTTCCAATGAGGGCAGAGGGAAAATTCAAAATGATTCCAAGGAGTCTTGGACAATTTAAAAGGGATGCTTGTCTTCCTAGGTTCACTCAAACGGCTATATATGGTTGGACATGCTGTATTTTCTCTGCAGTTTCATGGGTAGTGAAGTCAGAAGGAGAGTCTTTGGGAATTTCCCTGGATAAAGGCACTCTGTTGGCTTCAAGGGACTTGGTGTCAGGAACCCTGGGCTGAATTTCTGTGGCTGCTTTCCTGATGCTCAGTGAGTCAGGTTTTCCCACAGGTTTTATATTTCCTCCTTAGGAAATTGCTGGCAGGGAATGTTCTGTTTAAAGTGGAACCCTCGGGGGCACCTGTGTGGCTCAGTGGGTTAAGCCACTGCCTTTGGCTCAGGTCATGTTCTCAGGGTCCTGAGATTGAGCCCCGCATTGGGCTCTCTGCTCAGCGGGGAGTCTGCTTCGTCCTCTCTCTCTGCCTGCCTCTCTGCCTACTTGTGACCTCTGTCAAATAAATAAATAAAATCTAAAAAAAAAAAAAAACACCCAAAACCGGAACCCTCCTACATTGTTGGTGGGCATGCGTGTTGTTGCAGCCACTCTTGGAAAGAATACAGTCTGTCCTCCAAAAGCTAAGAACTGAACAACAGTAGGATCCAGCAATTGCCCTCCTAGTTATTTCCCTAAAGGGCACAAAAATGCACATTCAGTGGGGTATAAGCACCGTGATATTTACAGCAGCATTTTCAACCATTGTAAAACAATGGAGGGAGACCAAATGTCCATTCACTGATGAGTGATATATATATATATATATATCACTCGTATATATCATATGTTTGTGTGTGTGTGTGTGTGTGTATGTGTATTCATTCTCCCACATCTTCTTAATGGAATAGGATCCAGGTTCAAAAAGGATGAAATCTTACCATCTGCAAGGATGTGGATGGATCTACAGTGGATTTAGCTATGTAAAATCAGTAAGAAAAGACCAATAGCCTATATCTTGACCTCTATGGAATTTCAGAAAGAAAACAGATGAACATAGTGAGGGGAGAAAGGCCAATGAGGAAACAGACTCTAACCTAGAGCAAAATCGAGGGTTGCTAGGGGGCAGGGGTGTGGGGCGAAGGGTTAAGTGGGTGACAGCTATTAGGGAGAGTACTTGTTGTGATGAGCTCTGGGTGTTCTATGCAGGTGAGGAATCACAAAATCCTACCCCTGAAGGAGAGGAATGAACATTGCATGGAAACGAATTGGAATTGAAGTCAATGAAGAAAAGAAGACCATGTTCTACTTCATGAAGACTGAGGTAAAACTGGAATGACTTTTGCTCTCCTGTTCTGTAGCTGTTCATTATGAAACACTCTGTGGCAGGATACACTAGTTTCCTATTGCATAAGGAGCCCTCAGAAAGTTGCCATGAAAGATTTAGATCTCAGAGCATGTACATGTTCCATTGATATGTTACTTTCAGTTTGCCCAGGTGCAAAGGTAAGTGGAGAGAAATAGGGCTGAAGAGGAAAGGAGGTATTAAGCATTCAAGAGGTAGCCTTCCCCTTTCTCATGAATGCCTGGGCCAGTGTAAATTGGGAAGAAGGAGGGGGGATCCCAGAGCTTTGCCGCAGACAGGGGAGTTCTAGGTCTGCCTAGAGCTGGTGGTGTCCATGAGCAGAGCTGAGCTAGTGGCGTGGCAGGCCCGAACTGCTGGTGTTGAGGTGAGTTCCCCAAGGAGCTGAGTTGAGAATGGGGGTCAGGTGGTGAATCAGGCTCTGGGTTTGTGGCCAGGGGGCTGCAGAATGTGGGGGAGTCCTAATGGGGTCATGCAGGTTTCTCTGGCTCTGAGGGTTCCGCACAGCTCCAAAGGGACAAGTTTCCTGCTGGGTGGCAGGGGGACTCCTACAGTGTGGCTCCAAGTTTACCAATCTAGAGGGCTTGGTGGATAGGCCCCTGGGGAAGGAAGCCTGAAAATGCAACATAGGGTTAAGGGTAATGGGCTGGGCAGGACAGGCCTGATCAGCTGACACAGAGGTGAGATACCCTCAGAATTGAGTTGAGGAAATGCATCCTGCAATGCAGAAGTGTCAGGGTTTCTGGCCAGAGGGACGGCTGATCGTGGGGGTGGCTTTAGAGGGGCATGCTGGTTTCTCCCTCTCTGAGGAAACTTTGGAGCTCCAGATGTCATGGCTTCCCCCTGCATGGCATTCAGGTTTCTGCCTTGTTACAGGGGGGTCCTGAATCTGGGGAGTTTGGGGGCCAGGCCTCTTGGGATGGAAGCCCGAAATCAGAAACTAGAGCTACGGTAAGGGCGTAGGGGCATGGCATGCTCAATCTGCTACTGCTGAGGTGGGCTCCCTGGTGGGCTGACTTCAGGGTGGGTATCAGGTGGCATGTCAGACTCAGAGTTTGTGTCCAGGGATGCCACAGAAGCTGGGCGTGACCTCAGGGTTGCATGCAGGTTTCTCCTACCCTGAGGGTTCTGCAGAGCTCCAAATGGCATGGTTTCCTCCTGTGTGGCAGACGCAGTCCTGGGGTGTCACTGAGGAATCCTTAATCTCTACTGGCATGAATCTCGGAGGTGCCCAATCTGGCGGGCTTGGGGGACAGGCCTCTGTTCATGAAAGCCTGTACACCCCACCTCGGTTTATGGTTAGGGCCGAAGGGCATGGCAGGTCCGATGTGCCGGTGCTGATGCGGGCTCCCCTAAGGGTCGAGTTGAGGGCATAGATCTGGCATCGCAGGAGAATCTGGTTTTATGGCCATGGGGGTGACTCATGGTGGGGTGGCATTACGGGGGTTTGCAGGTTTCTCCCCGTCTGAGTGTTCAGTGCAGCTCTAAACCACAAGTTTTCCTCATGAGTGCCAGGTGGAGTCCCGTGGTGGCGCTCAGTAGACCTTAATCTGGGGGGACATGGGAGGCAGGCCCCCTGGGATGGAAGCCTGAAAACCTAAAGAGGGGTTCTGGTAAGGGCCTAGGGGCATGGTGGCCCGATCTGCTTATGTTGAGGTGGGGCGCCCTAGGGTCTGAATTTATGGCATGCGTCCGGCAGCTCAGCAGAATCTGGTTTATGGCCGGGGGGACGGGTGCAGATGATGGGAGTGCCTTTAGAGGGGCAAGTTTCTCCCCCTCTGAGGGTTCAGCACAACTCCAAGGCACAGGTTCCTACTGTGTGGCAAGCGGAGTCCTGAGGTGTATGTCAAGATTCCTTAATCCAGGGGATTTTGTTGCCTGGACCCTCAGCATGGAAGACTGAACACCCAAACTTGTGTTAGGGTTAGGGCCTAGGGGCAATGGCAGGCCCGATCTGCCAGTGCTGAGGCGGGATCCCGTATGGGCTGAGTTGAGGGTATGCATTTGGTGGCGGGATGGAATCCAGCTCTATGGCCAGAGTGGCTGTTGATTATTGGGGTGGCTTTAGGGTGGCATGAAAGTTTCTCCCCATCTGAGGGTTCATTGCAGCTCCAAACCACAAGGTTTCCACTTGTGTGACAGGCTGTGTCCTGTGGTGTTGCTCAGAAGTCCTTAATCTGGGGGGCGTGGGGGCCAGGCCTCTTGGGATGGAAGCCTGAAAATCCAAACTAGGGTTAGGGTTAAGGCTTAGGGACATGGCAGGCCCGGTCTGCTGCAATTGAGGTGGTCTCCTGGATAGGCCGAATGGAGGGTGGGAATCAGGCAGGACTTGAGGTCTGTGTTTGTGTTTGTGGGGGCAAAGAAGCTAGTGGTGTTCTTGGGGGGCATGCAGCTTTCTCCTGCTCTGAGGTTCCTGCACAGTTCCAAATGGCACCATTTTGCCCTAGGAGGCTGGAGGAGTGCTGGCGGGAGTCTCAGTCATCCCCAGTCTGATGGGCTTGGGGTACAGGCCTCTGGGCACGGAAGGCTGTATACCCCACCTAGGGTTAGGGTTAGGGTCTAGGGTCATGGCGGGCCCAATCTGCCGGCGCTGAGATGGGCTCCCCTCAGGGCTGAGTTGAGGGCATGTGTCCGGTAGCTTCATAGAAAACAGCTTTCTGGCCTGGGGTGCCGCAAATTGTGCGGATAGCTTTACGGGGGCTTGAAGGTTTCTCACCCTCTGAGTATTCAGCAGCTCCAAACTGCAAGGTTTCATCCTGCGTGGCTGTTGGAGTGCTGCAATGTCACTCAGGGGTCCTTAATCCAGGGGGCCTGGAGGCTAGGCCTCTTGGGATGGAAGCCTGGAAACTCAAACTAAGGTTGAGGTCTTGGGGTGCGACAGGCCCAATCTGCCAGTGCTGAGGCGGACTCCCCGGTGGCCTGAGTTGAGGGTCGGTGATAGGTGGCTAGTGTGAATCTGGGTTTGTGTTCAGGAGGGGCTCAGATGCTGGGGCTTGCCTTGGGGGGCATGAAGTTATCTTTTGCTCTGAGGTCTAAGTAGCTCCAAATGGCACTGTAACAGCATAGGCAGCCTCCAGACTGCCAGAGTGAGTCTCATGCATCCACAATCTGGCGGGTTTGGGGGCTAGGCCTCTGGGTACGGAAGACTGTACACCCAACCTAGGGTTAGGGTTAAGGCCTAGGGGCATGGCAGTTCTGATATGCTGCTGATATGCTGTGTTGAGGCGGGCTCCCTCAGGGCTGAGTGGATGACATGCATCTGGCGTTGTGGCAGAACCTGGCATTATGTCTGGGGCATTTCCAATGGCGGGTGTGTTTAGGTGCTCATGCACTTTTCTTTCTGGAGGGCAGGCAGAGTCCTGTGTTGTGACTTTGGAATCCCCAGTCTGGAGGGTTAGGGTTAGGGATAGAGGTTCGGAGAGTGTTAGGGTTAGTTGTTAGGGTTTAGGGTTAGGGTTAGGGTTAGGGTTAGGGTTAGGAGTTAGGGGATAGGGTTAGAGGTAAGGTTTAGGGTTAGGCTTAGGGTTAGGCGTATGTCTTAGGGACAAGGCATGTCAGATCTGCCAACACAGATATGGACTCACCCAAGGGCTGTGTTGAGGGCGGGACTCAGGAGTCTCCTCAGGCCCTGGATTTTTGGACTGGAGGGGTAAAGAAGGTGGGAATCGCCTCTGGGGAGCATGATGGTTTCTACTGCTCCGAGGTTGTTATGTTAGGTTTAGAGGTTAGGGTTAGGTTTTGTGGTTAGGGTTAGTGTTAAGATTAGTGTTAAGGTGGGGTGCCTGGGTGGCTCAGTTGGTTAAAGCCTCTGCCTTCCGCTCAGGTCATGATCTCAGGGTCCTGGGATCGAGCCCCACATCAGGCTCTCTGCTCAGCGGGGAGCGTACTTCGTCCTCTCTGTGCCTTCTTCTGATCTGTCTCTGTCAAAGAAATGAATAAAATCTTAAAAAAAATAAAAAGATTAGGGTTAGGGTTATGTCTTAGGGACAAGGCATGTTGGATCTGGTAACACTTATATGGGCTCACCCAAGGGCTGAGTTGAAGGCGGGACTCAGGAGGCTCCTTAGGCCCTGGGTATTTTTCCTAGAAGGTAAAGATGGTGGGAATGGCCTCAGGGGAGCATGCTGGTTTCTAGGTCTCTGAGAGTGTTAGATAGCACTAAATGAAATGGTTTATTTCATTTATTCTCCTGGCTGAGAGGCTGAGTCCTGCCATCAGTCTGATGATCCTATCCACTGGGATGGAATTGGGTATCAGGCCTCTGGGGTCCAGAGCCTGACCACCTGAGCTAGGGTATTAGGGTTTGGTCCTGGGAGCATGGCAGGCCTGAGGTGCCAGTGCGGACTCAGGCTCTCCGGAGGGCTGAGTTGAGGGTATTGCTCTGGTGGCCCATCAGGCACTGGGCGGTGGTGTGTGGGTCCTCGGAAGGTGTGGGTGTCTTTAGGGGGCATGGAGGTTTCTCCGGCCAGGAGCGTACTGCACAGGGCCATGTGGGCCATTTTCCTTGTGGGTGGCAGCCGGAGTCCAGCATGGCAAATACAGGGTCCCCAGTCTGGACGGCTAGGGAGCCAGGCCTCTGTGGATCGAAGCATAAACACCCATCCTAGCATTATGGTTAAGTCTTTGGGGCATGGTAACCCCGATCTGCCGGTGCTGTGGTGACCCATCCTGATGCCTGAGTTGAGGCTATGTCTGCAGGACATTGAGACTCTGGTTCCCGGTCCTTGGGAGGGTCCAGAAGTGCTTTGGCCTCAGGGAGACTTGCAGGCTTCTCCTGCTCTGTGGCTTCAGCCCATTTCTAAACGGCACGGTTCATGCTGGGATCATGTGCAATTATGGGGTGCAACACAGGGTCCCCTATCTGGGGTTTTGAGGACCAGTTGTGGGAGGATGATGCCTGAGCACGAACCTGGGCTAGGGTTAGTATTAGGATTAGGGTTAAGGTTATGTCTTAGGGACAAGGCATGTCGGATATGCAAGCACAGATATCAGCTCACCCAAGGGCTGAGTTGAGGGTGGGACTCAGGAGGCTCCTCGGGCACTGGGGTTTTGGGCTGTACGGGCAAAGATGTTGGAAATCGCCTCAGGGGAGCATGCCAGTTTCTACAATTCTCAGGGCATTAGATAGCACGAAATGAAAGGTCACCTTCTGGCTGAGAGGGTGAGTCCTGCTGTGAGGGTTAGGTTGTAGGGGCATTGCAGCCCCAATCTGCTGGCGCTGTGGTGGCCCATCCCAATGCTTGAGTTCAGAGCGTGTGTCTGCAGGACCATGAGACTCCTGGTTCTTGGTCCTTGGGGGCGCTGGAAGTGGGGTGGCCTCAGGGAGACATTCAAATTTATCCCGCTCTGTGGGTTCAGCACAATTCTAAACAGCATGGTTTCCTCCTGGTGTCAGGTTCAATGATGGGGTATCGCTCACGGGTCCCCCATCTGGGGCCTTGGGGACCAGGAGTCAGAGTATGGACGCCTGAACACACAACCTGGGCTAGGTTTAGTATTATGGTTAGTGTTAGGCTTAGGGACAGGGCATGTCGGATCTGCTAGCACAGATACGGGCTCACCCAAGGGCTGAGTTGAGGGCAGGACTCAGGAGGCTCCTCAGGCCCTGGGTTCTTGGCCTGGAGGAGCAAAGCTGGTGGGAATGGCCTCAAGGGAGAATGGCTGGTTGCTACTGCTCTGAGGGTGTGAGAGAACACCAAATGAAAAGGTCTCCTCCTGGCTGAGAACTGAGTCCTGCCGACAGTCTGATGCTCAACCCATGGGAGGAATTGGGTGTCAGGCCTCTGGGTCCAATGCCTGAACACCCAACCTAGTGTTAGGGTTTCGTCCTGGGAGAATGGCAGGCCTGCCAGTGCGGCTCAGGTTCTCCGGAGGGCTGAGTTGAGGGCATTGCTCTGGTGGCCTGTCAGGCTCTGGGTTTGTGGTGTGGCATTTCTTGGAAGGCGTGGCTGGCTTTAGGGGGCATGGAGGATTCTGTGGCCAGGAGCATACTGCACAGGATCATATGGTCCAGTTTCATCGTGGGTGGCAGCCAGAGTCCTGCATTGGGAATCCAGGGTCCCCAGTCTGGAGGGCTAGGGGTCCAGTCCTCAGGGGACAGAAGCCTGACACCCAACCTAGGGTTAGGGTAGGGTTGTAAGGGCATGGCAGCCCCGATCTGATGGCGCTGTGGTGATGCTTCCCAATGCCTGAGTTGAGGGCGCGAGTCTGTAGCACTGTGAGAGTCCTGGTTCCTGGTCCTTGGGTGTGCCAGAAGTGGCAGTGGCCTCTGGGAGGCATGCAGGTTTCTCCCGCTCTGCGGGTTCAACACATTTCTAAAGGGCAGGGTTTCCTCCTGGGATCAGGCGCAATTATGGGGTGCAGCTCAGGGGTCCCCCATCTGGCCGTTTGGGGGACCAGGCTATGGAGGAGGGATGCCTGAACACACAACCTGGGCTAGAGTTAGTATTAGGGTTAGGCTTAGCGTTAAGGTTATGTCTTAGGGAGAAGGCATGTGGGATCTGCCAGCACAGATATTGGCTCACTGAAGGGCTGAGTTGAGGGCAGGGCTCCGGAGGCTTCTCAGGCCCTGGGTTTTTGGCCTGGAGGTGCAAAGATGGCGGGAATGGCCTCAGGGCAGCTTGGCCGGTTCCTAGGGCTCTGAGGGTGTTGGAGAGCACCAAATGGAATCTCCTGCTGGTTGAGAAGCTGAGTCATGCCATCAGTTTGATGCTCCCACCCATGGGTGGAATTGGGTGTCAGGGTTCTAGAACCTGAACACCCAACCTAGGCTTAGGGTTTGGTCCTGGGAGAATGGCAGGCCTGATGTGCCAGCACGGACTCAGGCTCTCTGGAGGGCTGGGCTGAGGGCATTGTTCTGGCGGCCCGTAAGGCTAAGGAATTGTGGTGTGGGGGTGCTCAGAAGATGTGGTTGGCTTTAGGGGTCATGGAGGTTTCTCCGGCAAGGAGCGTTCTGCAAAGGTCCATGTGGTCAAGTTTCATCATGGGTGGCAGCCAGAGTCCTACGTTGGGAATATGGGGTCCCCAGTCTGGAGGGCTAGGGAGCCAGTCCTCTGGGGACTGAAGCCTGAACACCCAACCGCGGGTTAGGTTTAGGTCACAGGGGCATGGCGGCCCGGATCTGCCGGCACAGTGATGACCAATCCCGATGCCTGAGTTGAGGACGTGAGTCTGCAGGACCGTGAGACTCCTCATTCCTGCTCCTCAGGGGCGCCGGTATTGGGGGTAGCATCAGGGAGGCATTCTGGTTTCTTCTGCTCTGTAGGTTCAGCACATTCCTTTTTTTTTTTTTTCACTTTCAATATCTATCTATCTATCTATATTATTTGTTTTCAGCGTAACAGTATTCCTTATTTTTGCACCACACCCAGTGCTCCATGCAACACGTGCCCTCCCTAATACCCACCACCTTGTTCTCCCAACCTCCCACTCCCCACCCATTCAAGACCCTCAGGTTCTTTTTCAGAGTCCGTAGTCTCTCATGGTTCACCTCCCCTTCCCATTTCCCACAACTTCCTTCTCCTCGCCATCTCCCCATGTCCTCCTTGTTCTTTGTTATGCTCCACAAATAAGTGAAACCATATGATAATTGACTCTCTCTGCTTGACTTATTTCACTCAGCATAATCTCTTCCACTCCCGTCCATATTGCTACAAAAGTTGGTATTCATCCTTTCTGATGGAGGCATAATACTCCATCTTGTATATGGACCACATCTTCCTTATCCATTCGTCCATTGAAGGGCATCTTGGTTCTTTCCACAGTTTGGCGACCGAGGCCTTTGCTGCTATAAACATTGGGGTACAGATGGCCCTTCTTTTCACTCCATCTGTATCTTTGGGGTAAATACCCAGCAATGCAATTGCAGGGTCATAGGGAAGCTCTCTTTTTAATTTCTGGAGGAATCTCCACACTGTTCTCCAAAGTGGCTGCACCAACTTGCATTCCCACCAACAGTGTAAGAGGGTTCCCCTTTCTCCACATCCTCTCCAACACACGTTGTTTCCTGTCTTGCTAATTGTGGCCTTTCTAACTGGTGTCAGGTGGTATCTCAATGTCGTTTTCATTTGAATCTCCCTGATGGCTAGTGATGATGAACATTTTGTCATGTGTCTGATAGCCATTTGTATGTCTTCGTTGGAGGAGTGTCTGCTCATATCTTCTGCCCATTTTTGGATATGATTATCTGTTTTGTGTGTGTTGAGTTTGAGAAGTTCTTTCTAGATCCTGGATCTCAACCTTTTGTCTGAACTGTCATTTACAAATATCTTCTCCCATTCCGTGGGTTGCCTTTTGATTGGTGGACTGTTCCCTTTGCTGTGCAGAAGCTTTTGATCTTGATGAAGTGCCAAAAGTTCATTTTCGCTTTTGTTTCCTTGGCCTTTGGAGACATATCTTGAAAGAAGTTGCTGTGGCTGATATCGAAGAGGTTACTGCCTATGTACTCCTCTAGGATTCTGAGAGAATCCTGTCTCACGTTGAGCTCCTTTATCGAGTTCGAGTTTATCATTGTGTATGGTGTAAGAGAATGGTCGAGTTTCATTCTTCTACATATCGCTGTCCAGTTTTCCCAGCACCATTGATTGAGGAGAATGTCTTTTGTTACATTGAATATTTTTTCCTGAATTCTCGATGATTATATCACAATAGAGTTGAGGGTCCATATCTAATCGGGATCGATGTGGGCAGAGCGCTCATGAAAATTGGCTGGCGTTGGATAACCATGGGGACCGCCTTGTTCCGCGTGGCCCAGGACCCTTTCTCGCTCGGGGTGTGTCGCAGCCACCCGAAAACGCGCCGAGACGACGGGGCCCGGCCGGGGGCCTCAGCGCCGGGGAGCTTGCTCCGAGCAGAGTTGATGGAGGGGCTGTGGTCGGGCATTCGTCTCCGCCTTGGAGGGAGGCCGGGCGCCCGGGAAGGGCTTGGCCTCTCTGGGGGAACAAATGGATCTGTCGCTCCACAGCTGTGTCGCAGCCACGAAACGGGCCGATGGCGCCAGGACGGTCGAGGACTCGTGGCGCGGGACTCAGGTTTCCCCATGGGGAGGCCCGCAGGCTCCGGCCCCTGGCAACGGAAGGGTGAGCAAGCAGGCCTGGACCGGGCCCGGCTTTCGGGGCTGGCCCGGCTCCAGCTGCCTGCGCCAAGGAGGGGAACACCAGAGTCTGAGGAGCGGGAGGCGTCGATTTGCCCACGCCAGACTCACGGAGCTCCTCCTGGAGGTGCCGGAACGCGACGAAACGCGATCCCGGACAGGGCCCCGGGGGGGGGGGCGGCCCTGCGGCCCTGTGGTGCCGGAAGCGTGTTCGCCGGGCGTTTTCCGGCCAATTCTCACGAGCGTTCTGCCCAAATCGGGATCGATTTGGGCAGAACGCTCGTGAGAATTGGCCGGCGTTGGGCAGCCCTGGTCAGCGCCCAGGACCGCGTGGAGCAGGGCCCTTTCTCGCTCGGGGCATGGCGCGGCCACCCGGAAAACGGGCCGCGACGATGGGGCGCGGCCGGCGGCCCCGGCGCCGGGGAGTTTTCCCCGAGCAGAGTGGATGGAGGCGCCGTGGCCGGGCGTTGCCTCCGCCGTGGCGGGCGGCCGGGGCGCCCCTGGAGGCGGCTGGCCTCTGTGGGGAAAGGGATTGATCTCTCACTCCGCGGCTAGGACGAAGCCGGGAAAGGTGCCGTTGTCGCCGGGACGGTCAGGGGACTCGTGGCGCGGGACTCATGGTTCCCCATGGGGAAGCCCCCAGGCTCAGGGCCCTGGCAACGGAAGGCTGAGCAAGCAGGCCCGGGCTCGGGCCCGGCTTTCCGGGCTGGCCCGGCCCCAGCTGCCGGCGCCAGGGAGGGGACCCCCGGAGGCTGAGGAGCGGGAGGCGTCGGCCTCCCCGGGACCCGCCTCCCGGAGCTCCTCCTGGCGGTGCCGGAACGCGACGACACGCGATCCCGGACAGGGCCCCGGGGGGGCGGGCCTGCGGCCCTCTGGTGCCCGAAGTGTGTTCGCCGGGCGTTTTCCGGCCAATTCTCACGAGCGTTCTGCCCAAATCGGGATCGATTTGGGCTGAACGCTCGTGAGAATTGGCCGGCGTTGGGCAGCCCTGGTCAGCGCCCAGGGCCGCGTGGAGCAGGGCCCTTTCTCGCTCGGGGCATGGCGCGGCCACCCGGAAAACGAGCCGCGACGATGGGGCGCGGCCGGCGGCCCTGGCGCCGGGGAGTTTTCCCCGAGCAGAGTGGATGGAGGCGCCATGGCCGGGCGTCCGCCTCCGCCGTGGCGGGCGGCCGGGGCGCCCGTGGAGGGGGCTGGCCTCTGTGGGGGAACGGTGTGATCTCTCACTCCACGGCTGGGACGAAGCCGCGAAAGGTGCCGTCGTCGCCGGGATGGTCGGGGGGACTCGTGGCGCGGGACTCAGGGTTCCCCATGCGGAGGACCCCAGGCTCAGGCCCCTGGCAACGGAAGGCTGAGCAAGCAGGCCCGGGCCCGGGCCCGGCTTTCGGGGCTGGCCCGGCCCCAGCGGCCGGCGCCAGGGAGTGGACCCCCGGAGGCTGAGGAGCGGGAGGCGTCGGCCTCCCCGGGGCCCGCCTCCCGGAGCTCCTCCTGGCGGTGCCGGAACGCGACGACACGCGATCCCGGACAGGGCCCCGGGGGGGCGGCCCTGCGGCCCTCTGGTGCCCGAAGTGTGTTCGCCGGGCGTTTTCCGGCCAATTCTCACGAGCGTTCTGCCCAAATCGGGATCGATTTGGGCAGAACGCTCGTGAGAATTGGCCGGCGTTGGGCAGCCCTGGTCAGCGCCCAGGGCCGCGTGGAGCAGGGCCCTTTCTCGCTCGGGGCATGGCGCGGCCACCCGGAAAACGAGCCGCGACGATGGGGCGCGGCCGGCGGCCCCGGTGCCGGGGAGTTTTCCCCGAGCAGAGTGGATGGAGGCGCCGTGGCCGGGCGTCCGCCTCCGCCGTGGCGGGCGGCCGGGGCGCCCGTGGAGGGGGCTGGCCTCTGTGGGGGAACGGAGTGATCTCTCACTCCACCGTTGGGACGATGCCGCAAAAGGTGCCGTCGTCACCGGGACGGTCGGGGGGACTCGTGGCGCGGGACTCAGGGTTCCCCATGCGGAGGCCCCCAGGCTCAGGCCCCTGGCAACGGAAGGCTGAGCAAGCAGGCCCGGGCCCGGGCCCGGCTTTCGGGGCTGGCCCGGCCCCAGCGGCCGGCGCCAGGGAGGGGACCCCCGGAGGCTGAGGAGCGGGAGGCGTCGGCCTCCTCGGGGCCCGCCTCCCGGAGCTCCTCCTGGCGGTGCCGGAACGCGACGACACGCGATCCCGGACAGGGCCCCGGGGGGGCGGCCCTGCGGCCCTCTGGTGCCCGAAGTGTGTTCGCCGGGCGTTTTCCGGCCAATTCTCACGAGCGTTCTGCCCAAATCGGGATCGATTTGGGCAGAACGCTCGTGAGAATTGGCCGGCGTTGGGCAGCCCTGGTCAGCGCCCAGGGCCGCGTGGAGCAGGGCCCTTTCTCGCTCGGGGCATGGCGCAGCCACCCGGAAAACGAGCTACGACGATGGGGCGCGGCCGGCGGCCCCGGCGCCGGGGAGTTTTCCCCGAGCAGAGTGGATGGAGGCGCCGTGGCCGGGCGTCCGCCTCCCCCGTGGCGGGCGGCCGGGGCGCCCGTGGAGGGGGCTGGCCTCTGTGGGGAAACGGTGTGATCTCTCACTCCACGGCTGGGACGAAGCCGCGAAAGGTGCCGTTGTCGCCGGGACGGTCGGGGGGACTCGTGGCGCGGGACTCTGTGTTCCCCATGCGGAGGCCCCCAGGCTCAGGCCCCTGGCAACGGAAGGCTGAGCAAGCAGGCCCGGGCCCGGGCCCGGCTTTCGGGGCTGGCCCGGCCCCAGCGGCCGGCGCCAGGGAGAGGACCCCCGGAGGCTGAGGAGCGGGAGGCTTCGGCCTCCCCGGTGCCCGCCTCCCGGAGCTCCTCCTGGCGGTGCCGGAACGCGAAGACACGCGATCCCGGACAGGGCCCCGGGGGGGCGGCCCTGCGGCCCTGTGGTTCCCGAAGTGTATTCGCCGGGCGTTTTCCGGCCAATTCTCACGAGCGTTCTGCCCAAATCGGGATCGATTTGGGCAGAAGGCTCGTGAGAATTGGCCGGCGTTGGGCAGCCCTGGTCAGCGCCCAGGGCCGCGTGGAGCAGGGCCCTTTCTCGCTTGGGGCATGGCGCGGCCACCCGGAAAACGAGCCGCGACGATGGGGCGCGGCCGACGGCCCCGGCGCCGGGGAGTTTTCCCCGAGCAGAGTGGATGGAGGCGCTGTGGCCGGGCGTCCGCCTCCGCCGTGGCGGGCGGCCGGGGCGCCCCTGGAGGGGGCTGGCCTCTGTGGGGAAACGGACTGGTCTCTCACTCCGCGGCTAGGACGAAGCCGCGAAAGGTGCCGTTGTCCCGGGACGGTCGGGGGGACTCGTGGCGCGGGACACAGGTTTCCCCATGCGGAGGCCCCCAGGCTTAGGCCCCTGGCAACGGAAGGCTGAGCAAGCAGGCCCGGGTCCGGGCCAGGCTTTCGGGGCTGGCCCGGCCCCAGCGGCCGGCGCCAGGGAGGGGACGCCCGGAGGCAGAGGAGCGGGAGGCGTCGGCCTCCCCGGGGCCCGCCTCCCGGAGCTCCTCCTGGCGGTGCCGGAAAGCGACGACACGCGATCCCGTACAGGGCCCCTGGGGGGCGGCCCTGGGGCCCTGTGGTGCCCGAAGTGTGTTCGCCGGGCGTTTTCCGGCCAATTCTCACGAGCGTTCTGCCCAAATCGGGATCGATTTGGGCAGAACGCTCGTGAGAATTGGCCGGCGTTGGGCAGCCCTGGTCAGCGCCCAGGGCCCTTTCTCGCTCGGGGCATGGCGCGGCCACCCGGGAAACGAGCCGCGACGAAGGGGCGCGGCCGTCGGCCCCGGCGCCGGGGAGTTTTCCCCGAGCAGAGTGGATTGAGGCGCCGTGGCCGGGCGTCCGCCTCCGCCGTGGCGGGCGGCCGGGGCGCCCGTGCAGGGGGCTGGCCTCTGTGGGGGAACGGAGTGATCTCTCACTCCACGGCTGGGACGATGCCGCGAAAGGTGCCGTTTTCGTCCGGACGATCGGGGGGACTCGTGGCGCGGGACACAGGGTTCCCCATGCGGAGGCCCCCAGTCTCAGGCCCCAGGGAACGGAAGGCTGAGCAAGCAGGCCCCGGCCCGGGCCCGGCTTTCGGGGCAGGCCCGGCCCCAGCGGACAGCGCTAGTGAGGGGACCCCCGGAGGCTGAGGAGCGGGAGGCGTCGGCCTCCCCTGGGCCCGCCTCCCGGAGCTCCTCCTGGCGGTGCCGGAACGCGACGACACGCGATCCCGGACAGTGCCACGGGGGGGGCGTCCCTGCGGGCCTCTGGTGCCCGAAGTGTGTTCTCCGGGCGTTTTCCGGCCAATTCTCAAGAGCGTTCTTCCCAAATCGGGATCGATTTGGGCAGAACGCTCGTGAGAATTGGCCGGCGTTGGGCAGCCCTGGTCAGCGCCCAGGGCCGCGTGGAGCAGGGCCCTTTCTCGCTCGGGGCATGGCTCGGCCACCCGGAAAACGAGCCGCGACGATGGGGCGCGGCCGGCGGCCCCGGCGCCGGGGAGATTTCCCCGAGCAGAGTGGATGGAGGCGCCGTGGCCGGGCGTCTGCCTCCGCCGTGGCGGGCGGCCGGGGCGCCCGTGGAGGGGGCTGGCCTCTGTGGGGGAACGGAGTGATCTCTCACTCCACGGCTGGGACGAAGCCGCGAATGGTGCCGTTGTCGCCGGGACGGTCGGGGAGACTCGTGGCGCGGGAATCAGGGTTTCCCATGCAGAGGCCGCCAGGCTCATTCCCCTGGCAACAGAAGGCCGAGCAAGCAGGCCCGGGCCCGGGCCCGGCTTTCGGGGCTGACCCAGCCCCAGCGGCCGGCGCCAGGGAGGGGACCCCCGGAGGCTGAGGAGCGGGAGGCGTCGGCCTCCCCGGGGCCCGCCTCCCGGAGCTCCTCCCGGCGGTGCCGGAACGCGACGACACGCGACCCCGGACAGGGCCCCGGGGGAGCGGCCCTGCGGCCCTCTGGTGCCCGACGTGTGTTCGCCGGGCGTTTTCCGGCCAATTCTCACGAGCGTTCTGCCCAAATCGGGATCGATTTTGGCAGAACGCTCGTGAGAATTGGCCGGCTTTGGGCAGCCCTGGTCAGCGCCCAGGGCCGCGTGGAGCAGGGCCCTATCTCGCTCGGGGCATGTCGCGGCCACCCGGAAAACGAGCCGCGACGATGGGGCACGGCCGGCGGCCCCGGCGCCGGGGAGTTTTCCCCGAGCAGAGTGGATGGAGGCGCCGTGGCCGGGCGTCCGCCTCCGCCGTGGCGGGCGGCCGGGGCGCCCCTGGAGGGGGCTGGCCTCTGTGGGGAAACGGACTGGTCTCTCACTCCGCGGTTAGGACGAAGCCGCGAAAGGTGCCGTTGTCGCCGGGACGGTCGGGGGAGTCGTGGAGCGGGACTCAGGGTTCCCCATGGGGAGGCCCCCAGGCTCAGGCCCCTGGCAACGGAAGGCTGAGCAAGGAGGCCCGGGCCCGGGCCCGGCTTTCGGGGCTGGCTCGGCCCCGGCGGCCGGCGCCAGGGAGGGGACCCCCGGAGGCTGAGGAGCGGGAGGCGTCGGCCTCCCCTGGGCCCGCCTCCCGGAGCTCCTCCTGGCGGTGCCGGAACGCGACAACACGCGATCCCGGACAGGGCCCCGGGGGGGCGGACCTGCGGCCCTGTGGTGCCCGAAGTGTTTTCGCCCGGCGTTTTCCGGCCAATTCTCACGAGCGTTCAGCCCAAATCGGGATCGATTTGGGCAGAACGCTCGTGAGAATTGGCCGGCGTTGGGCAGCCCTGGTCAGCGCCCAGGGCCCTTTCTCGCTCGGGGCATGGCGCGGCCACCCGGGAAACGAGCCGCGACGAAGGGGCGCGGCCGGCGGCCCCGGCGCCGGGGAGTTTTCCCCGAGCAGAGTGGATGGAGGCGCCGTGGCCGGGCGTCCGCCTCCGCCGTCGCGGGCGGCCGGGGCGCCCGTGCAGGGGGCTGGCCTCTGTGGGGGAACGGAGTGATCTCTCACTCCACGGCTGGGACGAAGCCGCGAAAGGTGCCGTTTTCGCCCGGACGATCGGGGGGACTCGTGGCGCGGGACACAGGGTTCCCCATGCGGAGGCCCCCAGTCTCAGGCCCCAGGGAACGGAAGGCTGAGCAAGCAGGCCCGGGCCCGGGCCCGGCTTTCGGGGCAGGCCCGGCCCCAGCGGACAGCGCTAGTGAGGGGACCCCCGGAGGCTGAGGAGCGGGAGGCATCGGCCTCCCCTGGGCCCGCCTCCCGGAGCTCCTCCTGGCGGTGCCGGAACGCGAAGACACGCGATCCCGGACAGGGCCACGGGGGGGGCGTCCCTGCGGGCCTCTGGTGCCCGAAGTGTGTTCTCCGGGCGTTTTCCGGCCAATTCTCAAGAGCGTTCTTCCCAAATCGGGATCGATTTGGGCAGAACGCTCGTGAGAATTGACCGGCGTTGGGCAGCCCTGGTCAGCGCCCAGGGCCGCGTGGAGCAGGGCCCTTTCTCGCTCGGGGCATGGCGCGGCCACCCGGAAAACGAGCCGCGACGATGGGGCGCGGCCGGCGGCCCCGGCGCCGGGGAGATTTCCCCGAGCAGAGTGGATGGAGGCGCCGTGGCCGGGCGTCCGCCTCCGCCGTGGCGGGCGGCCGGGGCGCCCGTGGAGAGGGCTGGCCTCTGTGGGGGAACGGAGTGATCTCTCACTCCACGGCTGGGACGAAGCCGCGAATGGTGCCGTTGTCGCCGGGACGGTCGGGGAGACTCGTGGCGCGGGACTCAGGGTTTCCCATGCAGAGGCCGCCAGGCTCATTCCCCTGGCAACAGAAGGCCGAGCAAGCAGGCCCGGGCCCGGGCCCGGCTTTCGGGGCTGACCCAGCCCCAGCGGCCGGCGCCAGGGAGGGGACCCCCGGAGGCTGAGGAGCGGGAGGCGTCGGCCTCCCCGGGGCCCGCCTCCCGGAGCTCCTCCCGGCGGTGCCGGAACGCGACGACACGCGACCCCGGACAGGGCCCCGGGGGAGCGGCCGTGCGGCCCTCTGGTGCCCGAAGTGTGTTCGCCGGGCGTTTTCCGGCCAATTCTCACGAGCGTTCTGCCCAAATCGGGATCGATTTTGGCAGAACGCTCGTGAGAATTGGCCGGCTTTGGGCAGCCCTGGTCAGCGCCCAGGGCCGCGTGGAGCAGGGCCCTATCTCGCTCGGGGCATGTCGCGGCCACCCGGAAAACGAGCCGCGACGATGTGGCGCGGCCGGCGGCCCAGGCGCCGGGGAGTTTTCCCCGAGCAGAGTGGATGGAGGCGCCGTGGCCGGGCGTCCGCCTCCGCCGTGGCTGGTGGCCGGGGCGCCCGTGGAGGGTGCTGGCCTCTGTGGGGGAACGGAATGATCTCTCACTCCACGGCTGGGACGAAGCCGCGAAAGGTGCCGTTGTCGCCGGGACGGTCGGGGGGGACTCGTGGCGCGGGAATCAGGGTTCCCCATGCGGAGGCCCCCAGGCTCAGGCCCCTGGCAACGGAAGGCTGAGCAAGCAGGCCCGGGCCCGGGCCCGGCTTTCGGGGCTGTCCCGGCCCCGGTGGCCGGCGCCAGTGAGGTGACCCCCGGAGGCTGTGGAGCGGGAGGCGTCGGCCTCCCCGGGGCCCGCCTCCCGGAGCTCCTCCTGGCGGTGCCAGAACGCGACGACACGCGATCCCGGAGAGGGCCCCGGGGGGGCGGCCCTGCGGCCCTGTGGTGCCCGAAGTGTGTTCACCGGGCGTTTTCCGGCCAATTCTCACGAGCGTTCTGCCCAAATCGGAATCGATTTGGGCAGAACGCTCGTGAGAATTGGCCGGCGTTGGGCAGCCCTGGTCAGCGCCCAGTGCCGCGTGGAGCAGGGCCCTTTCTCGCTAGGGGCATGGCGCGGCCACCCGGAAAACGAGCCGCGACGATGGGGCGCGGCCGGCGGCCCCGGCGCCGGGGAGTTTTCCCCGGGCAGAGTGGATGGAGGCGCCGTGGCAGGGCGTCCGCCTAGGCCGTGGCGGGCGGCCGGGGCGCCCGTGGAGGGGGCTGGCCTCTGTGGGGGAACGGAGTGATCTCTCATTCCACGGCTGGGACGAAGCCGCGAAAGGTGCCGTTGTCGCCGGGACGGTCGGGGGGACTCGTGGCGCGGGACTCAGGGTTCCCCATGCGGAGGCCCCCAGGCTCAGGCCCCTGGCAACGGAAGGCTGAGCAAGCAGGCCCGGGCCCGGGCCCGGCTTTCGGGGCTGGCCCGGCCCCAGCGGCCGGCGCCAGGGAGGGGACCCCCGGAGGCTGAGGATTGGGAGGCGTCGGCCTCCCCGGGGCCCGCCTCCCGGAGCTCCTCCTGGCGGTGCCGGAACGCGCCGACACGCGATCCCGGACAGGGCCCCGGGGGGGCGGCCCTGCGGCCCTCTGGTGCCCGAAGTGTGTTCGCCGGGCGTTTTCCGGCCAATTCTCACGAGCGTTCTGCCCAAATCGGGATCGATTTGGGCAGAACGCTCGTGAGAATTGGCCGGCGTTAGGCAGCCCTGGTCAGCGCCCAGGGCCGCGTGGAGCAGGGCCCTTTCTCGCTCGGGGCATGGCGCGTCCACCCGGAAAACGAGCCGCGACGATGGGGCGCGGCCGGCGGCCCCGGCGCCGGGGAGTTTTCCCCGAGCAGAGTGGATGGAGGCGCCGTGGCCGGGCGTCCGCCTCCGCCGTGGCGGGCGGCCGGGGCGCCAGTGGAGGGGGCTGGCCTCTGTGGGGGAACGGAGTGATCTCTCACTCCACGGCTGGGACGAAGCCGCGAAAGGTGCCGTGGTCGCCGGGACGGTCGGGGGGACTCGTGGCGCGGGACTCAGGGTTCCCCATGCGGAGGCCCCCAGGCTCAGGCCCCTGGGAACGGAAGGCTGAGCAAGCAGGCCCGGGCCCGGGCCCGGCTTTCGGGGCTGGCCCGGCCCCAGCGGCCGGCGCCAGTGAGGGGACCCCCGGAGGCTGAGGAGCGGGAGGCGTCGGCCTCCCCGGGGCCCGCCTCCCGGAGCTCCTCCTGGCGGTGCCGGAACGCGCCGACACGCGATCCCGGACAGGGCCCCGGGGGGGCGGCCCTGCGGCCCTCTGGTGCCCGAAGTGTGTTCGCCGGGCGTTTTCCGGCCAATTCTCACGAGCGCTCTGCCCAAATCGGGATCGATTTGGGCAGAACGCTCGTGAGAATTGGCCGGCGTTGGGCAGCCCTGGTCAGCGCCCAGGGCCGCGTGGAGCAGGGCCCTTTCTCGCTCGGGGCATGGCGCGGCCACCCGGAAAACGAGCCGCGACGATGGGGCGCGGCCGGGGGCCCCGGCGCCGGGGAGTTTAACCCGAGCAGAGTGGATGGAGGCGCCGTGGCCGGGCGTCCGCCTCCGCCGTGGCGGGCGGCCCGGGCGCCCGTGGAGGGGGCTGGCCTCTGTGGGGGAACGGAGTGATCTCTCACTCCACGGCTGGGACGAAGCCGCGAAAGGTGCCGTGGTCGCCGGGACGGTCGGGGGGACTCGTGGCGCGGGACTCAGGGTTCCCCATGCGGAGGCCCCCAGGCTCAGGCCCCTGGCAACGGAAGGCTGAGCAAGCAGGCCCGGGCCCGGGCCCGGCTTTCGGGGCTGGCCCGGCCCCAGCGGCCGGCGCCATGGAGGGGACCCCCGTAGGCTGAGGAGCGGGAGGCGTCGGCCTCCCCGGGGCCCGCCTCCCGGAGCTCCTCCTGGCGGTGCCGGAACGCGCCGACATGCGATCCCGGACAGGGCCCCGGGGGGGCGGCCCTGCGGCCCTCTGGTGCCCGAAGTGTGTTCGCCGGGCGTTTTCCGGCCAATTCTCACGAGCGTTCTGCCCAAATCGGGATCGATTTGGGCAGAACGCTCGTGAGAATTGGCCGGCGTTGGGCAGCCCTGGTCAGCGCCCAGGGCCGCGTGGAGCAGGGCCCTTTCTCGCTCGGGGCATGGCGCGGCCACCCGGAAAACGAGCCGCGACGATGGGGCGCGGCCGGCGGCCCCGGCGCCGGGGAGTTTTCCCCGAGCAGAGTGGATGGAGGCGCTGTGGCCGGGCGTCGGCCTCCGCCGTGGCGGGCGGCCGGGGCGCCCGTGGAGGGGGCTGGCCTCTGTGGGGGAACGGAGTGATCTCTCACTCCACGGCTGGGACGAAGCCGCGAAAGGTGCCGTGGTCGCCGGGACGGTCGGGGGGACTCGTGGCGCGGGACTCAGGGTTCCCCATGCGGAGGCCCCCAGGCTCAGGCCCCTGGCAACGGAAGGCTGAGCAAGCAGGCCCGGGCCCGGGCCCGGCTTTCGGGGCTGGCCCGGCCCCAGCGGCCGGCGCCAGGGAGGGGACCCCCGGAGGCTGAGGAGCGGGAGGCGTCGACCTCCCCGGGGCCCGCCTCCCGGAGCTCCTCCTGGCGATGCCGGAACGCGCCGACACGCGATCCCGGACAGGGCCCCGGGGGGGCGGCCCTGCGGCCCTCTGGTGCCCGAAGTGTGTTCGCCGGGCGTTTTCCGGCCAATTCTCACGAGCGTTCTGCCCAAATCGGGATCGATTTGGGCAGAACGCTCGTGAGAATTGGCCGGCGTTGGGCAGCCCTGGTCAGCGCCCAGGGCCGCGTGGAGCAGGGCCCTTTCTCGCTCGGGGCATGGCGCGGCCACCCGGAAAACGAGCCGCGACGATGGGGCGCGGCCGGCGGCCCCGGCGCCGGGGAGTTTTCCCCGAGCAGAGTGGATGGAGGCGCCGTGGCCGGGCGTCCGCCTCCGCCGTGGCGGGCGGCCGGGGCGCCCGTGGAGGGGACTGGCCTCTGTGGGGGAACGGAGTGATCTCTCACTCCACGGCTGGGACGAAGCCGCGAAAGGTGCCGTTGTCCCCGGGACGGTCGGGGGTCTCGTGGCGCGGGACTCAGGGTTCCCCATGCGGAGGCCCCCAGGCTCAGGCCCCTGGCAACGGAAGGCTGAGCAAGCAGGCCCGGGCCCGGGACCCGCTTTCGGGGCTGGCCCGGCCCCAGCGGCCGGCGCCAGGGAGGGGACCCCCGGAGGCTGAGGAGCGGGAGGCGTCGGCCTCCCCGGGGCCCGCCTCCCGGAGCTCCTCCTGGCGGTGCCGGAACGCGCCGACACGCGATCCCGGACAGGGCCCCGGGGGGGCGGCCCTGCGGCCCTCTGGTGCCCGAAGTGTGTTCGCCGGGCGTTTTCCGGCCAATTCTCACGAGCGTTCTGCCCAAATCGGGATCGATTTGGGCAGAACGCTCGTGAGAATTGGCCGGCGTTGGGCAGCCCTGGTCAGCGCCCAGGGCCGCGTGGAGCAGGGCCCTTTCTCGCTCGGGGCATGGCGCGGCCACCCGGAAAACGAGCCGCGACGATGGGGCGCGGCCGGCGGCCCCGGCGCCGGGGAGTTTTCCCCGAGCAGAGTGGATGGAGGCGCCGTGGCCGGGCGTCCGCCTCCGCCGTGGCGGGCGGCCGGGGCGCCCGTGGAGGGGGCTGGACTCTGTGGGGGAACGGAGTGATCTCTCACTCCACGGCTGGGACGAAGCCGCGAAAGGTGCCGTGGTCGCCGGGACGGTCGGGGGGACTCGTGGCGCGGGACTCAGGGTTCCCCATGCGGAGGCCCCCAGGCTCAGGCCCCTGGCAACGGAAGGCTGAGCAAGCAGGCCCGGGCCCGGGCCCGGCTTTCGGGGCTGGCCCGGCCCCAGCGGCCGGCGCCATGGAGGGGACCCCCGTAGGCTGAGGAGCGGGAGGCGTCGGCCTCCCCGGGGCCCGCCTCCCGGAGCTCCTCCTGGCGGTGCCGGAACGCGCCGACACGCGATCCCGGACAGGGCCCCGGGGGGGCGGCCCTGCGGCCCTCTGGTGCCCGAAGTGTGTTCGCCGGGCGTTTTCCGGCCAATTCTCACGAGCGTTCTGCCCAAATCGGGATCGATTTGGGCAGAACGCTCGTGAGAATTGGCCGGCGTTGGGCAGCCCTGGTCAGCGCCCAGGGCCGCGTGGAGCAGGGCCCTTTCTCGCTCGGGGCATGGCGCGGCCACCCGGAAAACGAGCCGCGACGATGGGGCGCGGCCGGCGGCCCCGGCGCCGGGGAGTTTTCCCCGAGCAGAGTGGATGGAGGCGCTGTGGCCGGGCGTCGGCCTCCGCCGTGGCGGGCGGCCGGGGCGCCCATGGAGGGGGCTGGCCTCTGTGGGGAATCGGACTGGTCTCTCACTCCGCGGCTAGGACGAAGCCGCGAAAGGTGCCGTTGTCGCTGGGACGGTCGGGGGACTCGTGGCGCGGGACTCAGGGTTCCCCATGGGGAGTCCTCCAGGCTCAGGACCCTGGCAACGGAAGGCTGAGCAAGCAGGCCCGGGCCCGGGCCCGGCTCTCGGGGCTGGCCCGGCCCCAGCTGCCGGCGCCAGGGAGGGGACCCCCGGAGGCTGAGGAGCGGGAGGCCTCGGCCTCCCCGCGTCACGCCTCCCGGAGCTCCTCCTGGCGGTGCCGGAACGCGACGACACGCGATCCCGGTCAGGACACCGGGGGGGGGCCGCCCTGCGGCCCTGTGGTGCGCGAAGTGTGTTCGCTGGGCGTTTTCCGGCCAATTCTCACGAGCGTTCTGCCCAAATGGGGATCGATTTGGGCAGAACGCTCGTGAGAATTGGCCGGCGTTGGGCAGCCCTGGTCAGCGCCCAGTTCCGCGTGGAGCAGGGCCCTTTCTCGCTCGGGGCATGTCGCGGCCACCCGGAAAACGAGCCGCGACGATGGGGCGCGGCCGGCAGCCGCGGCGCCGGGGAGTTTTCCCCGAGCAGAGTGGATGGAGGCGCCGTGGCCGGGCGTCCGCCTCCGCCGTGGCGGGCGGCCGAGGCGCCCCTGGAGGGGGCTGGCCTCTGTGGGGAAACGGACTGGTCTCTCACTCCGCGGCTAGGACGAAGCCGCGAAAGGTGCCGTTGTCGCCGGGACGGTCGGGGGACTCGTGGCGCGGGACTCAGGGTTCCCCATGGGGAGGCCCCCAGGCTCAGGCCCCTGGCAACGGAAGGCTGAGCAAGCAGGCCCGGGCCCGGGCCCGGGTTTCGGGGCTGGCCCGGCCCCAGCTCCCGGCGCCAGGGAGGGGACCCCCGGAGGCTGAGGAGCGGGAGGCGTCGGCCTCCCCGCGGCACGCCTCCCGGAGCTCCTCCTGGCGGTGCCGGAACGCGACGACACGCGATCCCGGACAGGGCCCCGGGGGGGGCCGCCCTGCGGCCCTGTGGTGCCCGAAGTGTGTTCGCCGGGCGTTTTCCGGCCAATTCTCACGAGCATTCTGCCCAAATCGGGATCGATTTGGGCAAAACGCTCGTGAGAATTGGCCGGCGTTGGGCAGCCCTGGTCAGCGCCCAGTTCCGCGTGGAGCAGGGCCCTTTCTCGCTCGGGGCATGTCGCGGCCACCCGGAAAACGAGCCGCGACGTTGGGCGCGGCCGGCAGCCGCGGCGCCGGGGAGTTTTCCCCGAGCAGAGTGGATGGAGGCGCCGTGGCCGGGCGTCCGCCTCTGCCGTGGCGGGCGGCCGGGGCGCCCCTGGAGGGGGCTGGCCTCTGTGGGGAAACGGACTGGTCTCTCGCTACGCGGCTAGGACGAAGCCGCGAAAGGTGCCGTTGTCGCCGGGGCGGTCGGGGGACTCGTGGCGCGGGACTCATGGTTCCCCATGGGGAGGCCCCCAGGCTCAGGCCCCTGGCAACGGAAGGCTGAGCAAGCAGGCCCGGGCCCGGGCCCGGCTTTCGGGGCTGGCCCGGCCCCAGCTGCCAGCGCCAGGGAGGGGACCCCCGGAGGCTGAGGAGCGGGAGGTGTCGGCCTCCCCGCGGCACGCCTCCCGGAGCTCCTGCTGGCGGTGCCGGAACGCGACGACACGCGATCCCGGACAGGGCCCCGGGGGGGGCCGCCCTGCGGCCCTGTGGTGCCTGAAGTGTGTTCGCCGGGCCTTTTCCGGCCAATTCTCACGAGCGTTCTGCCCAAATCGGGATCGATTTGGGCAGAACGCTCGTGAGAATTGGCCGGCGTTGGGCAGCCCTGGTCAGCGCCCAGTTCCGCGTGGAGCAGGGCCCTTTCTCGCTCGGGGCATGTCGCGGCCACCCGGAAAACGACCCGCGACGATGGGGCGCGGCCGGCAGCCGCGGCGCCGGGGAGTTTTCCCCGAGCAGAGTGGATGGAGGCGCCGTGGCCGGGCGTCCGCCTCCGCCGTGGCGGGCGGCCGGGGCGCCCCTGGAGGGGGCTGGCCTCTGTGGGGAAACGGACTGGTCTCTCACTCCGCGGCTAGGACGAAGCCGCGAAAGGTGCCGTTGTGGCCGGGACGGTCGGGGGACTCGTGGCGCGGGACTCAGGTTTCCCCATGGGGAGGCCCCCAGGCTCAGGCCCCTGGCAACGGAAGGCTGAGCAAGCAGGCCCGGGCCCGGGCCCGGCTTTCGGGGCTGGCCCGGCCCCAGCTGCCGGCGCCAGGGAGGGGACCCCCGGAGGCTGAGGAGCGGGAGGCGTCGGCCTCCCCGCGGCACGCCTCCTGGAGCTCCTCCTGGCGGTGCCGGAACGCGACGACACGCGATCCCGGACAGGGCCCCGGGGGGGGCCGCCCTGCGGCCCTGTGGTGCCCGAAGTGTGTTCGCCGGGCCTTTTCCGGCCAATTCTCACGAGCGTTCTGCCCAAATCGGGACCGATTTGGGCAGAACGCTCGTGAGAATTGGCCGGCGTTGGGCAGCCCTGGTCAGCGCCCAGTTCCGCGTGGAGCACGGCCGTTTCTCGCTCGGGGCATGGCGCGGCCACCCGGAAAACGAGCCGCCACGATGGGGCGCGGCGGGCAGCCGCGGCGCCGGGGAGTTTTCCCCGAGCAGAGTGGATGGAGGCGCAGTGGCCGGGCGTCCGCCTCTACCGTGGCGGGCGGCCGGGGCGCCCCTGGAGGGGGCTGGCCTCTGTGGGGGAACGGAGTGATCTCTCACTCCACGGCTGGGACGAAGCCGCGAAAGGTGCCGTTGTCGCCGGGACGGTCGGGGGACTCGTGGCGCGGGACTCAGGGTTCCCCATGGGGAGGCCCCCAGGCTCAGGCCCCTGGCAACGGAAGGCTGAGCAAGCAGGCCCGGGCCCGGGCCCGGCTTTCGGGGCTGGCCCGGCCCCAGCTGCCGGCGCCAGGGAGGGGACCCCGGGAGGCTTAGGAGCGGGAGGCGTCGGCCTCCCCGGGGCCCGCCTCCCGGAGCTCCTCCTGGCGGTGCCGGAACGCGACGACACGCGATCCCGGACAGGGCCCCGGGGGGGCGGCCCTACGGCCCTGTGGTGCCCGAAGTGTGTTCGCCGGGCGTTTTCCGGCCAATTCTCACGAGCGTTCTGCCCAAATCGGGATCGATTTGGGCAGAACGCTCGTGAGAATTGGCCGGCGTTGGGCAGCCCTGGTCAGCGCCCAGTTCCGCGTGGAGCAGGGCCCTTTCTCGCTCGGGGCATGTCGCGGCCACCCGGAAAACGAGCCGCGACGATGGGGCGCGGCCGGCAGCCGCGGCGCCGGGGAGTTTTCCCCGAGCAGAGTGGATGGAGGCGCCGTGGCCGGTCGTCCGCCTCCGCCGTGGCGGGCGGCCGGGGCGCCCATGGAGGGGGCTGGCCTCTGTGGTGAAACGGACTGGTCTCTCACTCCGCGGCTAGGACGAAACCGCGAAAGGTGCCGTTGTCGCCGGGACGGTCGGGGGACTCGTGGCACGGGACTCAGGGTTCCCCATGGGGAGGCCTCCAGGCTCAGGACCCTGGCAACGGAAGGCTGAGCAAGCAGGCCCGGGCCCGGGCCCGGCTCTCGGGGCTGGCCCGGCCCCAGCTGCCGGCGCCAGGGAGGGGACCCACGGAGGCTGAGGAGCGGGAGGCGTCGGCCTCCCCGCGGCACGCCTCCCGGAGCTCCTCCTGGCGGTGCCGGAACGCGACGACACGCGATCCCGGACAGGGCCCCGGGGGTGCCGCCCTGCGGCCCTGTGGTGCCCGAACTGTGTTCGCCGGGCGTTTTCCGGCCAATTCTCACGAGCGTTCTGCCCAAATCGGGATCGATTTGGGCAGAACGCTCGTGAGAATTGGCCGGCGTTGGGCAGCCCTGGTCAGCGCCCAGTTCCGCGTGGAGCAGGGCCCTTTCTCGCTCGGGGCATGTCGCGGCCACCCGGAAAACGAGCCGCGACGATGGGGCGCGGCCGGCAGCCGTGGCGCCGGGGAGTTTTCCCCGAGCAGAGTGGATGGAGGCGCCGTGGCCGGGCGTCCGCCTCTGCCGTGGCGGGCGGCCGGGGCGCCCCTGGAGGGGGCTGGCCTCTGTGGGGAAACGGACTGGTCTCTCGCTCCACGGCTAGGACGAAGCCGCGAAAGGTGCCGTTGTCGCCGGGACGGTCGGGGGACTCGTGGCGCGGGACTCAGGGTTCCCCATGGGGAGGCCCCCAGGCTCAGGCCCCTGGCAACGGAAGGATGAGCAAGCAGGCCCGGGCCCGGGCCCGGCTCTCGGGGCTGGCCCGGCCCCAGCTCCCGGCGCCAGGGAGGGGACCCCCGGAGGCTGAGGAGCGGGAGGCTTCGGCCTCCCCGCGGCAAGCCTCCCGGAGCTCCTCCTGGCGGTGCCGGAATGCGACGACACGCGATCCCGGACAGGGCCCCGGGGGGGGCCGCCCTGCGGCCCTGTGGTGCCCGAAGTGTGTTCGCCGGGCGTTTTCCGGCCAATTCTCACGAGCGTTCTGCCCAAATCGGGATCGATTTGGGCAGAACACTCGTGAGAATTGGCCGGCGTTGGGCAGCCCTGGTCAGCGCCCAGATCCGCGTGGAGCAGGGCCCTTTCTCGCTCGGGGCATGTCGCGGCCACCCGGAAAACGAGCCGCGACGATGGGGCGCGGCCGGCAGCCGCGGCGCCGGGGAGTTTTCCCCGAGCAGAGTGGATGGAGGCGCCGTGGCCGGGCGTCCGCCTCCGCCGTGGCGGGCGGCCGGGGCGCCCCTGGAGGGGGCTGGCCTCTGTGGGGAAACGGACTGGTCTCTCACTCCGCGGCTAGGACGAAGCCGCGAAAGGTGCCGTTGTGGCCGGGACGGTCGGGGGACTCGTGGCGCGGGACTCAGGTTTCCCCATGGGGAGGCCCCCAGGCTCAGGCCCCTGGCAACGGAAGGCTGAGCAAGCAGGTCCGGGCCCGGGCCCGGCTTTCGGGGCTGGCCCGGCCCCAGCTGCCGGCGCCAGGGAGGGGACCCCCGGAGGCTGAGGAGCGGGAGGCGTCGGACTCCCCGCGGCACGCCTCCCGGAGCTCCTCCTGGCGGTGCCGGAACGCGACGACACGCGATCCCGGACAGGGCCCCGGGGGGGGCCGCCCTGCGGCCCTGTGGTGCCCGAAGTGTGTTCGCCGGGCCTTTTCCGGCCAATTCTCACGAGCGTTCTGCCCAAATCGGGATCGATTTGGGCAGAACGCTCGTGAGAATTGGCCGGCGTTGGGCAGCCCTGGTCAGCGCCCAGTTCCGCGTGGAGCAGGGCCCTTTCTCGCTCGGGGCATGTCGCGGCCACCCGGAAAACGAGCCGCGACGATGGGGCGCGGCCGGCAGCCGCGGCGCCGGGGAGTTTTCCCCGAGCAGAGTGGATGGAGGCGCCGTGGCCGGGCGTCCGCCTCCGCCGTGGCGGGCGGACGGGGCGCCCATGGAGGGGGCTGGCCTCTGTGGGGAAACGGACTGGTCTCTCACTCCGCGGCTAGGACGAAGCCGCGAAAGGTGCCGTTGTCGCCGGGACGGTCGGGGGACTCGTGGCGCGGGACTCAGGGTTCCCCATGGGGAGGCCTCCAGGCTCAGGACCCTGGCAACGGAAGGCTGAGCAAGCAGGCCCGGGCCCGGGCCCGGCTCTCGGGGCTGGCCCGGCCCCAGCTGCCGGCGCCAGGGAGGGGACCCCCGGAGGCTGAGGAGCGGGAGGCCTCGGCCTCCCCGCGTCACACCTCCCGGAGCTCCTCCTGGCGGTGCCGGAACGCGACGACACGCGATCCCGGTCAGGGCCCCGGGGGGGGCCGCCCTGCGGCCCTGTGGTGCGCGAAGTGTGTTCGCTGGGCGTTTTCCGGCCAATTCTCACGAGCGTTCTGCCCAAATCGGGATCGATTTGGGCAGAACGCTCGTGAGAATTGGCCGGCGTTGGGCAGCCCTGGTCAGCGCCCAGTTCCGCGTGGAACAGGGCCCTTTCTCGCTCGGGGCATGTCGCGGCCACCCGGAAAACGAGCCGCGACGATGGGGAGCGGCCGGCAGCCGTGGCGCCGGTGAGTTTTCCCCGAGCAGAGTGGATGGAGGCGCCGTGGCCGGGCGTCCGCCTCCGCCGTGGCGGGCGGCCGGGGCGCCCCTGGAGGGGGCTGGCCTCTGTGGGGAAACGGACTGGTCTCTCGCTCCACGGCTAGGACGAAGCCGCGAAAGTTGCCGTTGTCGCCGGGACGGTCGGGGGACTCGTGGCGCGGGACTCAGGGTTCCCCATGGGGAGGCCCCCAGGCTCAGGCCCCTGGCAACGGAAGGCTGAGCAAGCAGGCCCGGGCCCGGGCCCGGGTTTCGGGGCTGGCCCGGCCCCAGCTCCCGGCGCCAGGGAGGGGACCCCCGGAGGCTGAGGAGCGGGAGGCTTCGGCCTCCCCGCGGCACGCCTCCCGGAGCTCCTCCTGGCGGTGCCGGAACGCGACGACACGCGATCCCGGACAGGGCCCCGGGGGGGGCCGCCCTGCGGCCCTGTGGCGCCCGAAGTGTGTTCGCCGGGCGTTTTCCGGCCAATTCTCACGAGCGTTCTGCCCAAATCGGGATCGATTTGGGCAGAACGCTCGTGAGAATTGGCCGGCGTTGGGCAGCCCTGGTCAGCGCCCAGTTCCGCGTGGAGCAGGGCCCTTTCTCGCTCGGGGCATGTCGCGGCCACCCGGAAAACGAGCCGCGACGATGGGGCGCGGCCGGCAGCCGCGGCGCCGGGGAGTTTTCCCCGAGCAGAGTGGATGGAGGCGCCGTGGCCGGGCGTCCGCCTCCGCCGTGGCGGGCGGCCGGGGCGCCCCTGGAGGGGGCTGGCCTCTGTGGGGAAACGGACTGGTCTCTCACTCCGCGGCTAGGACGAAGCCGCGAAAGGTGCCGTTGTCGCCGGGACGGTCGGGGGACTCGTGGCGCGGGACTCAGGGTTCCCCATGGGGAGGCCCCCAGGCTCAGGCCCCTGGCAACGGAAGGCTGAGCAAGCAGGCCCGGGCCCGGGCCCGGGTTTCAGGGCTGGCCCGGCCCCAGCTCCCGGCGCCAGGGAGGGGACCCGCGGAGGCTGAGGAGCGGGAGGCGTCGGCCTCCCCGCGGCACGCCTCCCGGAGTTCCTCCTGGCGGTGCCGGAACGCGACGACACGCGATCCCGGACAGGGCCCCGGGGGGGGCCGCCCTGCGGCCCTGTGGTGCCGGAAGTGTGTTCGCCGGGCGTTTTCCGGCCAATTCTCACGAGCATTCTGCCCAAATCGGGATCGATTTGGGCAGAACGCTCGTGAGAATTGGCCGGCGTTGGGCAGCCCTGGTCAGCGCCCAGTTCCGCGTGGAGCAGGGCCCTTTCTCGCTCGGGGCATGTCGCGGCCACCCGGAAAACGAGCCGCGACGTTGGGCGCGGCCGGCAGCCGCGGCGCCGGGGAGTTTTCCCCGAGCAGAGTGGATGGAGGCGCCGTGGCCGGGCGTCCGCCTCTGCCGTGGCGGGCGGCCGGGGCGCCCCTGGAGGGGGCTGGCCTCTGTGGGGAAACGGACTGGTCTCTCGCTACGCGGCTAGGACGAAGCCGCGAAAGGTGCCGTTGTCGCCGGGACGGTCGGGGGACTCGTGGCGCGGGACTCATGGTTCCCCATGGGGAGGCCCCCAGGCTCAGGCCCCTGGCAACGGAAGGCTGAGCAAGCAGGCCCGGGCCCGGGCCCGGCTTTCGGGGCTGGCCCGGCCCCAGCTGCCAGCGCCAGGGAGGGGACCCCCGGAGGCTGAGGAGCGGGAGGTGTCGGCCTCCCCGCGGCACGCCTCCCGGAGCTCCTCCTGGCGGTGCCGGAACGCGACGACACGCGATCCCGGACAGGGCCCCGGGGGGGGCCGCCCTGCGGCCCTGTGGTGCCTGAAGTGTGTTCGCCGGGCCTTTTCCGGCCAATTCTCACGAGCGTTCTGCCCAAATCGGGATCGATTTGGGCAGAACGCTCGTGAGAATTGGCCGGCGTTGGGCAGCCCTGGTCAGCGCCCAGTTCCGCGTGGAGCAGGGCCCTTTCTCGCTCGGGGCATGTCGCGGCCACCCGGAAAACGACCCGCGACGATGGGGCGCGGCCGGCAGCCGCGGCGCCGGGGAGTTTTCCCCGAGCAGAGTGGATGGAGGCGCCGTGGCCGGGCGTCCGCCTCCGCCGTGGCGGGCGGCCGGGGCGCCCCTGGAGGGGGCTGGCCTCTGTGGGGAAACGGACTGGTCTCTCACTCCGCGGCTAGGACGAAGCCGCGAAAGGTGCCGTTGTGGCCGGGACGGTCGGGGGACTCGTGGCGCGGGACTCAGGTTTCCCCATGGGGAGGCCCCCAGGCTCAGGCCCCTGGCAACGGAAGGCTGAGCAAGCAGGCCCGGGCCCGGGCCCGGCTTTCGGGGCTGGCCCGGCCCCAGCTGCCGGCGCCAGGGAGGGGACCCCCGGAGGCTGAGGAGCGGGAGGCGTCGGCCTCCCCGCGGCACGCCTCCTGGAGCTCCTCCTGGCGGTGCCCGAACGCGACGACACGCGATCCCGGACAGGGCCCCGGGGGGGGCCGCCCTGCGGCCCTGTGGTGCCCGAAGTGTGTTCGCCGGGCCTTTTCCGGCCAATTCTCACGAGCGTTCTGCCCAAATCGGGACCGATTTGGGCAGAACGCTCGTGAGAATTGGCCGGCGTTGGGCAGCCCTGGTCAGCGCCCAGTTCCGCGTGGAGCACGGCCGTTTCTCGCTCGGGGCATGGCGCGGCCACCCGGAAAACGAGCCGCGACGATGGGGCGCGGCGGGCAGCCGCGGCGCCGGGGAGTTTTCCCCGAGCAGAGTGGATGGAGGCGCAGTGGCCGGGCGTCCGCCTCTACAGTGGCGGGCGGCCGGGGCGCCCCTGGAGGGGGCTGGCCTCTGTGGGGGAACGGAATGATCTCTCACTCCACGGCTGGGACGAAGCCGCGAAAGGTGCCGTTGTCGCCGGGACGGTCGGGGGACTCGTGGCGCGGGACTCAGGGTTCCCCATGGGGAGGCCCCCAGGCTCAGGCCCCTGGCAACGGAAGGCTGAGCAAGCAGGCCCGGGCCCGGGCCCGGCTTTCGGGGCTGGCCCGGCCCCAGCTGCCGGCGCCAGGGAGGGGACCCCGGGAGGCTGAGGAGCGGGAGGCGTCGGCCTCCCCGGGGCCCGCCTCCCGGAGCTCCTCCTGGCGGTGCCGGAACGCGACGACACGCGATCCCGGACAGGGCCCCGGGGGGGCGGCCCTACGGCCCTGTGGTGCCCGAAGTGTGTTCGCCGGGCGTTTTCCGGCCAATTCTCACGAGCGTTCTGCCCAAATCGGGATCGATTTGGGCAGAACGCTCGTGAGAATTGGCCGGCGTTGGGCAGCCCTGGTCAGCGCCCAGTTCCGCGTGGAGCAGGGCCCTTTCTCGCTCGGGGCATGTCGCGGCCACCCGGAAAACGAGCCGCGACGATGGGGCGCGGCCGGCAGCCGCGGCGCCGGGGAGTTTTCCCCGAGCAGAGTGGATGGAGGCGCCGTGGCCGGGCGTCCGCCTCCGCCGTGGCGGGCGGCCGGGGCGCCCCTGGAGGGGGCTGGCCTCTGTGGGGAAACGGACTGGTCTCTCACTCCGCGGCTAGGACGAAGCCGCGAAAGGTGCCGTTGTCGCCGGGACGGTCGGGGGACTCGTGGCGCGGGACTCAGGGTTCCCCATGGGGAGGCCCCCAGGCTCAGGCCCCTGGCAACGGAAGGCTGAGCAAGCAGGCCCGGGCCCGGGCCCGGGTTTCAGGGCTGGCCCGGCCCCAGCTCCCGGCGCCAGGGAGGGGACCCGCGGAGGCTGAGGAGCGGGAGGCGTCGGCCTCCCCGCGGCACGCCTCCCGGAGTTCCTCCTGGCGGTGCCGGAACGCGACGACACGCGATCCCGGACAGGGCCCCGGGGGGGGCCGCCCTGCGGCCCTGTGGTGCCGGAAGTGTGTTCGCCGGGCGTTTTCCGGCCAATTCTCACGAGCATTCTGCCCAAATCGGGATCGATTTGGGCAGAACGCTCGTGAGAATTGGCCGGCGTTGGGCAGCCCTGGTCAGCGCCCAGTTCCGCGTGGAGCAGGGCCCTTTCTCGCTCGGGGCATGTCGCGGCCACCCGGAAAACGAGCCGCGACGTTGGGCGCGGCCGGCAGCCGCGGCGCCGGGGAGTTTTCCCCGAGCAGAGTGGATGGAGGCGCCGTGGCCGGGCGTCCGCCTCTGCCGTGGAGGGCGGCCGGGGCGCCCCTGGAGGGGGCTGGCCTCTGTGGGGAAACGGACTGGTCTCTCGCTACGCGGCTAGGACGAAGCCGCGAAAGGTGCCGTTGTCGCCGGGACGGTCGGGGGACTCGTGGCGCGGGACTCATGGTTCCCCATGGGGAGGCCCCCAGGCTCAGGCCCCTGGCAACGGAAGGCTGAGCAAGCAGGCCCGGGCCCGGGCCCGGCTTTCGGGGCTGGCCCGGCCCCAGCTGCCAGCGCCAGGGAGGGGACCCCCGGAGGCTGAGGAGCGGGAGGTGTCGGCCTCCCCGCGGCACGCCTCCCGGAGCTCCTCCTGGCGGTGCCGGAACGCGACGACACGCGATCCCGGACAGGGCCCCGGGGGGGGGCCGCCCTGCGGCCCTGTGGTGCCTGAAGTGTGTTCGCCGGGCCTTTTCCGGCCAATTCTCACGAGCGTTCTGCCCAAATCGGGATCGATTTGGGCAGAACGCTCGTGAGAATTGGCCGGCGTTGGGCAGCCCTGGTCAGCGCCCAGTTCCGCGTGGAGCAGGGCCCTTTCTCGCTCGGGGCATGTCACGGCCACCCGGAAAACGACCCGCGACGATGGGGCGCGGCCGGCAGCCGCGGCGCCGGGGAGTTTTCCCCGAGCAGAGTGGATGGAGGCGCCGTGGCCGGGCGTCCGCCTCCGCCGTGGCGGGCGGCCGGGGCGCCCCTGCAGGGGGCTGGCCTCTGTGGGGAAACGGACTGGTCTCTCACTCCGCGGCTAGGACGAAGCCGCGAAAGGTGCCGTTGTGGCCGGGACGGTCGGGGGACTCGTGGCGCGGGACTCAGGTTTCCCCATGGGGAGGCCCCCAGGCTCAGGCCCCTGGCAACGGAAGGCTGAGCAAGCAGGCCCGGGCCCGGGCCCGGCTTTCGGGGCTGGCCCGGCCCCAGCTGCCGGCGCCAGGGAGGGGACCCCCGGAGGCTGAGGAGCGGGAGGCGTCGGCCTCCCCGCGGCACGCCTCCTGGAGCTCCTCCTGGCGGTGCCGGAACGCGACGACACGCGATCCCGGACAGGGCCCCGGGGGGGGCCGCCCTGCGGCCCTGTGGTGCCCGAAGTGTGTTCGCCGGGCCTTTTCCGGCCAATTCTCACGAGCGTTCTGCCCAAATCGGGACCGATTTGGGCAGAACGCTCGTGAGAATTGGCCGGCGTTGGGCAGCCCTGGTCAGCGCCCAGTTCTGCGTGGAGCACGGCCGTTTCTCGCTCGGGGCATGGCGCGGCCACCCGGAAAACGAGCCGCGACGATGGGGCGCGGCGGGCAGCCGCGGCGCCGGGGAGTTTTCCCCGAGCAGAGTGGATGGAGGCGCAGTGGCCGGGCGTCCGCCTCTACCGTGGCGGGCGGCCGGGGCGCCCCTGGAGGGGGCTGGCCTCTGTGGGGGAACGGAATGATCTCTCACTCCACGGCTGGGACGAAGCCGCGAAAGGTGCCGTTGTCGCCGGGACGGTCGGGGGACTCGTGGCGCGGGACTCAGGGTTCCCCATGGGGAGGCCCCCAGGCTCAGGCCCCTGGCAACGGAAGGCTGAGCAAGCAGGCCCGGGCCCGGGCCCGGCTTTCGGGGCTGGCCCGGCCCCAGCTGCCGGCGCCAGGGAGGGGACCCCGGGAGGCTGAGGAGCGGGAGGCGTCGGCCTCCCCGGGGCCCGCCTCCCGGAGCTCCTCCTGGCGGTGCCGGAACGCGACGACACGCGATCCCGGACAGGGCCCCGGGGGGGCGGCCCTACGGCCCTGTGGTGCCCGAAGTGTGTTCGCCGGGCGTTTTCCGGCCAATTCTCACGAGCGTTCTGCCCAAATCGGGATCGATTTGGGCAGAACGCTCGTGAGAATTGGCCGGCGTTGGGCAGCCCTGGTCAGCGCCCAGTTCCGCGTGGAGCAGGGCCCTTTCTCGCTCGGGGCATGTCGCGGCCACCCGGAAAACGAGCCGCGACGATGGGGCGCGGCCGGCAGCCGCGGCGCCGGGGAGTTTTCCCCGAGCAGAGTGGATGGAGGCGCCGTGGCCGGGCGTCCGCCTCCGCCGTGGCGGGCGGCCGGGGCGCCCATGGAGGGGGCTGGCCTCTGTGGTGAAACGGACTGGTCTCTCACTCCGCGGCTAGGACGAAACCGCGAAAGGTGCCGTTGTCGCCGGGACGGTCGGGGGACTCGTGGCACGGGACTCAGGGTTCCCCATGGGGAGGCCTCCAGGCTCAGGACCCTGGCAACGGAAGGCTGAGCAAGCAGGCCCGGGCCCGGGCCCGGCTCTCGGGGCTGGCCCGGCCCCAGCTGCCGGCGCCAGGGAGGGGACCCACGGAGGCTGAGGAGCGGGAGGCGTCGGCCTCCCCGCGGCACGCCTCCCGGAGCTCCTCCTGGCGGTGCCGGAACGCGACGACACGCGATCCCGGACAGGGCCCCGGGGGTGCCGCCCTGCGGCCCTGTGGTGCCCGAACTGTGTTCGCCGGGCGTTTTCCGGCCAATTCTCACGAGCGTTCTGCCCAAATCGGGATCGATTTGGGCAGAACGCTCGTGAGAATTGGCCGGCGTTGGGCAGCCCTGGTCAGCGCCCAGTTCCGCGTGGAGCAGGGCCCTTTCTCGCTCGGGGCATGTCGCGGCCACCCGGAAAACGAGCCGCGACGATGGGGCGCGGCCGGCAGCCGTGGCGCCGGGGAGTTTTCCCCGAGCAGAGTGGATGGAGGCGCCGTGGCCGGGCGTCCGCCTCTGCCGTGGCGGGCGGCCGGGGCGCCCCTGGAGGGGGCTGGCCTCTGTGGGGAAACGGACTGGTCTCTCGCTCCACGGCTAGGACGAAGCCGCGAAAGGTGCCGTTGTCGCCGGGACGGTCGGGGGACTCGTGGCGCGGGACTCAGGGTTCCCCATGGGGAGGCCCCCAGGCTCAGGCCCCTGGCAACGGAAGGATGAGCAAGCAGGCCCGGGCCCGGGCCCGGCTCTCGGGGCTGGCCCGGCCCCAGCTCCCGGCGCCAGGGAGGGGACCCCCGGAGGCTGAGGAGCGGGAGGCTTCGGCCTCCCCGCGGCAAGCCTCCCGGAGCTCCTCCTGGCGGTGCCGGAATGCGACGACACGCGATCCCGGACAGGGCCCCGGGGGGGGCCGCCCTGCGGCCCTGTGGTGCCCGAAGTGTGTTCGCCGGGCGTTTTCCGGCCAATTCTCACGAGCGTTCTGCCCAAATCGGGATCGATTTGGGCAGAACGCTCGTGAGAATTGGCCGGCGTTGGGCAGCCTTGGTCAGCGCCCAGATCCGCGTGGAGCAGGGCCCTTTCTCGCTCGGGGCATGTCGCGGCCACCCGGAAAACGAGCCGCGACGATGGGGCGCGGCCGGCAGCCGCGGCGCCGGGGAGTTTTCCCCGAGCAGAGTGGATGGAGGCGCCGTGGCCGGGCGTCCGCCTCCGCCGTGGCGGGCGGCCGGGGCGCCCCTGGAGGGGGCTGGCCTCTGTGGGGAAACGGACTGGTCTCTCACTCCGCGGCTAGGACGAAGCCGCGAAAGGTGCCGTTGTGGCCGGGACGGTCGGGGGACTCGTGGCGCGGGACTCAGGGTTCCCCATGGGGAGGCCCCCAGGCTCAGGCCCCTGGCAACGGAAGGCTGAGCAAGCAGGCCCGGGCCCGGGCCCGGCTTTCGGGGCTGGCCCGGCCCCAGCTGCCGGGGCCAGGGAGGGGACCCCCGGAGGCTGAGGAGCGGGAGGCGTCGGCCTCCCCGCGGCACGCCTCCCGGAGCTCCTCCTGGCGGTGCCGGAACGCGACGACACGCGGTCCCGGACAGGGCCCCGGTGGGGGCCGCCCTGCGGCCCTGTGGTGCCCGAAGTGTGTTCGCTGGGCGTTTTCCGGCCAATTCTCACGAGCGTTCTGCCCAAATCGGGATCGATTTGGGCAGAACGCTCGTGAGAATTGGCCGGCGTTGGGCAGCCCTGGTCAGCGCCCAGTTCCGCGTGGAGCAGGGCCCTTTCTCGCTCGGGGCATGTCGCGGCCACCCGGAAAACGAGCCGCGACGATGGGGCGCGGCCGGCAGCCGCGGCGCCGGGGAGTTTTCCCCGAGCAGAGTGGATGGAGGCGCCGTGGCCGGGCGTCCGCCTCCGCCGTGGCGGGCGGCCGGGGCGCCCCTGGAGGGGGCTGGCCTCTGTGGGGAAACGGACTGGTCTCTCACTCCGCGGCTAGGACGAAGCCACGAAAGGTGCCGTTGTCGCCGGGACGGTCGGGGGACTCGTGGCGCGGGACTCAGGGTTCCCCATGGGGAGGCCCACAGGCTCAGGCCCCTGGCAACGGAAGGCTGAGCAAGCAGGCCTGGGCCCGGGCCCGGCTTTCGGGGCTGGCCCGGCCCCAGCTGCCGGCGCCAGGGAGGGGACCCCCGGAGGCTGAGGAGCGGGAGGCGTCGGCCTCCCCGCGGCACGCCTCCCGGAGCTCCTCCTGGCGGTGCCAGAACGCGGCGACACGCGATCCCGGACAGGGCCCCGGGGGGGGCCGCCCTGCGGCCTTGTGGTGCCCGAAGTGTGTTCGCCGGGCGTTTTCCGGCCAATTCTCACGAGCGTTCTGCCCAAATCGGGATCTATTTGGGCAGAACGCTCGTGAGAATTGGCCGGCGTTGGGCAGCCCTGGTCAGCGCCCAGTTCCGCGTGGAGCAGGGCCCTTTCTCGCTCGGGGCATGTCGCGGCCACCCGGAAAACGAGCCGCGACGATGGGGCGCGGCCGGCAGCCGCGGCGCTGGGGAGTTTTCCCCCAGCAGAGTGGATGGAGGCGCCGTGGCCGGGCGTCCGCCTCCGCCGTGGCGGGCGGCCGGGGCGCCCCTGGAGGGGGCTGGCATCTGTGGGGAAACGGACTGGTCTCTCACTCCGCGGCTAGGACGAAGCAGCGAAAGGTGCCGTTTTGGCCGGGACGGTCGGGGGACTCGTGGCGCGGGACTCAGGGTTCCCCATGGTTAGGCCCCCAGGCTCAGGGCCCTGGCAACGGAAGGCTGAGCAAGCAGGCCCGGGCCCGGGCCAGGCTTTCGGGGCTGGCCCGGCCCCAGCTGCCGGCGCCAGGGAGGGGACCCCTGGAGGCTGAGGAGCGGGAGGCATCGGCCTCCCCGCGGCACGACTCCCGGAGCTCCTCCTGGCGGTGCCGGAACGCGGCGACACGCGATCCCGGACAGGGCCCCGGGGGGGCCCGCCCTGCGGCCTTGTGGTGCCCGAAGTGTGTTCGCCGGGCGTTTTCCGGCCAATTCTCACGAGCGTTCTGCCCAAATCGGGATCGATTTGGGCAGAACGCTCGTGAGAATTGGCCGGCGTTGGGCAGCCCTGGTCAGCGCCCAGTTCCGCGTGGAGCAGGGCCCTTTCTCGCTCGGGGCATGTCGCGGCCACCCGGAAAACGAGCCGTGACGATGGGGCGCGTCCGGCAGCCGCGGCCCCGGGGAGTTTTCCCCGAGCAGAGTGGATGGAGGCGCCGTGGCCGGGCGTCCGCCTCCGCCGTGGCGGGCGGCCGGGGCGCCCCTGGAGGGGGCTGGCCTCTGTGGGGAAACGGTCTGGTCTCTCACTCCGCGGCTAGGACGAAGCCGCGAAAGGTGCCGTTGTGGCCGGGACGGTCGGGGGACTCGTGGCGCGGGACTCAGGGTTCCCCATGAGGAGGCCCCCAGGCTCAGGCCCCTGGCAACGGAAGGCTGAGCAAGCAGGCCCGGGCCCGGTCCCGGCTTTCGGGGCTGGCCCGGCCCCAGCTGCCGGCGCCAGGGAGGGGACCCCCGGAGGCTGAGGAGCGGGAGGCGTCGGCCTCCCCGCGGCACGCCTCCCGGTGCTCCTCCTGGCGGTGCCGGAACGCGACGACACGCGATCCCGGACAGGGCCCCGGGGGGGGGGGCCGCCCTGCGGCCCTGTGTTGCCCAAAGTGTGTTCGCAGGGCGTTTTCCGGCCAATTCTCACGAGCGTTCTGCCAAATCGGGATCGATTTGGGCAGAACGCTCGTGAGAATTGGCCGGCGTTGGGCAGCCCTGGTCAGCGCCCAGTTCCGCGTGGAGCAGGGCCCTTTCTCGCTCGGGGCATGTCGCGGCCACCCGGAAAACGAGCCACGACGATGGAACCAGATGGGCCTTCATATTTATACTGACCTATATACTTACTGGAGTCCATTATGGAAAGATTTCCATCTGGGTGTGAGGCTGAGTCCTGTGGTATTGCTCAGGCATCCCCAAATCCTAGGGCTTTGGAGCCCACCCTTAGGGGACGGAGACATGAGAACCCAAGCTAGGGATAGAGTTAGGGCCGAAGGACATTGCAGGCCCAAACAGCTGACAGTGTGTGTGGTTCCTAGAGGCTGGAATTAAGGATGAGTGTTCTGTTTCTGGTCAGGCACAGGGTTTGTGACCTAGAGGCCACTGAAATTGGGGGTTTGCTGGTATAGGCTCAGATGGGCAGGCATTTTAATCCTGCTTTGAATACTTTCTAGAGGTCTACATGGCACGCTTTCCTCCTGTCTGTTAGGATGAGTCCTGTGGTATGGCTAAGGTGACCCCAGTCCGTGGGGTAGGGAGCCAGACCCCTAGGAATTGAATGCTCAGAACACAAACTAAGCTTCAGTTAGGGGTTAGGAGCATGGCAGGCCCAATCTGATGGTGGTGTGGCAAGCTATCCAGAGGGCTGAGTACAGAGGGATGGATAGAGTAAGTGTCAGGTTCAGGTTTGTGTCCAGCTGCTGACTCTGGGTGAACTCAGTGGTGCGTGGCAGATTTCTCCTGCTCAGAATCCTTTGCAGAGTCCCAAATGGTATGGTTTCCTTCTGGGTGGCAGGCAGAGATCTCAAATATTGCTCAGGGGTCCCCATCCGTGGGACTTGGGTGCCAGTCCTCTGGGGACAGAGCATGAAACCCCAACCTAGGGTTGGGGCTAGGTCCCAGCAACATGACAGGCCTGATTTGCTGGTGCTGTGCAGAGCTCTCACGGGGACTGAGTAGAGAACATGGGTCAGTCTGAGTCAGGCTCCGGGTTGGTGGCCATGGGGGGAAAGGCAGATTTCTCCTGCTCTCAGTCCTTGGCAGAGTTCCAATTCTACTGTTTCCTTCTGGGTTGAAGACAGAGTCCTCTGGCATTTCTCAGGGGTCCCACATATGTGGGGCTTTGGTACCTGTATTCTTGGGACACAAGACAGAAAATGTACCTAAGTTTTGGTTAGGGCTGAGGGTCATGTCAGTCTCAATAGGCCACCCTGAGAGGAGTGACCTGGGGAGCAGAGTTGAGGACGTGGGTCAGTGTGAGTGTTAAGATCCAGGTGTGAACGGGGGGTGCTGAAAGTGGGATAGCCTCAGGGGGCCAAGAAATATTCTGGTATAGTTCAGGTGTAACCCATCAGCGGAGCTTTGGTGTCAATCATCAGAGGACAGAAGACTGAAAACACAACCTAGGGCTTGGAAAAGAGCACAGGGGCATGGCTGGCCTGATCTGCTGGTGCCGAGGCTAGATGTCTGGGGTACTGAGTTGAGGGCCATGGTCAGGTGGTGCATTACGATCTGGGTTTGTGCCTGGGGGGTGGCCGAAGGTGGAGGTGGCTTCAGGGAGCATGAAGATTTCTCCCATTCCGATGGTTCTGTGCAGCTCCAAACAGAACGGTTTCCTCCCGGGTGGCAGACAGAGCACTGGGTTGTGGCTCAGGGGTCCAAATATGGAGGAATTGGGGGACCAGCCTCTGGGGATGAAGACTGAAAATGCAACCTAGGCTTAAGGTTAGGGTCAGGGGCATGGCAGGCCCAATTTGCTGGCACTGAGAAGGGATCCCAGGGGGATGAATTGAGGGCAGAGGTCCGGTGGCATGAGAGGGTCCAGGTTTGTGGTCAGGGGACCGCTGAAGGAGGGGGTTGTGCTCAGGGAGGCATGCAGTTTCTCCCACTCTGAGTGTTCTACTCAGTTTCAAATGGCACGGTTTCCTCCTGGGTGGTAGGCAGGCTGAGTGCCAGCCTCCACATTTGTGGCCCAATAGTGCGCAGAGGGTGGGGGATAGCCTCGGGTGAACCGTGCAGGTTTCTCCCGCTCTGAGGATTCGACACAGCTCCAAACAGCATGGTTTCCTCCTGCATGGTGGACAGAGTCCTGAGGTGTCACTCAGGATTCTTTAATCTTGGGGTCTTGGGGTCAGGACTCTTGGGGATGATACCTGAAAACCAAAATTAGGGATAGGGTTAAGGCCTAGGGCCATGGTAGACCTGATATGCCAGTGCAGAGGCAGGTGCCCTGGTGCGCTGAGTTGAGCTCGGGTGTCAGACGGGGCCTTAGCCTCTAGGTGTGTGTCCAGACGTTCGCATAACCTGGGGGTGACTTCAGGGGTGCATGGAAGTTTCTCCAGCTCTGAGGGTTCAGCGCAGCTCCAAACAGCACAGCGGTGCCCTGCGTGGCAGGCAGATTCCCAGCATGAGTATCAGGCATCCTCAATCCTTGTGACGCAGTATGTGGTCTATTCTGGAGAAGGTTCCATGTGCACTTGAGAAGAATGAGTATTCTGTTGTTTTAGGGTGGAATGTTCTGTATATGTCTATGAGGTCCATCTGGTCCAATGTTTCATTCAATGCTCTTATTTCTTTTTTAATTTTCTGCTTCGATGATCTGTCTATTTCTGAGAGAGGCGTATGAAGATCTCCTACTATTATTGTATTCATATCAATATGACTCTTTATCTTGATTAATAGTTTTCTTATGGAATTGGGTGCTCCCATATTGGGGGCATAGATATTCACAATGGTTAGATCATCTTGGCGGATAGTCCCTTTAAGAATTATGGAGTGTCCTTCTGTATCTCTGACTACAGTCTTTAGTTTAAAATCTAATTTATCTGATATGAGAATCGCTACCCCGGCCTTCTTTTGAGGCCCATTGGCATGAAAGATGCTTCTCCATCCGTTCACGTTCAGTCTGGGTGTATCCTTAGGTTCAAAATGGGTCTCTTGTAGACAACATATGGATGGGTCCTGTCGTTTTATCCAATCTGCAACCCTGTGTCGTTTTATGGGCGCATTTAGGCCATTCACATTGAGAGTGGTTATTGAGAGATAGGTTTTGATTCATGTCATGTTGCCTTTGAAGTCTTTCTGTCTGTAGATTGTTTCTATATTTCTGTTCAATGATATTCTTGGGATTTTTTCTCTTTTATAGGACCCCCCCCTTAATATTTCCTGCAGTGTCGGCTTGCTGGTTGCATAGTCTTTTAAGCCTTGCTGGTCTTGGAAACTCTTTATCTCTCCATCCATTTTAAATGTCAGTCTTGCCGGATAGAGTATTCTTGGTTGCATGTTCTTCTCATTTAGTACTCTGAATATATTTTGCCAGCCCTTCCTGGCTTGCCAGGTCTCTGTGAAAAGGTCTGACGTTATTCTAATGGGCTTGGATGCCCACTCTCACCACTCTTGTTCAACATAGTATTAGAAGTCCTAGCAACGGCAATCAGACAACAAAGAGAAATAAAAGGTATCCAAATTGGCAAGGAAGAAGTCAAACTCTCTCTCTTCGCAGATGACATGATTTTTTATATGGAAAACCCCAAAGACTCCACCCCCAAACTACTAGACTCATACAGCAATTCAGTAACGTGGCAGGATACAAAGTCAATGTACAGAAATCAGTGGCTTTCTTATACACTAACAGTGAAAATACAGAAAGGGAAATTAGAGAATCGATTCCATTTACTATAGCACCAAGAACCATAAGATACCTGGGAATAAACCTAACCAAAGAGGTAAAGGATCTGTACTCGAGGAACTACAGAACACTCATGAAAGAAATTGAAGAAGACCCAAAAAGATGGAAGACAATTCCATGCTCTTGGATTGGAAGAATAAACATTGTTAAAATGTTTATACTGCCTAGAGCAATCTATGCTTTTAATGCCATTCCGATCAAAATTCCACCGGTAGTTTTCAAAGAGCTGGAGCCAATAATCCTAAAATTTGTATGGAATCAGAAGAGACCCCGAATTGCTAAGGCAATGTTGAAAAACAAAAACAAAACTGGCGGCATCACGTTACCCGATTTTAAGCTTTACTACAAAGCTGCGATCACCAAGACAGCGTGGCCCTGGCATAAAAACAGACACATAGACCAGTGGAACAGAGTGGAGAGCCCAGATATGGACCCTCAACTCCACGGTGAAATAATGTTCGACAAAACAGGAAAAAATATTCAATGGAAAAAAAGACAGTCTCTTCAATCAATGGTGCTGGGAAAACTGGACAGCTATATGTAGAATAATGAAACTCAACCATTCTCTTACACTCGAAATGGATAAAAGACCTCATCATGAGACAGGAATCCATCAGAATCCTAGAGGAGAACATAGGCAGTAACCTCTTCGATATCAGCCACAGCAACTTCTTTCAAGATATGTCTCCAAAGGCCAAGGAAACAAAAGCGAAAATAAACTTTTGGCACTTCATCAAGATCAAAAGCTTCTGCACAGCAAAGGAAACAGTCCACCAAACAAAAAGGCAACCCACGGAATGGGAGAAGATATTTGCAAATGACAGTACAGACAAAAGGTTGATATCCAGGATCTATAAAGAACTTCTCAAACTCAACACACACAAAACAGAGAATCATATCCAAAAATGGGCAGAAGATATGAACAGACACTTCTCCAACGAAGACATACAAATGGCTATCAGACACATGAAAAAATGTTCATCATCACTAGCCATCAGGGAGATTCAAATGAAAACCACATTGAGATACCACCTGACACCAGTTAGAATGGCCAAAATGAGCAAGACAGGAAACAACGTGTGTTGGAGAGGATGTGGAGAAAGGGGAACCCTCTTACACTGTTGGTGGGAATGCAAGTTGGTGCAGCCACTTTGGAGAACAGTGTGGAGATTCCTCCAGAAATTAAGAATAGAGCTTCCCTATGACCCTGCAATTGCACTGCTGGGTATTTACCCCAAAGATACAGATGTAGTGAAAAGAAGAGCCATCTGTACCCCAATGCTTATTGTAGCAATGGCTATGCTCACCAAACTGTGGAAAGAACCAAGATGCCCTTCAACGGATGAATGGATAAGGAAGATGTGGTCCATATACGCAATGGAGTATTATGCCTCCATCAGAAAGGATGAATACCCAACTTTTGTAGCAACATGGACGGGACTGGAAGAAATTATGCTGAGCGAAATAAGTCAAGCAGAGAGAGAGTCATGTATCATATGGTCTCCCTTATTTGTGGAGCATAGCAAATAACACGGAGGACATAGGGAGATGGAGAGGAGAGGGAGTTGAGAGAAACTGGAAGGGGAGATGAACCATGAGAGACTATGGACTCTGAAAAACAACCAGAGGGTTTTGGAGGGGCAGGGTGGGGTGGGAGTTTGAGGAATCAGGTGGTGGTTAATAGGGAGGGCACGTACTGCATGGAGCACTGGGTGTGATGCCAAAACAATGAACACTGTTATGCTGTAAATAAACAAATAAAAAAAAAAAATGAGTCTATGGAAGGCCCGGCAGTGCCAGTTCACTCCACTGGAGGGAGTGGTGAGCCGTGGTGTGAGATACCCTGGAAGGCATGGCGATGCTGCTTGCCACCACTGGAGGCAGCGGCGAGCTGCCATGGGAAACACACCTGAAGAGGAGTCAGTGCAGCTTGCTGGCTCTGAAGGCAGGGCGGAGGTGCCCGGTGAGAGACCCTGAAACGTGAGGCACTACAGCTTATTTTTACAGGATGGAGTGGTGAGCTGTATAGTCTCTGTTTCTCCAGGCTCAAGGGTGGTGGTAAGAATTGATGGAGCCTGTCCCCCACTCAGCATTGTGCCCTCTTTCCCCAGGTTTGCTGGTAATGTGCTGTCAGGATGGTTCAGGAGGGTCCTCCCAGTTGGGCTCTGGAGCCAGGGGAACCAAACCCGACTCATGGTGCATTTGGAACCGAGGAGCTGAGTGTTTGTTTGGAAAAGTATGTTTGTTTCTCCAAAAAGGACAAGGGCATTGACCAGCTTGAGAGGGAAGTGAATGACCAGTTAAGAAACAAGCCTGTGTCTCTCCTTCTCCCAGGAATCAGAGCAGATGTGCAGGCTTTAGGTGGGAGACGCCTGCTTATCTGCACCTGACAACCCTTCTTCACTCTGGCTCCATGAGACCTGAAGTTTGGAAGTCAGCGTCTGAGTCAGTCATGCAGCTTGTCCCAGGACGTCAGTGTTCAGAGAAAACAGCAGGCCTGTGGGTGGCAATGTCACATCCATGCCAGGATGGCAGGTAAAAATTCCCTTTCACCCCAAATTTCCTGGGCTTTTCTCTTGTCTCCAGTGGAGCTCACAAATGGCACCCTGAACCAGCTGTAAGCAATCTCGTGTGGGTGCCAGAGCTCCTGAGTTTCTCTGCAGGGAGCACCTGGCAGGGATCTCATTTTCTGTTTATTTCTGGCTTACAAAGGTATTTGGAACATCTCTTTCCTAGGAAATCCCTTGGATTCGAAAGGGAAGGTGAGATTGACTTGGTGTGCCTTTTGAACATAGAAAGTATTCCTTCACCGAACAGTGTTTACTCCACTGGGCCTAGACTCTGGTGGAACGGCTGGCATCTAGAGTGAGGTGGCTGTTTGTGGTCAGATAGAGACTTGGATGATGGCTTCTTCTTTGTCCAAGGTGATGTATCCTAATGGATTCGTCTTTGAATCCAAAGAGTTCCAATGAGGGCAGAGGGAAAATTCAAAATGATTCCAAGGAGTCTTGGACAATTTAAAAGGGATGCTTGTCTTCCTAGGTTCACTCAAACGGCTATATATGGTTGGACATGCTGTATTTTCTCTGCAGTTTCATGGGTAGTGAAGTCAGAAGGAGAGTCTTTGGGAATTTCCCTGGGTAAAGGCACTCTGTTGGCTTCAAGGGACTTGGTGTCAGGAACCCTGGGCTGAATTTCTGTGGCTGCTTTCCTGATGCTCAGTGAGTCAGGGTTTCCCACAGGTTTTATATTTCCTCCTTAGGAAATTGCTGGCAGGGAATGTTCTGTTTAAAGTGGAACCCTCGGGGGCACCTGTGTGGCTCAGTGGGTTAAGCCACTGCCTTCGGCTCAGGTCATGGTCTCAGGGTCCTGAGATCGAGCCCCGCATTGGGCTCTCTGCTCAGCGGGGAGTCTGCTTCGTCCTCTCTCTCTGCCTGCCTCTCTGCCTACTTGTGACCTCTGTCAAATAAATAAATAAAATCTAAAAAAAAAAAAAAAACAAAACCCAAAACCGGGACCCTCCTACATTGTTGGTGGGCCTGCGTGTTGTTGCAGCCACTCTTGGAAAGAATACAGTCTGTCCTCCAAAAGCTAAGAACTGAACAACAGTAGGATCCAGCAATTGTCCTCCTAGTTATTTCCCTAAAGGGCACAAAAATGCACATTCAGTGGGGTATAAGCACCGTGATATTTACAGCAGCATTTTCAACCATTGTAAAACAATGGAGGGAGACCAAATGTCCATTCACTGATGAGTGATATATATATATATATATATATATATATATATATATATCACTCGTATATATCATATGTGTGTGTGTGTGTGTGTATGTGTATTCATTCTCCCACATCTTCTTAATGGAATAGGATCCAGGTTCAAAAAGGATGAAATCTTACCATCTGCAAGGATGTGGATGGATCTACAGTGGATTTAGCTAAGTAAAATCAGTAAGAAAAGACCAATAGCCTATATCTTGACCTCTATGGAATTTCAGAAAGAAAACAGATGAACATAGTGAGGGGAGAAAGGCCAATGAGGAAACAGACTCTAACCTAGAGCAAAATCGAGGGTTGCTAGGGGGCAGGGGTGTGGGGCGAAGGGTTAAGTGGGTGACAGCTATTAGGGAGAGTACTTGTTGTGATGAGCTCTGGGTGTTCTATGCAGGTGAGGAATCACAAAATCCTACCCCTGAAGGAGAGGAATGAACATTGCATGGAAACGAATTGGAATTGAAGTCAATGAAGAAAAGAAGACCATGTTCTACTTCATGAAGACTGAGGTCAAACTGGAATGACTTTTGCTCTCCTGTTCTGTAGCTGTTCATTATGAAACACTCTGTGGCAGGATACACTAGTTTCCTATTGCATAAGGAGCCCTCAGAAAGTTGCCATGAAAGATTTAGATCTCAGAGCATGTACATGTTCCATTGATATGTTACTTTCAGTTTGCCCAGGTGCAAAGGTAAGTGGAGAGAAATAGGGCTGAAGAGGAAAGGAGGTATTAAGCATTCAAGAGGTAGCCTTCCCCTTTCTCATGAATGCCTGGGCCAGTGTAAATTGGGAAGAAGGAGGGGGGATCCCAGAGCTTTGCCGCAGACAGGGGAGTTCTAGGTCTGCCTAGAGCTGGTGGTGTCCATGAGCAGAGCTGAGCTAGTGGCGTGGCAGGCCCGAACTGCTGGTGTTGAGGTGAGTTCCCCAAGGAGCTGAGTTGAGAATGGGGGTCAGGTGGTGAATCAGGCTCTGGGTTTGTGGCCAGGGGGCTGCAGAATGTGGGGGAGTCCTAATGGGGTCATGCAGGTTTCTCTGGCTCTGAGGGTTCTGCACAGCTCCAAAGGGACAAGTTTCCTGCTGGGTGGCAGGGGGACTCCTACAGTGTGGCTCCAAGTTTACCAATCTAGAGGGCTTGGTGGATAGGCCCCTGGGGAAGGAAGCCTGAAAATGCAACATAGGGTTAAGGGTAATGGGCTGGGCAGGACAGGCCTGATCAGCCTACACAGAGGTGAGATACCCTCAGAATTGAGTTGAGGAAATGCATCCTGCAATGCAGAAGAGTCAGGGTTTCTGGCCAGAGGGACGGCTGATCGTGGGGGTGGCTTTAGAGGGGCATGCTGGTTTCTCCCTCTCTGAGGAAACTTTGGAGCTCCAAATGTCATGGCTTCCCCCTGCATGGCATTCAGGTTTCTGCCTTGTTACAGGGGGGTCCTGAATCTGGGGAGTTTGGGGGCCAGGCCTCTTGGGATGGAAGCCCGAAATCAGAAACTAGAGCTACGGTAAGGGCATAGGGGCATGGCATGCTCAATCTGCTACTGCTGAGGTGGGCTCCCTGGTGGGCTGACTTCAGGGTGGGTATCAGGTGGCATGTCAGACTCAGAGTTTGTGTCCAGGGATGCCACAGAAGCTGGGCGTGACCTCAGGGTTGCATGCAGGTTTCTCCTACCCTGAGGGTTCTGCAGAGCTCCAAATGGCATGGTTTCCTCCTGTGTGGCAGACGCAGTCCTGGGGTGTCACTGAGGAATCCTTAATCTCTACTGGCATGAATCTCGGAGGTGCCCAATCTGGCGGGCTTGGGGGACAGGCCTCTGTTCATGAAAGCCTGTACACCCCACCTAGGTTTATGGTTAGGGCCGAAGGGCATGGCAGGTCCAATGTGCCGGTGCTGATGCGGGCTCCCCTAAGGGTCGAGTTGAGGGCATAGATCTGGCATCGCAGGAGAATCTGGTTTTATGGCCATGGGGGTGACTCATGGTGGGGTGGCATTACGGGGGTTTGCATGTTTCTCCCCGTCTGAGTGTTCAGTGCAGCTCTAAACCACAAGTTTTCCTCATGAGTGCCAGGTGGAGTCCCGTGGTGGCGCTCAGTAGACCTTAATCTGGGGGGACATGGGAGGCAGGCCCCCTGGGATGGAAGCCTGAAAACCTAAAGAGGGGTTCTGGTAAGGGCCTAGGGGCATGGTGGCCCGATCTGCTTATGTTGAGGTGGGGCGCCCTAGGGTCTGAATTTATGGCATGCGTCCGGCAGCTCAGCAGAATCTGGTTTATGGCCGGGGGGACGGGTGCAGATGATGGGAGTGCCTTTAGAGGGGCAAGTTTCTCCCCCTCTGAGGGTTCAGCACAACTCCAAGGCACAGGTTCCTACTGTGTGGCAAGCGGAGTCCTGAGGTGTATGTCAAGATTCCTTAATCCAGGGGATTTTGTTGCCTGGACCCTCAGAATGGAAGACTGAACACCCAAACTTGTGTTAGGGTTAGGGCCTAGGGGCAATGGCAGGCCCGATCTGCCAGTGCTGAGGCGGGATCCCCTATGGGCTCAGTTGAGGGTATGCATTTGGTGGCGGCATGGAATCCAGCTCTATGGCCAGAGTGGCTGTTGATTATTGGGGTGGCTTTAGGGTGGCATGAAAGTTTCTCCCCATCTGAGGGTTCATTGCAGCTCCAAACCACAAGGTTTCCACTTGTGTGACAGGCTGTGTCCTGTGGTGTTGCTCAGAAGTCCTTAATCTGGGGGGCGTGGGGGCCAGGCCTCTTGGGATGGAAGCCTGAAAATCCAAACTAGGGTTAGGGTTAAGGCTTAGGGACATGGCAGGCCCGATCTGCTGCAATTGAGGTGGTCTCCTGGATAGGCTGAATGGAGGGTGGGAATCAGGCAGGACTTGAGGTCTGTGTTTGTGTTTGTGGGGGCAAAGAATCTAGTGGTGTCCGCGGGGGGCATGCAGCTTTCTCCTGCTCTGAGGTTCCTGCACAGTTCCAAATGGCACCATTTTGCCCTAGGAGGCTGGAGGAGTGCTGGCGGGAGTCTCAGTCATCCCCAGTCTGATGGGCTTGGGGTACAGGCCTCTGGGCACGGAAGGCTGTATACCCCACCTAGGGTTAGGGTTAGGGTCTAGGGTCATGGCAGGCCCAATCTGCCGGCGCTGAGATGGGCTCCCCTCAGGGCTGAGTTGAGGGCATGTGTCCGGTAGCTTCATAGAAAACAGCTTTCTGGCCTGGGGTGCCGCAAATTGTGCGGATAGCTTTACGGGGGCTTGAAGGTTTCTCACCCTCTGAGTATTCAGCAGCTCCAAACTGCAAGGTTTCATCCTGCGTGGCTGTTGGAGTCCTGCAATGTCACTCAGGGGTCCTTAATCCAGGGGGCCTGGAGGCTAGGCATCTTGGGATGGAAGCCTGGAAACTCAAACTAAGGGTGAGGTCTTGGGGCGCGACAGACCCAATCTGCCAGTGCTGAGGCGGACTCCCCGGTGGCCTGAGTTGAGGGTCGGTGATAGGTGGCTAGTGTGAATCTGGGTTTGTGTTCAGGAGGGGCTCAGATGCTGGGGCTTGCCTTGGGGGGCATGAAGTTATCTTTTGCTCTGAGGTCTAAGTAGCTCCAAATGGCACTGTAACAGCATAGGCAGCCTCCAGACTGCCAGAGTGAGTCTCATGCATCCACAATCTGGCGGGTTTGGGGGCTAGGCCTCTGGGTACGGAAGACTGTACACCCAACCTAGGGTTAGGGTTAAGGCCTAGGGGCATGGCAGTTCTGATATGCTGCTGATATGCTGTGTTGAGGCGGGCTCCCTCAGGGCTGAGTGGATGACATGCATCTGGCGTTGTGGCAGAATCTGGCATTATGTCTGGGGCATTTCCAATGGCGGGTGTGTTTAGGTGCTCATGCACCTTTCTTTCTGGAGGGCAGGCAGAGTCCTGTGTTGTGACTTTGGAATCCCCAGTCTGGAGGGTTAGGGTTAGGGATAGAGGTTCGGAGAGTGTTAGGGTTAGTTGTTAGGGGTTAGGGTTAGGGTTAGGGTTAGGAGTTAGGGGATAGGGTTAGAGGTAAGGTTTAGGGTTAGGCTTAGGGTTAGGCGTATGTCTTAGGGACAAGGCATGTCAGATCTGCCAACACAGATATGGACTCACCCAAGGGCTGTGTTGAGGGCGGGACTCAGGAGTCTCCTCAGGCCCTGGATTTTTGGACTGGAGGGGCAAAGAAGGTGGGAATCGCCTCTGGGGAGCATGATGGTTTCTACTGCTCCGAGGTTGTTATGTTAGGTTTAGAGGTTAGGGTTAGGTTTTGTGGTTAGGGTTAGTGTTAAGATTAGTGTTAAGGTGGGGCGCCTGGGTGGCTCAGTTGGTTAAAGCCTCTGCCTTCCGCTCAGGTCATCATCTCAGGGTCCTGGGATGGAGCCCCACATCAGGCTCTCTGCTCAGCGGGGAGCGTGCTTCGTCCTCTCTGTGCCTTCTTCTGATCTGTCTCTGTCAAAGAAATGAATAAAATCTTAAAAAAAATAAAAAGATTAGGGTTAGGGTTATGTCTTAGGGACAAGGCATGTTGGATCTGGTAACACTTATATGGGCTCACCCAAGGGCTGAGTTGAAGGCGGGACTCAGGAGGCTCCTTAGGCCCTGGGTTTTTTTCCTAGAAGGTAAAGATGGTGGGAATGGCCTCAGGGGAGCATGCTGGTTTCGAGGTCTCTGAGAGTGTTAGATAGCACTAAATGAAATGGTTTATTTCATTTATTCTCCTGGCTGAGAGGCTGAGTCCTGCCATCAGTCTGATGTTCCTATCCACTGGGATGGAATTGGGTATCAGGCCTCTGGGGTCCAGAGCCTGACCACCTGAGCTAGGGTATTAGGGTTTGGTCCTGGGAGCATGGCAGGCCTGAGGTGCCAGTGCGGACTCAGGCTCTCCGGAGGGCTGAGTTGAGGGTATTGCTCTGGAGGCCCATCAGGCACTGGGCGGTGGTGTGTGGGTCCTCGGAAGGTGTGGGTGTCTTTAGGGGGCGTGGAGGTTTCTCCGGCCAGGAGCGTACTGCACAGGGCCATGTGGGCCATTTTCCTTGTGGGTGGCAGCCGGAGTCCAGCATTGCAAATACAGGGTCCCCAGTCTGGACGGCTAGGGAGCCAGGCCTCTGTGGATCGAAGCATAAACACCCATCCTAGCATTATGGTTAAGTCTTTGGGGCATGGTAACCCCGATCTGCCGGTGCTGTGGTGACCCATCCTGATGCCTGAGTTGAGGCTATGTCTGCAGGACCTTGAGACTCTGGTTCCCGGTCCTTGGGAGGGTCCAGAAGTGCTTTGGCCTCAGGGAGACTTGCAGGCTTCTCCTGCTCTGTGGCTTCAGCCCATTTCTAAACGGCACGGTTCATGCTGGGATCATGTGCAATTATGGGGTGCAACTCAGGGGTCCCCTATCTGGGGTTTTGAGGACCAGTTGTGGGAGGAGGATGCCTGAGCACGAACCTGGGCTAGGGTTAGTATTAGGATTAGGGTTAAGGTTATGTCTTAGGGACAAGGCATGTCGGATATGCAAGCACAGATATCAGCTCGCCCAAGGGCTGAGTTGAGGGTGGGACTCAGGAGGCTCCTCGGGCACTGGGGTTTTGGGCTGTACGGGCAAAGATGTTGGAAATCGCCTCAGGGGAGCATGCCAGTTTCTACAATTCTCAGGGCATTAGATAGCACGAAATGAAAGGTCACCTTCTGGCTGAGAGGGTGAGTCCTGCTGTGAGGGTTAGGTTGTAGGGGCATTGCAGCCCCAATCTGCTGGCGCTGTGGTGGCCCATCCCAATGCTTGAGTTCAGAGCGTGTGTCTGCAGGACCATGAGACTCCTGGTTCTTGGTCCTTGGGGGCGCTGGAAGTGGGGTGGCCTCAGGGAGACATTCAAATTTATCCCGCTCTGTGGGTTCAGCACAATTCTAAACAGCATGGTTTCCTCCTGGTGTCAGGTTCAATGATGGGGTATCGCTCACGGGTCCCCCATCTGGGGCCTTGGGGACCAGGAGTCAGAGTATGGACGCCTGAACACACAACCTGGGCTAGGTATAGTATTATGGTTAGTGTTAGGCTTAGGGACAGGGCATGTCGGATCTGCTAGCACAGATACGGGCTCACCCAAGGGCTGAGTTGAGGGCAGGACTCAGGAGGCTCCTCAGGCCCTGGGTTCTTGGCCTGGAGGAGCAAAGCTGGTGGGAATGGCCTCAAGGGAGAATGGCTGGTTGCTACTGCTCTGAGGGTGTGAGAGAACACCAAATGAAAAGGTCTCCTCCTGGCTGAGAACTGAGTCCTGCCGACAGTCTGATGCTCAACCCATGGGAGGAATTGGGTGTCAGGCCTCTGGGTCCAATGCCTGAACACCCAACCTAGTGTTAGGGTTTCGTCCTGGGAGAATGGCAGGCCTGCCAGTGCGGCTCAGGTTCTCCGGAGGGCTGAGTTGAGGGCATTGCTCTGGTGGCCTGTCAGGCTCTGGGTTTGTGGTGTGGCATTTCTTGGAAGGCGTGGGTGGCTTTAGGGGGCATGGAGGATTCTGTGGCCAGGAGCATACTGCACAGGATCATATGGTCCAGTTTCATCGTGGGTGGCAGCCAGAGTCCTGCATTGGGAATCCAGGGTCCCCAGTCTGGAGGGCTAGGGGTCCAGTCCTCAGGGGACAGAAGCCTGACACCCAACCTAGGGTTAGGGTAGGGTTGTAAGGGCATGGCAGCCCCGATCTGATGGCGCTGTGGTGATGCTTCCCAATGCCTGAGTTGAGGGCGCGAGTCTGTAGCACTGTGAGAGTCCTGGTTCCTGGTCCTTGGGTGTGCCAGAAGTGGCAGTGGGCTCTGGGAGGCATGCAGGTTTCTCCCGCTCTGCGGGTTCAACACATTTCTAAAGGGCAGGGTTTCCTCCTGGGATCAGGCGCAATTATGGGGTGCAGCTCAGGGGTCCCCCATCTGGCCGTTTGGGGGACCAGGCTATGGAGGAGGGATGCCTGAACACACAACCTGGGCTAGAGTTAGTATTAGGGTTAGGCTTAGCGTTAAGGTTATGTCTTAGGGAGAAGGCATGTGGGATCTGCCAGCACAGATATTGGCTCACTCAAGGGCTGAGTTGAGGGCAGGGCTCCGGAGGCTTCTCAGGCCCTGGGTTTTTGGCCTGGAGGTGCAAAGATGGCGGGAATGGCCTCAGGGCAGCTTGGCCGGTTCCTAGGGCTCTGAGGGTGTTGGAGAGCACCAAATGGAATCTCCTGCTGGTTGAGAAGCTGAGTCATGCCATCAGTTTGATGCTCCCACCCATGGGTGGAATTGGGTGTCAGGGTTCTAGAACCTGAACACCCAACCTAGGCTTAGGGTTTGGTCCTGGGAGAATGGCAGGCCTGATGTGCCAGCACGGACTCAGGCTCTCTGGAGGGCTGGGCTGAGGGCATTGTTCTGGCGGCCTGTAAGGCTAAGGAATTGTGGTGTGGGGGTGCTCAGAAGATGTGGTTGGCTTTAGGGGTCATGGAGGTTTCTCCGGCAAGGAGCGTTCTGCAAAGGTCCATTGGTCAAGTTTCATCATGGGTGGCGGCCAGAGTCCTACGTTGGGAATATGGGGTCCCCAGTCTGGAGGGCTAGGGAGCCAGTCCTCTGGGGACTGAAGCCTGAACACCCAACGAAGGGTTAGGTTTAGGTCACAGGGGCATGGCGGCCCTGATCTGCCGGCACAGTGATGACCAATCCCGATGCCTGAGTTGAGGACGTGAGTCTGCAGGACCGTGAGACTCCTCATTCCTGCTCCTCAGGGGCGCCGGTATTGGGGGTGGCGTCAGGGAGGCATTCTGGTTTCTTCTGCTCTGTAGGTTCAGCACATTCCTTTTTTTTTTTCACTTTCAATATCTATCTATCTATCTATATTATTTCTTTTCAGCATAACAGTATTCCTTATATTTGCACCACACCCAGTGCTCCATGCAACACGTGCCCTCCCTAATACCCACCACCTTGTTCTCCCAACCTCCCACTCCCCACCCATTCAAGACCCTCAGGTTCTTTTTCAGAGTCCGTAGTCTCTCATGGTTCACATCCCCTTCCCATTTCCCACAACTTCCTTCTCCTCTCCATCTCCCCATGTCCTCCTTGTTCTTTGTTATGCTCCACAAATAAGTGAAACCATATGATAGTTGACTCTCTCTGCTTGACTTATTTCACTCAGCATAATCTCTTCCACTCCCGTCCATATTGCTACAAAAGTTGGTATTCATCCTTTCTGATGGAGGCATAATACTCCATCTTGTATATGGACCACATCTTCCTTATCCATTCGTCCATTGAAGGGCATCTTGGTTCCTTCCACAGTTTGGCGACCGAGGCCTTTGCTGCTATAAACATTGGGGTACAGATGGCCCTTCTTTTCACTACATCTGTATCTTTGGGGTAAATACCCAGCAGTGCAATTGCAGGGTCATAGGGAAGCTCTATTCTTAATTTCTGGAGGAATCTCCACACTGTTCTCCAAAGTGACTGCACCAACTTGCATTCCCACCAACAGTGTAAGAGGGTTCCCCTTTCTCCACATCCTCTCCAACACACGTTGTTTCCTGTCTTGCTAATTGTGGCCTTTCTAACTGGTGTCAGGTGGTATCTCAATGTCGTTTTCATTTGAATCTCCCTGATGGCTAGTGATGATGAACATTTTGTCATGTGTCTGATAGCCATTTGTATGTCTTCGTTGGAGGAGTGTCTGTTCATATCTTCTGCCCATTTTTGGATATGATTATCTGTTTTGTGTGTGTTGAGTTTGAGAAGTTCTTTCTAGATCCTGGATATCAACCTTTTGTCTGAACTGTCATTTACAAATATCTTCTCCCATTCCGTGGGTTGCCTTTTGATTGGTGGACTGTTCCCTTTGCTGTGCAGAAGCTATTGATCTTGATGAAGTGCCAAAAGTTCATTTTCGCTTTTCTTTCCTTGGCCTTTGGAGACATATCTTGAAAGAAGTTGCTGTGGCTGATATCGAAGAGGTTACTGCCTATGTACTCCTCTAGGATTCTGAGAGAATCCTGTCTCACGTTGAGCTCCTTTATCGAGTTCGAGTTTATCATTGTGTATGGTGTAAGAGAATGGTCGAGTTTCATTCTTCTACATATCGCTGTCCAGTTTTCCCAGCACCATTGATTGAGGAGAATGTCTTTTGTTACATTGAATATTTTTTCCTGATTTCTCGATGATTATATCACAATAGAGTTGAGGGTCCATATCTAATCGGGATCGATTTGGGCAGAGCGCTCATGAAAATTAGCTGGCGTTGGACAACCATGGGGACGGCCTTGTTCCGCGTGGCCCAGGACCCTTTCTCGCTCGGGGTATGTCCCAGCCACCCAAAAACGCGCCGAGACGACGGGGCCCGGCCGGGGGCCTCAGCGCCGGGGAGCTTGCTCCGAGCAGAGTTGATGGAGGGGCTGTGGTCGGGCATTCGGCTCCGCCTTGGAGGGAGGCCGGGGCGCCCGGGAAGGGCTTGGCCTCTCTGGGGGAACAAGAAGATCTGTCGCTCCACAGCTGTGTCGCAGCCGCAAAACGTGCCGTTGTCGCCGGGACGGTCGGGGGACTCGTGGCGCGGGACTCAGGGTTCCCCATGCGGAGGCCCCCAGGCTCAGGCCCCTGGCAACGGAAGGCTGAGCAAGCAGGCCCGGGCCCGGGCCCGGCTTTCGCGGCTGGCCCGGCCCCAGCTGCCGGCGCCAGGGAGGGGACCCCCGGAGGCTGAGGAGCGGGAGGCGTCGGCCTCCCCGGGGCCCGCCTCCTGGAGCTCCTCCTGGCGGTGCCGGAACGCGTCGACACGCAATCCCGGACAGGGCCCCGGGGGGGCGGCCCTGCGGCCCTGTGGTGCCCGAAGTGTGTTCGCCGGGCGTTTTCCGGCCAATTCTCACGAGCGTTCTGCCCAAATCGGGATCGATTTGGGCAGAACGCTCGTGAGAATAGGCCGGCGTTGGGCAGCCCTGGTCAGCGCCCACTGCCGCGTGGAGCAGGGCCCCTTCTCGCTCGGGGCATGTCGTTGCCACCCGGAAAAGGCGCAGTGACGATGGGGCGCGTCCGGCGGCACAAGGGCCGGGGAGTGTTCCCCGAACAGAGTTGATGGCGCGGCTGTGGCCGGGCATCCGCCTCCGCCGTGGCGGGAGGCCGGGGCGCCCGTGGAGGGGGCTGGCCTCTGTGGGGAAACGGATGGATCTCTCAAACCATGGCTGGGACGAAGCCGCGAAAGGTGCCGTTGTAGCCGGGACGGTCAGGGGATTCGTGGCGCGGGACTCAGGGTTCCCCATGGGGAGGCCCCCAGGCTCAGGCCCCTGGAAACGGAAGGCTGAGCAAGCAGGCACGGGGCCGGGCCTGGCTTTCGGGGCTGGCCCGGGTTCACCTGCCGGCGCCAGGGAGAGGACCCCTGGAGGCTGAGGAGCGGGAGGCCTCGGCCTCCCCTGGGCACGCCTCCCGGAGCTCCTCCTGGCGGTGCCAGAACGCGACGACACGCGATCCCGGACAGTGCCCCGGGGGGGCGGCCCTGCGGCCCTGTGGTGCCCGAAGTGTGTTCGCCGGGCGTTTTCCGGCCAATTCTCACGAGCGATCTGCCCAAATCGGGATCGATTTGGGCTGAACGCTCGTGAGAATTGGCCGGCGTTGGGCAGCCCTTGTCAGCGGCCAGTTCCGCGTGGAGCAGAGCCCTTTCTCGCTCGGGGCATGTCGCGGCCACCCGGAAAACGAGCCGCGACGATGGGGCGCGGCCGGCGGCTCCGGCGCCGGGAAGTTTTCCCCGAGCAGAGTGGATGGAGGCGCCGTGGCCGGGCGTCCGCCTCCGGCGTGGCGGGCGGCCAGGGCGCCCGTGGAGGGGGCTGGCCTCTGTGGGGGAACGGAGTGATCTCTCACTCCACGGCTAGGACGAAGCCGCGAAAGGTGCCATTGTCGCCGGGACGGTCGGGGGGACTCGTCGCGCGGGACTCAGTGTTCCCCATGCGGAGGCCCCCAGGCTCAGGCCCCTGGCAACGGAAGGCTGAGCAAGCAGGCCCGGGCCCGGGCCCGGCTTTCGGGGATGGCTCGGCCCCAGCGGCCGGCGCCAGGGAGGGGATCCCCGGAGGCTGAGGAGCGGGAGGCGTCGGCCTCCCCGCGGCCCGCCTCCCGGAGCTCCTCCTGGCGGTGCCGGAACGCGACGACACGCGATCCAGGACAGGGCCCCGGGGGGGCGGCCCTGCGGCCCTGTGGTGCCCGAAGCGTGTTCGCCGGTCGTTTGGGCAGAACGCTCGTGAGAATTGGCCGGCGTTGGGCAGCCCTGGTCAGCGGCCAGTTCCGCGTGGAGCAGTGCCCTTTCTCGCTCGGGGCATGTCGCGGCCACCCGGAAAACGAGCAGTGACGATGGGGCGCGGCCGGCAGCCCCGTCGCCGGGGTGGTTTCCCCGAGCAGTGTTGATGGAGGCGCCGTGGCCGGGCGTCCGCCTCCGCCGTGGCGGGCGTCCGGGGCGCCCATGGATGGGGCTGGCCTCCGTGGGGGAACGGATGGATCTCTCACTCCACGGCTGGGACGAAGCCGCGAAAGGTGCCGTTGTCGCCGGGACGGTCGGGGGACTCGTGGCGCGGTACGCAGGTTTCCCCGTGGGGAGGCCCCCAGGCTCAGGCCCCTGGCAACGGAAGGCTGAGCAAGCAGGCCTGGGCCCGGGCCCGGCTTTCGTGGCTGGCCCAGCCCCGGTTGCCGGCGCCGGATAGGGGACCCCCGGAGGCTGAGGAGCGGGAGGCATCGGCCTCCCCGGGGCCCACCTCCCGGAGATCCTCCTGGCGGTGCCGGAACGCGACGACACGCGATCCCGGACAGGGCCCCGGGGGGGGCGGCCCGGCGGCCCTGTGGTGCCCGAAGCGTGTTCGCCGGGCGTTCCGGCCAATTCTCACGAGCGTTCTGCCCAAATCGGGATCGATTTGGGCAGAACGCTCGTGAGAATTGGCCGGCGTTGGGCAGTCCTGGTCAGCGGCCAGTTCCGCGTGTAGCAGGGCCCTTTCTCGCTCGGGGCATGTCGCGGGCACCCGGAAAACGAGCCGTGACGATGGGGCGCGGCCGGCGGCCCCGGCGCCGGGGTGGTTTCCCCGAGCAGAGTTGATGGAGGCGCCATGGCCGGGCGTCCGCCTCCGCCGTCCGGGCGTTACGGGCGCCCATGGAGGGGGCTGGCCTCCGTGGGGGAACGGATGGATCTCTCACTCCACGGCTGGGACGATGCCGCGAAAGGTGCCGTTGTCGCCGGGACGGTCGGGGGACTCGTGGCGCGGGACGCAGGGTTCCCCGTGGGGAGGCCCCCAGGCTCAGGACCCTGGCAACGGAAGGCTGAGCAAGCAGGCCTGGGCCCGGGCCAGGCTTTCGGGACTGGTCGGGCCCCGGCTGCCGGCGCCGGGGAGGGGACCCCCGGATGCAGAGGAGCGGGAGGCGTTGGCCTTCCCGGGGCCCGCTTCCCGGAGCTCCTCCTGGCGGTGCAGGAACGCGACGACACGCGATCCCGGACAGGGCCCCGGGGGGCGGCCCGGCAGCCCTGTGGTGCCCGAAGCGTGTTCGCCGGGCGTTTTCCGTCCAATTCTCACGAGCGTTCTGCCCAAATCGGGATCGATTTGGGCAGAACGCTCGTGAGAATTGGTCGGCGTTGGGCAGCCCTGGTCAACGGCCAGTTCCGCGTGGAGCAGGTCCCTTTCTTGCTCGGGGCATGTCGCGGGCACCCGGAAAACGAGCCGTGACGATGGGGCGCGGCCGGCGGCCCCGGCGCCGGGGTGGTTTCCCCGAGCAGAGTTGATGGAGGCGCCGTGGCCGGGTGTCCGCCTCCGCCGTCCGGGCGTCCGGGGCGCCCATGGAGGGGGCTGGCCTCCGTGGGGAAACGGATGGATCTCTCACTCCACGGCTGGGACGAAGTAGCGAAAGGTGCCATTGTCGCCGGGACGGCCGGGGGACTCGTGGCGCGAGACGCAGGGTTCCCCGTGGAGAGGCCCCCAGGCTCAGGCCCCTGGCAACGGAAAGCTGAGCAAGCAGGCACGGGCCCGGGCCCGGCTTTCGGGGCTGGCCCGGCCCCGGCTGCCGGCGCCAGGGAGGGGACCCCCGGAGGCTGAGGAGCGGGAGGCGTCGGCCTCCCCGGGGCCTGCCTCCCGGAGCTCCTCCTGGCGGTGCCGGAACGCGACGACACGCGATACCGGATAGGGCCCCGGGGGGGCGGCCTGGCGGCCCTATGGTGCCCGAAGCGTGTTCGCCGGGCGTTTTCCGGCCAATTCTCACGAGCGTTCTGCCCAAATCGTGATCGATTTGGGCAGAACGCTCCTGAGAATTGGCCGGCGTTGGGCAGCCCTGGTGAGCGGCCAGTTCCGCGTGGAGCAGGGCCCTTTCTCGCTCGGGGAATGTCGCGGGCACCCGGAAAACGAGCCAGACGATGGGGCGCGGCCGGCGGCCCCGGCGCCGGGGTGGTTTCCGTGAGCAGAGTTGATGGAGGCGCCGTGGCCGGGCGTCCGCCTCCGCCGTCCGGGCGTCCGGGGCGCCCATGAGGGGGCTGGCCTCCGTGGGGGAACGGATGGATCTCTCATTCCACGGCTGGGACGAAGCCCCGAAAGGTGCAGTTGTCGCCGGGACGGTCGGGGGACTCGTGGAGCGGAACGCAGTGATCCCGGGGGGAGGCCCCCAGGCTCAGGCCCCTGGCAACGGAAGGCTGAGCAAGCAGGCCCGGGCCCGAGCCCGGCTTTTGGGGCTGGCCCGGCCCCAGCTGCCGGCGCCAGGGAGGGGACCCCAGGAGGCTGAGGAGCGGGAGGCGTCGGCCTCCCCGGGGCACGCCTCCCGGAGCTCCTCCTGGCGGTGCCGGAACGCGACGACACGCGATCCCTGACAGGGCCCCGTGGGGGCGGACCTTCGGCCCTGTGGCGCCCGAAGTGTGTTCGCCGGGCGTTTTCCGGCCAATTCTCACGAGCGTTCTGTCCAAATCGGGATCGATTTGGGCAGAACGCTCGTGAGAATTGGCCGGCGTTGGGCAGCCCTGGTCAGCGCCCAGTTCCGCGTGGAGCAGGGCCCTTTCTCGCTCGGGGCATGTCGCGGCCACCCGGAAAACGAGCCGCGACGATGGGGCGCGGCCGGCAGCCGCGGCGCCGGGGAGTTTTCCCCGAGCAGAGTGGATGGAGGCGCCGTGGCCGGGCGTCCGCCTCCGCCGTGGCGGGCGGCCGGGGCGCCCCTGGAGGGGGCTGGCCTCTGTGGGGAAACGGACTGGTCTCTCACTCCGCGGCTAGAACGAAGCCGCGAAAGGTGCCGTTGTCGCCGGGACGGTCGGGGGACTCGTGGCGCGGGACTCAGGGTTCCCCATGCGGAGGCCCCCAGGCTCAGGCCCCTGGCAACGGAAGGCTGAGCAAGCAGGCCCGGGCCCGGGCCCGGGTTTCGGGGCTGGCTCGGCCCCAGCTGCCGGCGCCAGGGAGGGGACCTCCGGAGGCTGTGGAGCGGGAGGCGTCGGCCTCCCCGCGGCACACCTCCCGGAGCTCCTCCTGGCGCTGCCGGAACGCGACGACACGCGATCCCGGACAGGGCCCCGGGGAGGGGCGGCCCTGCGGCCCTGTGGTGCCCGAAGTGTGTTCGCCGGGCGTTTTCCGGCCAATTCTCACGAGCGTTCTGCCCAAATCAGGATCGATTTGGGCAGAACACGCGTGAGAATTGGCCGGCGTTGGGCAGCCCTGGTCAGCGCCCAGTTCCGCGTGGAGCAGGGCCCTTTCTCGCTCGGGGCATGTCGCGGCCACCCGGAAAACGAGCCGCGACGATGGGGCGCGGCCGGCAGCCGCGGCGCCGGGGAGTTTTCCCCGAGCAGAGTGGATGGAGGCGCCGTGGCCGGGCGTCCGCCTCCGCCGTGGCGGGCGGCTGGGGCGCCCCTGGAGGGGGCTGGCCTCTGTGGGGAAACGGACTGGTCTCTCACTCCGCGGCTAGAACGAAGCCGCGAAAGGTGCCGTTGTGGCCGGGACGGTCGGGGGACTCGTGGCGCGGGACTCAGGGTTCCCCATTGGGAGGCCCCCAGTCTCAGGCCCCTGGCAACGGAAGGCTGAGCAAGCAGGACCGGGCCCGGGCCCGGCTTTCGGGGCTGGCCCGGCCCCAGCTGCCGGCGCCAGGGAGGGGACCCCCGGAGGCTGAGGAGCGGGAGGCGTCGGCCTCCCCGCGGCACGACTCCCGGAGCTCCTCCTGGCGGTGCTGGAACGCGACGACACTCGGTCCCGGACAGGGCCCCGGGGGGGGCGGCCCTGCGGACCTGTGGTGCCCGAAGTGTGTTCGCCGGGCGTTTTCCGGCCAATTCTCACGAGCGTTCTGCCCAAATCGGGATCGATTTGGGCACAACGCTCGTGAGAATTGGCCGGCGTTTGGCAGCCCTGGTCAGCGCCCAGTTCCGCGTGGAGCAGGGCCCTTTCTCGCTCGGGGCACGTCGCGGCCACCCGGAAAAGGAGCCGCGAAGATGGGGCGCGGCCGGCAGCCGCGGCGCCGGGGAGTGTTCCCCGAGCAGAGTGGATGGAGGCGCCGTGGCCGGGCGTCCGCCTCCGCCGTGGCGGGCGTCCGGGGCGCCCCTGGAGGGGGCTGGCCTCTGTGGGGAAACGGACTGGTCTCTCACTCCGCGGTAGGACGAACCCGCGAAAGGTGCCGTTGTCGCCGGGACGGTCGGGGGACTCGTGGCGCGGGACTAAGGTTTCCCCATGGGGAGGCCCCCAGGCTCAGGTCCCTGGCAACGGAGGCTGAGCAAGCAGGCCGGGGCCCGGGCCCGGCTTTAGGGGCTGGCCCTGCCCCAGCTGCCGGCGCCAGGGAGGGGACCCCCGGAGGCTGAGGAGCGGGAGGCGTCGGCCTCCCCGCGGCACGCCTCCCGGAGCTCCTCCTGGCGGTGCCGGAACGCGACGACAAGCGATCCCGGACAGGGCCCCGGGGGGGGCCGCCCTGCGGCCCTGTGGTGCCCGAAGTGTGTTCGCCGGGCGTTTTCCGGCCAATTCATACGAGCGTTCTGCCCAAATCGGGATCGAATTGGGCAGAACGCTCGTGAGAATTGGCCGGCGTTGGGCAGCCCTGGTCAGCGCACAGTTCCGCGTGGAGCAGGGCCCTTTCTCGCTCGGGGCATGTCGCGGCCACCCGGAAAACGAGACGCGACGATGGGGCACGGCCGGCAGCCGCGGCGCCGGGGAGTTTTCCCCGAGCAGAGTGGATGGAGGCGCCGTGGCCGGGCGTCCGCCTCCGCCGTGGCGGGCGGCCGGGGCGCCCCTGGAGGGGCCTGGCCTCTGTGGGGAAACGGACTGGTCTCTTACTCCGCGGCTAGAACGAAGCCGCGAAAGGTGCCGTTGTCGCCGGGACGGTCGGGGGACTCGTGGCGCGGGACTCAGGGTTCCCCATGGGGAGGCCCCCAGTCTCAGGCCCCTGGCAACGGAAGGCTGAGCAAGCAGGCCTGGGCCCGGGCCCGGCTTTCGGGGCTGGCCCGGCCCCAGCTGCCGGCGCCAGGGAGGGGACCCCCGGAGGCTGAGGAGCGGGAGGCGTCGTCCTCCCCGCGGCACGCCTCCCGGAGTTCCTCCTGGCGGTGCCGGAACGCGACGACACGCGATCCCGGACAGGGCCCCGGGGGGGGCGGCCCTGCGGCCCTGTGGTGCCCGAAGTGTGTTCGCCGGGCCTTTTCCGGCCAATTCTCACGAGCGTTCTTCCCAAATCGGGATCGATTTGGGCAGAAAGCTCGTGAGAATTGGCCGGCGTTGGGCAGCCCTGGTCAGCGCCCAGTTCCGCGTGGAGCAGGGCCCTTTCTCGCTCGGGGCATGTCGCGGCCACCCGGAAAACGAGCCGCGACTTTGGGGCGCGGCCGGCAGCCGCGGCGCCGGGGAGTTTTCCCCGAGCAGAGTGGATGGAGGCGCCGTGGCCGGGTGTCCGCCTCCGCCGTGGCGGGCGCCCGGGGCGCCCCTGGAGGGGCTGGCCTCTGTGGGGAAACGGACTGGTCTCTCACTCCGCGGCTAGAACGAAGCCGCGAAAGGTGCCGTTGTCGCCGGGACGGTCGGGGGACTCGTGGCGCGGGATTCAGGGTTCCCCAGGGGAGGCCCCCAGGCTCAGGCCCCTGGCAACGGAAGGCTGAGCAAGCAGGCCCGGGCCCGGGCCCGGCTTTCGGGGCTGGCCCGGCCCAGCTGCCGGCGCCAGGGAGGGGACCCCCGGAGGCTGAGGAGCGGGAGGCGTCTGCCTCCCCGCGGCACGCCTCCCGGAGCTCCTCCTGGCGGTGCCGGAACGCGACGACACGCGATCCCGGACAGGGCCCCGGGGGGGGCGGCCCTGCGGCCCTGTGGTGCCCGAAGTGTGTTCGCCGGGCTTTTTACGGCCAATTCTCACGAGCGTTCTGCCCAAATCGGGATCGATTTGGGCAGAACGCTCGTGAGAATTGGCTGACGTTGGGCAGCCCTGGTCAGCGCCCAGTGCCGCGTGGAACAGGGCCCTTTCTCGCTCAGGGCATGTCGCGGCCACCCGGAAAACGAGCCGCGACGATGGGGCGCGGCCGGCAGCCGCGGCGCCGGGGAGTTTTCCCCGAGCAGAGTGGATGGATGCGCCGTGGCCGGGCGTCCGCCTCCGCCGTGGCGGGCGGCCGGGGCGCCCCTGGAGGGGGCTGGCCTCTGTGGGGAAACGGACTGGACTCTCACTCCGCGGCTAGGACGAAGCCGCGAAAGGTGCCGTTGTCGCCGGGACGGTCGGGGGACTCGTGGCGCGGGACTCAGGGTTCCCCATGGGGAGGCCCCCAGGTTCAGGCCCCTGGCAACGGAAGGCTGAGCAAGCAGGCCCGGGCCCGGGCCCGGGTTTCGGAGCTGGCCCGGCCCCAGCTGCCGGCGCCAGGGAGGGGACCCCCGGAGGCTGAGGAGCGGGAGGCGTCGGCCTCCCCGGGGCACGCCTCCCGGAGTTCCTCCTGGCGGTGCCGGAACGCGACGACACGCGATCCCGGACAGGGCCCCGGGGGGGCCCGCCCTGCGGCCCTGTGGTGCCCGAAGTGTGTTCACCGGGCGTTTTCCGGCCAATTCTCACGAGCGTTCTGCCCAAATCGGGATCGATTTGGGCAGAACGCTCGTGAGAATTGGCCGGCGTTGGGCAGCCCTGGTCAGCGCCCAGTTCCGCGTGGAGCAGGGCCCTTTCTCGCTTGGGGCATGTCGCGGCCACGCAGAAAACGAGCCGTGACGATAGGGCGCGGCCGGCAGCCGCGGCGCCGGGGAGTTTTCCCCGAGCAGAGTGAATGGAGGCGCCGTGGCCGGGCGTCCGCCTCCGCCGTGGCGGGCGGCCGGGGCGCCCCTGGAGGGGGCTGGCCTCTGTGGGGAAACGGACTGGTCTCACAATCCGCGGCTAGGACGAAGCCGCGAAAGGTGCCGTTGTCGCCGGGACGGTCGGGGGACTCGTGGCGCGGGACTCAGGGTTCCCCATGGGGAGGCCCCCAGGCACAGGCCCCTGGCAACGGAAGGCTGAGCAAGCAGTCCCGGGCCCGGGCCCGGCTTTCGGGGCAGGCCCGGCCCCAGCGGCCGGCCCCAGGGAGGGGACCCCCGGAGGCTGAGGAGCGGGAGGCGTCGGCCTCCCCGCGGCACGCCTCCCGGAGCTCCTCCTGGCGGTGCCAGAACGCGACGACACGCTGTCCCGACAGGGCCCCGTGGCGGGCGGCCCTGCGGCCCTGTGGTGCCCGAAGTGTGTTCGCCGGGCGTTTTCCGGCCAATTCTCACGAGCGTTCTGCCCAAATCGGGATCGATTTGGGCAGAACGCTCGTGAGAATTGGCCGGCGTTGGGCAGCCCTGGTCAGCGCCCAGTTCCGCGTGGAGCAGGGCCCTTTCTCGCTCGGGGCATGTCGCGGCCACGCGGAAAACGAGCCGCGACGATGGGGCGCGGCCGGCAGCCGCGGCGCCGGGGAGTTTTCCCCGAGCAGAGTGGATGGAGGCGCCGTGGCCGGGCGTCCTCTTTCGCCGTGGCGGGCGGCCGGGGCGCCCCTGGAGGGGGCTGGCCTCTGTGGGGAAACGGACTGGTCTCTCACTCCGTGGCTAGGACGAAGCCGCGAAAGGTGCCGTTGTCGCCGGGACGGTCGGGGGACTCGTGGCGCGGGACTCAGGGTTCCCCATGGGGAGGCCCCCAGGCACAGGCCCCTGGCAACGGAAGGCTGAGCAAGCAGTCCCGGGCCCGGGCCCGGCTTTCGGGGCTGGCCCGGCCCCAGCGGCCGGCGCCAGGGAGGGGACCCCCGGAGGCTGAGGAGCGGGAGGCGTCGGCCTCCCCGCGGCACGCCTCCCGGAGCTCCTCCTGGCGGTGCCAGAACGCGACGACACGCTGTCCCGGACAGGGCCCCGTGGCGGGCGGCCCTGCGGCCCTGTGGTGCCCGAAGTGTGTTCGCCGGGCGTTTTCCGGCCAATTCTCACGAGCGTTCTGCCCAAATCGGGATCGATTTGGGCAGAACGCTCGTGAGAATTGGCCGGCGTTGGGCAGCCCTGGTCAGCGCCCAGTTCCGCGTGGAGCAGGGCCCTTTCTCGCTCGGGGCATGTCGCGGCCACGCGGAAAACGAGCCGCGACGATGGGGCGCGGCCGGCAGCCGCGGCGCCGGGGAGTTTTCCCCGAGCAGAGTGGATGGAGGCGCCGTGGCCGGGCGTCCTCCTTCGCCGTGGCGGGCGGCCGGGGCGCCCCTGGAGGGGGCTGGCCTCTGTGGGGAATCGGACTGGTCTCTCAATCCGCGGCTAGGACGAAGCCGCGAAAGGTGCCGTTGTCGCCGGGACGGTCGGGGGACTCGTGGCGCGGGACTCAGGGTTCCCCATGGTGAGGCCCCTAGGCTCAGGCCCCTGGCAACAGAAGGCTGAGCAAGCAGGCCCGGGCCCGGGCCCGGCTTTCGGGGCTGGCCCGGCCCCAGCTGCCGGCGCCAGGGAGGCGACCCCCAGAGGCTGAGGAGCGGGAGGCGTCGGCCTCCCCACGGCACGCCTCCCGGAGCTCCTCCTGGCGCTGCCGGAACGCGACGACACTCGATCCCGGACAGGGCCCCGGGGGGGGGCGGCCCTGCAGCCCTGTGGTGCCCGAAGTGTGTTCGCCGGGCGTTTTCCGGCCAATTCTCACGAGCGTTCTGCCCAAATCGGGATCGATTTGGGCAGAACGCTCGTGAGAATTGGCCGGCGTTGGGCAGCCCTGGTCAGCGCCCAGTTCCGCGTGGAGCAGGGCCCTTTCTCACTCGGGGCATGTCGCGGCCACCCGGAAAACGAGCCGCGACGATGGGGCGCGGCCGGCAGCCGCGGCGCCGGGGAGTTTTCCCCGAGCAGAGTGGATGGAGGCGCCGTGGCCGGGCGTCCGCCTCCGCCGTGGCGGGCAGCCGGGGCGCCCCTGGAGGGGGCTGGCCTCTGTGGGGAAACGGACTGGACTCTCACTCCGCGGCTAGGACGAAGCTGCGAAAGGTGCCGTTGTCGCCCGGACGGTCGGGGGACTCGTGGCGCGGGACTCAGGGTTCCCCATGGGGAGGCCCCCAGGCTAAGGCCCCTGGCAACGGAAGGCTGAGCAAGCAGGCCCGGGCCCGGGCCCGGGATTCGGGGCTGGCCCGGCCAAAGCTGCCGGCGCCAGGGAGGGGACCCCCGGAGGCTGAGGAGCGGGAGGCGTCGGCCTCCCCGGGGCACGCCTCCCGGAGTTCCTCCTGGCGGTGCCGGAACGCGACGACACGCGATCCCGGACAGGGCCCCGGGGGAGCCCGCCCTGCGGCCCTGTGGTGCCCGAAGTGTGTTCACCGGGCGTTTTCCGGCCAATTCTCACGAGCGTTCTGCCCAAATCGGGATCGATTTGGGCAGAACGCTCGTGAGAATTGGCCGGCGTTGGGCAGCCCTGGTCAGCGCCCAGTTCCGCGTGGAGCAGGGCCCTTTCTCGCTCGGGGCATGTCGCGGCCACGCAGAAAACGAGCCGTGACGATGGGGCGCGGCCGGCAGCCGCGGCGCCGGGGAGTTTTCCCCGAGCAGAGTGAATGGAGGCGCCGTGGCCGGGCGTCCGCCTCCGCCGTGGCGGGCGGCCGGGGCGCCCCTGGAGGGGGCTGGCCTCTGTGGGGAAACGGACTGGTCTCACACTCCGCGGCTAGGACGAAGCCGCGAAAGGTGCCGTTGTCGCCGGGACATTCGGGGGACTCGTGGCGCGGGACTCAGGGTTCCCCATGGGGAGGCCCCCAGGCACAGGCCCCTGGCAACGGAAGGCTGAGCAAGCAGTCCCGGGCCCGGGCCCGGCTTTCGGGGCTGTCCCGGCCCCAGGGGCCGGCGCCAGGGAGGGGACCCCCGGAGGCTGAGGAGCGGGAGGCGTCGGCCTCCCCGCGGCACGCCTCCCGGAGCTCCTCCTGGCGGTGCCAGAACGCGACGACACGCGATCCCGGACAGGGCCCCAGGGGGGGGCCCCCCTGCGGCCCTGTGGTGCCCGAAGTGTGTTCGCCGGGCGTTTTCCGGCCAATTCTCACGAGCGTTCTGCCCAAATCGGGATCGATTTGGGCAGAACGCACGTGAGAATTGGCCAGCGTTGGGCAGCCCTGGTCAGCGCCCAGTTCCGCGTGGAGCAGGGCCCTTTCTCGCTCGGGGCATGTCGCGGCCACCCGGAAAACGAGCCGCGACGATGGGGCGCGGCCGGCAGCCGCGGCGCCGGGGAGTTTTCCCCGAGCAGAGTGGATGGAGGCGCCGTGGCCGGGCGTCCGCCTCCGCCGTGGCGGGCGGCCGGGGCGCCCCTGGAGGGGGCTGGCCTCTGTGGGGAAACGGACTGGACTCTCACTCCGCGGCTAGGACGAAGCTGCGAAAGGTGCCGTTGTCGCCGGGACGGTCGGGGGACTCGTGGCGCGGGACTCAGGGTTCCCCATGGGGAGGCCCCCAGGCTCAGGCCCCTGGCAACGGAAGGCTGAGCAAGCAGGCCCGGGCCCGGGCCCGGGTTTCGGGGCTGGCCCGGCCCCAGCTGCCGGCGCCAGGGAGGGGACCCCCGGAGGCTGAGGAGCGGGAGGCGTCGGCCTCCCCGGGGCACGCCTCCCGGAGTTCCTCCTGGCGGTGCCGGAACGCGACGACACGCGATCCCGGACAGGGCCCCGGGGGGGCCCGCCCTGCGGCCCTGTGGTGCCCGAAGTGTGTTCACCGGGCGTTTTCCGGCCAATTCTCACGAGCGTTCTGCCAAAATCGGGATCGATTTGGGCAGAACGCTCGTGAGAATTGGCCGGCGTTGGGCAGCCCTGGTCAGCGCCCAGTTCCGCGTGGAGCAGGGCCCTTTCTCGCTCGGGGCATGTCGCGGACACCCGGAAAACGAGCCGCGACTTTGGGGCGTGGCCGGCAGCCGCGGCGCCGGGGAGTTTTCCCCGAGCAGAGTGGATGGAGGCGCCGTGGTCGGGCGTCCGCCTCCGCCGTGGCGGGCGGCCGGTGCGCCCCTGGAGGGGGCTGGCCTCTGTGGGGAAACGGACTGGTCTCTCACTCCGCGGCTAGAACGAAGCCGCGAAAGGTGCCGTTGTCGCCGGGACGGTCGGGGGACTCGTGGCGCGGGACTCAGGGTTCCCCATGGGGAGGACCCCAGGCTCAGGCCCCTGGCAACGGAAGGCTGAGCAAGCAGGCACGGGCCCGGGCCCGGCTTTCGGGGCTGGCCCGGCCCCAGCGGCCGGCGCCAGGGAGGGGACCCCCGGAGGCTGAGTAGCGGGAGGCGTCGGCCTCCCCGCGGCACGCTTCCCGGAGCTCCTCCTGGCGGTGCCGGAACGCGACGACACGCGATCCCGGACAGGGCCCCGGGGGGGGCCGCCCCGCGGCCCTGTGGTGCCGGAAGTGTGTTCGCCGGGCCTTTTCCGGCCAATTCTCACGAGCGTTCTGCCCAAATCGGGATCGATTTGGGCAGAACGCTCGTGAGAATTGGCCGGCGTTGGGCAGCCCTGGTCAGCGCCCAGTTCCGCGTGGAGCAGGGCCCTTTCTCGCTCGGGGCATGTCGCGGCCACCCGGAATACGAGCCGCGACGATGGGGCGCGGCCGGCAGCCGCGGCGCCGGGGAGTTTTCCCCGAGCATAGTGGATGGAGGCGCTGTGGCCGGTCGTCCGCCTCCGCCGTGGCGGGCGTCCGGGGCGCCCCTGGAGGGGGCTGGCCTCTGTGGGGAAACGGACTGGTCTCTCACTCTGCGGTAGGACGAAGCCGCGAAAGGTGCCGTTGTCGCCGGGACGGTCGGGGGACTCGTGGCGCGGGACTAAGTGTTCCCCATGGGGAGGCCCCCAGGCTCAGGTCCCTGGCAACGGAGGCTGAGCAAGCAGGCCGGGGCCCGGGCCCGGCTTTCGGGGCTGGCCCGGCCCCAGCTGCCGGCGCCAGGGAGGGGACCCCCGGAGGCTGAGGAGCGGGAGGCGTCGGCCTCCCCGCGGCACGCCTCCCGGAGCTCCTCCTGGCGGTGCCGGAACGCGACGACAAGCGATCCCGGACAGGGCCCCGGGGGGGGCCGCCCTGCGGCCCTGTGGTGCCCGAAGTGTGTTCGCCGGGCGTTTTCCGGCCAATTCATACGAGCGTTCTGCCCAAATCGGGATCGAATTGGGCAGAACGCTCGTGAGAATTGGCCGGCGTTGGGCAGCCCTGGTCAGCGCACAGATCCGCGTGGAGCAGGGCCCTTTCTCGCTCGGGGCATGTCGCGGCCACCCGGAAAACGAGACGCGACGATGGGGCACGGCCGGCAGCCGCGGCGCCGGGGAATTTTCCCCGAGCAGAGTGGATGGAGGCGCCGTGGCCGGGCGTCCGCCTCCGCCGTGGCGGGCGGCCGGGGCGCCCCTGGAGGGGGCTGGCCTCTGTGGGGAAACGGACTGGTCTCTTACTCCGCGGCTAGAACGAAGCCGCGAAAGGTGCCGTTGTCGCCGGGACGGTCGGGGGACTCGTGGCGCGGGACTCAGGGTTCCCCATGGGGAGGCCCCCAGGCTCAGGCCCCTGGCAACGGAAGGCTGAGCAAGCAGGACCGGGCCCGGGCCCGGCTTTCGGGGCTGGCCCGGCCCCAGCTGCCGGCGCTTGGGAGGGGACCCCCGGAGGCTGAGGAGCGGGAGGCGTCGGCCTCCACGCGGCCTGCCTCCCGGAGCTCCTCCTGGCGGTGCCGGAACGCGACGACACGCGATCCCGGACAGGGCCCCGGGGGGGGGCCGCCCTGCGGCCCTGTGGTGCCCGAAGTGTGTTCGCCGGGCGTTTTCCGGCCAATTCTCACGAGCGTTCTGCCCAAATCGGGATCGATTTGGGCAGAACGCTCGTGAGAATTGGCCGGCGTTGGGCAGCCCTGGTCAGCGTCCAGTTCCGCGTGGAGCAGGGCCCTATCTCGCTCGGGGCATGTCGTGGCCACCCGGAAAACGAGCCGCGACGAAGGGGCGCGGCCGGCAGCCGCGGCACCGGGGAGTTTTCCCCGAGCAGAGTGCATGGAGGCGCCGTGGCCGGGCGTCCGCCTCCGCCGTGGCGGGCGGCCGGGGCGCCCCTAGAGGGGGCTGGCCTCTGTGGGGAAACGGACTGGTCTCTCACTCCGCGGCCAGGACGAAGCCGCGAAAGGTGCCGTTGTCGCCGGGACGGTCGGGGGACTCGTGGCGCGGGACTCAGGGTTCCCCATGGGGAGGCCCCCAGGCTCAGGCCCCTGGCAACGGAAGGCTGAGCAAGCAGGCCTGCACCCGGGCCCGGGTTTCGGGGCTGGCCCGGCCCCAGCTGCCGGCGCCGGGGAGGGGACCCCCGGAGGCTGAGGAGCGGGAGGCGTCGGCCTCCCCGCGGCCCGCCTCCCGGAGCTCCTCCTGGCGGTGCCGGAACGCGACGACACGCGATCCCGGACAGGGCCCCGGGGGTGGCGGCCCTGCGGCCCTATGGTGCCCGAAGTGTGTTCGCCGGGCGTTTTCCGGCCAATTCTCACGAGCGTTCTGCCCAAATCGGGATCGATTTGGGCAGAACGCTCGTGAGAATTGGCCGGCGTTGGGCAGCCCTGGTCAGCGCCCAGTTCCGCGTGGAGCAGGGCCCTTTCTCGCTCGGGGCATGTCGCGGCCACCCGGAAAAAGAGCCTCGACGATGGGGCGCGGCCGGCGGTCCTGGCGCCGGGGAGTTTTCCCCGAGGAGAGTTGATGGAGGCGCCGTAGCCGGGCGTCCGCCTCCGCCGTGTCGGGCCGCCGGGGCGCCCCTGGCGGGGGCTAGCCTCTGTAGGGGATCGGATTGATTTCTCACTCCACGGCAAGGACGAAGCCGCGAAAGGTGCCATTGTCGCAGGGACGGTCGGGGGACTCGTGGCGCGGGACTCAGGGTTCCCCATGGGGAGGCCCCCAGGCTCAGGCCCCTGGCAACGGAAGGCTGAGCAAGCAGGCCCAGGCCCGGGCCCGGGTTTCGGGGCTGGCTCGGCCCCAGCGGCCGGCGCCAGGGAGGGGACCCCCGGAGGCTGAGGAGCAGTAGGCGTCGGCCTCCCCGCGGCCCGCCTCCCGGAGCTCCTCCTGGCGGTGGCCGAACGCGACGACACGCGATCCCGGACAGGGCCCCGGGGGGGCGGCCCTGTAGCCCTGTGGTGCCCGAAGTGTGTTCGCCGGGCGTTTTCCGGCCAATTCTCACGAGCGTTCTGCCCAAATCGATCCCGATTTGGGCAGAACGCTCGTGAGAATTGGCCGGCTTTCGGCAGCCATGGTGACCGCCCAGTTCCGTCTGGACCAGGGCACTTTCTCTCTTGGGGCATGTCGCGGCCACCCGGAAAACGAGCCGTGGCGTTGGAGCGCGGTCGGCGGTCCCTGCGCCGGGGAGATTTCCCCGAGCAGAGTTAATGGAGGGGCTGTGGCCGGGCGTCCGCCTTCGCCGTATTAGGCCCCCGGTGCGCCCTTGTAGGGGTCTGGCCTCTGTGGGGGAACGAATTGATCTCTCACTCCTCGGCTGGGATGCAGCCGCGAAAGGCACCATTGTCTCTGGGACTGTGGCGGACTTGTGGCCCGGGACTCAGGATTCCCGGGGTGAGGCCCTAGGTACAGGCCCCTGGCAATGGAAGTCTGAACAAGCAGGCCTGTGTCCGGGCCCGGATTTCATGGCAGGCCCGGCCCCAGCTACCACCGCCAAGGTGAGACCCCCAGAATCTGTGGAGAGGGAGGCGTCTGCCTCGCCATCAGGGAGATTCTAATTAAAACTACATTGAGATACCACCTGACACCAGTTAGAATGTCCAAAATTAGGAAGACAGGAAATAACGTTTTTTGGAGAGGATGTCGAGAAAGTGGAACCCTGTTACACTGTTGGTGAGACTGCCATTTAGTGCAGCCACTTTGGAGAACAGTGTGCAGATGACTCAAGAAATTAAAAATAGAGCTTCCCTATGACCCTGCAATTACACTGATGGGTTTTTACCCCAAAGATACAGATGGAGTGAAAAGAAGAGCCATCTGTACCCCAATGTTTATTGCAGCAATGGCCACGGTCGCCAAACTGTGGAAAGAACCAAGATGCCCTTCAACGGATGAATGGATAAGGAAGATGTGGTCCATATACACAATGGAGTATTATGCCTCCATCAGAAAGGATGAATACCCAACTTTTGTAGCAACATGGATGGGAGTGGAAGAGATTATGCTGAGTGAAATAAGTCAAGCAGAGAGAGTCAAATATCATATGGTCTCCCTTATTTGTGGTGCATAACAAAGAACACGGAGGACATGGGGAGATGGAGAGGAGAGGGATTTGAGGGAACCTGGAAGTGGAGATGAACCATGAGAGACTATGGACTCTGAAAAACAACCTGAGTGTTTTGGAAGGGCGGGGGTTGGGAGGTTGGGGAACCATGTGGTGGGTAATAGGGAGGGCACGTACTGCATGGAGCACTGGGTGTGGTGCAAAAACAGTGAACACTGTTATGCTGAAAATAAACAAATAAAAAAAAAAGAATATTTTACTCTTAGTCCCCGTCATCTATATCACTCATCCCTCCATCCACTTCCACTCTGGTAACCACAGAGTCGGTTTTTGTTTTGTATCTTCTTTCTCCTTTATTTATGTATGTTTGTTTCCTAAATTCCATGGAAGAGTGACATCCAAAGGCCTTTGTCTTTCTCTGACTGACTGATTTCACTTAGGATAGTATTCTCTAGCTCCATCCATGTGTCTGCAAATGGCAAGATTTCATTTTTTATGGCTGAGTAATTTCCCACTGTGTGTGTGTGTGTGTGTGTGTACATTTATCATCTCATTTATCATGTTTTCAAGAAATACTTGGATTGTTTCCATATTGTAATATTTTAATTAATGTTGCATGAAACATAGGGGCTCATGTATCCTTTTGAGTTACTGTTCTCATATTCGTCGGGTAATCACCCGGTAGTGTGATTGCTGGATTATAAGGTAGTTCTAATATTTAACGTTTTGAGGAACAGTGATACTGTTTTCCACAGGGACTGCAGCAGCTAGCATTCCCACCACAGTGCAAGAGGGTTCCCTTTTACCCACATCCTCCCAACATTTGTTTTCTTGTGCTGGTGCTGTTAGCCATTCTGATAGTATGAGGTAATATCTCACGGACCTTTACATTTGGATTTTCCTGTTGATGGCTGATGTGAACATCTTCTCACCTGACTGTTGGCCATCTGTATGTCTTCTTTGGAGCAATGTCTGTTCATGTCTTCTGTCTATTTTTTAATTGGATTTTTTGTTTTTTGGTTGTTGCGTTGTATCAGTTCTACATATTTTGGACACTACCCCTTTATTGCACATGATATTTGCAAACATCTTCTCCTATTAAGTACGTTGTATTCTATTTATTACATTTTCATTGTTGTTCTGCTGTGCGGTAAGTTTTTATATTGATGGAACTCTAGTAGTTTATTTTTGCTTTTGTTTCCTTTGCCTTAGGAGGCGTGTCTATTAAATGTATGGTTCATGTCAGAGAAGTTACTGTCTGTGCCCTCTTGTAGGATTTTTATGATTTAAGGTCTCACATTGAGGTCTTGAAACTGTTTTGAGTTTATTTGTCCATATGGTGTAAGAAAGCAGTCTAATTTCATTGTTTTGTGCATAGCTGTTCAGTTTTCCCAACACCCTTTGTTGTAGAGACTGTCCTCTTCCCTTTTAATAGTTTTGCCTGTTTTGCAGAAGATTAATTGGGCACGTGATTGTGGGTTGATGTCTGAGCTTCTATTCCATTTCCTTGGTCACTGTGTGTATTTTTTTTTTTTTTTTGCCAGTCCCATACTGTGAGGATGAATGCAGCTTTGTAGTATAATATGAAATATGGAATTGTGATGCCTCCAGCTTTCTTTTTCTTCATAACATTGTGCTGGTTGTTCAGTATCTTTTGTGATTCCATACAAATTGTTAGGGTAGTTTATTTGAGTTCTCTCATTTTTTATTTGAATTCAATGAGCCAACTTATCATACATCATTATTTTCAGATGTAGTGTTAAATAATATATCAGATGTGTATTGCATCACGTGCCCTCCTTAATGCCCATCACCCCAGTTACCCCCCCCACCCCCCATCCAGCAACCCTCAGTTGGTTGCTATAGTTAAGAGTCTATCATGGTTTTTTCCCCATCTCTGATGACTTCCCATTCTGTTTCCCCTTCCTTTGCCTATGGTTCTCTGCCCTGTTTCTGATATTTCACATATGAGTGAAACCCTATCATAATTGTGTTTCTTTCATTGACATATTTTACTCAGCATAATATCTTCCAGACCCATCCAGGTTGATGTGATGGTAAGTATTCATCCTTTCTGATGGCTGAGGAATATTCCATTGAATATATGAACCACATCTTCTTTATCCATTCCTCTGTCCATAGATATCTGGGTTCTTTCCATAGTTTATCTAGAGTGGATATTGTTGCAATGAACACTGGGGTGCAGGTGCCAGTTCTTTCCCCTACATCTCTATTTTTGTGGTAAAAGCCCTGTAGTGCAAGTGCTGTGTTTTAGGGTAACTTTATTTTAACTTCTTGAGGAAACCCCATACTATTTTCCAGAGTGGATATAACAGTCTGCATTCCAACCAGGAGTGTAGGAGGGTTCTCCATTCTCTGCATCCTCACCAATATTTGTGGTTTCATGTCCTGTTAACTTTAGACATTCTGCCTGGTGTGATAGGACACCTCAATGTGGTTTAGATTTGCATTTCCCAGAAGCCATGTGATATAGAACATTTATGTATATATCTGTTGGTCACATGCGTGTCATCATTGGAGAAATATCTGTTCATATTTTCGCCCATGTCTAGACCTTCTGTTGGATTAAGGCCCAGAAGCCTAGAAGATACAATCAGCCAGAACTGTGGAGATTTTCACAAGGTCTGAGATACAATGGAGATTTAGGGTGTGTATCAAGCTCAGGGATTGTCTTCAGAGGGTGGATGGAAGTGTAGGTTCATTGACATTGTCTCAGGTTTGCATTCAAATGTCTCATGCTCTGAATCCAGTCTGGAGTAAAAAAAGGAGTTTCCTTTTGTGTGGCGGGCTGATCCTCTGGTTTTGCTAAAGTGTTCCCAATACCCGGGGCTTGGGATCCAGGCCTCTACAGATGGACCTCTCAGAACTCCAAATAGGGTTAGGGTTAGGACCTAGGAAAATGGAAGGTCTGAATTGCCAACCGTGTGGTGAGCGTCCTGGAGGGCTGAGTTGAGGACATGGGTCAGGGTGAGTGTCCGGCTCAGGGTTTCAATCCATGAGCCCTTGAATGTGGGAATTCACTGGGATGGACACAGATGGGCCTTCATATCTATACTGACCTATATACTTACTGGAGTCCATTATGGAAACATTTCCATCTGGGTGTGAGGCTGAGTCCTGTGGTATTGCTCAGGCATCCCCAAATCCTAGGGCTTTGGAGCCCACCCTTAAGGGACAGAGACATGAGAACCCAAGCTAGGGATAGAGTTAGGGCCAAAGGACATTGCAGGCCCAAACAGCTGACAGTGTGTGTGGTTCCTAGAGGCTGGAATTAAGGATGAGTGTTCTGGTTCTGGTCAGGCACAGGGTTTGTGACCTCGAGGCCACTGAAATTGGGGGTTTGCTGGTATAGGCTCAGATGGGCAGGCATTTTATCCTGCTTTGAATACTTTCTAGAGGTCTACATGGCACGCTTTCCTCCTGTGTGTTAGGATGAGTCCTGTGGTATGGCTAAGGTGACCCCAGTCCATGGGGTAGGGAGCCAGGCCCCTAGGAATTGAATGCTCAGAACACAAACTAAGCTTCAGTTAGGGGTTAGGAGCACGGCAGGCCCAATCTGATGGTGGTGTGGCAAGCTATCCAGAGGTCTGAGTACAGAGGGATGGATAGAGTAAGTGTCAGGTTCAGGTTTGTGTCCAGCTGCTGACTCTGGGTGAACTCAGTGGTGCATGGCAGATTTCTCCTGCTCAGAATCCTTTGCAGAGTTCCAAATGGTATGGTTTCCTTCTGGGTGGCAGGCAGAGATCTCAAATATTGCTCAGGGGTCCCCATCCGTGGGTCTTGGGCACCAGTCCTCTGGGGTCAGAGCATGAAACCCCAACCTGGGGTTAGGGCTAGGTCCCAGCAACATAACAGGCCTGATTTGCTGGTGCTGTGCAGAGCTCTCACGGGGACTGAGTAGAGAACATGGGTCAGTCTGAGTCAGGCTCCGGGTTGGTGGCCATGGGGGGAAAGGCAGATTTCTCCTGCTCTCAGTCCTTGGCAGAGTTCCAATTCTACTGTTTCCTGCTGGGTTGAAGACAGAGTCCTCTGGCATTTCTCAGGGGCCCCACATATGTGGGGCTTTGGTACCTGTATTCTTGGGACACAAGACAGAAAATGTACTAAGTTTTGGTTAGGGCTGAGGGTCATGTCAGTCTCAATATGCCACCCTGAGAGGAGTGACCTGGGGAGCAGAGTTGAGGACGTGGGTCAGTGTGAGTGTTAAGATCCAAGTGTGAACGGGGGGTGCTGAAAGTGGGATAGCCTCAGGGGGCCAAGAAATATTCTGGTATAGTTCAGGTGTAACCCATCAGCGGAGCTTTGGTGTCAATCATCAGAGGACAGAAGACTGAAAACACAACCTAGGGCTTGGAAAAGAGCACAGGGGCATGGCTGGCCTGATCTGCTGGTGCTGAGGCTAGATGTCTGGGGTACTGAGTTGGGGGCCATGGTCAGGTGGTGCATTACGACCTGGGTTTGTGCCTGGGGGGGTGGCCGAAGGTGGACATGGCTTCAGGGAGCATGAAGATTTCTCCCGTTCCGATGGTTCTGTGCAGCTCCAAACAAAACGGTTTCCTCCTGGGTGGCAGACAGAGTACTGTGTTGTGGCTCAGGGGTCCAAATATGGAGGAATTGGGGGACCAGCCTCTGGGGATGAAGACTGAAAATGCAACCTAGGGTTAAAGTTAGGGTCAGGGGCATGGCAGGCCCAATTTGCTGGCACTGAGAAGGGATCCCAGGGGGATGAATTGAGGGCAGAGGTCCGGTGGCATGAGAGGGTCCAGGTTTGTGGCCAGGGGACCGCTGAAGGAGGGGGTTGTGCTCAGGGAGGCATGCAGTTTCTCCCACTCTGAGTGTTCTACTCAGTTTCAAATGGCACGGTTTCCTCCTGGGTGGTAGGCAGGCTGAGTGCCAGCCTCCGCATTTGTGGCCCAATAGTGCGCAGAGGGTGGGGGATAGCCTCAGGTGAACCATGCAGGTTTCTCCCGCTCTGAGGATTTGACACAGCTCCAAACAGCATGGTTTCCTCCTGCATGGTGGACAGAGTCCTGGGGTGTCACTCAGGATTCTTTAATCTTGGGGTCTTGGGATCAGGACTCTTGGGGATGATACCTGAAAACCGAAATTAGGGATAGGGTTAAGGCCTAGGGCCATGGTAGACCTGATATGCCAGTGCTGAGGCAGGTGCCCTGGTGCGCTGAGTTGAGGTCAGGTGTCAGACGGGGCCTTAGCCTCTAGGTGTGTGTCCAGACGTTCGCATAACCTGGGGGTGACTTCAGGGGTGCATGGAAGTTTCTCCAGCTCTGAGGGTTCAGCGCAGCTCCAAACAGCACAGCGGTGCCCTGCGTGGCAGGCAGATTCCCAGCATGAGTATCAGGCATCCTCAATCCTTGTGACGCAGTATGTGGTCTATTCTGGAGAAGGTTCCATGTGCACTTGAGAAGAACGAGTATTCTGTTGTTTTAGGGTGGAATGTTCTGTATATGTCTATGAGGTCCATCTGGTCCAATGTTTCATTCAATGCTCTTATTTCTTTTTTAATTTTCTGCTTCGATGATCTGTCTATTTCTGAGAGAGGCGTATGAAGATCTCCTACTATTATTGTATTCATATCAATATGACTTTTTATCTTGATTAATAGTTTTGTTATGGAATTGGGTTCTCCCATATTGGGGGCATAGATATTCACAATGGTTAGATCATCTTGGCGGATAGTCCCTTTAAGAATTTTGGAGTGTCCTTCTGTATCTCTGACTACAGTCTTTAGTTTAAAATCTAATTTATCTGATATGAGAATCGCTACCCCGGCCTTCTTTTGAGGCCCATTGGCATGAAAGATGCTTCTCCATCCGTTCACTTTCAGTCTGGGTGTATCCTTAGGTTCAAAATGGGTCTCTTGTAGACAACATATGGATGGGTCCTGTCGTTTTATCCAATCTGCAACCCTGTGTCGTTTTATGGGCGCATTTAGGCCATTCACATTGAGAGTGATTATTGAGAGATAGGTTTTGATTCATGTCATGTTGCCTTTGAAGTCTTTCTGTCTGTAGATTGTTTCTATATTTCTGTTCAATGATATCCTTGGGATTTTTTCTCTTTTATAGGACCCCCCTTAATATTTCCTGCAGTGTGGGCTTGGTGGTTGCATAGTCTTTTAAGCCTTGCCGGTCTTGGAAACTCTTTATCTCTCCATCCATTTTAAATGTCAGTCTTGCCGGATAGAGTATTCTTGGTTGCATGTTCTTCTCATTTAGTACTCTGAATATATTTTGCCAGCCCTTCCTGGCTTGCCAGGTCTCTGTGAAAAGGTCTGACGTTATTCTAATGGGCTTGGATGCCCACTCTCACCACTCTTGTTCAACATAGTATTAGAAGTCCTAGCAACGGCAATCAGACAACAAAGAGAAATAAAAGGTATCCAAATTGGCAAGGAAGAAGTCAAACTCTCTCTCTTCGCAGATGACATGATTTTTTATATGGAAAACCCCAAAGACTCCACCCCCAAACTACTAGACTCATACAGCAATTCAGTAACGTGGCAGGATACAAAGTCAATGTACAGAAATCAGTGGCTTTCTTATACACTAACAATGAAAATACAGAAAGGGAATTTAGAGAATCTATTCCATTTACTAGAGCACCAAGAACCATAAGATACCTGGGAATAAACCTAACCAAAGAGGTAAAGGACCTGTACTCGAGGAACTACAGAACACTCATGAAAGAAACTGAAGAAGACCCAAAAAGATGGAAGACAATTCCATGCTCTTAGATTGGAAGAATAAACATTGTTAAAATGTTTATACTGCCTAGAGCAATCTATGCTTTTAATGCCATTCCGATCAAAATTCCACAGGTATTTTTCAAAGAGCTGGAGCCAATAATCCTAAAATTTGTATGGAATCAGAAGAGACCCCGAATTGCTAAGGCAATGTTGAAAAACAAAAACAAAACTGGCGGCATCACGTTACCCGATTTCAAGCTTTACTACAAAGCTGTGATCACCAAGACAGCGTGGTCCTGGCATAAAAACAGACACATAGACCAGTGGAACAGAGTGGAGAGCCCAGATATGGACCCTCAACTCCACGGTGAAATAATCTTCGACAAAACAGGAAAAAATATTCAATGGAAAAAAAGACAGTCTCTTCAATCAATGGTGCTGGGAAAACTGGACAGCTATATGTAGAATAATGAAACTCAACCATTCTCTTACACTCGAAATGGATAAAAGACCTCATCATGAGACAGGAATCCATCAGAATCCTAGAGGAGAACATAGGCAGTAACCTCTTCGATAGCAGCCACAGCAACTTCTTTCAAGATATGTCTCCAAAGGCCAAGGAAACAAAAGCGAAAATAAACTTTTGGCACTTCATCAAGATCAAAAGCTTCTGCACAGCAAAGGAAACAGTCCACCAAACAAAAACGCAACCCACGGAATGGGAGAAGATATTTGCAAATGACAGTACAGACAAAAGGTTGATATCCAGGATCTAGAAAGAACTTCTCAAACTCAACACACACAAAACAGATAATCATATCCAAAAATGGGCAGAAGATATGAACAGACACTTCTCCAATGAAGACATACAAATGGCTATCAGACACATGAAAAAATGTTCATCATCACTAGCCATCAGGGAGATTCAAATGAAAACCACATTGGGATACCACCTGACACCAGTTAGAATGGCCAAAATTAGCAAGACAGGAAACAACGATTGTTGGAGAGGATGTGGAGAAAGGGGAACCCTCTTACACTGTTGGTGGGAATGCAAGTTGGTGCAGCCACTTTGGAGAACAGTGTGGAGATTCCTCAAGAAATTAAGAATAGAGCTTCCCTATGACCCTGCAATTGCACTGCTGGGTATTTACCCCAAAGATACAGATGTAGTGAAAAGAAGGGCCATCTGTACCCCAATGTTTATTGTAGCAATGGCTATGCTCACCAAACTGTGGAAAGAACCAAGATGCCCTTCAACGGATGAATGGATAAGGAAGATGTGGTACATATACGCAATGGAGTATTATGCCTCCATCAGAAAGGATGAATACCCAACTTTTGTAGCAACATGGACGGGACTGGAAGGAATTATGCTGAGCGAAATAAGTCAAGCAGAGAGAGAGTCATGTATCATATGGTCTCACTTATTTGTGGAGCATAGCAAATAACACGGAGGACATAGGGAGATGGAGAGGAGAGGGAGTTGAGAGAAACTGGAAGGGGAGATGAACCATGAGAGACTATGGACTCTGAAAAACAACCAGAGGGTTTTGGAGGGGCAGGGTGGGGTAGGAGTTTGAGGAATCAGGTGGTGGGTAATAGGGAGGGCACGTACTGCATGGAGCACTGGGTGTGATGCCAAAACAATGAACACTGTTATGCTGTAAATAAACAAAAAAAAAAAAAAAATGAGTCTATGGAAGGCCCGGCAGTGCCAGTTCACGCCACTGGAGGGAGTGGTGAGCCGTGGTGTGAGATACCCTGGAAGGCATGGCGATGCTGCTTGCCACCACTGGAGGCAGCGGCGAGCTGCCATGGGAAACACACCTGAAGAGGAGTCAGTGCAGCTTGCTGGCTCTGAAGGCAGGGCGGAGGTGCCCGGTGAGAGACCCTGAAACGTGAGGCACTACAGCTTATTTTTACAGGATGGAGTGGTGAGCTGTATAGTCTCTGTTTCTCCAGGCTCAAGGGTGGTGGTAAGAATTGATGGAGCCTGTCCCCCACTCAGCATTGTGCCCTCTTTCCCCAGGTTTGCTGGTAATGTGCTGTCAGGATGGTTCAGGAGGGTCCTCCCAGTTGGGCTCTGGAGCCAGGGGAACCAAACCCGACTCATGGTGCATTTGGAACCGAGGAGCTGAGTGTCTGTTTGGAAAAGTATGTTTGTTTCTCCAAAAAGGACAAGGGCATTGACCAGCTTGAGAGGGAAGTGAATGACCAGTTAAGAAACAAGCTTGTGTCTCTCCTTCTCCCAGGAATCAGAGCAGGTGTGCAGGCTTTAGGTGGGAGACGCCTGCTTATCTGCACCTGACAACCCTTCTTCACTCTGGCTCCATGAGACCTGAAGTTTGGAAGTCAGCGTCTGAGTCAGTCATGCAGCTTGTCCCAGGACGTCAGTGTTCAGAGAAAACAGCAGGCCTGTGGGTCACAATGTCACATCCATGCCAGGATGGCAGGTAAAAATTCCCTTTCACCCCAAATTTCCTGGGCTTTTCTCTTGTCTCCAGTGGAGCTCACAAATGGCACCCTGAACCAGCTGTAAGCAATCTCGTGCGGGTGCCAGAGCTCCTGAGTTTCTCTGCAGGGAGCACCTGGCAGGGATCTCATTTTCTCTGTTTATTTCTGGCTTACAAAGGTATTTGGAACATCTCTTTCCTAGGAAATCCCTTGGATTCGAAAGGGAATGTGAGATTGACTTGGTGTGCCTTTTGAACATAGAAAGTATTCCTTCACCGAACAGTGTTTACTCCACTGGGCCTAGACTCTGGTGGAACGGCTGGCACCTAGAGTGAGGTGGCTGTTTGTGGTCAGATAGAGACTTGGATGATGGCTTCTTCTTTGTCCAAGGTGATGTATCCTAATGGATTCGTCTTTGAATCCAAAGAGTTCCAATGAGGGCAGAGGGAAAATTCAAAATGATTCCAAGGAGTCTTGGACAATTTAAAAGGGATGCTTGTCTTCCTAGGTTCACTCAAACGGCTATATATGGTTGGACATGCTGTATTTTCTCTGCAGTTTCATGGGTAGTGAAGTCAGAAGGAGAGTCTTTGGGAATTTCCCTGGATAAAGGCACTCTGTTGGCTTCAAGGGACTTGGTGTCAGGAACCCTGGGCTGAATTTCTGTGGCTGCTTTCCTGATGCTCAGTGAGTCAGGTTTTCCCACAGGTTTTATATTTCCTCCTTAGGAAATTGCTGGCAGGGAATGTTCTGTTTAAAGTGGAACCCTCGGGGGCACCTGGGTGGCTCAGTGGGTTAAGCCACTGCCTTCGGCTCAGGTCATGGTCTCAGGGTCCTGAGATTGAGCCCCGCATTGGGCTCTCTGCTCAGCGGGGAGTCTGCTTCGTCCTCTCTCTCTGCCTGCCTCTCTGCCTACTTGTGACCTCTGTCAAATAAATAAATAAAATCTAAAAAAAAAACAAAACCCAAAACCGGGACCCTCCTACATTGTTGGTGGGCCTGCGTGTTGTTGCAGCCACTCTTGGAAAGAATACAGTCTGTCCTCCAAAAGCTAAGAACTGAACAACAGTAGGATCCAGCAATTGCCCTCCTAGTTATTTCCCTAAAGGGCACAAAAATGCACATTCAGTGGGGTATAAGCACCGTGATATTTACAGCAGCATTTTCAACCATTGTAAAACAATGGAGGGAGACCAAATGTCCATTCACTGATGAGTGATATATATATATATATCACTCGTATATATCATATGTGTGTGTGTGTGTGTGTGTGTGTGTGTATGTGTATTCATTCTCCCACATCTTCTTAATGGAATAGGGTCCAGGTTCAAAAAGGATGAAATCTTACCATCTGCAAGGATGTGGATGGATCTACAATGGATTTAGCTAAGTAAAATCAGTAAGAAAAGACCAATAGCCTATATCTTGACCTCTATGGAATTTCAGAAAGAAAACAGATGAACATAGTGAGGAGAGAAAGGCCAATGAGGAAACAGACTCTAACCTAGAGCAAAATCGAGGGTTGCTAGGGGGCAGGGGTGTGGGGCGAAGGGTTAAGTGGGTGACAGCTATTAGGGAGAGTACTTGTTGTGATGAGCTCTGGGTGTTCTATGCAGGTGAGGAATCACAAAATCCTACCCCTGAAGGAGAGGAATGAACATTGCATGGAAACGAATTGGAATTGAAGTCAATGAAGAAAAGAAGACCATGTTCTACTTCATGAAGACTGAGGTAAAACTGGAATGACTTTTGCTCTCCTGTTCTGTAGCTGTTCATTATGAAACACTCTGTGGCAGGATACACTAGTTTCCTATTGCATAAGGAGCCCTCAGAAAGTTGCCATGAAAGATTTAGATCTCAGAGCATGTACATGTTCCATTGATATGTTACTTTCAGTTTGCCCAGGTGCAAAGGTAAGTGGAGAGAAATAGGGCTGAAGAGGAAAGGAGGTATTAAGCATTCAAGAGGTAGCCTTCCCCTTTCTCATGAATGCCTGGGCCAGTGTAAATTGGGACGAAGGAGGGGGGATCCCAGAGCTTTGCCGCAGACAGGGGAGTTCTAGGTCTGCCTAGAGCTGGTGGTGTCCATGAGCAGAGCTGAGCTAGTGGCGTGGCAGGCCCGAACTGCTGGTGTTGAGGTGAGTTCCCCAAGGAGCTGAGTTGAGAATGGGGGTCAGGGGGTGAATCAGGCTCTGGGTTTGTGGCCAGGGGGCTGCAGAATGTGGGGGAGTCCTAATGGGGTCATGCAGGTTTCTCTGGCTCTGAGGGTTCCGCACAGCTCCAAAGGGACAAGTTTCCTGCTGGGTGGCAGGGGGACTCCTACAGTGTGGCTCCAAGTTTACCAATCTAGAGGGCTTGGTGGATAGGCCCCTGGGGAAGGAAGCCTGAAAATGCAACATAGGGTTAAGGGTAATGGGCTGGGCAGGACAGGCCTGATCAGCCGACACAGAGGTGAGATACCCTCAGAACTGAGTTGAGGAAATGCATCCTGCAATGCAGAAGAGTCAGGGTTTCTGGCCAGAGGGACGGCTGATCGTGGGGGTGGCTTTAGAGGGGCATGCTGGTTTCTCCCTCTCTGAGGAAACTTTGGAGCTCCAAATGTCATGGCTTCCCCCTGCATGGCATTCAGGTTTCTGCCTTGTTACAGGGGGGTCCTGAATCTGGGGAGTTTGGGGGCCAGGCCTCTTGGGATGGAAGCCTGAAATCAGAAACTAGAGCTACGGTAAGGGCGTAGGGGCATGGCATGCTCAATCTGCTACTGCTGAGGTGGGCTCCCTGGTGGGCTGACTTCAGGGTGGGTATCAGGTGGCATGTCAGACTCAGAGTTTGTGTCCAGGGATGCCACAGAAGCTTTGCGTGACCTCAGGGTTGCATGCAGGTTTCTCCTACCCTGAGGGTTCTGCAGAGCTCCAAATGGCATAGTTTCCTCCTGTGTGGCAGACGCAGTCCTGGGGTGTCACTGAGGAATCCTTAATCTCTCCTGGCATGAATCTCGGAGGTGCCCAATCTGGCGGGCTTGGGGGACAGGCCTCTGTTCATGAAAGCCTGTACACCCCACCTCGGTTTATGCTTAGGGCCGAAGGGCATGGCAGGTCCGATGTGCCGGTGCTGATGCGGGCTCCCCTAAGGGTCGAGTTGAGGGCATAGATCTGGCATCGCAGGAGAATCTGGTTTTATGGCCATGGGGGTGACTCATGGTGGGGTGGCATTACGGGGGTTTGCAGGTTTCTCCCCGTCTGAGTGTTCAGTGCAGCTCTAAACCACAAGTTTTCCTCATGAGTGCCAGGTGGAGTCCCGTGGTGGCGCTCAGTAGACCTTAATCTGGGGGGACATGGGAGGCAGGCCCCCTGGGATGGAAGCCTGAAAACCTAAAGAGGGGTTCTGGTAAGGGCCTAGGGGCATGGTGGCCCGATCTGCTTATGTTGAGGTGGGGCGCCCTAGGGTCTGAATTTATGGCATGTGTCCGGCAGCTCAGCAGAATCTGGTTTATGGGGCCGGGGGGATGGGTGCTGATGATGGGAGTGCCTTTAGAGGGGCAAGTTTCTCCCCCTCTGAGGGTTCAGCACAACTCCAAGGCACAGGTTCCTACTGTGTGGCAAGCGGAGTCCTGAGGTGTATGTCAAGATTCCTTAATCCAGGGGATTTTGTTGCCTGGACCCTCAGCATGGAAGACTGAACACCCAAACTTGTGTTAGGCTCAGGGCCTAGGGGCAATGGCAGGCCCGATCTGCCAGCGCTGAGGCGGGATCCCGTATGGGCTGAGTTGAGGGTATGCATTTGGTGGCGGGATGGAATCCAGCTCTATGGCCAGAGTGGCTGTTGATTATTGGGGTGGCTTTAGGGTGGCATGAAAGTTTCTCCCCATCTGAGGGTTCATTGCAGCTCCAAACCACAAGGTTTCCACTTGTGTGACAGGCTGTGTCCTGTGGTGTTGCTCAGAAGTCCTTAATCTGGGGGGCGTGGGGGCCAGGCCTCTTGGGATGGAAGCCTGAAAATCCAAACAAGGGTTAGGGTTAGGGCTTAGGGACATGGCAGGCCCGATCTGCTGCAATTGAGGTGGTCTCCTGGATAGGCCGAATGGAGGGTGGGAATCAGGCAGGACTTGAGGTCTGTGTTTGTGTTTGTGGGGGCAAAGAAGCTAGTGGTGTTCTTGGGGGCCATGCAGCTTTCTCCTGCTCTGAGGTTCCTGCACAGTTCCAAATGGCACCATTTTGCCGTAGGAGGCTGGAGGAGTGCTGGCGGGAGTCTCAGTCATCCCCAGTCTGATGGGCTTGGGGTACAGACCTCTGGGCACGGAAGGCTGTATACCCCACCTAGGGTTAGGGTTAGGGACTAGGGTCATGGCAGGCCCAATCTGCCGGCGCAGAGATGGGCTCCCCTCAGGGCTGAGTTGAGGGCATGTGTCCGGTAGCTTCATAGAAAACAGCTTTCTGGCCTGGGGTGCCGCAAATTGTGCGGATAGCTTTACGGGGGCTTGAAGGTTTCTCACCCTCTGAGTATTCAGCAGCTCCAAACTGCAAGGTTTCATCCTGCGTGGCTGTTGGAGTGCTGCAATGTCACTCAGGGGTCCTTAATCCAGGGGGCCTGGAGGCTAGGCATCTTGGGATGGAAGCCTGGAAACTCAAACTAAGGGTGAGGTCTTGGGGTGCGACAGGCCCAATCTGCCAGTGCTGAGGCGGACTCCCCGGTGGCCTGAGTTGAGGGTCGGTGATAGGTGGCTCGTGTGAATCTGGGTTTGTGTTCAGGAGGGGCTCAGATGCTGGGGCTTGCCTTGGGGGGCATGAAGTTATCTTTTGCTCTGAGGTCTAAGTAGCTCCAAATGGCACTGTAACAGCATAGGCAGCCTCCAGACTGCCAGAGTGAGTCTCATGCATCCACAATCTGGCGGGTTTGGGGGCTAGGCCTCTGGGTACGGAAGACTGTACACCCAACCTAGGGTTAGGGTTAAGGCCTAGGGGCATGGCAGTTCTGATATGCTGCTGATATGCTGTGTTGAGGTGGGCTCCCTCAGGGCTGAGTGGATGACATGCCTCTGGCGTTGTGGCAGAATCTGGCATTATGTCTGGGGCATTTCCAATGGCGGGTGTGTTTAGGTGCTCATACACCTTTCTTTCTGGAGGGCAGGCAGAGTCCTGTGTTGTGACTTTGGAATCCCCAGTCTGGAGGGTTAGGGTTAGGGATAGAGGTTCGGAGAGTGTTAGGGTTAGTTGTTAGGGTTTAGGGTTAGGGTTAGGAGTTAGGGGATAGGGTTAGAGGTAAGGTTTAGGGTTAGGCTTAGGGTTAGGCGTATGTCTTAGGGACAAGGCATGTCAGATCTGCCAACACAGATATGGACTCACCCAAGGACTGTGTTGAGGGCGGGACTCAGGAGTCTCCTCAGGCCCTGGATTTTTGGACTGGAGGGGTAAAGAAGGTGGGAATCGCCTCTGGGGAGCATGATGGTTTCTACTGCTCCGAGGTTGTTATGTTAGGTTTAGAGGTTAGGGTTAGGTTTTGTGGTTAGGGTTAGTGTTAAGATTAGTGTTAAGGTGGGGCGCCTGGGTGGCTCAGTTGGTTAAAGCCTCTGCCTTCCGCTCAGGTCATGATCTCAGGGTCCTGGGATGGAGCCCCACATCAGGCTCTCTGCTCAGCGGGGAGCATGCTTCGTCCTCTCTGTGCCTTCTTCTGATCTGTCTCTGTCAAAGAAATGAATAAAATCTTAAAAAAAAATAAAAAGATTAGGGTTAGGGTTATGTCTTAGGGACAAGGCATGTTGGATCTGGTAACACTTATATGGGCTCACCCAAGGGCTGAGTTGAAGGCGGGACTCAGGAGGCTCCTTAGGCCCTGGGTTTTTTTCCTAGAAGGTAAAGATTGTGGGAATGGGCTCAGGGGAGCATGCTGGTTTCTAGGTCTCTGAGAGTGTTAGATAGCACTAAATGAAATGGTTTATTTCATTTATTCTCCTGGCTGAGAGGCTGAGTCCTGCCATCAGTCTGATGATCCTATCCACTGGGATGGAATTGGGTATCAGGCCTCTGGGGTCCAGAGCCTGACCACCTGAGCTAGGGTATTAGGGTTTGGTCCTGGGAGCATGGCAGGCCTGAGGTGCCAGTGCGGACTCAGGCTCTCCGGAGGGCTGAGTTGAGGGTATTGCTCTGGTGGCCCATCAGGCACTGGGCGGTGGTGTGTGGGTCCTCGGAAGGTGTGGGTGTCTTTAGGGGGCATGGAGGTTTCTCCGGCCAGGAGCGTACTGCACAGGGCCATGTGGGCCATTTTCCTTGTGGGTGGCAGCCGGAGTCCAGCATTGCAAATACAGGGTCCCCAGTCTGGACGGCTAGGGAGCCAGGCCTCTGTGGATCGAAGCATAAACACCCATCCTAGCATTATGGTTAAGTCTTTGGGGCATGGTAACCCCGATCTGCCGGTGCTGTGGTGACCCATCCTGATGCCTGAGTTGAGGCTATGTCTGCAGGACTTTGAGACTCTGGTTCCCGGTCCTTGGGAGGGTCCAGAAGTGCTTTGGCCTCAGGGAGACTTGCAGGCTTCTCCTGCTCTGTGGCTTCAGCCCATTTCTAAACGGCACGGTTCATGCTGGGATCATGTGCAATTATGGGGTGCAACTCAGGGGTCCCCTATCTGGGGTTTTGAGGACCAGTTGTGGGAGGATGATGCCTGAGCACGAACCTGGGCTAGGGTTAGTATTAGGATTAGGGTTAAGGTTATGTCTTAGGGACAAGGCATGTCGGATATGCAAGCACAGATATCAGCTCGCCCAAGGGCTGAGTTGAGGGTGGGACTCAGGAGGCTCCTCGGGCACTGGGGTTTTGGGCTGTACGGGCAAAGATGTTGGAAATCGCCTCAGGGGAGCATGCCAGTTTCTACAATTCTCAGGGCATTAGATAGCACGAAATGAAAGGTCACCTTCTGGCTGAGAGGGTGAGTCCTGCTGTGAGGGTTAGGTTGTAGGGGCACTGCAGCCCCAATCTGCTGGCGCTGTGGTGGCCCATCCCAATGCTTGAGTTCAGAGCGTGTGTCTGCAGGACCATGAGACTCCTGGTTCTTGGTCCTTGGGGGCGCTGGAAGTGGGGTGGCCTCAGGGAGACATTCAAATTTATCCCGCTCTGTGGGTTCAGCACAATTCTAAACAGCATGGTATCTGGTAACCTGGTATCAGGTTCAATGATGGGGTATCGCTCACGGGTCCCCCATCTGGGGCCTTGGGGACCAGGAGTCAGAGTATGGACGCCTGAACACACAACCTGGGCTAGGTTTAGTATTATGGTTAGTGTTAGGCTTAGGGACAGGGCATGTCGGATCTGCTAGCACAGATACGGGCTCACCCAAGGGCTGAGTTGAGGGCAGGACTCAGGAGGCTCCTCAGGCCCTGGGTTCTTGGCCTGGAGGAGCAAAGCTGGTGGGAATGGCCTCAAGGGAGAATGGCTGGTTGCTACTGCTCTGAGGGTGTGAGAGAACACCAAATGAAAAGGTCTCCTCCTGGCTGAGAACTGAGTCCTGCCGATAGTCTGATGCTCAACCCATGGGAGGAATTGGGTGTCAGGCCTCTGGGTCCAATGCCTGAACACCCACCCTAGTGTTAGGGTTTCGTCCTGGGAGAATGGCAGGCCTGCCAGTGCGGCTCAGGTTCTCCGGAGGGCTGAGTTGAGGGCATTGCTCTGGTGGCCTGTCAGGCTCTGGGTTTGTGGTGTGGCATTTCTTGGAAGGCGTGGCTGGCTTTAGGGGGCATGGAGGATTCTGTGGCCAGGAGCATACTGCACAGGATCATATGGTCCAGTTTCATCGTGGGTGGCAGCCAGAGTCCTGCATTGGGAATCCAGGGTCCCCAGTCTGGAGGGCTAGGGGTCCAGTCCTCAGGGGACAGAAGCCTGACACCCAACCTAGGGTTAGGGTAGGGTTGTAAGGGCATGGCAGCCCCGATCTGATGGCGCTGTGGTGATGCTTCCCAATGCCTGAGTTGAGGGTGTGAGTCTGTAGCACTGTGAGAGTCCTGGTTCCTGGTCCTTGGGTGTGCCAGAAGTGGCAGTGGCCTCTGGGAGGCATGCAGGTTTCTCCCGCTCTGCGGGTTCAACACATTTCTAAAGGGCAGGGTTTCCTCCTGGGATCAGGCGCAATTATGGGGTGAAGCTCAGGGGTCCCCCATCTGGCCGTTTGGGGGACCAGGCTATGGAGGAGGGATGCCTGAACACACAACCTGGGCTAGAGTTAGTATTAAGGTTAGGCTTAGCGTTAAGGTTATGTCTTAGGGAGAAGGCATGTGGGATCTGCCAGCACAGATATTGGCTCACTGAAGGGCTGAGTTGAGGGCAGGGCTCCGGAGGCTTCTCAGGCCCTGGGTTTTTGGCCTGGAGGTGCAAAGATGGCGGGAATGGCCTCAGGGCAGCTTGGCCGGTTCCTAGGGCTCTGAGGGTGTTGGAGAGCACCAAATGGAATCTCCTGCTGGTTGAGAAGCTGAGTCATGCCATCAGTTTGATGCTCCCACCCATGGGTGGAATTGGGTGTCAGGGTTCTAGAACCTGAACACCCAACCTAGGCTTAGGGTTTGTTCCTGGGAGAATGGCAGGCCTGATGTGCCAGCACGGACTCAGGCTCTCTGGAGGGCTGGGCTGAGGGCATTGTTCTGGCGGCCCGTAAGGCTAAGGAATTGTGGTGTGGGGGTGCTCAGAAGATGTGGTTGGCTTTAGGGGTCATGGAGGTTTCTCCGGCAAGGAGCGTTCTGCAAAGGTCCATGTGGTCAAGTTTCATCATGGGTGGCAGCCAGAGTCCTACGTTGGGAATATGGGGTCCCCAGTCTGGAGGGCTAGGGAGCCAGTCCTCTGGGGACTGAAGCCTGAACACCCAACCGCGGGTTAGGTTTAGGTCACAGGGGCATGGCGGCCCGGATCTGCCGGCACAGTGATGACCAATCCCGATGCCTGAGTTGAGGACGTGAGTCTGCAGGACCGTGAGACTCCTCATTCCTGCTCCTCAGGGGCGCCGGTATTGGGGGTAGCATCAGGGAGGCATTCTGGTTTCTTCTGCTCTGTAGGTTCAGCACATTCCTTTTTTTTTTTTTCACTTTCAATATCTATCTATCTATCTATATTATTTGTTTTCAGCGTAACAGTATTCCTTATTTTTGCACCACACCCAGTGCTCCATGCAACACGTGCCCTCCCTAATACCCACCACCTTGTTCTCCCAACCTCCCACTCCCCACCCATTCAAGACCCTCAGGTTCTTTTTCAGAGTCCGTAGTCTCTCATGGTTCACCTCCCCTTCCCATTTCCCACAACTTCCTTCTCCTCGCCATCTCCCCATGTCCTCCTTGTTCTTTGTTATGCTCCACAAATAAGTGAAACCATATGATAATTGACTCTCTCTGCTTGACTTATTTCACTCAGCATAATCTCTTCCACTCCCGTCCATATTGCTACAAAAGTTGGTATTCATCCTTTCTGATGGAGGCATAATACTCCATCTTGTATATGGACCACATCTTCCTTATCCATTCGTCCATTGAAGGGCATCTTGGTTCTTTCCACAGTTTGGCGACCGAGGCCTTTGCTGCTATAAACATTGGGGTACAGATGGCCCTTCTTTTCACTACATCTGTATCTTTGGGGTAAATACCCAGCAATGCAATTGCAGGGTCATAGGGAAGCTCTCTTTTTAATTTCTGGAGGAATCTCCACACTGTTCTCCAAAGTGGCTGCACCAACTTGCATTCCCACCAACAGTGTAAGAGGGTTCCCCTTTCTCCACATCCTCTCCAACACACGTTGTTTCCTGTCTTGCTAATTGTGGCCTTTCTAACTGGTGTCAGGTGGTATCTCAATGTCGTTTTCATTTGAATCTCCCTGATGGCTAGTGATGATGAACATTTTGTCATGTGTCTGATAGCCATTTGTATGTCTTCGTTGGAGGAGTGTCTGCTCATATCTTCTGCCCATTTTTGGATATGATTATCTGTTTTGTGTGTGTTGAGTTTGAGAAGTTCTTTCTAGATCCTGGATCTCAACCTTTTGTCTGAACTGTCATTTACAAATATCTTCTCCCATTCCGTGGGTTGCCTTTTGATTGGTGGACTGTTCCCTTTGCTGTGCAGAAGCTTTTGATCTTGATGAAGTGCCAAAAGTTCATTTTCGCTTTTGTTTCCTTGGCCTTTGGAGACATATCTTGAAAGAAGTTGCTGTGGCTGATATCGAAGAGGTTACTGCCTATGTACTCCTCTAGGATTCTGAGAGAATCCTGTCTCACATTGAGCTCCTTTATCGAGTTCGAGTTTATCATTGTGTATGGTGTAAGAGAATGGTCGAGTTTCATTCTTCTACATATCGCTGTCCAGTTTTCCCAGCACCATTGATTGAGGAGAATGTCTTTTGTTACATTGAATATTTTTTCCTGAATTCTCGATGATTATATCACAATAGAGTTGAGGGTCCATATCTAATCGGGATCGATGTGGGCAGAGCGCTCATGAAAATTGGCTGGCGTTGGATAACCATGGGGACCGCCTTGTTCCGCGTGGCCCAGGACCCTTTCTCGCTCGGGGTGTGTCGCAGCCACCCGAAAACGCGCCGAGACGACGGGGCCCGGCCGGGGGCCTCAGCGCCGGGGAGCTTGCTCCGAGCAGAGTTGATGGAGGGGCTGTGGTCGGGCATTCGTCTCCGCCTTGGAGGGAGGCCGGGCGCCCGGGAAGGGCTTGGCCTCTCTGGGGGAACAAATGGATCTGTCGCTCCACAGCTCTGTCGCAGCCACGAAACGGGCCGATGGCGCCAGGACGGTCGAGGACTCGTGGCGCGGGACTCAGGTTTCCCCATGGGGAGGCCCGCAGGCTCCGGCCCCTGGCAACGGAAGGGTGAGCAAGCAGGCCTGGACCGGGCCCGGCTTTCGGGGCTGGCCCGGCTCCAGCTGCCTGCGCCAAGGAGGGGAACACCAGAGTCTGAGGAGCGGGAGGCGTCGATTTGCCCACGCCAGACTCACGGAGCTCCTCCTGGAGGTGCCGGAACGCGACGAAACGCGATCCCGGACAGGGCCCCGGGGGGGGGGCGGCCCTGCGGCCCTGTGGTGCCGGAAGCGTGTTCGCCGGGCGTTTTCCGGCCAATTCTCACGAGCGTTCTGCCCAAATCGGGATCGATTTGGGCAGAACGCTCGTGAGAATTGGCCGGCGTTGGGCAGCCCTGGTCAGCGCCCAGGACCGCGTGGAGCAGGGCCCTTTCTCGCTCGGGGCATGGCGCGGCCACCCGGAAAACGGGCCGCGACGATGGGGCGCGGCCGGCGGCCCCGGCGCCGGGGAGTTTTCCCCGAGCAGAGTGGATGGAGGCGCCGTGGCCGGGCGTTGCCTCCGCCGTGGCGGGCGGCCGGGGCGCCCCTGGAGGCGGCTGGCCTCTGTGGGGAAAGGGATTGATCTCTCACTCCGCGGCTAGGACGAAGCCGGGAAAGGTGCCGTTGTCGCCGGGACGGTCAGGGGACTCGTGGCGCGGGACTCATGGTTCCCCATGGGGAAGCCCCCAGGCTCAGGGCCCTGGCAACGGAAGGCTGAGCAAGCAGGCCCGGGCTCGGGCCCGGCTTTCCGGGCTGGCCCGGCCCCAGCTGCCGGCGCCAGGGAGGGGACCCCCGGAGGCTGAGGAGCGGGAGGCGTCGGCCTCCCCGGGACCCGCCTCCCGGAGCTCCTCCTGGCGGTGCCGGAACGCGACGACACGCGATCCCGGACAGGGCCCCGGGGGGGCGGCCCTGCGGCCCTCTGGTGCCCGAAGTGTGTTCGCCGGGCGTTTTCCGGCCAATTCTCACGAGCGTTCTGCCCAAATCGGGATCGATTTGGGCTGAACGCTCGTGAGAATTGGCCGGCGTTGGGCAGCCCTGGTCAGCGCCCAGGGCCGCGTGGAGCAGGGCCCTTTCTCGCTCGGGGCATGGCGCGGCCACCCGGAAAACGAGCCGCGACGATGGGGCGCGGCCGGCGGCCCCGGCGCCGGGGAGTTTTCCCCGAGCAGAGTGGATGGAGGCGCCATGGCCGGGCGTCCGCCTCCGCCGTGGCGGGCGGCCGGGGCGCCCGTGGAGGGGGCTGGCCTCTGTGGGGGAACGGTGTGATCTCTCACTCCACGGCTGGGACGAAGCCGCGAAAGGTGCCGTCGTCGCCGGGATGGTCGGGGGGACTCGTGGCGCGGGACTCAGGGTTCCCCATGCGGAGGACCCCAGGCTCAGGCCCCTGGCAACGGAAGGCTGAGCAAGCAGGCCCGGGCCCGGGCCCGGCTTTCGGGGCTGGCCCGGCCCCAGCGGCCGGCGCCAGGGAGTGGACCCCCGGAGGCTGAGGAGCGGGAGGCGTCGGCCTCCCCGGGGCCCGCCTCCCGGAGCTCCTCCTGGCGGTGCCGGAACGCGACGACACGCGATCCCGGACAGGGCCCCGGGGGGGCGGCCCTGCGGCCCTCTGGTGCCCGAAGTGTGTTCGCCGGGCGTTTTCCGGCCAATTCTCACGAGCGTTCTGCCCAAATCGGGATCGATTTGGGCAGAACGCTCGTGAGAATTGGCCGGCGTTGGGCAGCCCTGGTCAGCGCCCAGGGCCGCGTGGAGCAGGGCCCTTTCTCGCTCGGGGCATGGCGCGGCCACCCGGAAAACGAGCCGCGACGATGGGGCGCGGCCGGCGGCCCCGGTGCCGGGGAGTTTTGCCCGAGCAGAGTGGATGGAGGCGCCGTGGCCGGGCGTCCGCCTCCGCCGTGGCGGGCGGCCGGGGCGCCCGTGGAGGGGGCTGGCCTCTGTGGGGGAACGGAGTGATCTCTCACTCCACCGTTGGGACGAAGCCGCGAAAGGTGCCGTCGTCACCGGGACGGTCGGGGGGACTGGTGGCGCGGGACTCAGTGTTCCCCATGCGGAGGCCCCCAGGCTCAGGCCCCTGGCAACGGAAGGCTGAGCAAGCAGTCCCGGGCCCGGGCCCGGCTTTCGGGGCTGGCCCGGCCCCAGCGGCCGGCGCCAGGGAGGGGACCCCCGGAGGCTGAGGAGCGGGAGGCGTCGGCCTCCCCGGGGCCCGCCTCCCGGAGCTCCTCCTGGCGGTGCCGGAACGCGACGACACGCGATCCCGGACAGGGCCCCGGGGGGGCGGCCCTGCGGCCCTCTGGTGCCCGAAGTGTGTTCGCCGGGCGTTTTCCGGCCAATTCTCACGAGCGTTCTGCCCAAATCGATCCCGATTTGGGCAGAACGCTCGTGAGAATTGGCCGGCGTTGGGCAGCCCTGGTCAGCGCCCAGGGCCGCGTGGAGCAGGGCCCTTTCTCGCTCGGGGCATGGCGCGGCCACCCGGAAATCGAGCCGCGACGATGGGGCGCGGCCGGCGGCCCCGGCGCCGGGGAGTTTTCCCCGAGCAGAGTGGATGGAGGCGCCGTGACCGGGCGTCCGCCTCTGCCGTGGCGGGCGGCCGGGGCGCCCGTGGAGGGGGATGGCCTCTGTGGGGGAACGGAGTGATCTCTCACTCCACGGCTGGGACGAAGCCGCGAAAGGTGCCGTCGTCGCCGGGACGGTCGGGGGACTCGTGGCGCGGGACTCAGGGTTCCCCATGGGGAGGCCCCCAGGCTCAGGCCCCTGGCAACGGAAGGCTGTGCAAGCAGGCCCGGGCCCGGGCCCGGCATTCGGGGCTGGCCCGGCCCCAGCTGCCGGAGCCAGGGAGGGGACCCCCGGAGGCTGAGGAGCGGGAGGCGTCGGCTTCCCCGCGGCACGCCTCCCGGAGCTCCTCCTGGCGGTGCCGGAACGCGACGACACGCGATCCCGGACAGGGCCCCGGGGGGGGCCGCCCTGCGGCCCTGTGGTGCCCGAAGTGTGTTCGCCGGGCGTTTTCCGGCCAATTCTCACGAGCGTTCTGCCCAAATCAGGATCGATTTGGGCAGAACGCTCGTGAGAATTGGCCGGCGTTGGGCAGCCCTGGTCAGCGCCCAGTTCCGCGTGGAGCAGGGCCCTTTCTCGCTCGGGGCATGTCGCGGCCACCCGGAAAACGAGCCGCGACGATGGGGCGCGGCCGGCAGCCACGGCGCCGGGGAGTTTTTCCCGAGCAGCGTGGATGGAGGCGCCCTGGCCAGGCGTCCGCCTCCGCCGTGGCGGGCTGCCGGGGCGCCCCTGGAGGGGGCTGGCCTCTGTGGGGAGACGGACTGGTCTCTCAATCCGCGGTAGGACGAAGCCGCGAAAGGTGCCGTTGTCGCCAGGACGGTCGGGGGACTCGTGGCGCGGGACTCAGGGTTCCCCATGGGGAGGCCCCCAGGCTCAGGTCCCTGGCAACGGAGGCTGAGCAAGCAGGCCGGGGCCCGGGCCCGGCTTTCGGGGCTGGCCCGGCCCCAGCTGCCGGCGCCAGGGAGGGGACCCCCGGAGGCTGAGGAGCGGGAGGCGTCAGCCTCCCCGCGGCACGCCTCCCGGAGCTCCTCCTGGCGGTGCCGGAACGCGACGACACGCGATCCCGGACAGGGCCCCGGGGGGGGCCGCCCTGCGGCCCTGTGGTGCCCGAAGTGTGTTCGCCGGGCGTTTTCCGGCCAATTCATACGAGCGTTCTGCCCAAATCGGGATCGATTTGGGCAGAACGCTCGTGAGAATTGGCCGGCGTTGGGCAGCCCTGGTCAGCGCCCAGTTCCGCGTGGAGCAGGGCCCTTTCTCGCTCGGGGCATGTCGCGGCCACCCGGAAAACGAGACGCGACGATGGGGCACGGCCGGCAGCCGCGGCGCCGGGGAGTTTTCCCCGAGCAGAGTGGATGGAGGCGCCGTGGCCGTGCGTCCGCCTCCGCCGTGGCGGGCGGCCGGGGCGCCCCTGGAGGGGGCAGGCCTCTGTGGGGAAACGGACTGGTCTCTTACTCCGCGGCTAGAACGAAGCCGCGAAAGGTGCCGTTGTCGCCGGGACGGTCGGGGGACTCGTGGCGCGGGTCTCAGGGTTCCCCATGGGGAGGCCCCCAGGCTCAGGCCCCTGGCAACGGAAGGCTGAGCAAGCAGGCCCGGGCCCGGGCCCGGCTTTCGGGGCTGGCCCGGCCCCAGCGGCCGGCGCCAGGGAGGGGACCCCCGGAGGCTGAGGAGCGGGAGGGGTCGGCCGCCCCGTGGCACGCCTCCCGGAGCTCCGCCTGGCGGTGCCGGAACGCGACGACACGCGATCCCGGACAGGGCCCCGGGGGGGCGGCCCTGCGGCCCTGTGATGCCCGAAGTGTGTTCGCCGGGCGTTTTCCGGCCAATTCTCACGAGCGTTCTGCCCAAATCGGGATCGATTTGGGCAGAACGCTCGTGAGAATTGGCCAGCGTTGGGCAGCCCTAGTCAGCGCCCAGTGCCGCGTGGAGCAGGGCGCTTTCTCGCTCGGTGCATGGCGCGGCCACCCGGAAAAAGAGCCGCGACGATGGGGCGCGGCCGGCGGCCCCGGCGCCGGGGAGTTTTCCCCGAGCAGAGTGGATGGAAGCGCCGTGGCCGGGCGTCCGCCTCCGCCGTGGCGGGCGGCCGGGGCGCCCGTGGAAGGGGCTGGCCTCTGTGGGGGAACGGAGTGATCTCTCACTCCACGGCTGGGACGAAGCCGCGAAAGGTGCCATTGTCGCCGGGACGGTCGGGGGGAATCGTGGCGCGGGACTCAGGGTTCCCTATGCGGAGGCCCCCAGGCTCAGGCCCCTGGCAACGGAAGGCTGAGCAAGCAGGCCCGGGCCCGGGCCCGGTTTTCGGGGCTGGGCCGGCCCCAGCGGCCGGCGCCAGGGAAGGGACCCCCGGAGGCTGAGGAGCGGGAGGCGTCGGCCTCCCCGGGGCCCGCCGCCCGGAGCTCCTCCTGGCGGTTTCGGAACGCGACGACACGCGATCCCGCACAAAGCCCCGGAGGGGCGGCCCTGCGGCCCTGTGGTGCCCGAAGTGTGTTCGCCGGGCGTTTTCCGGCCAATTCCCACGAGCGTTCTGCCCAAATCGGGATCGATTTGGGCAGAACGCTCGTGAGAATTGGCCGGCGTTGGGCAGCCCTGGTCAGCGCCCAGTGCCGCGTGGAACAGGGCGCTTTCTCGCTCGGGGCATGGCGCGGCCACCCGGAAAAAGAGCCGCGACGATGCGGCGCGGCCGGCGGCCCCGGCGCCGGGGAGTTTTCCCCGAGCAGAGTGGATGGAGGCGCCGTGGCCGGGCGTCCGCCTCCGCCGTGGCGGGCGGCCGGGGCGCCCGTGGAGGGGGCTGGCCTCTGTGGGGGAACGGAGTGATCTCTCACTCCACGGCTGGGACCAAGCCGCGAAAGGTGCCGTTGTCGCCGGGACGGTCGGGGGACTCGTGGCGCGGGACTCAGGGTTCCCCATGCGGAGGCCCCCAGGCTCAGGCCCCTGGCACCGGAAGGCTGAGCAAGCAGGCCCGGGCCCGGGCCTAGCTTTCGGGGATGGCCTGGCACCAGCGGCCGGCGCCAGGGAGGGGACCCCCGGAGGCTGAGGAGCGGGAGGCGTCGGCCTCCCCGGGGCCCGCCTCCCGGAGCTCCTCCTGGCGGTGCCGGAACGCGACGACACGCGATCCCGGACGGGGCCCCGGGGGGGCGGCCCCGCGGCCCTGTGGTGCCCGAAGTGTGTTCGCCGGGCGTTTTCCGGCCAATTCTCACGAGCGTTCTGCCCAAATCAGCATCGATTTGGGCAGAACGCTCGTGAGAATTGGCCGGCGTTGGGCAGCCCTGGTCAGCGCCCAGTTCCGCGTGGAGCAGGGCCCTTTCTCGCTCGGGGCATGTCGCGGCCACCCGGAAAACGAGCCGCGACGATGGGGCTTGGTCGGCGGCCCCGGCGCCGGGGATTTTCCCCGAGCAGGGTGGATGGAGGCGCCGTGGCCGGGCGTCCGCCTCCGCCGTGGCGGGCGGCCGGGGCGCCCGTGGAGGGGGCTGGCCTCTGTGGGGGAACGGAGTGATCTCTCACTCCACGGCTGGGACGAAGCCGCGAAAGGTGCCATTGACGCCGGGACGGTCGGGGGGACTCGTGGCGAGGGACTCAGGGTTCCCCATGCGGAGGCCCCCAGGCTCAGGCCCCTGGCAACGGAAGGCTGAGCAAGCAGGCCCGGGCCCGGGCACGGCTTTCGGGGCTGGCCCTGCCACAGCGGCCGGCGCCAGGGAGGGGACCCCCGGAGGCTGAGGAGCGGGAGGCGTCTGCCTCCCCGGGGCAGGCCTCCTGGAGCTCCTCCTGTCGGTGCCGGAACGCGACGACACGCGGCCCCGGACAGGGCCCCGGGGGGGCGGCCCTGCGGCCCTGTGGCGCCCGAAGTGTGTTCGCCGGGGGTTTTCCGCCAATTCTCACGAGCGTTCTGCCCAAATCGGGATCGATTTGGGCAGAACGCTCGTGAGAATTGGCCGGCGTTGGGCAGCCCTGGTCAGCAACCAGTTCCGCGTGGAGCAGGGCCCTTTCTCGCTCGGGGCATGGCGCGGCCACCCGGAAAACGAGCCGCAAAGATGGGGCGCGGCCGGCGGCCCCAGCGCCGGGGAGTTTTCCCCGAGCAGAGTGGATGGAGGCGCCGTGGCCTGGCGCCCGCCTCTGCCGTGGCGGGCGGCCGGGGCGCCCGTGGAGGGGGCTGGCCTCCGTGGGGGAACGGACTGATCTCTCACTCCACGCCTTGGACGAAGCCGCGAAAGGTGCCGTTGTCGCCGGGACGGTCGGGCGGACTCGTGGCGCGGGACTCAGGGTTCCCCATGCGGAGGCCCCCAGGCTCAGGCCCCTGGCAACGGAAGGCTGAGCAAGCAGGCCCGGGCCGGGGCCCGGCTTTCGGGGCTGGCCCGGCCCTAGCTGCCGGCGCGAGGGAGGGGACCCCCGGAGGCTGAGGAGCGGGCGGCGTCGGCCTCCCCGGGGCCCGCCTCCCGGAGCTCCTCCTGGCGGTGCCGGAACGCGACGACACGCGGCCCCGGACAGGGCCCCGGGGGGGCGGCCCTGCGGCCCTGTGGTGCCCGAAGTGTGTTCGCCGGGCGTTTTCCGGGCAAGTCTCACGAGCGTTCTGCCAAAATCGGGATCGATTTGGGCAGAACGCTCGTGAGACTTGCCCGGCTTTAGGCAGCCATGGTGACCGCCCAGTTCCGTGTGGACCAGGACCCTTTCTCTCTTGGGGCATGTCACGGCCACCCGGAAAACGAGCCGTGACGATGGGGCGCGGTCGGCGGTACCGGCGCCGGGGAGTTTTCCCCGAGCAGAGTTAATGGAGGGGCTGTGGCCGGTTGTCCGCCTTCGCCGTGGTAGGCCCCCGGGGCGCCCTTGGAGGGGTCTGGCCTCTGTGGGGGAACGAATTGATCTCTCACTCCTCGGCTGGGATGCAGCCACGAAAGGCACCTTTGTCTCTGGGACTATGGTGGACTTGTGGCCCGGGACTCAGGATTCCCAGGGTGAGGCCCTAGGTACAGGCCCCTGGCAATGGAAGGCTGAGCAAGCAGGCCTGGGTCTGGTCCCGGATTTCGTGGCAGGCCCGGCCCCAGCTGCCACCGCCAAGGTGAGACCCCCAGAATCTGTGGAGAGGGAGGCGTCTGCCTCGCCATCAGGGAGATTCTAATTAAAACTACATTGAGATACCACCTGACACCAGTTAGAATGTCCAAAATTAGGAAGACAGGAAATAACGTTTGTTGGAGAGGATGTCGAGAAAGTGGAGCCCTGTTACACTGTTCGTGAGACTGCCATTTAGTGCAGCCACTTTGGAGAACAGTGTGCAGATGACTCAAGAAATTGAAAATAGAGCTTCCCTATGACCCTGCAATTACACTGATGGGTATTTACCCCAAAGATACAGATGGAGTGAAAAGAAGAGCCATCTGTACCCCAATGTTTATTGCAGCAATGGCCACGGTCGCCAAACTGTGGAAAGAACCAAGATGCCCTTCAACGGATGAATGGATAAGGAAGATGTGGTCCATATACACAATGGAGTATTATGGCTCCATCAGAAAGGATGAATACCCAACTTTTGTAGCAACATGGACAGGACTCGAAGAGATTATGCTGAGTGAAATAAGTCAAGCAGAGAGAGTCAAATATCATATGGTCTCCCTTATTTGTGGAGCATAACAAAGAACACGGAGGACATGGGGAGATGGAGAGGAGAGGGAGTTGAGGGAACCTGGAAGGGGAGATGAACCGTGAGAGACTATGGACTCTGAAAAACAACCTGAGTGTTTTGGAAGGGCGGGGGTTGGGAGGTTGGGGAACCAGGTGGTGGGTAATAGGAAGGGCACGTACTGCATGGAGCACTGGGTGTGGTGCAAAAACAGTGAACACTGTTATGCTGAAAATAAACAAATAAAAAAAAGAAAATTGTACTCTTAGTCCCCGTCATCTATATCACTCATCCCTCCATCCACTTCCACTCTGGTAACCACAGAGTCGGTTTTTGTTTTGTATCTTCTTTCTCCTTTATTTATGTATGTTTGTTTCCTAAATTCCATGGAAGAGTGACATCCAAAGGCCTTTGTCTTTCTCTGACTGACTGATTTCACTTAGGATAGTATTCTCTAGCTCCATCCATGTGTCTGCAAATGGCAAGATTTTTGATGGCTGAGTAATTTCGCACTGTGTGTGTGTGTGTGTATACCTTTATCATCTCATTTATCAAGTTATCAAGAAATACTTGGATTGTTTCCATATTGTAATATTGTAATTAATGTTGCAAGAAACATAGGGGCACATGTATCCTTTTGAGTTACTGTTCTCATATTCGTCGGGTAATTACCCGGTAGTGTGATTGCTGGATTATAAGGTAGTTCTAATATTTAACGTTTTGAGGAACAGTGATACTGTTTTCCACAAGGACTGCAGCAGCTAGCATTCCCACCACAGTGCAAGAGGGTTCCCTTTTACCCACATCCTCCCAACATTTGTTTTCTTGTGCTGGTGCTGTTAGCCATTCTGATAGTATGAGGTAATATCTCATGGACCTTTTCATTTGGATTTTCCTGTTGATGGCCGATGTGAACATCTTCTCACGTGACTGTTGGCCATCTGTATGTCTTCTTTGGAGCAATGTCTGTTCATGTCTTCTGTCTATTTTTTAATTGGATTTTTTGTTTTTTGGTTGTTGCGTTGTATCAGTTCTACATATTTTGGACACTACCCCTTTATTGCACATGATATTTGCAAACATCTTCTCCTATTAAGTACGTTGTATTCTATTTATTACATTTTCATTGCTGTTCTGCTGTGCGGTAAGTTTTTATATTGATGGAGCTCTAGTAGTTTATTTTTGCTTTTGTTTCCTTTGCCTTAGGAGGCATGTCTATTCAATGTATGGTTCATGTCAGAGAAGTTACTGTCTGTGCCCTCTTGTAGGATTTTTATGATTTAAGGTCTCACATTGAGGTCTTGAAACTGTTTTGAGTTTATTTGTCAATATGGTGTAAGAAAGCAGTCTAATTTCATTGTTTTGTGCATAGCTGTTCAGTTTTCCCAACACCATTTGTTGTAGAAACTGTCCTTTTCCCTTTTAATAGTTTTGCCTGTTTTGCAGAAGATTAATTGGGCACGTGATTGTGGGCTGATGTCTGAGCTTCTATTCCGTTTCCTTGGTCACTGTGTGTATTTTTTTTTTTTTTTTTGCCAGTCCCATACTGTGAGGATGAATGCAGCTTTGTAGTATAATATGAAATATGGAATTGTGACGCCTCCAGCTTTGTTTTTCTTCATAACATTGTGCTGGTTGTTCAGTATCTTTTGTGATTCCATACAAATTGTTAGGGTAGTTTATTTGAGTTCTTTCATTTTTTATTTGAATTCAATGAGCCAACTTATCATACATCATTATTTTCAGATGTAGTGTTAAATAATATATCAGATGTGTATTGCATCACGTGCCCTCCTTAATGCCCATCACCCCATTTACCCCCCCACCCCCCATCCAGCAACCCTCAGTTGGTTGCTATAGTTAAGAGTCTATCATGGTTTTTTCCCCATCTCTGATGACTTCCCATTCTGTTTCCCCTTCCTTTGCCTACGGTTCTCTGCCCTGTTTCTGATATTTCACATATGAGTGAAACCCTATGATAATTGTGTTTCTTTCATGGACATATTTTACTCAGCATAATATCTTCCAGACCCATCCAGGTTGATGTGATGGTAAGTATTCATCCTTTCTGATGGCTGAGGAATATTCCTTTGAATATATGAACCACATCTTCTTTATCCATTCCTCTGTCCATAGATATCTGGGTTCTTTCCATAGTTTATCTAGAGTGGATATTGTTGCGATGAACACTGGGGTGCAGGTGCCAGTTCTTTCCCCTACATCTCTATTTTTGTGGTAAAAGCCCTGTAGTGAAATTGCTGTGTTTTAGGGTAACTTTACTTTTAACTTCTTGAGGAAACCCCGTACTGTTTTCCAGAGTGGATATAACAGTCTGCATTCCAACCAGGAGTGTAGGAGGGTTCTCCATTCTCTGCATCCTCACCAATATTTGTGGTTTCATGTCCTGTTAACTTTAGACATTCTGCCTGGTGTGATAGGACACCTCAATGTGGTTTAGATTTGCATTTCCCAGAAGCCATGTGATATAGAACATTTATGTATATATCTGTTGGTCACATGCGTGTCATCATTGGAGAAATATCTGTTCATATTTTCACCCATGTCTAGACCTTCCGTTGGATTAAGGCCCAGAAGCCTAGAAGATACAATCAGCCAGAACTTTGGAGATTTTCACAAGGTCTGAGATACAATGGAGATTTAGGGTGTGTATCAAGCTCAGGGATTGTCTTCAGAGGGTGGATGGAAGTGTAGGTTCACTGACATTGTCTCAGGTTTGCATTCAGATGTCTCATGCTCTGAATCCAGTTTGGAGTAAAAAAAGGAGTTTCCTTTTGTGTGGCGGGCTGATCCTCTGGTTTTGCTAAAGTGTTCCCAATACCCGGGGCTTGGGATCCAGGCCTCTACAGATGGACCTCTCAGAACTCCAAATAGGGTTAGGGTTAGGACCTAGGAAAATGGAAGTTCTGAATTGCCAACCGTGTGGTGAGCGTCCTGGAGGGCTGAGTTGAGGACATGGGTCAGGGTGAGTGTCCGGCTCAGGGTTTCAATCCATGAGCCCTTGAATGTGGGAGTTCACTGGGATGGACACAGATGGGCCTTCATATTTCTACTGACCTATATACTTACTGGAGTCCATTATGGAAAGATTTCCATCTGGGTGTGAGGCTGAGTCCTGTGGTATTGCTCAGGCATCCCCAAATCCTAGGGCTTTGGAGCCCACCCTTAGGGGACGGAGACATGAGAACCCAAGCTAGGGATAGAGTTAGGGCCAAAGGACATTGCAGGCCCAAACAGCTGACAGTGTGTGTGGTTCCTAGAGGCTGGAATTAAGGATGAGTGTTCTGGTTCTGGTCAGGCACAGGGTTTGTGACCTAGAGGCCACTGACATTGGGGGTTTGCTGGTATAGGCTCAGATGGGCAGGCATTTTATCCTGCTTTGAATACTTTCTAGAGGTCTACATGGCATGCTTTCCTCCTGTGTGTTAGGATGAGTCCTGTGGTATGGCTAAGGTGACCCCAGTCCGTGGGGTAGGGAGCCAGACCCCTAGGAATTGAATGCTCAGAACACAAACTAAGCTTCAGTTAGGGGTTAGGAGCATGGCAGGCCCAATCTGATGGTGGTGTGGCAAGCTATCCAGAGGGCTGAGTACAGAGGGATGGATAGAGTAAGTGTCAGGTTCAGGTTTGTGTCCAGCTGCTGACTCTGGGTGAACTCAGTGGTGCGTGGCAGATTTCTCCTGCTCAGAATCCTTTGCAGAGTCCCAAATGGTATGGTTTCCTTCTGGGTGGCAGGCAGAGATCTCAAATCTTGCTCAGGGGTCCCCATCCGTGGGACTTGGGTGCCAGTCCTCTGGGGACAGAGCATGAAACCCCAACCTAGGGTTAGGGCTAGGTCCCAGCAACATGACAGGCCTGATTCGCTGGTGCTGTGCAGAGCTCTCACGGGGACTGAGTAGAGAACATGGGTCAGTCTGAGTCAGGCTCCGGGTTGGTGGCCATGGGGGGAAAGGCAGATTTCTCCTGCTCTCAGTCCTTGGCAGAGTTCCAATTCTACTGTTTCCTTCTGGGTTGAAGACAGAGTCCTCTGGCATTTCTCAGGGGTCCCACATATGTGGGGCTTTGGTACCTGTATTCTTGGGACACAAGACAGAAATTGTACCTAAGTTTTGGTTAGGGCTGAGGGTCATGTCAGTCTCAATAGGCCACCCTGAGAGGAGTGACCTGGGGAGCAGAGTTGAGGACGTGGGTCAGTGTGAGTGTTAAGATCCAGGTGTGAACGGGGGGTGCTGAAAGTGGGATAGCCTCAGGGGGCCAAGAAATAATCTGGTATAGTTCAGGTGTAACCCATCAGCGGAGCTTTGGTGTCAATCATCAGAGGACAGAAGACTGAAAACACAACCTAGGGCTTGGAAAAGAGCACAGGGGCATGGCTGGCCTGATCTGCTGGTGCCGAGGCTAGATGTCTGGGGTACTGAGTTGAGGGCCATGGTCAGGTGGTGCATTACGATCTGGGTTTGTGCCTGGGGGGTGGCCGAAGTTGGAGGTGGCTTCAGGGAGCATGAAGATTTCTCCCATTCCGATGGTCCTGTGCAGCTCCAAACAGAACGGTTTCCTCCCGGGTGGCAGACAGAGCACTGGGTTGTGGCTCAGGCGTCCAAATATGGAGGAATTGGGGGACCAGCCTCTGGGGATGAAGACTGAAAATGCAACCTAGGCTTAAGGTTAGGGTCAGGGGCATGGCAGGCCCAATTTGCTGGCACTGAGAAGGGATCCCAGGGGGATGAATTGAGGGCAGAGGTCCGGTGGCATGAGAGGGTCCAGGTTTGTGGTCAGGGGACCGCTGAAGGAGGGGGTTGTGCTCAGGGAGGCATGCAGTTTCTCCCACTCTGAGTGTTCTACTCAGTTTCAAATGGCACGGTTTCCTCCTGGGTGGTAGGCAGGCTGAGTGCCAGCCTCCACATTTGTGGCCCAATAGTGCGCAGAGGGTGGGGGATAGCCTCAGGTGAACCATGCAGGTTTCTCCCGCTCTGAGGATTCGACACAGCTCCAAACAGCATGGTTTCCTCCTGCATGGTGGACAGAGTCCTGAGGTGTCACTCAGGATTCTTTAATCTTGGGGTCTTGGGGTCAGGACTCTTGGGGATGATACCTGAAAACCAAAATTAGGGATAGGGTTAAGGCCTAGGGCCATGGTAGACCTGATATGCCAGTGCAGAGGCAGGTGCCCTGGTGCGCTGAGTTGAGCTCGGGTGTCAGACGGGGTCTTAGCCTCTAGGTGTGTGTCCAGACGTTCGCATAACCTGGGGGTGACTTCAGGGGTGCATGGAAGTTTCTCCAGCTCTGAGGGTTCAGCGCAGCTCCAAACAGCACAGCGGTGCCCTGCATGGCAGGCAGATTCCCAGCATGAGTGTCAGGCATCTTCAATCCTTGTGACACAGTATGTGGTCTATTCTGGAGAAGGTTCCATGTGCACTTGAGAAGAATGTGTATTCTGTTGTTTTAGGGTGGAATGTTCTGTATATGTCTATGAGGTCCATCTGGTCCAATGTTTCATTCAATGCTCTTATTTCTTTTTTAATTTTCTGCTCCGATGATCTGTCTATTTTTGAGAGAGGCGTATGAAGATCTCCTACTATTATTGTATTCATATCAATATGACTCTTTATCTTGATTAATAGTTTTCTTATGGAATTGGGTGCTCCCATATTGGGGGCATAGATATTCACAATGGTTAGATCATCTTGGCGGATAGTCCCTTTAAGAATTATGGAGTGTCCTTCTGTATCTCTGACTACAGTCTTTAGTTTAAAATCTAATTTATCTGATATGAGAATCGCTACCCCGGCCTTCTTTTGAGGCCCATTGGCATGAAAGATGCTTCTCCATCCGTTCACGTTCAGTCTGGGTGTATCCTTAGGTTCAAAATGGGTCTCTTGTAGACAACATATGGATGGGTCCTGTCGTTTTATCCAATCTGCAACCCTGTGTCATTTTATGGGCGCATTTAGGCCATTCACATTGAGAGTGATTATTGAGAGATAGGTTTTGATTCATGTCATGTTGCCTTTGAAGTCTTTCTGTCTGTAGATTGTTTCTATATTTCTGTTCAATGATATTCTTAGGATTTTTTCTCTTTTATAGGACCCCGCTTAATATTTCCTGCAGTGTCGGCTTGGTGGTTGCATAGTCTTTTAAGCCTTGCCGGTCTTGGAAACTCTTTATCTCTCCATCCATTTTAAATGTCAGTCTTGCCGGATAGAGTATTCTTGGTTGCATGTTCTTCTCATTTAGTACTCTGAATATATTTTGCCAGCCCTTCCTGGCTTGCCAGGTCTCTGTGAAAAGGTCTGACGTTATTCTAATGGGCTTGGATGCCCACTCTCACCACTCTTGTTCAACATAGTATTAGAAGTCCTAGCAACGGCAATCAGACAACAAAGAGAAATAAAAGGTATCCAAATTGGCAAGGAAGAAGTCAAACTCTCTCTCTTCGCAGATGACATGATTTTTTATATGGAAAACCCCAAAGACTCCACCCCCAAACTACTAGACTCATACAGCAATTCAGTAACGTGGCAGGATACAAAGTCAATGTACAGAAATCAGTGGCTTTCTTATACACTAACAATGAAAATACAGAAAGGGAAATTAGAGAATCGATTCCATTTACTAGAGCACCAAGAACCATAAGATACCTGGGAATAAACCTAACCAAAGAGGTAAAGGACCTGTACTCGAGGAACTACAGAACACTCATGAAAGAAATTGAAGAAGACCCAAAAAGATGGAAGACAATTCCATGCTCTTGGATTGGAAGAATAAACATTGTTAAAATGTTTATACTGCCTAGAGCAATCTATGCTTTTAATGCCATTCCGATCAAAATTCCACCGGTAGTTTTCAAAGAGCTGGAGCAAATAATCCTAAAATTTGTATGGAATCAGAAGAGACCCCGAATTGCTAAGGAAATGTTGAAAAACAAAAACAAAACTGGCGGCATCACGTTACCCGATTTCAAGCTTTACTACAAAGCTGCGATCACCAAGACAGCGTGGTCCTGGCATAAAAACAGACACATAGACCAGTGGAACAGAGTGGAGAGCCCAGATATGGACCCTCAACTCCACGGTGAAATAATCTTCGACAAAACAGGAAAAAATATTCAATGGAAAAAAAGACAGTCTCTTCAATCAATGGTGCTGGGAAAACTGGACAGCTATATGTAGAATAATGAAACTCAACCATTCTCTTACACTCGAAATGGATAAAAGACCTCATCATGAGACAGGAATCCATCAGAATCCTAGAGGAGAACATAGGCAGTAACCTCTTCAATATCAGCCACAGCAACTTCTTTCAAGATATGTCTCCAAAGGCCAAGGAAAGAAAAGCGAAAATAAACTTTTGGCACTTCATCAAGATCAAAAGCTTCTGCACAGCAAAGGAAACAGTCCACCAAACAAAAAGGCAACCCACGGAATGGGAGAAGATATTTGTAAATGACAGTACAGACAAAAGGTTGATATCCAGGATCTATAAAGAACTTCTCAAACTCAACACACACAAAACAGAGAATCATATCCAAAAATGGGCAGAAGATATGAACAGACACTTCTCCAACGAAGACATACAAATGGCTATCAGACACATGAAAAAATGTTCATCATCACTAGCCATCAGGGAGATTCAAATGAAAACCACATTGAGATACCACCTGACACCAGTTAGAATGGCCAAAATGAGCAAGACAGGAAACAACGTGTGTTGGAGAGGATGTGGAGAAAGGGGAACCCTCTTACACTGTTGGTGGGAATGCAAGTTGGTGCAGCCACTTTGGAGAACAGTGTGGAGATTCCTCCAGAAATTAAGAATAGAGCTTCCCTATGACCCTGCAATTGCACTGCTGGGTATTTACCCCAAAGATACAGATGTAGTGAAAAGAAGAGCCATCTGTACCCCAATGCTTATTGTAGCAATGGCTATGCTCACCAAACTGTGGAAAGAACCAAGATGCCCTTCAACGGATGAATGGATAAGGAAGATGTGGTCCATATACGCAATGGAGTATTATGCCTCCATCAGAAAGGATGAATACCCAACTTTTGTAGCAACATGGACGGGACTGGAAGAAATTATGCTGAGCGAAATAAGTCAAGCAGAGAGAGAGTCATGTATCATATGGTCTCCCTTATTTGTGGAGCATAGCAAATAACACGGAGGACATAGGGAGATGGAGAGGAGAGGGAGTTGAGAGAAACTGGAAGGGGAGATGAACCATGAGAGACTATGGACTCTGAAAAACAACCAGAGGGTTTTGGAGGGGCAGGGTGGGGTGGGAGTTTGAGGAATCAGGTGGTGGTTAATAGGGAGGGCACGTACTGCATGGAGCACTGGGTGTGATGCCAAAACAATGAACACTGTTATGCTGTAAATAAACAAATAAAAAAAAAATGAGTCTATGGAAGGCCCGGCAGTGCCAGTTCACTCCACTGGAGGGAGTGGTGAGCCGTGGTGTGAGATACCCTGGAAGGCATGGCGATGCTGCTTGCCACCACTGGAGGCAGCGGCGAGCTGCCATGGGAAACACACCTGAAGAGGAGTCAGTGCAGCTTGCTGGCTCTGAAGGCAGGGCGGAGGTGCCCGGTGAGAGACCCTGAAACGTGAGGCACTACAGCTTATTTTTACAGGATGGAGTGGTGAGCTGTATAGTCTCTGTTTCTCCAGGCTCAAGGGTGGTGGTAAGAATTGATGGAGCCTGTCCCCCACTCAGCATTGTGCCCTCTTTCCCCAGGTTTGCTGGTAATGTGCTGTCAGGATGGTTCAGGAGGGTCCTCCCAGTTGGGCTCTGGAGCCAGGGGAACCAAACCCGACTCATGGTGCATTTGGAACCGAGGAGCTGAGTGTCTGTTTGGAAAAGTATGTTTGTTTCTCCAAAAGGACAAGGGCATTGACCAGCTTGAGAGGGAAGTGAATGACCAGTTAAGAAACAAGCCTGTGTCTCTCCTTCTCCCAGGAATCAGAGCAGGTGTGCAGGCTTTAGGTGGGAGACGCCTGCTTATCTGCACCTGACAACCCTTCTGCACTCTGGCTCCATGAGACCTGAAGTTTGGAAGTCAGCGTCTGAGTCAGTCATGCAGCTTGTCCCAGGACGTCAGTGTTCAGAGAAAACAGCAGGCCTGTGGGTCACAATGTCACATCCATGCCAGGATGGCAGGTAAAAATTCCCTTTCACCCCAAATTTCCTGGGCTTTTCTCTTGTCTCCAGTGGAGCTCACAAATGGCACACTGAACCAGCTGTAAGCAATCTCGTGCGGGTGCCAGAGCTCCTGAGTTTCTCTGCAGGGAGCACCTGGCAGGGATCTCATTTTCTCTGTTTATTTCTGGCTTACAAAGGTATTTGGAACATCTCTTTCCTAGGAAATCCCTTGGATTCGAAAGGGAATGTGAGATTGACTTGGTGAGCCTTTTGAACATAGAAAGTATTCCTTCACCGAACAGTGTTTACTCCACTGGGCCTAGGCTCTGGTGGAACGGCTGACATCTAGAGTGAGGTGGCTGTTTGTGGTCAGATAGAGACTTGGATGATGGCTTCCTCTTTGTCCAAGGTGATGTATCCTAATGGATTCGTCTTTGAATCCAAAGAGTTCCAATGAGGGCAGAGGGAAAATTCAAAATGATTCCAAGGAGTCTTGGACAATTTAAAAGGGATGCTTGTCTTCCTAGGTTCACTCAAACGGCTATATATGGTTGGACATGCTGTATTTTCTCTGCAGTTTCATGGGTAGTGAAGTCAGAAGGAGAGTCTTTGGGAATTTCCCTGGATAAAGGCACTCTGTTGGCTTCAAGGGACTTGGTGTCAGGAACCCTGGGCTGAATTTCTGTGGCTGCTTTCCTGATGCTCAGTGAGTCAGGTTTTCCCACAGGTTTTATATTTCCTCCTTAGGAAATTGCTGGCAGGGAATGTTCTGTTTAAAGTGGAACCCTCGGGGGCACCTGTGTGGCTCAGTGGGTTAAGCCACTGCCTTTGGCTCAGGTCATGTTCTCAGGGTCCTGAGATTGAGCCCCGCATTGGGCTCTCTGCTCAGCGGGGAGTCTGCTTCGTCCTCTCTCTCTGCCTGCCTCTCTGCCTACTTGTGACCTCTGTCAAATAAATAAATAAAATCTAAAAAAAAAAAAAAACACCCAAAACCGGAACCCTCCTACATTGTTGGTGGGCATGCGTGTTGTTGCAGCCACTCTTGGAAAGAATACAGTCTGTCCTCCAAAAGCTAAGAACTGAACAACAGTAGGATCCAGCAATTGCCCTCCTAGTTATTTCCCTAAAGGGCACAAAAATGCACATTCAGTGGGGTATAAGCACCGTGATATTTACAGCAGCATTTTCAACCATTGTAAAACAATGGAGGGAGACCAAATGTCCATTCACTGATGAGTGATATATATATATATATATATCACTCGTATATATCATATGTTTGTGTGTGTGTGTGTGTGTGTATGTGTATTCATTCTCCCACATCTTCTTAATGGAATAGGATCCAGGTTCAAAAAGGATGAAATCTTACCATCTGCAAGGATGTGGATGGATCTACAGTGGATTTAGCTATGTAAAATCAGTAAGAAAAGACCAATAGCCTATATCTTGACCTCTATGGAATTTCAGAAAGAAAACAGATGAACATAGTGAGGGGAGAAAGGCCAATGAGGAAACAGACTCTAACCTAGAGCAAAATCGAGGGTTGCTAGGGGGCAGGGGTGTGGGGCGAAGGGTTAAGTGGGTGACAGCTATTAGGGAGAGTACTTGTTGTGATGAGCTCTGGGTGTTCTATGCAGGTGAGGAATCACAAAATCCTACCCCTGAAGGAGAGGAATGAACATTGCATGGAAACGAATTGGAATTGAAGTCAATGAAGAAAAGAAGACCATGTTCTACTTCATGAAGACTGAGGTAAAACTGGAATGACTTTTGCTCTCCTGTTCTGTAGCTGTTCATTATGAAACACTCTGTGGCAGGATACACTAGTTTCCTATTGTATAAGGAGCCCTCAGAAAGTTGCCATGAAAGATTTAGATCTCAGAGCATGTACATGTTCCATTGATATGTTACTTTCAGTTTGCCCAGGTGCAAAGGTAAGTGGAGAGAAATAGGGCTGAAGAGGAAAGGAGGTATTAAGCATTCAAGAGGTAGCCTTCCCCTTTCTCATGAATGCCTGGGCCAGTGTAAATTGGGAAGAAGGAGGGGGGATCCCAGAGCTTTGCCGCAGACAGGGGAGTTCTAGGTCTGCCTAGAGCTGGTGGTGTCCATGAGCAGAGCTGAGCTAGTGGCGTGGCAGGCCCGAACTTCTGGTGTTGAGGTGAGTTCCCCAAGGAGCTGAGTTGAGAATGGGGGTCAGGTGGTGAATCAGGCTCTGGGTTTGTGGCCAGGGGGCTGCAGAATGTGGGGGAGTCCTAATGGGGTCATGCAGGTTTCTCTGGCTCTGAGGGTTCCGCACAGCTCCAAAGGGACAAGTTTCCTGCTGGGTGGCAGGGGGACTCCTACAGTGTGGCTCCAAGTTTACCAATCTAGAGGGCTTGGTGGATAGGCCCCTGGGGAAGGAAGCCTGAAAATGCAACATAGGGTTAAGGGTAATGGGCTGGGCAGGACAGGCCTGATCAGCTGACACAGAGGTGAGATACCCTCAGAATTGAGTTGAGGAAATGCATCCTGCAATGCAGAAGTGTCAGGGTTTCTGGCCAGAGGGACGGCTGATCGTGGGGGTGGCTTTAGAGGGGCATGCTGGTTTCTCCCTCTCTGAGGAAACTTTGGAGCTCCAGATGTCATGGCTTCCCCCTGCATGGCATTCAGGTTTCTGCCTTGTTACAGGGGGGTCCTGAATCTGGGGAGTTTGGGGGCCAGGCCTCTTGGGATGGAAGCCCGAAATCAGAAACTAGAGCTACGGTAAGGGCGTAGGGGCATGGCATGCTCAATCTGCTACTGCTGAGGTGGGCTCCCTGGTGGGCTGACTTCAGGGTGGGTATCAGGTGGCATGTCAGACTCAGAGTTTGTGTCCAGGGATGCCACAGAAGCTGGGCGTGACCTCAGGGTTGCATGCAGGTTTCTCCTACCCTGAGGGTTCTGCAGAGCTCCAAATGGCATGGTTTCCTCCTGTGTGGCAGACGCAGTCCTGGGGTGTCACTGAGGAATCCTTAATCTCTACTGGCATGAATCTCGGAGGTGCCCAATCTGGCGGGCTTGGGGGACAGGCCTCTGTTCATGAAAGCCTGTACACCCCACCTCGGTTTATGGTTAGGGCCGAAGGGCATGGCAGGTCCGATGTGCCGGTGCTGATGCGGGCTCCCCTAAGGGTCGAGTTGAGGGCATAGATCTGGCATCGCAGGAGAATCTGGTTTTATGGCCATGGGGGTGACTCATGGTGGGGTGGCATTACGGGGGTTTGCAGGTTTCTCCCCGTCTGAGTGTTCAGTGCAGCTCTAAACCACAAGTTTTCCTCATGAGTGCCAGGTGGAGTCCCGTGGTGGCGCTCAGTAGACCTTAATCTGGGGGGACATGGGAGGCAGGCCCCCTGGGATGGAAGCCTGAAAACCTAAAGAGGGGTTCTGGTAAGGGCCTAGGGGCATGGTGGCCCGATCTGCTTATGTTGAGGTGGGGCGCCCTAGGGTCTGAATTTATGGCATGCGTCCGGCAGCTCAGCAGAATCTGGTTTATGGCCGGGGGGACGGGTGCAGATGATGGGAGTGCCTTTAGAGGGGCAAGTTTCTCCCCCTCTGAGGGTTCAGCACAACTCCAAGGCACAGGTTCCTACTGTGTGGCAAGCGGAGTCCTGAGGTGTATGTCAAGATTCCTTAATCCAGGGGATTTTGTTGCCTGGACCCTCAGCATGGAAGACTGAACACCCAAACTTGTGTTAGGGTTAGGGCCTAGGGGCAATGGCAGGCCCGATCTGCCAGTGCTGAGGCGGGATCCCGTATGGGCTGAGTTGAGGGTATGCATTTGGTGGCGGGATGGAATCCAGCTCTATGGCCAGAGTGGCTGTTGATTATTGGGGTGGCTTTAGGGTGGCATGAAAGTTTCTCCCCATCTGAGGGTTCATTGCAGCTCCAAACCACAAGGTTTCCACTTGTGTGACAGGCTGTGTCCTGTGGTGTTGCTCAGAAGTCCTTAATCTGGGGGGCGTGGGGGCCAGGCCTCTTGGGATGGAAGCCTGAAAATCCAAACTAGGGTTAGGGTTAAGGCTTAGGGACATGGCAGGCCCGGTCTGCTGCAATTGAGGTGGTCTCCTGGATAGGCCGAATGGAGGGTGGGAATCAGGCAGGACTTGAGGTCTGTGTTTGTGTTTGTGGGGGCAAAGAAGCTAGTGGTGTTCTTGGGGGGCATGCAGCTTTCTCCTGCTCTGAGGTTCCTGCACAGTTCCAAATGGCACCATTTTGCCCTAGGAGGCTGGAGGAGTGCTGGCGGGAGTCTCAGTCATCCCCAGTCTGATGGGCTTGGGGTACAGGCCTCTGGGCACGGAAGGCTGTATACCCCACCTAGGGTTAGGGTTAGGGTCTAGGGTCATGGCGGGCCCAATCTGCCGGCGCTGAGATGGGCTCCCCTCAGGGCTGAGTTGAGGGCATGTGTCCGGTAGCTTCATAGAAAACAGCTTTCTGGCCTGGGGTGCCGCAAATTGTGCGGATAGCTTTACGGGGGCTTGAAGGTTTCTCACCCTCTGAGTATTCAGCAGCTCCAAACTGCAAGGTTTCATCCTGCGTGGCTGTTGGAGTGCTGCAATGTCACTCAGGGGTCCTTAATCCAGGGGGCCTGGAGGCTAGGCCTCTTGGGATGGAAGCCTGGAAACTCAAACTAAGGTTGAGGTCTTGGGGTGCGACAGGCCCAATCTGCCAGTGCTGAGGCGGACTCCCCGGTGGCCTGAGTTGAGGGTCGGTGATAGGTGGCTAGTGTGAATCTGGGTTTGTGTTCAGGAGGGGCTCAGATGCTGGGGCTTGCCTTGGGGGGCATGAAGTTATCTTTTGCTCTGAGGTCTAAGTAGCTCCAAATGGCACTGTAACAGCATAGGCAGCCTCCAGACTGCCAGAGTGAGTCTCATGCATCCACAATCTGGCGGGTTTGGGGGCTAGGCCTCTGGGTACGGAAGACTGTACACCCAACCTAGGGTTAGGGTTAAGGCCTAGGGGCATGGCAGTTCTGATATGCTGCTGATATGCTGTGTTGAGGCGGGCTCCCTCAGGGCTGAGTGGATGACATGCATCTGGCGTTGTGGCAGAACCTGGCATTATGTCTGGGGCATTTCCAATGGCGGGTGTGTTTAGGTGCTCATGCACTTTTCTTTCTGGAGGGCAGGCAGAGTCCTGTGTTGTGACTTTGGAATCCCCAGTCTGGAGGGTTAGGGTTAGGGATAGAGGTTCGGAGAGTGTTAGGGTTAGTTGTTAGGGTTTAGGGTTAGGGTTAGGGTTAGGGTTAGGGTTAGGAGTTAGGGGATAGGGTTAGAGGTAAGGTTTAGGGTTAGGCTTAGGGTTAGGCGTATGTCTTAGGGACAAGGCATGTCAGATCTGCCAACACAGATATGGACTCACCCAAGGGCTGTGTTGAGGGCGGGACTCAGGAGTCTCCTCAGGCCCTGGATTTTTGGACTGGAGGGGTAAAGAAGGTGGGAATCGCCTCTGGGGAGCATGATGGTTTCTACTGCTCCGAGGTTGTTATGTTAGGTTTAGAGGTTAGGGTTAGGTTTTGTGGTTAGGGTTAGTGTTAAGATTAGTGTTAAGGTGGGGTGCCTGGGTGGCTCAGTTGGTTAAAGCCTCTGCCTTCCGCTCAGGTCATGATCTCAGGGTCCTGGGATCGAGCCCCACATCAGGCTCTCTGCTCAGCGGGGAGCGTACTTCGTCCTCTCTGTGCCTTCTTCTGATCTGTCTCTGTCAAAGAAATGAATAAAATCTTAAAAAAAATAAAAAGATTAGGGTTAGGGTTATGTCTTAGGGACAAGGCATGTTGGATCTGGTAACACTTATATGGGCTCACCCAAGGGCTGAGTTGAAGGCGGGACTCAGGAGGCTCCTTAGGCCCTGGGTATTTTTCCTAGAAGGTAAAGATGGTGGGAATGGCCTCAGGGGAGCATGCTGGTTTCTAGGTCTCTGAGAGTGTTAGATAGCACTAAATGAAATGGTTTATTTCATTTATTCTCCTGGCTGAGAGGCTGAGTCCTGCCATCAGTCTGATGATCCTATCCACTGGGATGGAATTGGGTATCAGGCCTCTGGGGTCCAGAGCCTGACCACCTGAGCTAGGGTATTAGGGTTTGGTCCTGGGAGCATGGCAGGCCTGAGGTGCCAGTGCGGACTCAGGCTCTCCGGAGGGCTGAGTTGAGGGTATTGCTCTGGTGGCCCATCAGGCACTGGGCGGTGGTGTGTGGGTCCTCGGAAGGTGTGGGTGTCTTTAGGGGGCATGGAGGTTTCTCCGGCCAGGAGCGTACTGCACAGGGCCATGTGGGCCATTTTCCTTGTGGGTGGCAGCCGGAGTCCAGCATGGCAAATACAGGGTCCCCAGTCTGGACGGCTAGGGAGCCAGGCCTCTGTGGATCGAAGCATAAACACCCATCCTAGCATTATGGTTAAGTCTTTGGGGCATGGTAACCCCGATCTGCCGGTGCTGTGGTGACCCATCCTGATGCCTGAGTTGAGGCTATGTCTGCAGGACATTGAGACTCTGGTTCCCGGTCCTTGGGAGGGTCCAGAAGTGCTTTGGCCTCAGGGAGACTTGCAGGCTTCTCCTGCTCTGTGGCTTCAGCCCATTTCTAAACGGCACGGTTCATGCTGGGATCATGTGCAATTATGGGGTGCAACACAGGGGTCCCCTATCTGGGGTTTTGAGGACCAGTTGTGGGAGGATGATGCCTGAGCACGAACCTGGGCTAGGGTTAGTATTAGGATTAGGGTTAAGGTTATGTCTTAGGGACAAGGCATGTCGGATATGCAAGCACAGATATCAGCTCACCCAAGGGCTGAGTTGAGGGTGGGACTCAGGAGGCTCCTCGGGCACTGGGGTTTTGGGCTGTACGGGCAAAGATGTTGGAAATCGCCTCAGGGGAGCATGCCAGTTTCTACAATTCTCAGGGCATTAGATAGCACGAAATGAAAGGTCACCTTCTGGCTGAGAGGGTGAGTCCTGCTGTGAGGGTTAGGTTGTAGGGGCATTGCAGCCCCAATCTGCTGGCGCTGTGGTGGCCCATCCCAATGCTTGAGTTCAGAGCGTGTGTCTGCAGGACCATGAGACTCCTGGTTCTTGGTCCTTGGGGGCGCTGGAAGTGGGGTGGCCTCAGGGAGACATTCAAATTTATCCCGCTCTGTGGGTTCAGCACAATTCTAAACAGCATGGTTTCCTCCTGGTGTCAGGTTCAATGATGGGGTATCGCTCACGGGTCCCCCATCTGGGGCCTTGGGGACCAGGAGTCAGAGTATGGACGCCTGAACACACAACCTGGGCTAGGTTTAGTATTATGGTTAGTGTTAGGCTTAGGGACAGGGCATGTCGGATCTGCTAGCACAGATACGGGCTCACCCAAGGGCTGAGTTGAGGGCAGGACTCAGGAGGCTCCTCAGGCCCTGGGTTCTTGGCCTGGAGGAGCAAAGCTGGTGGGAATGGCCTCAAGGGAGAATGGCTGGTTGCTACTGCTCTGAGGGTGTGAGAGAACACCAAATGAAAAGGTCTCCTCCTGGCTGAGAACTGAGTCCTGCCGACAGTCTGATGCTCAACCCATGGGAGGAATTGGGTGTCAGGCCTCTGGGTCCAATGCCTGAACACCCAACCTAGTGTTAGGGTTTCGTCCTGGGAGAATGGCAGGCCTGCCAGTGCGGCTCAGGTTCTCCGGAGGGCTGAGTTGAGGGCATTGCTCTGGTGGCCTGTCAGGCTCTGGGTTTGTGGTGTGGCATTTCTTGGAAGGCGTGGCTGGCTTTAGGGGGCATGGAGGATTCTGTGGCCAGGAGCATACTGCACAGGATCATATGGTCCAGTTTCATCGTGGGTGGCAGCCAGAGTCCTGCATTGGGAATCCAGGGTCCCCAGTCTGGAGGGCTAGGGGTCCAGTCCTCAGGGGACAGAAGCCTGACACCCAACCTAGGGTTAGGGTAGGGTTGTAAGGGCATGGCAGCCCCGATCTGATGGCGCTGTGGTGATGCTTCCCAATGCCTGAGTTGAGGGCGCGAGTCTGTAGCACTGTGAGAGTCCTGGTTCCTGGTCCTTGGGTGTGCCAGAAGTGGCAGTGGCCTCTGGGAGGCATGCAGGTTTCTCCCGCTCTGCGGGTTCAACACATTTCTAAAGGGCAGGGTTTCCTCCTGGGATCAGGCGCAATTATGGGGTGCAGCTCAGGGGTCCCCCATCTGGCCGTTTGGGGGACCAGGCTATGGAGGAGGGATGCCTGAACACACAACCTGGGCTAGAGTTAGTATTAGGGTTAGGCTTAGCGTTAAGGTTATGTCTTAGGGAGAAGGCATGTGGGATCTGCCAGCACAGATATTGGCTCACTGAAGGGCTGAGTTGAGGGCAGGGCTCCGGAGGCTTCTCAGGCCCTGGGTTTTTGGCCTGGAGGTGCAAAGATGGCGGGAATGGCCTCAGGGCAGCTTGGCCGGTTCCTAGGGCTCTGAGGGTGTTGGAGAGCACCAAATGGAATCTCCTGCTGGTTGAGAAGCTGAGTCATGCCATCAGTTTGATGCTCCCACCCATGGGTGGAATTGGGTGTCAGGGTTCTAGAACCTGAACACCCAACCTAGGCTTAGGGTTTGGTCCTGGGAGAATGGCAGGCCTGATGTGCCAGCACGGACTCAGGCTCTCTGGAGGGCTGGGCTGAGGGCATTGTTCTGGCGGCCCGTAAGGCTAAGGAATTGTGGTGTGGGGGTGCTCAGAAGATGTGGTTGGCTTTAGGGGTCATGGAGGTTTCTCCGGCAAGGAGCGTTCTGCAAAGGTCCATGTGGTCAAGTTTCATCATGGGTGGCAGCCAGAGTCCTACGTTGGGAATATGGGGTCCCCAGTCTGGAGGGCTAGGGAGCCAGTCCTCTGGGGACTGAAGCCTGAACACCCAACCGCGGGTTAGGTTTAGGTCACAGGGGCATGGCGGCCCGGATCTGCCGGCACAGTGATGACCAATCCCGATGCCTGAGTTGAGGACGTGAGTCTGCAGGACCGTGAGACTCCTCATTCCTGCTCCTCAGGGGCGCCGGTATTGGGGGTAGCATCAGGGAGGCATTCTGGTTTCTTCTGCTCTGTAGGTTCAGCACATTCCTTTTTTTTTTTTTTTCACTTTCAATATCTATCTATCTATCTATATTATTTGTTTTCAGCGTAACAGTATTCCTTATTTTTGCACCACACCCAGTGCTCCATGCAACACGTGCCCTCCCTAATACCCACCACCTTGTTCTCCCAACCTCCCACTCCCCACCCATTCAAGACCCTCAGGTTCTTTTTCAGAGTCCGTAGTCTCTCATGGTTCACCTCCCCTTCCCATTTCCCACAACTTCCTTCTCCTCGCCATCTCCCCATGTCCTCCTTGTTCTTTGTTATGCTCCACAAATAAGTGAAACCATATGATAATTGACTCTCTCTGCTTGACTTATTTCACTCAGCATAATCTCTTCCACTCCCGTCCATATTGCTACAAAAGTTGGTATTCATCCTTTCTGATGGAGGCATAATACTCCATCTTGTATATGGACCACATCTTCCTTATCCATTCGTCCATTGAAGGGCATCTTGGTTCTTTCCACAGTTTGGCGACCGAGGCCTTTGCTGCTATAAACATTGGGGTACAGATGGCCCTTCTTTTCACTACATCTGTATCTTTGGGGTAAATACCCAGCAATGCAATTGCAGGGTCATAGGGAAGCTCTCTTTTTAATTTCTGGAGGAATCTCCACACTGTTCTCCAAAGTGGCTGCACCAACTTGCATTCCCACCAACAGTGTAAGAGGGTTCCCCTTTCTCCACATCCTCTCCAACACACGTTGTTTCCTGTCTTGCTAATTGTGGCCTTTCTAACTGGTGTCAGGTGGTATCTCAATGTCGTTTTCATTTGAATCTCCCTGATGGCTAGTGATGATGAACATTTTGTCATGTGTCTGATAGCCATTTGTATGTCTTCGTTGGAGGAGTGTCTGCTCATATCTTCTGCCCATTTTTGGATATGATTATCTGTTTTGTGTGTGTTGAGTTTGAGAAGTTCTTTCTAGATCCTGGATCTCAACCTTTTGTCTGAACTGTCATTTACAAATATCTTCTCCCATTCCGTGGGTTGCCTTTTGATTGGTGGACTGTTCCCTTTGCTGTGCAGAAGCTTTTGATCTTGATGAAGTGCCAAAAGTTCATTTTCGCTTTTGTTTCCTTGGCCTTTGGAGACATATCTTGAAAGAAGTTGCTGTGGCTGATATCGAAGAGGTTACTGCCTATGTACTCCTCTAGGATTCTGAGAGAATCCTGTCTCACGTTGAGCTCCTTTATCGAGTTCGAGTTTATCATTGTGTATGGTGTAAGAGAATGGTCGAGTTTCATTCTTCTACATATCGCTGTCCAGTTTTCCCAGCACCATTGATTGAGGAGAATGTCTTTTGTTACATTGAATATTTTTTCCTGAATTCTCGATGATTATATCACAATAGAGTTGAGGGTCCATATCTAATCGGGATCGATGTGGGCAGAGCGCTCATGAAAATTGGCTGGCGTTGGATAACCATGGGGACCGCCTTGTTCCGCGTGGCCCAGGACCCTTTCTCGCTCGGGGTGTGTCGCAGCCACCCGAAAACGCGCCGAGACGACGGGGCCCGGCCGGGGGCCTCAGCGCCGGGGAGCTTGCTCCGAGCAGAGTTGATGGAGGGGCTGTGGTCGGGCATTCGTCTCCGCCTTGGAGGGAGGCCGGGCGCCCGGGAAGGGCTTGGCCTCTCTGGGGGAACAAATGGATCTGTCGCTCCACAGCTGTGTCGCAGCCACGAAACGGGCCGATGGCGCCAGGACGATCGAGGACTCGTGGCGCGGGACTCAGGTTTCCCCATGGGGAGGCCCGCAGGCTCCGGCCCCTGGCAACGGAAGGGTGAGCAAGCAGGCCTGGACCGGGCCCGGCTTTCGGGGCTGGCCCGGCTCCAGCTGCCTGCGCCAAGGAGGGGAACACCAGAGTCTGAGGAGCGGGAGGCGTCGATTTGCCCACGCCAGACTCACGGAGCTCCTCCTGGAGGTGCCGGAACGCGACGAAACGCGATCCCGGACAGGGCCCCGGGGGGGGGCGGCCCTGCGGCCCTGTGGTGCCGGAAGCGTGTTCGCCGGGCGTTTTCCGGCCAATTCTCACGAGCGTTCTGCCCAAATCGGGATCGATTTGGGCAGAACGCTCGTGAGAATTGGCCGGCGTTGGGCAGCCCTGGTCAGCGCCCAGGACCGCGTGGAGCAGGGCCCTTTCTCGCTCGGGGCATGGCGCGGCCACCCGGAAAACGGGCCGCGACGATGGGGCGCGGCCGGCGGCCCCGGCGCCGGGGAGTTTTCCCCGAGCAGAGTGGATGGAGGCGCCGTGGCCGGGCGTTGCCTCCGCCGTGGCGGGCGGCCGGGGCGCCCCTGGAGGCGGCTGGCCTCTGTGGGGAAAGGGATTGATCTCTCACTCCGCGGCTAGGACGAAGCCGGGAAAGGTGCCGTTGTCGCCGGGACGGTCAGGGGACTCGTGGCGCGGGACTCATGGTTCCCCATGGGGAAGCCCCCAGGCTCAGGGCCCTGGCAACGGAAGGCTGAGCAAGCAGGCCCGGGCTCGGGCCCGGCTTTCCGGGCTGGCCCGGCCCCAGCTGCCGGCGCCAGGGAGGGGACCCCCGGAGGCTGAGGAGCGGGAGGCGTCGGCCTCCCCGGGACCCGCCTCCCGGAGCTCCTCCTGGCGGTGCCGGAACGCGACGACACGCGATCCCGGACAGGGCCCCGGGGGGGCGGCCCTGCGGACCTCTGGTGCCCGAAGTGTGTTCGCCGGGCGTTTTCCGGCCAATTCTCACGAGCGTTCTGCCCAAATCGGGATCGATTTGGGCTGAACGCTCGTGAGAATTGGCCGGCGTTGGGCAGCCCTGGTCAGCGCCCAGGGCCGCGTGGAGCAGGGCCCTTTCTCGCTCGGGGCATGGCGCGGCCACCCGGAAAACGAGCCGCGACGATGGGGCGCGGCCGGCGGCCCCGGCGCCGGGGAGTTTTCCCCGAGCAGAGTGGATGGAGGCGCCATGGCCGGGCGTCCGCCTCCGCCGTGGCGGGCGGCCGGGGCGCCCGTGGAGGGGGCTGGCCTCTGTGGGGGAACGGTGTGATCTCTCACTCCACGGCTGGGACGAAGCCGCGAAAGGTGCCGTCGTCGCCGGGATGGTCGGGGGGACTCGTGGCGCGGGACTCAGGGTTCCCCATGCGGAGGACCCCAGGCTCAGGCCCCTGGCAACGGAAGGCTGAGCAAGCAGGCCCGGGCCCGGGCCCGGCTTTCGGGGCTGGCCCGGCCCCAGCGGCCGGCGCCAGGGAGTGGACCCCCGGAGGCTGAGGAGCGGGAGGCGTCGGCCTCCCCGGGGCCCGCCTCCCGGAGCTCCTCCTGGCGGTGCCGGAACGCGACGACACGCGATCCCGGACAGGGCCCCGGGGGGGCGGCCCTGCGGCCCTCTGGTGCCCGAAGTGTGTTCGCCGGGCGTTTTCCGGCCAATTCTCACGAGCGTTCTGCCCAAATCGGGATCGATTTGGGCATAACGCTCGTGAGAATTGGCCGGCGTTGGGCAGCCCTGGTCAGCGCCCAGGGCCGCGTGGAGCAGGGCCCTTTCTCGCTCGGGGCATGGCGCGGCCACCCGGAAAACGAGCCGCGACGATGGGGCGCGGCCGGCGGCCCCGGTGCCGGGGAGTTTTCCCCGAGCAGAGTGGATGGAGGCGCCGTGGCCGGGCGTCCGCCTCCGCCGTGGCGGGCGGCCGGGGCGCCCGTGGAGGGGGCTGGCCTCTGTGGGGGAACGGAGTGATCTCTCACTCCACCGTTGGGACGATGCCGCAAAAGGTGCCGTCGTCACCGGGACGGTCGGGGGGACTCGTGGCGCGGGACTCAGGGTTCCCCATGCGGAGGCCCCCAGGCTCAGGCCCCTGGCAACGGAAGGCTGAGCAAGCAGGCCCGGGCCCGGGCCCGGCTTTCGGGGCTGGCCCGGCCCCAGCGGCCGGCGCCAGGGAGGGGACCCCCGGAGGCTGAGGAGCGGGAGGCGTCGGCCTCCCCGGGGCCCGCCTCCCGGAGCTCCTCCTGGCGGTGCCGGAACGCGACGACACGCGATCCCGGACAGGGCCCCGGGGGGGCGGCCCTGCGGCCCTCTGGTGCCCGAAGTGTGTTCGCCGGGCGTTTTCCGGCCAATTCTCACGAGCGTTCTGCCCAAATCGGGATCGATTTGGGCAGAACGCTCGTGAGAATTGGCCGGCGTTGGGCAGCCCTGGTCAGCGCCCAGGGCCGCGTGGAGCAGGGCCCTTTCTCGCTCGGGGCATGGCGCAGCCACCCGGAAAACGAGCCACGACGATGGGGCGCGGCCGGCGGCCCCGGCGCCGGGGAGTTTTCCCCGAGCAGAGTGGATGGAGGCGCCGTGGCCGGGCGTCCGCCTCCCCCGTGGCGGGCGGCCGGGGCGCCCGTGGAGGGGGCTGGCCTCTGTGGGGAAACGGTGTGATCTCTCACTCCACGGCTGGGACGAAGCCGCGAAAGGTGCCGTTGTCGCCGGGACGGTCGGGGGGACTCGTGGCGCGGGACTCAGGGTTCCCCATGCGGAGGCCCCCAGGCTCAGGCCCCTGGCAACGGAAGGCTGAGCAAGCAGGCCCGGGCCCGGGCCCGGCTTTCGGGGCTGGCCCGGCCCCAGCGGCCGGCGCCAGGGAGAGGACCCCCGGAGGCTGAGGAGCGGGAGGCGTCGGCCTCCCCGGTGCCCGCCTCCCGGAGCTCCTCCTGGCGGTGCCAGAACGCGAAGACACGCGATCCCGGACAGGGCCCCGGGGGGGCGGCCCTGCGGCCCTGTGGTTCCCGAAGTGTATTCGCCGGGCGTTTTCCGGCCAAATCTCACGAGCGTTCTGCCCAAATCGGGATCGATTTGGGCAGAAGGCTCGTGAGAATTGGCCGGCGTTGGGCAGCCCTGGTCAGCGCCCAGGGCCGCGTGGAGCAGGGCCCTTTCTCGCTTGGGGCATGGCGCGGCCACCCGGAAAACGAGCCGCGACGATGGGGCGCGGCCGACGGCCCCGGCGCCGGGGAGTTTTCCCCGAGCAGAGTGGATGGAGGCGCCGTGGCCGGGCGTCCGCCTCCGCCGTGGCGGGCGGCCGGGGCGCCCCTGGAGGGGGCTGGCCTCTGTGGGGAAACGGACTGGTCTCTCACTCCGCGGCTAGGACGAAGCCGCGAAAGGTGCCGTTGTCCCGGGACGGTCGGGGGGACTCGTGGCGCGGGACACAGGTTTCCCCATGCGGAGGCCCCCAGGCTTAGGCCCCTGGCAACGGAAGGCTGAGCAAGCAGGCCCGGGTCCGGGCCAGGCTTTCGGGGCTGGCCCGGCCCCAGCGGCCGGCGCCAGGGAGGGGACGCCCGGAGGCAGAGGAGCGGGAGGCGTCGGCCTCCCCGGGGCCCGCCTCCCGGAGCTCCTCCTGGCGGTGCCGGAAAGCGACGACACGCGATCCCGTACAGGGCCCCTGGGGGGCGGCCCTGGGGCCCTGTGGTGCCCGAAGTGTGTTCGCCGGGCGTTTTCCGGCCAATTCTCACGAGCGTTCTGCCCAAATCGGGATCGATTTGGGCAGAACGCTCGTGAGAATTGGCCGGCGTTGGGCAGCCCTGGTCAGCGCCCAGGGCCCTTTCTCGCTCGGGGCATGGCGCGGCCACCCGGGAAACGAGCCGCGACGAAGGGGCGCGGCCGTCGGCCCCGGCGCCGGGGAGTTTTCCCCGAGCAGAGTGGATGGAGGCGCCGTGGCCGGGCGTCCGCCTCCGCCGTGGCGGGCGGCCGGGGCGCCCGTGCAGGGGGCTGGCCTCTGTGGGGGAACGGAGTGATCTCTCACTCCACGGCTGGGACGATGCCGCGAAAGGTGCCGTTTTCGTCCGGACGATCGGGGGGACTCGTGGCGCGGGACACAGGGTTCCCCATGCGGAGGCCCCCAGTCTCAGGCCCCAGGGAACGGAAGGCTGAGCAAGCAGGCCCGGGCCCGGGCCCGGCTTTCGGGGCAGGCCCGGCCCCAGCGGACAGCGCTAGTGAGGGGACCCCCGGAGGCTGAGGAGCGGGAGGCGTCGGCCTCCCCTGGGCCCGCCTCCCGGAGCTCCTCCTGGCGGTGCCGGAACGCGACGACACGCGATCCCGGACAGGGCCACGGGGGGGGGCGTCCCTGCGGGCCTCTGGTGCCCGAAGTGTGTTCTCCGGGCGTTTTCCGGCCAATTCTCAAGAGCGTTCTTCCCAAATCGGGATCGATTTGGGCAGAACGCTCGTGAGAATTGGCCGGCGTTGGGCAGCCCTGGTCAGCGCCCAGGGCCGCGTGGAGCAGGGCCCTTTCTCGCTCGGGGCATGGCTCGGCCACCCGGAAAACGAGCCGCGACGATGGGGCGCGGCCGGCGGCCCCGGCGCCGGGGAGATTTCCCCGAGCAGAGTGGATGGAGGCGCCGTGGACGGGCGTCTGCCTCCGCCGTGGCGGGCGGCCGGGGCGCCCGTGGAGGGGGCTGGCCTCTGTGGGGGAACGGAGTGATCTCTCACTCCACGGCTGGGACGAAGCCGCGAATGGTGCCGTTGTCGCCGGGACGGTCGGGGAGACTCGTGGCGCGGGACTCAGGGTTTCCCATGCAGAGGCCGCCAGGCTCATTCCCCTGGCAACAGAAGGCCGAGCAAGCAGGCCCGGGCCCGGGCCCGGCTTTCGGGGCTGACCCAGCCCCAGCGGCCGGCGCCAGGGAGGGGACCCCCGGAGGCTGAGGAGCGGGAGGCGTCGGCCTCCCCGGGGCCCGCCTCCCGGAGCTCCTCCCGGCGGTGCCGGAACGCGACGACACGCGACCCCGGACAGGGCCCCGGGGGAGCGGCCCTGCGGCCCTCTGGTGCCCGAAGTGTGTTCGCCGGGCGTTTTCCGGCCAATTCTCACGAGCGTTCTGCCCAAATCGGGATCGATTTTGGCAGAACGCTCGTGAGAATTGGCCGGCTTTGGGCAGCCCTGGTCAGCGCCCAGGGCCGCGTGGAGCAGGGCCCTATCTCGCTCGGGGCATGTCGCGGCCACCCGGAAAACGAGCCGCGACGATGGGACACGGCCGGCGGCCCCGGCGCCGGGGAGTTTTCCCCGAGCAGAGTGGATGGAGGCGCCGTGGCCGGGCGTCCGCCTCCGCCGTGGCGGGCGGCCGGGGCGCCCCTGGAGGGGGCTGGCCTCTGTGGGGAAACGGACTGGTCTCTCACTCCGCGGTTAGGACGAAGCCGCGAAAGGTGCCGTTGTCGCCGGGACGGTCGGGGGAGTCGTGGAGCGGGACTCAGGGTTCCCCATGGGGAGGCCCCCAGGCTCAGGCCCCTGGCAACGGAAGGCTGAGCAAGGAGGCCCGGGCCCGGGCCCGGCTTTCGGGGCTGGCTCGGCCCCGGCGGCCGGCGCCAGGAAGGGGACCCCCGGAGGCTGAGGAGCGGGAGGCGTCGGCTTCCCCGGGGCCCGCGTCCCGGAGATCCTCCTGGCGATGCCGGAACGCGACGACACGCGAACCCTGACAGGGCCCCGGGGGGGCGGCCCTGCGGCCCTCTGGTGCCCGAAGTGTGTTCGCCGGGCGTTTTTCCGGCCAATTCTCACGAGCATTCTGCCCAAATCGGGATCGATTTGGGCAGAACGCTCGTGAGAATTGGCCGGCGTTGGGGAGCCCTGGTCAGCGCCCAGTGCCGCGTGGAGCAGGGCCCTTTCTCGCTCGGGGCATGTCGCGGCCACCCGGAAAACGAGCCGCGACGATGGGGCGCGGCCGGCGGCCCAGGCGCCGGGAGTTTTCCCCGAGCAGAGTGGATGGAGGCGCCGTGGCCGGGCGTCCGCCTCCGCCGTGGCTGGTGGCCGGGGCGCCCGTGGAGGGTGCTGGCCTCTGTGGGGGAACGGAATGATCTCTCACTCCACGGCTGGGACGAAGCCGCGAAAGGTGCCGTTGTCGCCGGGACGGTCGGGGGGGACTCGTGGCGCGGGACTCAGGGTTCCCCATGCGGAGGCCCCCAGGCTCAGGCCCCTGGCAACGGAAGGCTGAGCAAGCAGGCCCGGGCCCGGGCCTGGCTTTCGGGGCTGGCCCGGCCCCAGCGGCCGGCGCCAGTGAGGGGACCCCAGGAGGCTGAGGAGCGGGAGGCCTCGGCCTCCCCTGGGCCCGCCTCCCGGAGCTCCTCCTGGCGGTGCCGGAACGCGACGACACGCTATCCCGGACAGGGCCCCGGGGGGGCGGCCCTGCGGCCCTCTGGTGCCCGAAGTGTGTTCGCCGGGCGTTTTCCGGCCAATTCTCACGAGCGTTCTGCCCAAATCGGGATCGATTTGGGCAGAACGCTCGTGAGAATTGGCGGGCGTTGGGCAGCCCTGGTCAGCGCCCAGGGCCGCGTGGAGCAGGGCCCTTTCTCGCTCGGGGCATGTCGCGGCCACCCGGAAAACGAGCCCCGACGATGGGGTGCGGCCGGCGGCCCCGGCGCCGGGGAGTTTTCCCCGAGCAGAGTGGATGGAGGCGCCGTGGCCGGGCGTCCGCCTCCGCCGTGGCGGGCGGCCGGGGCTCCCCTGGAGGGGGCTGGCCTCTGTGGGGGAACGGAGTGATCTCTCACTCCACGGCTGGGACGAAGCCGCGAAAGGTGCCGTTGTCGCCGGGACGGTCGGGGGGACTCGTGGCGCGGGACTCAGGGTTCCCCATGCCGAGGCCCCCAGGCTCAGGCCCCTGGCAATGGAAGGCTGAGCAAGCAGGCCCGGGCCCGGGCCCGGCTTTCGGGGCTGGCCCGGCCCCAGCGGCCGGCGCCAGGGAGGGGACCCCCGGAGGCTGAGGAGCGGGAGGCGTCGGCCTCCCCTGGGCCCGCCTCCCGGAGCTCCTCCTGGCGGTGCCGGAACGCGACAACACGCGATCCCGGACAGGGCCCCGGGGGGGCGGACCTGCGGCCCTGTGGTGCCCGAAGTGTGTTCTCCTGGCGTTTTCCGGCCAATTCTCAAGAGCGTTCTTCCCAAATCGGGATCGATTTGGGCAGAACGCTCGTGAGAATTGGCCGGCGTTGGGCAGCCCTGGTCAGCGCCCAGGGCCGCGTGGAGCAGGGCCCTTTCTCGCTCGGGGCATGGCGCGGCCACCCGGAAAACGAGCCGCGACGATGGGGCGCGGCCGGCGGCCCCGGCGCCGGGGAGATTTCCCCGAGCAGAGTGGATGGAGGCGCCGTGGCCGGGCGTCTGCCTCCGCCGTGGCGGGCGGCCGGGGCGCCCGTGGAGAGGGCTGGCCTCTGTGGGGGAACGGAGTGATCTCTCACTCCACGGCTGGGACGAAGCCGCGAATGGTGCCGTTGTCGCCGGGACGGTCGGGGAGACTCGTGGCGCGGGACTCAGGGTTTCCCATGCAGAGGCCGCCAGGCTCATTCCCCTGGCAACAGAAGGCCGAGCAAGCAGGCCCGGGCCCGGGCCCGGCTTTCGGGGCTGACCCAGCCCCAGCGGCCGGCGCCAGGGAGGGGACCCCCGGAGGCTGAGGAGCGGGAGGCGTCGGCCTCCCCGGGGCCCGCCTCCCGGAGCTCCTCCCGGCGGTGCCGGAACGCGACGACACGCGACCCCGGACAGGGCCCCGGGGGAGCGGCCGTGCGGCCCTCTGGTGCCCGAAGTGTGTTCGCCGGGCGTTTTCCGGCCAATTCTCACGAGCGTTCTGCCCAAATCGGGATCGATTTTGGCAGAACGCTCGTGAGAATTGGCCGGCTTTGGGCAGCCCTGGTCAGCGCCCAGGGCCGCGTGGAGCAGGGCCCTATCTCGCTCGGGGCATGTCGCGGCCACCCGGAAAACGAGCCGCGACGATGGGGCGCGGCCGGCGGCCCAGGCGCCGGGGAGTTTTCCCCGAGCAGAGTGGATGGAGGCGCCGTGGCCGGGCGTCCGCCTCCGCCGTGGCTGGTGGCCGGGGCGCCCGTGGAGGGTGCTGGCCTCTGTGGGGGAACGGAATGATCTCTCACTCCACGGCTGGGACGAAGCCGCGAAAGGTGCCGTTGTCGCCGGGACGGTCGGGGGGGACTCGTGGCGCGGGAATCAGGGTTCCCCATGCGGAGGCCCCCAGGCTCAGGCCCCTGGCAACGGAAGGCTGAGCAAGCAGGCCCGGGCCCGGGCCCGGCTTTCGGGGCTGTCCCGGCCCCGGTGGCCGGCGCCAGTGAGGTGACCCCCGGAGGCTGTGGAGCGGGAGGCGTCGGCCTCCCCGGGGCCCGCCTCCCGGAGCTCCTCCTGGCGGTGCCAGAACGCGACGACACGCGATCCCGGAGAGGGCCCCGGGGGGGGCGGCCCTGCGGCCCTGTGGTGCCCGAAGTGTGTTCACCGGGCGTTTTCCGGCCAATTCTCACGAGCGTTCTGCCCAAATCGGAATCGATTTGGGCAGAACGCTCGTGAGAATTGGCCGGCGTTGGGCAGCCCTGGTCAGCGCCCAGTGCCGCGTGGAGCAGGGCCCTTTCTCGCTAGGGGCATGGCGCGGCCACCCGGAAAACGAGCCGCGACGATGGGGCGCGGCCGGCGGCCCCGGCGCCGGGGAGTTTTCCCCGGGCAGAGTGGATGGAGGCGCCGTGGCAGGGCGTCCGCCTAGGCCGTGGCGGGCGGCCGGGGCGCCCGTGGAGGGGGCTGGCCTCTGTGGGGGAACGGAGTGATCTCTCATTCCACGGCTGGGACGAAGCCGCGAAAGGTGCCGTTGTCGCCGGGACGGTCGGGGGGACTCGTGGCGCGGGACTCTGGGTTCCCCATGCGGAGGCCCCAAGGCTCAGGCCCCTGGCAACGGAAGGCTGAGCAAGCAGGCCCGGGCCCGGTCCCGGCTTTCGGGGCTGGCCCGGCCCCAGCGGCCGGCGCCAGGGAGAAGACCCCCGGAGGCTGAGGAGCGGGAGGCTTCGCCCTCCCCGGTGCCCGCCTCCCGGAGCTCCTCCTGGCGGTGCCGGAACGCGACGACACGCGATCCCGGACAGGGCCCCGGGGGGGCGGCCCTGCGGCCCTATGGTGCCCGAAGTGTGTTCGCCGGGCGTTTTCCGGCCAATTCTCACGAGCGTTCTGCCCAAATCGGGATCGATTTGGGCAGAACGCTCGTGAGAATTGGCCGGCGTTGGGCAGCCCTGGTCAGCGCCCAGGGCCACGTGGAGCAGGGCCCTTTCTCGCTTGGGGCATGGCGCGGCCACCCGGAAAACGAGCCGCGACAATGGGGCGCGGCCGACGGCCCCGGCGCCGGGGAGTTTTCCCCGAGCAGAGTGGATGGAGGCGCCGTGGCCGGGCGTCCGCCTCCGCCGTGGCGGGCGGCCGGGGCGCCCCTGGAGGGGGCTGGCCTCTGTGGGGAAACGGACTGGTCTCTCACTCCGCGGCTAGGACGAAGCCGCGAAAGGTGCCGTTGTCGCCGGGATGGACGGGGGGACTCGTGGCGCGGGACACAGGGTTCCCCATGCGGAGGCCCCCAGGCTCAGGCCCCTGGCAACGGAAGGCTGAGCAAGCAGGCCCGGGTCCGGGCCCGGCTTTCGGGGCTGGCCCGGCCCCAGCGGCCGGCGCCAGGGAGGGGACGCCCGGAGGCAGAGGAGCGGGAGGCGTCGGCCTCCCCGGGGCCCGCCTCCCGGAGCTCCTCCTGGCGGTGCCGGAAAGCGACGACATGCGATCCCGGACAGGGCCCCTGGGGGGCGGCCCTGCGGCCCTGTGGTGCCCGAAGTGGGTTCGCCGGGCGTTTTCCGGCCAATTCTCACGAGCGTACTGCCCAAATCGGGATCGATTTGGGCAGAACGCTCGTGAGAATTGGCGGGCGTTGGGCAGCCCTGGTCAGCGCCCAGTGCCGCGTGGAGCAGGGCCCTTTCTCGCTCGGGGCATGTCGCGGCCACCCGGAAAACGAGCCGCGACGATGGGGCACGGCCGGCGGCCCAGGCGCCGGGGAGTTTTCCCCGAGCAGAGTGGATGGAGGCGCCGTGGCCGGGCGTCCGCCTCCGCCGTGGCTGGTGGCCGGGGCGCCCGTGGAGGGTGCTGGCCTCTGTGGGGGAACGGAATGATCTCTCACTCCACGGCTGGGACGAAGCCGCGAAAGGTGCCGTTGTCGCCGGGACGGTCGGGGGGGACTCGTGGCGCGGGACTCAGGGTTCCCCATGGGGAGGCCCCCAGGCTCAGGCCCCTGGCAACGGAAGGCTGAGCAAGCAGGCCCGGGCCCGGGCCCGGCTTTCGGGGCTGGCTCGGCCCCGGCGGCCGGCGCCAGGGAGGGGACCCCCGGAGGCTGAGGAGCGGGAGGCGTCGGCTTCCCCGGGGCCCGCGTCCCGGAGGTCCTCCTGGCGGTGCCGGAACGCGACGACACGCGATCCCTGACAGGGCCCCGGGGGGGCGGCCCTGCGGCCCTCTCGTGCCCGAAGTGTGTTCGCCGGGCGTTTTCCGGCCAATTCTCACGAGCGTTCTGCCGAAATCGGGATCGATTTTGGCAGAACGCTCGTGAGAATTTGCCGGCGTTGGGCAGCCCTGGTCAGCGCCCAGGGCCGCGTGGAGTAGGGCCCTTTCTCACTCGGGGCATGGCGCGGCCACCCGGAAAATAGCCGCGACGATGGGGCGCGGCCGGCGGCCCCGGCGCCGGGGAATTTTCCCGAGCAGAGTGGATGGAGGCGCCATGGCCGGGCGTCCGCCTCCGCCGTGGCGGTCGGCCGGGGCGCCCGTGGAGGGGGCTGGCCTCTGTGGGGGAACGGAGTGATCTCTCACTCCACGGCTGGGACGAAGCCGAGAAAGGTGCCGTCGCCGGGACGGTCGGGGGGACTCGTGACGCGGGACTCAGGGTTCCCCATGCGGAGGCCCCCAGGCTCAGGCCCCTGGCAACGGAAGGCTGAGCAAGCAGGCCCGGGCCCGGGCCCGGCTTTCGGGGCTGTCCCGGCCCCGGCGGCCGGCGCCAGGGAGGTGACCCCCGGAGGCTGAGGAGCGGGAGGCGTCGGCCTCCCCGGGGCCCGCCTCCCGGAGCTCCTCCTGGCGGTGCCAGAACGCGACGACACGCGATCCCGGACAGGGCCCCGGGGGGGGCGGCCCTGCGGCCCTGTGGTGCCCGAAGTGTGTTCACCGGGCGTTTTCCGGCCAATTCTCACGAGCGTTCTGCCCAAATCGGGATCGATTTGGGCAGAACGCTCGTGAGAATTGGCCGGCGTTGGGCAGCCCTGGTCAGCGCCCAGTGCCGCGTGGAGCAGGGCCCTTTCTCGCTAGGGGCATGGCGCGGCCACCCGGAAAACGAGCCGCGACGATGGGGCGCGGCCGGCGGCCCCGGCGCCGGGGAGTTTTCCCCGGGCAGAGTGGATGGAGGCGCCGTGGCAGGGCGTCCGCCTAGGCCGTGGCGGGCGGCCGGGGCGCCCGTGGTGGGGGCTGGCCTTTGTAGGGGAACGGAGTGATCTCTCATTCCACGGCTGGGACGAAGCCGCGAAAGGTGCCGTTGTCGCCGGGACGGTCGGGGGGACTCGTGGCGCGGGACTCTGGGTTCCCCATGCGGAGGCCCCCAGGCTCAGGCCCCTGGCAACGGAAGGCTGAGCAAGCAGGCCCGGGCCCGGGCCCGGATTTCGGGGCTGGCCCGGCCCCAGCGGCCGGCGCCAGGGAGGGGACCCCCGGAGGCTGAGGAGCGGGAGGCGTCGGCCTCCCCGGGGCCCGCCTCCCGGAGCTCCTCCTGGCGGTGCCGGAGCGCGACGACACGCGATCCCGGACAGGGCCCCGGGGGAGCGGCCCTGGGGCCCTGTGGTGCACGAAGTGTGTTCGCCGGGCGTTTTCTGGCCAATTCTCACGAGCGTTCTGCCCAAATCGGGATCGATTTGGGCAGAACGCTCGTGAGAATTGGCCGGCGTTGGGCAGCCCTGGTCAGCGCCCAGGGCCGCGTGGAGAAGGGCCCTTTCTCGCTCGGGGCATGTCGCGGCCACCCGGAAAACGAGCCGCGACGATGGGGCGCGGCCGGCGACCCCGGCGCCGGGAGTTTTCCCCGAGCAGAGTGGATGGAGGCGCCGTGGCCGGGCGTCCGCCTCCGCCGTGGCGGGCGGCCGGGGCTCCCCTGGAGGGGGCTGGCCTCTGTGGGGGAACGGAGTGATCTCTCACTCCACGGCTGGGACAAAGCCGCGAAAGGTGCCGTTGTCGCCGGGACGGTCGGGGGGAGTCGTGGCGAGGGACTCAGGGTTCCCAATTGGGAGGCCCCCAGGCTCAGGCCCCTGGCAACGGAAGGCTGAGCAAGCAGGCCCGGGCCCGGGCCCGGCTTTCGGGGCTGGCCCGGCCCCGGCGGACGGCGCCAGGGAGGGGACCCCCGGAGGCTGAGGAGCGGGAGGCGTCGGCCTCCCCGGGGCCCGCCTCCCGGAGATCCTCCTGAGGGTGCCGGAACGCGACGACACGCGGTCCCGGACAGGGCCCCGGGGGGGCGTCCCTGCGGCCCTGTGATGCCCGAAATGTGTTCGCCGGGCGTTTTCCGGCCAATTCTCACGAGCGTTCTGCCCAAATCGGGATCGATTTGGGCAGAACGCTCGTGAGAAATGGCCGGCGTTGGGCAGCCCTGGTCAGCGCCCAGTGCCGCGTGGAGCAGGGCCCTTTCTCGCTCGGGGCATGGCGCGGCCACCCGGAAAACGAGCCGCGACGGAGGGGCGCGGCCAGCGACCCCGGCGCCGGGGAGTTTTCCCCGAGCAGAGTGGATGGAGGCGCCGTGGCCGGGCGTCCGCCTCCGTCGTGGCGGGCGGCTGGGGCGCCCGTGGACGGGGCTGGCCTCTGTGGTGGAACGGAATGATCTCTCACTCCACGGCTGGGACGAAGATGCGAAAGGTGCCATTGTCGCCGGGACGGTCGGGGGGACTCGTGGCGCGGGACTCAGGGTTCCCCATGCGGAGGCCCCCAGGCTCAGGCCCCTGGCAACGGAAGGCTGAGCAAGCAGGCCCGGGCCCGGGCCCGGATTTCGGGGTTAGCCCGGCCCCAGGGGCCGGCGCCAGTGAGGGGACCCCCGGAGGCTGAGGAGCGGGAGGCGTCGGCCTCCCCGGGGCCCGCCTCCCGGAGCTCCTCCTGGTGTTGCCGGAACGCGACGACACAAGATCCCGGAGAGGGCCCCGGGGGGGCGGCCCTGCGGCCCTGTGGTGCCCGAAGTGTGTTCGCTGGGCGTTTTCCGGCCAATTCTCACGAGCGTTCTGCCCAAATCGGGATCGATTTGGGCAGAACGCTCGTGAGAATTGGCCGGCGTTGGGCAGCCCTGGTCAGCGCCCAGGGCCGCGTGGAGCAGGGCCCTATCTCGCTCGCGGCATGTCGCGGCCACCCGGAAAACGAGCCGCGACGATGGGGCGCGGCCGGCGGCCCCGGCGCCGGGGAGTTTTCCCCGAGCAGAGTGGATGGAGGCGCCGTGGCCGTGCGTCCGCCTCCGCCGTGGCGGGCGGCCGGGGCGCCCCTGGTGGGGGCTGGCCTCTGTGGGGGAACGGAGTGATCTCTCATTCCACGGCTGGGATGAAGCCGCGAAAGGTGCCGTTGTCGCCGGGACGGTCGGGGGGACTCGTGGCGCGGGACTCAGGGTTCCCCATGCCGAGGCCCCCAGGCTCAGGCCCCTGGCAATGGAAGGCTGAGCAAGCAGGCCCGGGCCCGGGCCCGGCTTTCGGGGCTGGCCCGGCCCCAGCGGCCGGCGCCAGGGAGGGGACCCCCGGAGGCTGAGGAGCGGGAGGCGTCGGCCTCCCCGGGGCCCGCCTCCCGGAGCTCCTCCTGGCGGTGCCGGAACGCGACAACACGCGATCCCGGACAGGGCCCCGGGGGGGCGGACCTGCGGCCCTGTGGTGCCCGAAGTGTTTTCGCCCGGCGTTTTCCGGCCAATTCTCACGAGCGTTCTGCCCAAATCGGGATCGATTTGGGCAGAACGCTCGTGAGAATTGGCCGGCGTTGGGCAGCCCTGGTCAGTGCCCAGGGCCCTTTCTCGCTCGGGGCATGGCGCGGCCACCCGGAAAACGAGCCGCGACGAAGGGGCGCGGCCGGCGGCCCCGGCGCCGGGGAGTTTTCCCCGAGCAGAGTGGATGGAGGCGCCGTGGCCGGGCGTCCGCCTCCGCCGTGGCGGGCGGCCGGGGCGCCCGTGCAGGGGGCTGGCCTCTGTGGGGGAACGGAGTGATCACTCACTCCACGGCTGGGACGAAGCCGCGAAAGGTGCCGTTTTCGCCCGGACGATCGGGGGGACTCGTGGCGCGGGACACAGGGTTCCCCATGAGGAGGCCCCAGTCTCAGGCCCCAGGGAACGGAAGGCTGAGCAAGCAGGCCCGGGCCCGGGCCCGGCTTTCGGGGCAGGCCCGGCCCCAGCGGACAGCGCCAGTGAGGGGACCCCCGGAGGCTGAGGAGCGGGAGGCGTCGGCCTCCCCTGGGCCCGCCTCCCGGAGCTCCTCCTGGCGGTGCCGGAACGCGACGACACGCGATCCCGGACAGGGCCCCGGGGGGGGGCGTCCCTGCGGGCCTCTGGTGCCCGAAGTGTTTTCTCCGGGCGTTTTCAGGCCAATTCTCAAGAGCGTTCTTCCCAAATCGGGATCGATTTGGGCAGAACGCTCGTGAGAATTGGCCGGCGTTGGGCAGCCCTGGTCAGCGCCCAGGGCCGCGTGGAGCAGGGCCCTTTCTCGCTCGGGGCATGGCGCGGCCACCCGGAAAACAAGCCGCGACGATGGGGCGCGGCCGGCGGCCCCGGCGCCAGGGAGATTTCCCCGAGCAGAGTGGATGGAGGCGCCATGGCCGGGCGTCTGCCTCCACCGTGGCGGGCGGCCGGGGCGCCCGTGGAGGGGGCTGGCCTCTGTGGGGGAACGGAGTTATCTCTCACTCCACGGCTGGGACGAAGCCGCGAATGGTGCCGTTGTCGACGGGACGGTCGGGGGGACTCGTGGCGCGGGACTCAGGGTTTCCCATGCAGAGGCCGCCAGGCTCATTCCCCTGGCAACGGAAGGCCGAGCAAGCAGGCCCGGGCCCGGGCCCGGCTTTCGGGGCTGACCCAGTCCCAGCGGCCGGCGCCAGGGAGGGTACCCCCGGAGGCTGAGGAGCGGGAGGCGTCGGCCTCCCCGGGGCCCGCCTCCCGGAGCTCCTCCCGGCGGTGCCGGAACGCGACGAAACGCGACCCCGGACAGGGCCCCGGGGGAGCGGCCCTGCGGCCCTCTGGTGCCCGAAGTGTGTTCGCCGGGCGTTTTCCGGCCAATTCTCACGAGCGTTCTGCCCAAATCGGGATCGATTTGGGCAGAACGCTCGTGAGAATTGGCCGGCGTTGGGCAGCCCTGGTCAGCGCCCAGTTCCGTGTGGAGCAGGGCCCTTTCTCGCTCGGGGCATGGCGCGGCCACCCGGAAAACGAGCCGCAAAGATGGGGCTCGGCCGGCGGCCCCGGCGCCGGGGAGTTTTCCCCAAGCAGAGTGGATGGAGGCGCCGTGGCCGGGCGCCCGCCTCCGCCGTGACGGGCGGCCGGGGCGCCCGTGGAGGGGGCTGGCCTCCGTGGGGGAACGGACTGATCTCTCACTCCACGGCTGGGACGAAGCCGCGAAAGGTGCAGTTGTCGCCGGGACGGTCGGGCGGACTCGTGGCGCGGGACTCAGGGTTCCCCATGCGGAGGCCCCCATGCTCAGGCCCCTGGCAACGGAAGGCTGAGCAAGCAGGCCCGGGCCCGGGCCCGGCTTTCGGGGCTGGCCCGGCCCCAGCTGCCGGCACCAGGGAGGGGACCCCCGGAGGCTGAGGAGCGGGGGGCGTCTGCCTCCCCGCGGCACGCCTCCCGGAGCTCCTCCTGGCGGTGCCGGAACGCGACGACACGCGATCCCGGACAGGGCCCCGGGGGGGGGCGGCCCTGCGGCCCTGTGGTGCCCGAAGTGTGTTTGCCGGGCGTTTTCCGGCCAATTCTCACGAGCGTTCTGCCCAAATCGGGATCGAATTGGGCAGAACGCTCGTGAGAATTGGCCGGCGTTGGGCATCCCTGGTCAGCGCCCAGTTCCGCGTGGAGCAGGGCCATTTCTCGCTCGGGGCATGTCGCGGCCACCCGGAAAACGAGCCGAGACGATGGGGCGCGGCCGGCAGCCGCGGCGCCGGGGAGTTTTCCCCGAGCAGAGTGGATGGAGGCACCGTGGCCGGGCGTCCGCCTCCGCCGTGGCGGGCGGCCGGGGCGCCCCTGGAGGGGGCTGGCCTCTGTGGGGAAACGGACTGGTCTCTCACTCCGTGGGTAAACGAAGCCGCGAAAGGTGCCGTTGTCGCCGGGACGGTCGGGGGACTCGTGGCGCGGGACTCAGGGTTCCCCATGGGGAGGCCCCCAGGCTCAGGCCCCTGGCAACGGAAGGCTGAGCAAGCAGGCCCGGGCCCGGGCCCGGCTTTCGGGGCTGGCCCGTCCGCAGCTGCCGGCGCCAGGGAGGGGACCCCCGGAGGCTGAGGAGCGGGAGGCGTCGGCCTCCCCGCGGCACGCCTCCCGGAGCTCCTCCTGGCGGTGCCAGAACGCGACGACACGCGATCCCGGAGAGGGCCCTGGGGGGGGCCGCCCTGCGGCCCTGTGGTGCCCGAAGTCTGTTCGCCGGGCCTTTTCCGGCCAATTCTCACGAGCGTTCTGCCCAAATCGGGATCGATTTGGGCAGAACGCTCGTGAGAATTGGCCGGCGTTGGGCAGCCCTGGTCATCGCCCAGTTCCGCGTGGAGCAGGGCCCTTTCTCGCTCGGGGCATGTCGCGGCCACCCGGAAAACGAGCCGCGACGATGGGGCGCGGCCGGCAGCCGCGGCGCCGGGGAGTTTTCCCCGAGCAGAGTGGATGGAGGAGCCGTGGCCGGGCGTCCGCCTCCGCCGTGGCGGGCGGCCGGGGCGCCCCTGGAGGGGGCTGATCTCTGTGGGGAATCGGACTGGTCTCTCACTCCGCGGCTAGGACGAAGCCGCGAAAGGTGCCGTTGTCGCCGGGACGGTCGGGGGACTCGTGGCGCGGGACTCAGCTTTCCCCATGGGGAGGCCCCCAGGCTCAGGCCCCTGGCAACGGAAGGCTGAGCAAGCAGGCCCGGGCCCGGGCCCGGCTTTCGGGGCTGGCCCGGCCCCAGATGCCGGCGCCAGGGAGGTGACCCCCGGAGGCTGAGGAGCGGGAGGCGTCGGCCTCCCCGCGGCACGACTCCCGGAGCTCCTCCTGGCGGTGCCGGAACGCGACGACACGCGATCCCGGACAGGGCCCCGGGGGGGGGGCCGCCCTGCGGCCCTGTGGTGCCCGAAGTGTGTTCGCCGGGCGTTTTCCGGCCAATTCTCACGAGCGTTCTGCCCAAATCGGGATCGATTTGGGCAGAACGCTCGTGAGAATTGGCCGGCATTGGGCAGCCCTGGTCAGCGCCCAGTTCCGCGTGGAGCAGGGCCCTTTCTCGCTCGGGGCATGTCGCGGCCACCCGGAAAACGAGCCGCGACGATGGGGCGCGGCCGGCAGCCGCAGCGCCGGGGAGTTTTCCCCGAGCAGAGTGGATGGAGGCGCCGTGGCCGGGCGTCCGCCTCTGCCGTGGCGGGCGGCCGGGGCGCCCCTGGAGGGGGCTGGCCTCTGTGGGGAAACGGACTGGTCTCTCGCTCCGCGGCTAGGACGAAGCCGCGAAAGGTGCCGTTGTCGCCGGGACGGTCGGGGGACTCGTGGCGCGGGACTCAGGGTTCCCCATGGGGAGGCCCCCAGGCTCAGGCCCCTGGCAACGGAACGCTCAGCAAGCAGACCCGGGCCCGGGCCCGGCTTTCGGGGCTGGCCCGGCCCCAGATCCCGACGCCAGGGAGGGGACCCCCGGAGGCTGAGGAGCGGGAGGCGTCGGCCTCCCCGCGGCAAGCCTCCCGGAGCTCCTCCTGGCGGTGCCGGAACGCGACGACACGCGATCCCGGACAGGGCCCCGGGGGGGGCCGCCCTGCGGCCCTGTGGTGACCGAAGTGTGTTCGCCGGGCGTTTTCCGGCCAATTCTCACGAGCGTTCTGCCCAAATCGGGATCGATTTGGGCAGAACGCTCGTGAGAATTGGCCGGCGTTTGGCAGCCCTGGTCAGCGCCCAGTTCCGCGTGGAGCAGGGCCCTTTCTCGCTCGGGGCATGTCGCGGCCACCCGGAAAACGAGCCGCGACGATGGGGCGCGGCCGGCAGCCGCGGCGCCGGGGAGTATTCCCCGAGCAGAGTGGATGGAGGCGCCGTGGCCGGGCGTCCGCCTCCACCGTGTCGGGCGGCCGGGGCGCCCCTGGAGGGGGCTGGCCTCTGTGGGGAAACGGACTGGTCTCTCGCTCCGTGGCTAGGACGAAGCCGCGAAAGGTGCCGTTGTCGCCGGGACGGTCGGGGTATTCGTGGCGCGGGACTCAGGGTTCCCCATGGGGAGGCCCCCAGGCTCAGGCCCCTGGCAACGGAAGGCTGAGCAAGCAGGCCCGGGCCCGGGCCCGGCTTTCGGGGCTGGCCCGACCCCAGCTCCCGGCGCCAGGGAGGGGACCCCCGGAGGCTGAGGAGCGGGAGGCGTCGGCCTCCCCGCGGCAAGCCTCCCGGAGCTCCTCCTGGCGGTGCCGGAACGCGACGACACGCGATCCCGGACAGGGCCCCGGGGGGGGCCGCCCTGCGGCCCTGTGGTGCCCGAAGTGTGTTCGCCGGGCGTTTTCCGGCCAATTCTCACGAGCGTTCTGCCCAAATCGGGATCGATTTGGGCAGAACGCTCGTGAGAATTGGCCGGCGTTGGGCAGCCCTGGTCAGCGCCCAGTTCCGCGTGGAGCAGGGCCCTTTCTCGCTCGGGGCATGTCGCGGCCACCCGGAAAACGAGCCGCGACGATGGGGCGCGGCCGGCAGCCGCGGCGCCGGGGAGTGTTCCCCGAGCAGAGTGGATGGAGGCGCCGTGGCCGGGCGTCCGCCTCTGCCGTGCGGGCGGCCGGGGCGCCCCTGGAGGGGGCTGGCCTCTGTGGGGAAACCGACTGGTCTCTCGCTCCGCGGCTAGGACGAAGCCGCGAAAGGTGCCGTTGTCGCCGGGACGGTCGGGGGACTCGTGGCGCGGGACTCAGGGTTCCCCATGGGGAGGCCCCCAGGCTCAGGCCCCTGGCAACGGAAGGCTGAGCAAGCAGGCCCGGGCCCGGGCCGGTTTTTCGGGGCCGGCCCGGCCCCAGCTGCCGGCGCCAGGGAGGGGACCCCCGGAGGCTGAGGAGCGGGGGGCGTCGGCCTCCCCGCGGCACGCCTCCCGGAGCTCCTCCTGGCGGTGCCGGAACGCGACGACACGCGATCCAGGACAGGGCCCCGGGGGGGGGGCGGCCCTGCGGCCCTGTGGTGCCCGAAGTGTGTTCGCCGGGCGTTTTCCGGCCAATTCTCACGAGCGTTCAGCCCAAATCGGGATCGATTTGGGCAGAACGCTCGTGAGAATTGGCCGGCGTTGGGCATCCCTGGTCAGCTCCCAGTTCCGCGTGGAGCAGGGCCATTTCTCGCTCGGGGCATGTCGCGGCCACCCGGAAAACGAGCCGAGACGATGGGGCGCGGCCGGCAGCCGCGGCGCCGGGGAGTTTACCCCGAGCAGAGTGGATGGAGGCACCGTGGCCGGGCGTCCGCCTCCGCCGTGGCGGGCGGCCGGGGCGCCCCTGGAGGGGGCTGGCCTCTGTGGGGAAACGGACTGGTCTCTCACTCCGTGGGTAAACGAAGCCGCGAAAGGTGCCGTTCTCGCCGGGACGGTCGGGGGACTCGTGGCGCGGGACTCAGGGTTCCCCATGGGGAGGCCCCCAGGCTCAGGCCCCTGGCAACGGAACGCTCAGCAAGCAGATCCGGGCCCGGGCCCGGCTTTCGGGGCTGGCCCGGCCCCATCTCCCGACGCCAGGGAGGGGACCCCCGGAGGCTGAGGAGCGGGAGGCGTCGGCCTCCCCGCGGCAAGCCTCCCGGAGCTCCTCCTGGCGGTGCCGGAACGCGACGACACGCGATCCCGGACAGGGCCCCGGGGGGGCCGCCCTGCGGCCCTGTGGTGCCCGAAGTGTGTTCGCCGGGCGTTTTCCGGCCAATTCTCACGAGCGTTCTGCCCAAATCGGGATCGATTTGGGCAGAACGCTCGTGAGAATTGGCCGGCGTTGGGCAGCCCTGGTGAGCGCCCAGTTCCGCGTGGAGCAGGGCCCTTTCTCGCTCGGGGCATGTCGCGGCCACCCGGAAAACGAGCCGCGACGATGGGGCGCGGCCGGCAGCCGCGGCGCCGGGGAGTTTTCCCCGAGCAGAGTGGATGGAGGCGCCGTGGCCGGGCGTCCGCCTCTGCCGTGGCGGGCGGCCGGGGCGCCCCTGGAGGGGGCTGGCCTCTGTGGGGAAACGGACTGGTCTCTCGCTCCGCGGCTAGGACGAAGCCGCGAAAGGTGCCGTTGTCGCCGGGACGGTCGGGGGACTCGTGGCGCGGGACTCAGGGTTCCCCATGGGGAGGCCCACAGGCTCAGGCCCCTGGCAACGGAAGGCTGAGCAAGCAGGCCCGGGCCCGGGCCCGGCTTTCGGGGCTGGCCCGGCCCCAGCTGCCGGCGCCAGGGAGGGGACCCCCGGAGGCTGAGGAGCGGGGGGCGTCGTCCTCCCCGTGGCACGCCTCCCGGAGATACTCCTGGCGGTGCCGGAACGCGACGACACGCGATCCCGGACAGTGCCCCGGGGGGGGCGGCCCTGCGGCCCTGTGGTGCCCGAAGTGTGTTCGCCGGGCGTTTTCCGGCCAATTCTCACGAGCGTTCTGTCCAAATCGGGATCGATTTGGGCAGAACGCTCGTGAGAATTGGCCGGCGTTGGGCAGCCCTGGTCAGCGCCCAGTTCCGCGTGGAGCAGGGCCCTATCTCGCTCGGGGCATGTCGCGGCCACCCGGAAAACGAGCCGCGACGATGGGGCGCGGCCGGCAGCCGCGGCGCCGGGGAGTTTTCCCCGAGCAGAGTGGATGGAGGCGCCGTGGCCGGGCGTCCGCCTCCGCCGTGGCGGGCGGCCGGGGAGCCACTGGAGGGGGCTGGCCTCTGTGGGGAAACGGACTGGTCTCTCACTCCGTGGCTAGGACGAAGCCGCGAAAGGTGCCGTTGTCGCCGGGACGGTCGGGGTATTCGTGGCGCGGGACTCAGGGTTCCCCATGGGGAGGCCCCCAGGCTCAGGCCCCTGGCAACGGAAGGCTGAGCAAGCAGGCCCGGGCCCGGGCCCGGCTTTCGGGGCTGGCCCGACCCCAGCTCCCGGCGCCAGGGAGGGGACCCCCGGAGGCTGAGGAGCGGGAGGCGTCGGCCTCCCCGCGGCACGCCTCCCGGAGCTCCTCCTGGCGGTGCCGGAACGCGACGACCCGCGACCCCGGACAGGGCCCCGGGGGGGCGGCCCTGCGCCCCTGTGGTGCCCGAAGTGTGTTCGCCGGGCGTTTTCCGGCCAATTATCACGAGTGTTCTGCCCAAATCGGGATCGATTTGGGCAGAACGCTCGTGAGAATTGGCCGGCGTTGGGCAGCCCTGGTCAGCGCCCAGTTCCGCGTGGAGCAGGGCCCTTTCTCGCTCAGGGCATGTCGCGGCAACCCGGAAAACGAGCCGCGACGATGGGGCGCGGCCGGCGGCCCCGGCGCCGGGGAGTTTTCCCCGAGCAGAGTGGATGGAGGCGCCATGGGCGGGCGCCCGCCTCTGCCGTGGCAGGCGGCCGGGGCGCCCATGGAGGGGGCTGGCCTCTGTGGGGTAATGGACTGATCTCACACTCCACGGATGGGACGAAGCCGCGAAAGGTGCAGTTGTCGCCGGGACGGTCGGGGGGACTCCTGGCGCGGGACTCAGGGTTCCCCGTGCGGAGGCCCCCAGGCTCAGGCCCCTGGCAACGGAAGGCTGAGCAAGCAGGCCCGGGCCCGGGCCCGGCTTTCGGGGCTGGTCCGGCCCCAGCTGCCGGCGCCAGAGAGGGGACCCCCGGAGGCTGAGGAGTGGGAGGCGTCGGCCGCCCCGGGTCCCGCCTCCCGGAGCTCCTCCCGGCGGTGCCGGAACGCGACGACCCGCGATCCCGGACAGGGCCCCGGGGGGGCCGCCCTGCGGCCCTGTGGTGCCCGAAGTGTGTTCGCCGGGCGTTTTCCGGCCAATTCTCACGAGCGTTCTGCCCAAATCGGGATCGATTTGGGCAGAACGCTCGTGAGAATTGGCCGGCGTTGGGCAGCCCTGGTCAGCGCCCAGTTCCGCGTGGAGCAGGGCCCTTTCTCGCTCGGGGCATGTCGCGGCCACCCGGAAAACGAGCCGCGACGATGGGGCGCGGCCGGCAGCCGCGGCGCCGGGGAGTTTTCCCCGAGCAGAGTGCATGGAGGCGCCGTGGCCGGGCGTCCCCCTCCGCCGTGGCGGGCGGCCGGGGCGCCCCTGGAGGGGGCTGGCCTCTGTGGGGAAACAGACCGGTCTCTGACTCCGCGGCTAGGACGAAGCCGCGAAAGGTGCCGTTGTCGCCGGGACAGTCGGGGGACTCGTGGCGCGGGACTCAGGGTTCCCCATGGGGAGGCCCCCAGTCTCAGGCCCCTGGCAACGGAAGGCTGAGCAAGCAGGCCCGGGCCCGGGCCCGGCTTTCGGGGCTGGCCCGGCCCCAGCTGCCGGCGCCAGAGAGGGGACCCCCGGAGGCTGAGGAGTGGGAGGCGTCGGCCGCCCCGGGTCCCGCCTCCCGGAGCTCCTCCGGGCAGTGCCGGAACGCGACGACCCGCGATCCCGGACAGGGCCCCGGGGGGGCCGCCCTGCGGCCCTGTGGTGCCCGAAGTGTGTTCGCCGGGCGTTTTCCGGCCAATTCTCACGAGCGTTCTGCCCAAATCGGGATCGATTTGGGCAGAACGCTCGTGAGAATTGGCCGGCGTTGGGCAGCCCTGGTCAGCGCCCAGTTCCGCGTGGAGCAGGGCCCTTTCTCGCTCGGGGCATGCCGCGGCCACCCGGAAAACGAGCCGCGACGATGGGGCGCGGCCGGCAGCCGCGGCGCCGGGGAGTTTTCCCCGAGCAGAGTGCATGCAGGCGCCGTGGCCGGGCGTCCCCCTCCGCCGTGGCGGGCGGCCGGGGCGCCCCTGGAGGGGGCTGGCCTCTGTGGGGAAACGGAATGGTCTCTGACTCCGCTGCTAGGACGAAGCCGCGAAGGGTGCCGTTGTCGCCGGGACGGTCGGGGGACTCGTGGCGCGGGACTCAGGGTTCCCCATGGGGAGGCCCCCAGGCTCAGGCCCCTGGCAACGGAAGGCTGAGCAAGCAGGCCCGGGCCCGGGCCCGGATTTCGGGGCTGGCCCCGCCCCAGCTGCCGGCGCCAAGGAGGGGACCCCCGGAGGCTGAGGAGCGGGAGGCGTCGGCCGCCCCGGGGCCCGCCTCCCGGATCTCCTCCCAGCGGTGCCGGAACGCGACGACCCGCGATCCCGGACAGGGCCCCGGGGGGGCCGCCCTGCGGCCGTGTGGTGCCCGAAGTGTGTTCGCCGGGCGTTTTCCGGCCAATTCTCATGAGCGTTCTGCCCAAATCGGGATCGATTTGGGCAGAACGCTCGTGAAAATTGGCCGGCGTTGGGCAGCCCTGGTCAGCGCCCAGTTCCGCGTGGAGCAGGGCCCTTTCTCGCTCGGGGCATGTCGCGGCCACCCGGAAAACGAGCCGCGACGATGGGGCGCGGCCGGCAGCCGAGGCGCCGGGGAGTTTTCCCCGAGCAGAGTGCATGGAGGCGCCGTGGCCGGGCGTCCGCCTCCCCCGTGGCGGGCGGCCGGGGCGCCCCTGCAGGGGGCTGGCCTCTGTGGGGAAACGGACTGGTCTCTCACTCCGCGGCTAGGACGAAGCCGCGATAGGTGCCGTTGTCGCCGGGACGGTCGGGAGACTCGTGGCGCGGGACTCAGGGTTCCCCATGGGGAGGCCCCCAGGCACAGGCCCCTGGCAACGGAAGCCTGAGCAAGCAGGCCCGGGCCCGGGCCTGGCTTTCGGGGCTGGCCCGGCCCCAGCTCCCGGCGCCAGGGAGGGGACCCCCGGAGGCTGAGGAGCGGGAGGCGTCGGCCTCCCCGCGGCATGCCTCCCGGAGCTCCTCCTGGCGGTGCCGGAACGCGACGACACGCGATCCCGGACAGGGCCCCGGGGGGGGTCGCCCTGCGGCCCTGTGGTGCCCGAATTGTGTTCGCCGGGCCTTTTCCGGCCAATTCTCACGAGCGTTCTGCCCAAATCGGGATCGATTTGGGCAGAACGCTCGTGAGAATTGGCCGGCGTTGGGCAGCCCTGGTCAGCGCCCAGTTCCGCGTGGAGCAGGGCCCTTTCTCGCTCGGGGCATGTCGCGGCCACCCGGAAAACGAGCCGCGACGATGGGGCGCGGCCGGCAGCCGCGGCGCCGGGGAGTTTTCCCCGAGCAGAGTGCATGGAGGCGCCGTGGCCGGGCGTCCCCCTCCGCCGTGGCGGGCGGCCGGGGCGCCCCTGGAGGGGGCTGGCCTCTGTGGGGAAACAGACCGGTCTCTGACTCCGCGGCTCGGACGAAGCCGCGAAAGGTGCCATTGTCGCTGGGACGGTCGGGGGACTCGTGGCGCGGGACTCAGGGTTCCCCATGGGGAGGCCCCCAGGCTCAGGCCCCTGGCAAAGGAAGGCTGAGCAAGCAGGCCCGGGCCCGGGCCCGGCTTTCGGGGCTGGCCCGGCCCCAGCTGCCGGCGCCAGGGAGGGGACCCCCGGAGGCTGAGGAGCGGGAGGCGTCGGCCGCCCCGGGGCCCGCCTCCCGGAGCTCCTCCCGGCGGTGCCGGAACGCGACGACCCGCGATCCCGGACAGGGCGCCGGGGGGGGCCGCCCTGCGGCCCTGTGGTGCCCGAAGTGTGTTCGCCGGGCGTTTTCCGGCCAATTCTCACGAGCGTTCTGCCCAAATCGGGATCGATTTGGGCAGAATGCTCGTGAGAATTGGCCGGCGTTGGGCAGCCCTGGTCAGGACCCAGTTCCGCGTGGAGCAGGGCCCTTTCTCGCTCGGGGCATGTCGCGGCCACCCGGAAAACGAGCCGCGACGATGGGGCGCGACCGGCAGCCCCGGCGCCGGGGAGTTTTCCCCGAGCAGAGTGGATGGAGGCGCCGTGGCCGGGCGTCCGCCTCCGCCGTGGCGGGCGGCCGGGGCGCCCCTGGAGGGGGCTGGCCTCTGTGGGGAAACGGACTGGTCTCTGACTCCGCGGCCAAGACGAAGCCGCGAAAGGTGCCGTTGTCGCCGGGACGGTCGGGGGACTCGTGGCGCGAGACTCAGGGTTCCCCATGGGGAGGCCCCCAGGCTCAGGCCCCTGGCAACGGAAGGCTGAGCAAGCAGGCCCGGGCCCGGGCACGGCTTTCGGGGCTGGCCCGGCCCCGGCGGCCGGCGCCAGGGTGGGAACCCCCGGAGGCTGAGGAGCGGGAGGCGTCGGCCTCCCCGGGGCCCGTCTCCCGGAGCTCCTCCTGGCGGTGCCGGATCGCGACGACACGCGATCCCGGACAGGGCCCCGCGGGGGCGGCCCTGCGGCCCTGTGGTGCCCGAAGTGTGTTCGCCCAAATCGGGAACGATTTGGGCAGAACGCTCGTGAGAATTGGCCGGCGTTGGGCAGCCCTGGTCAGCGCCCAGTGCCGCTTGGAGCAGGGCCCTTTCTCGCTCGGGGCAGGGCGCGGCCACCCGGAAAACGAGCCGCGACGATGGGGCGCGGCCGGCGGCCCCGGCGCCGGGGAGTTTTCCCCGAGCAGAGTGGATCGAGGCGCCGTGGCCGGGCGTCTGCCTCCGCCGTGGCGGGCGGCCGGGGCGCCCCTGGAGGGGGCTGGCCTCTGTGGGGGAACGGAGTGATCTCTCACTCCACGGCTGGGACGAAGCCGCGAAAGGTGCCGTTCTCGCCGGGACGGTCGGGGGGACTCGTGGCGCGGGACTCAGGTTTCCCCATGTGGAGGCCCCCAGGCTCAGGCCCCTGGCAACGGAAGGCTGAGCAAGCAGGCCCAGGCCCGGGCCCGGGTTTCGGGCTGGCCCGGCCCCAGCTGCCGGCGCCAAGGAGGGGACCCCCGGAGGCTGAGGTGCGGGAGGCATTGGCCTCCCCTGGGCCCGCCTCCCGGAGCTCCTCCTGGCGGTGCCAGAACGCGACGACACGCGATCCCAGACAGGGCCCCGGGGGGGCGGCCCTGCGGCCCTGTGGTGCCCGAAGTGTGTTCGCCAGGCGTTTTCCGGCCTATTGTCACGAGCGTTCTGCCCAAATCGGGATCGATTTTGGCAGAACCCTCGTGAGAATTAGCCTGCGTTGGGCAGCCGTGGTGACCGCCCAGTTCCGAGGGCAGCAGGGCCCTTTCTCGCTCGAGGCATTTCGCGGCCACCCGGAAAACGAACCGTGAGGTTGGGGCGCGGCCGGCGGCCCCGGTGCCCGGGAGTTTTCCCCGAGCAGAGTTGATGGAGGCGCCGTGGCCGGGCGTCCGCCTCTGCCGTTTGGGCGGCCAGGGCGCACGTTGGGGGGGCTGGCCTCCGTGGGGAAACGGATTGATCTCTCAATCCACGGCTGGAAGAAGCCGCGAAAGATGCCGTTGTCGCCGGGTCGGTCGGGGGACTCGTGGCGCGGGACGCAGGGTTCCCCATGGGGATGCCCCCAGGCTCAGGCCCCTGGCAACGGAAGGCTGAGCAAGCAGGCCTGACCCGAGCCCGGGTTTCGGGGTTTGCCCAGCCCCGGTTACCAGCGCCGGGGAGGGGACCCCCGGAGGCTGAGGCGCGGGAGGCGTCGGCCTCTACGGGGCCCGCCTCCCGGAGCTCCACCTGGCGGTGCCGGAACGCAACGACACGCGATCCAGGACAGGGCCCCGGGGAGCGGCCCTGCGGCCCTGTGGTGCCCGAAGTGTGTTCGCCCAAATCGGGATCGATTTGGGCAGAACGCTCGTGAGAATTGGCCGGCGTTGGGCAGCCCTGGTGAGCGCCCAGTTCCGCGTGCAGCAGGGCCCGTTCTCGCTCGGGGCATGTCGCGGCCATCCGGGAAACGAACCGTGAGGTTGGGGCGCGGCCGGCGGCCCCGGCGCCTGGGAGTTTTCCCCGAGCAGAGTTGATGGAGGCGCCGTGGCTGGGCGTCTGCCTCCGCCGTGGCGGACGGCCGGGGCTCCCGTGGAGGGTGCTGGCCACTGTGGGGGAATGGATAGATCTCTCACTCCACGGCTGGGACGAAGTCGCGAAAGGTGCCGTTGTTGCTGGGACGGTCGGGGGACTCGTGGCGCGGGACTCAGGTTTCCCCGTGGGGAGGCCCCCAGGCTCAGGCCCCTGGCAACGGAAGGCTGAGCAAGCAGGCCCGGGCCCGGGCCCGGCTTTCGGGGCTGGCCCGGCCCCAGCTGCCGGCGCCAGGGAGGGGACCCCCGGAGGCTGCGGAGCGGGGGGCGTCGGCCTCCCAGGGGCACGCCTCCCGGTGCTCCTCCTGGCGGTGCCGGTACGCGACGACATGCGATCCCAGACAGGGCCCCGGGGGGGCCGCCATGCGGCCCTGTGGTGCCCGAAGTGTGTTCGCCGGGCGTTTTCCGGCCAATTCTCACGAGCGTTCTGCCCAAATCGGTCCCGATTTGGGCAGAACGCTCGTGAGAATTGGCCGGCTTTCGGCAGCCATTCTGACCGCCCAGTTCCGTGTGGACCAGGGCCCTTTCTCTCTTGGGGCATGTCGCGGCCACCCGGAAAACGAGCCGTGACGATGGGGCGCGGTCGGCGGTCCCGGTGCCGGGGAGTTTTCCCCGAGCAGAGTTAATGGAGGGGCTGTGGCCGGGCGTCCGCCTTCGCCGTGGTAGGCCCCCGGGTCGCCCTTGGAGGGGTCTGGCCTCTGTGGGGGAACGAATTGATCTCTCACTCCTCGGCTGGGGTGCAGCCGCGAAAGGCACCATTGTCTCTGGGACTGTGGCGGACTTGTGGCCCAGGACTCAGGATTCCCGGGGTGAGGCCCTAGGTACAGGCCCCTGGCAATGGAAGTGTGAACAAGCAGGCCTGGGTCCGGGCCCGGATTTCATGGCAGGCCCGGCCCCAGCTGCCACCGCCAAGGTGAGACCCCCAGAATCTGTGGAGAGGGAGGCGTCTGCCTCGCCATCAGGGAGATTCTGATTAAAACTACATTGAGATACCACCTGACACCAGTTAGAATGTCCAAAATTAGGAAGACAGGAAATAACGTTTGTTGGAGAGGATGTCGAGAAAGTGGAACCCTGTTACACTGTTGGTGAGACTGCCATTTAGTGCAGCCACTTTGGAGAACAGTGTGCAGATGACTCAAGAAATTAAAAATAGAGCTTCCCTATGACCCTGCAATTACACTGATGGGTATTTACCCCAAAGATACAGATGGAGTGAAAAGAAGAGCCATCTGTACCCCAATGTTTATTGCAGCAATGGCCACGGTCGCTAAACTGTGGAAAGAACCAAGATGCCCTTCAACGGATGAATGGATAAGGAAGATGTGGTACATATACACAATGGAGTATTATGGCTCCATCAGAAAGGATGAATACCCAACTTTTGTAGCAACATGGAAGGGACTCGAAGAGATTATGCTGAGTGAAATAAGTCAAGCAGAGAGAGTCAAATATCATATGGTCTCCCTTATTTGTGGAGCATAACAAAGAACACGGAGGACATGGGGAGATGGAGAGGAGAGGGAGTTGAGGGAACCTGGAAGGGGAGATGAACCATGAGAGACTATGGACTCTGAAAACAACCTGAGTGTTTTGGAAGGGCGGGGGTTGGGAGGTTGGGGAACCAGGTGGTGGGTAATAGGGAGGGCACGTACTGCATGGAGCACTGGGTGTGGTGCAAAAACAGTGAACACTGTTATGCTGAAAATAAACAAATAAAAAAAAGAAAATTGTACTCTTAGTCCCCGTCATCTATATCACTCATCCCTCCATCCACTTCCACTCTGGTAACCACAGAGTCGGTTTTTGTTTTGTATCTTCTTTCTCCTTTATTTATGTATGTTTGTTTCCTAAATTCCATGGAAGAGTGACATCCAAAGGCCTTTGTCTTTCTCTGATTGACTGATTTCACTTAGGATAGTATTCTCTAGCTCCATCCATGTGTCTGCAAATGGCTAGATTTTTTATGGCTGAGTAATTTCGCACTGTGTGTGTGTGTGTGTGTGTGTGTGTGTGTGTATACATTTATCATCTCATTTATCAAGTTATCAAGAAATACTTGGATTGTTTTCATATTGTAATATTGTAATTAATGTTGCAAGAAACATAGGGGCACAAGTATCCTTTTGAGTTACTGTTCTCATATCCGTCGGGTAATCACCCGGTAGTGTGATTGCTGGATTATAAGGTAGTTCTAATATTTAACGTTTTGAGGAACAGTGATACTGTTTTCCACAGGGACTGCAGCAGCTAGCATTCCCACCACAGTGCAAGAGGGTTCCCTTTTACCCACATCCTCCCAACATTTGTTTTCTTGTGCTGGTGCTGTTAGCCATTCTGATAGTATGAGGTAATATCTCATGGACCTTTTCATTTGGATTTTCCTGTTGATGGCTGATGTGAACATCTTCTCACGTGACTGTTGGCCATCTGTATGTCTTCTTTGGAGCAATGTCTGTTCATGTCTTCTGTCTATTTTTTAATTGGATTTTTTGTTTTTTGGTTGTTGCGTTGTATCAGTTCTACATATTTTGGACACTACCCCTTTATTGCACATGATATTTGCAAACATCTTCTCCTATTAAGTACGTTGTATTCTATTTATTACATTTTCATTGCTGTTCTGCTGTGCGGTAAGTTTTTATATTGATGGAGCTCTAGTAGTTTATTTTTGCTTTTGTTTCCTTTGCCTTAGGAGGCATGTCTATTAAATGTATGGTTCATGTCAGAGAAGTTACTGTCTGTGCCCTCTTGTAGGATTTTTATGATTTAAGGTCTCACATTGAGGTCTTGAAACTGTTTTCAGTTTATTTGTCCATATGGTGTAAGAAAGCAGTCTAATTTCATTGTTTTGTGCATAGCTGTTCAGTTTTCCCAACACCATTTGTTGTAGAAACTGTCCTTTTCCCTTTTAATAGTTTTGCCTGTTTTGCAGAAGATTAATTGGGCACGTGATTGTGGGCTGATGTCTGAGCTTCTATTCCGTTTCCTTGGTCACTGTGTGTATTTTTTTATTTTTGCCAGTCCCATACTGTGAGGATGAATGCAGCTTTGTAGTATAATTTGAAATATGGAATTGTGACGCCTCCAGCTTTGTTTTTCTTCATAACATTGTGCTGGTTGTTCAGTATCTTTTGTGATTCCATACAAAGTGTTAGGGTAGTTTATTTGAGTTCTTTCATTTTTTATTTGAATTCAATGAGCCAACTTATCATACATCATTATTTTCAGATGTAGTGTTAAATAACATATCAGATGTGTATTGCATCACGTGCCCTCCTTAATGCCCATCACCCCAGTTACCCCCCCACCCCCCATCCAGCAACCCTCAGTTGGTTTCTATAGTTAAGAGTCTATCATGGTTTTTTCCCCATCTCTGATGACTTCCCATTCTGTTTCCCCTTCCTTTGCCTACGGTTCTCTGCCCTGTTTCTGATATTTCACATATGAGTGAAACCCTATGATAATTGTGTTTCTTTCATGGACATATTTTACTCAGCATAATATCTTCCAGACCCATCCAGGTTGATGTGATCGTAAGTATTCATCCTTTCTGATGGCTGAGGAATATTCCATTGAATATATGAACCACATAGTCTTTATCCATTCCTCTGTCCATAGATATCTGGGTTCTTTCCATAGTTTATCTAGAGTGGATATTGTTGCGATGAACACTGGGGTGCAGGTGCCAGTTCTTTCCCCTACATCTCTATTTTTGTGGTAAAAGCCCTGTAGTGAAATTGCTGTGTTTTAGGGTAACTTTACTTTTAACTTCTTGAGGAAACCCCGTACTGTTTTCCAGAGTGGATATAACAGTCTGCATTCCAACCAGGAGTGTAGGAGGGTTCTCCATTCTCTGCATCCTCACCAATATTTGTGGTTTCATGTCCTGTTAACTTTAGACATTCTGCCTGGTGTGATAGGACACCTCAATGTGGTTTAGATTTGCATTTCCCAGAAGCCATGTGATATAGAACATTTATGTATATATCTGTGGGTCACATGCATGTCATCATTGGAGAAATATCTGTTCATATTTTCGCCCATGTCTAGACCTTCCGTTGGATTAAGGCCCAGAAGCCTAGAAGATACAATCAGCCAGAACTGTGGAGATTTTCACAAGGTCTGAGATACAATGGAGATTTAGGGTGTGTATCAAGCTCAGGGATTGTCTTCAGAGGGTGGATGGAAGTGTAGGTTCACTGACATTGTCTCAGGTTTGCATTCAGATGTCTCATGCTCTGAATCCAATCTGGAGTAAAAAAAGGAGTTTCCTTTTGTGTGGCGGGCTGATCCTCTGGTTTTGCTAAAGTGTTCCCAATACCCGGGGCTTGGGATCCAGGCCTCTACAGATGGACCTCTCAGAACTCCAAATAGGGTTAGGGTTAGGACCTAGGAAAATGGAAGGTCTGAATTGCCAACCGTGTGGTGAGCGTCCTGGAGGGCTGAGTTGAGGACATGGGTCAGGGTGAGTGTCCGGCTCAGGGTTTCAATCCATGAGCCCTTGAATGTGGGAGTTCACTGGGATGGAAACAGATGGGCCTTCATATTTATACTGACCTATATACTTACTGGAGTCCATTATGGAAAGATTTCCATCTGGGTGTGAGGCTGAGTCCTGTGGTATTGCTCAGTCATCCCCAAATCCTAGGGCTTTGGAGCCCACCCTTAGGGGACGGAGACATGAGAACCCAAGCTAGGGATAGAGTTAGGGCCAAAGGACATTGCAGGCCCAAACAGCTGACAGTGTGTGTGGTTCCTAGAGGCTGGAATGAAGGATGAGTGTTCTGGTTCTGGTCAGGCACAGGGTTTGTGACCTAGAGGCCACTGAAATTGGGGGTTTGCTGGTATAGGCTCAGATGGGCAGGCATTTTATCCTGCTTTGAATACTTTCTAGAGGTCTACATGGCACGCTTTCCTCCTGTGTGTTAGGATGAGTCCTGTGGTATGGCTAAGGTGACCCCAGTCCGTGGGGTAGGGAGCCAGACCCCTAGGAATTGAATGCTCAGAACACAAACTAAGCTTCAGTTAGGGGTTAGGAGCATGGCAGGCCCAATCTGATGGTGGTGTGGCAAGCTATCCAGAGGGCTGAGTACAGAGGGATGGATAGAGTAAGTGTCAGGTTCAGGTTTGTGTCCAGCTGCTGACTCTGGGTGAACTCAGTGGTGCGTGGCAGATTTCTCCTGCTCAGAATACTTTGCAGAGTCCCAAATGGTATGGTTTCCTTCTGGGTGGCAGGCAGAGATCTCAAATATTGCTCAGGGGTCCCCATCCGTGGGACTTGGGTGCCAGTCCTCTGGGGACAGAGCATGAAACCCCAACCTAGGGTTGGGGCTAGGTCCCAGCAACATGACAGGCCTGATTTGCTGGTGCTGTGCAGAGCTCTCACGGGGACTGAGTAGAGAACATGGGTCAGTCTGAGTCAGGCTCCGGGTTGGTGGCCATGGGGGGAAAGGCAGATTTCTCCTGCTCTCAGTCCTTGGCAGAGTTCCAATTCTACTGTTTCCTTCTGGGTTGAAGACAGAGTCCTCTGGCATTTCTCAGGGGTCCCACATATGTGGGGCTTTGGTACCTGTATTCTTGGGACACAAGACAGAAAATGTACCTAAGTTTTGGTTAGGGCTGAGGGTCATGTCAGTCTCAATAGGCCACCCTGAGAGGAGTGACCTGGGGAGCAGAGTTGAGGACGTGGGTCAGTGTGAGTGTTAAGATCCAGGTGTGAACGGGGGGTGCTGAAAGTGGGATAGCCTCAGGGGGCCAAGAAATATTCTGGTATAGTTCAGGTGTAACCCATCAGCGGAGCTTTGGTGTCAATCATCAGAGGACAGAAGACTGAAAACACAACCTAGGGCTTGGAAAAGAGCACAGGGGCATGGCTGGCCTGATCTGCTGGTGCCGAGGCTAGATGTCTGGGGTACTGAGTTGAGGGCCATGGTCAGGTGGTGCATTACGATCTGGGTTTGTGCCTGGGGGGTGGCCGAAGGTGGAGGTGGCTTCAGGGAGCATGAAGATTTCTCCCATTCCGATGGTTCTGTGCAGCTCCAAACAGAACGGTTTCCACCCGGGTGGCAGACAGAGCACTGGGTTGTGGCTCAGGGGTCCAAATATGGAGGAATTGGGGGACCAGCCTCTGGGGATGAAGACCGAAAATGCAACCTAGGCTTAAGGTTAGGGTCAGGGGCATGGCAGGCCCAATTTGCTGGCACTGAGAAGGGATCCCAGGGGGATGAATTGAGGGCAGAGGTCCGGTGGCATGAGAGGGTCCAGGTTTGTGGTCAGGGGACCGCTGAAGGAGGGGGTTGTGCTCAGGGAGGCATGCAGTTTCTCCCACTCTGAGTGTTCTACTCAGTTTCAAATGGCACGGTTTCCTCCTGGGTGGTAGGCAGGCTGAGTGCCAGCCTCCACATTTGTGCCCCAATGGTGCGCAGAGGGTGGGGGATAGCCTCGGGTGAACCGTGCAGGTTTCTCCCGGTCTGAATTCGACACAGCTCCAAACAGCATGGTTTCCTCCTGCATGGTGGACAGAGTCCTGAGGTGTCACTCAGGAATCTTTAATCTTGGGGTCTTGGGGTCAGGACTCTTGGGGATGATACCTGAAAACCAAAATTAGGGATAGGGTTAAGGCCTAGGGCCATGGTAGACCTGATATGCCAGTGCAGAGGCAGGTGCCCTGGTGCGCTGAGTTGAGCTCGGGTGTCAGACGGGGCCTTAGCCTCTAGGTGTGTGTCCAGACGTTCGCATAACCTGGGGGTGACTTCAGGGGTGCATGGAAGTTTCTCCAGCTCTGAGGGTTCAGCGCAGCTCCAAACAGCACAGCGGTGCCCTGCGTGGCAGGCAGATTCCCAGCATGAGTATCAGGCATCCTCAATCCTTGTGACGCAGTATGTGGTCTATTCTGGAGAAGGTTCCATGTGCACTTGAGAAGAATGTGTATTCTGTTGTTTTAGGGTGGAATGTTCTGTATATGTCTATGAGGTCCATCTGGTCCAATGTTTCATTCAATGCTCTTATTACTTTTTTAATTTTCTGCTTCGATGATCTGTCTATTTTTGAGAGAGGCGTATGAAGATCTCCTACTATTATTGTATTCATATCAATATGACTCTTTATCTTGATTAATAGTTTTCTTATGGAATTGGGTGCTCCCATATTGGGGGCATAGATATTCACAATTGTTAGATCATCTTGGCGGATAGTCCCTTTAAGAATTATGGAGTGTCCTTCTGTATCTCTGACTACAGTCTTTAGTTTAAAATCTAATTTATCTGATATGAGAATCGCTACCCCGGCCTTCTTTTGAGGCCCATTGGCATGAAAGATGCTTCTCCATCCATTCACTTTCAGTCTGGGTGTATCCTTAGGTTCAAAATGGGTCTCTTGTAGACAACATATGGATGGGTCCTGTCGTTTTATCCAATCTGCAACCCTGTGTCGTTTTATGGGCGCATTTAGGCCATTCACATTGAGAGTGATTATTGAGAGATAGGTTTTGATTCATGTCATGTTGCCTTTGAAGTCTTTCTGTCTGTAGATTGTTTCTATATTTCTGTTCAATGATATTCTTAGGATTTTTTCTCTTTTATAGGACCCCGCTTAATATTTCCTGCAGTGTCGGCTTGGTGGTTGCATAGTCTTTTAAGCCTTGCCGGTCTTGGAAACTCTTTATCTCTCCATCCATTTTAAATGTCAGTCTTGCCGGATAGAGTATTCTTGGCTGCATGTTCTTCTCATTTAGTACTCTGAATATATTTTGCCAGCCCTTCCTGGCTTGCCAGGTCTCTGTGAAAAGGTCTGACGTTATTCTAATGGGCTTGGATGCCCACTCTCACCACTCTTGTTCAACATAGTATTAGAAGTCCTAGCAACGGCAATCAGACAACAAAGAGAAATAAAAGGTATCCAAATTGGCAAGGAAGAAGTCAAACTCTCTCTCTTCGCAGATGCCATGATTTTTTATATGGAAAACCCCAAAGACTCCACCCCCAAACTACTAGACTCATACAGCAATTCAGTAACATGGCAGGATACAAAGTCAATGTACATAAATCAGTGGCTTTCTTATACACTAACAATGAAAATACAGAAAGGGAAATTAGAGAATCGATTCCATTTACTATAGCACCAAGAACCATAAGATACCTGGGAATAAACCTAACCAAAGAGGTAAAGGACCTGTACTCGAGGAACTACAGAACACTCATGAAAGAAATTGAAGAAGACCCAAAAAGATGGAAGACAATTCCATGCTCTTGGATTGGAAGAATAAACATTGTTAAAATGTTTATACTGCCTAGAGCAGTCTATGCTTTTAATGCCATTCCGATCAAAATTCCACCGGTAGTTTTCAAAGAGCTGGAGCAAATAATACTAAAATTTGTATGGAATCAGAAGAGACCCCGAATTGCTAAGGAAATGTTGAAAAACAAAAACAAAACTGGCGGCATCACGTTACCCGATTTCAAGCTTTACTACAAAGCTGCGATCACCAAGACAGCGTGGCCCTGGCATAAAAACAGACACATAGACCAGTGGAACAGAGTGGAGAGCCCAGATATGGACCCTCAACTCCACGGTGAAATAATCTTCGACAAAACAGGAAAAAATATTCAATGGAAAAAAAGACAGTCTCTTCAATCAATGGTGCTGGGAAAACTGGACAGCTATATGTAGAATAATGAAACTCAACCATTCTCTTACACTCGAAATGGATAAAAGATCTCATCATGAGACAGGAATCCATCAGAATCCTAGAGGAGAACATAGGCAGTAACCTCTTCGATATCAGCCACAGCAACTTCTTTCAAGATATGTCTCCAAAGGCCAAGGAAACAAAAGCGAAAATAAACTTTTGGCACTTCATCAAGATCAAAAGCTTCTGCACAGCAAAGGAAACAGTCCACCAAACAAAAAGGCAACCCACGGAATGGGAGAAGATATTTGCAAATGACAGTACAGACAAAAGGTTGATATCCAGGATCTAGAAAGAACTTCTCAAACTCAACACACACAAAACAGAGAATCATATCCAAAAATGGGCAGAAGATATGAACAGACACTTCTCCAACGAAGACATACAAATGGCTATCAGACACATGAAAAAATGTTCATCATCACTAGCCATCAGGGAGATTCAAATTAAAGCCACATTGAGATACCACCTGACACCAGTTAGAATGGCCAAAATTAGCAAGACAGGAAACAACGATTGTTGGAGAGGATGTGGAGAAAGGGGAACCCTCTTACACTGTTGGTGGGAATGCAAGTTGGTGCAGCCACTTTGGAGAACAGTGTGGAGATTCCTCAAGAAATTAAGAATAGAGCTTCCCTATGACCCTGCAATTGCACTGCTGGGTATTTACCCCAAAGATACAGATGTAGTGAAAAGAAGGGCCATCTGTACCCCAATGCTTATTGTAGCAATGGCTATGCTCACCAAACTGTGGAAAGAACCAAGATGCCCTTCAACGGATGAATGGATAAGGAAGATGTGGTACATATACGCAATGGAGTATTATGCCTCCATCAGAAAGGATGAATACCCAACTTTTGTAGCAACATAGACGGGACTGGAAGAAATTATGCTGAGCGAAATAAGTCAAGCAGAGAGAGAGTCATGTATCATATGGTCTCACTTATTTGTGGAGCATAGCAAATAACACGGAGGACATAGGGAGATGGAGAGGAGAGGGAGTTGAGAGAAACTGGAAGGGGAGATGAACCATGAGAGACTATGGACTCTGAAAAACAACCAGAGGGTTTTGGAGGGGCAGGGTGGGGTGGGAGTTTGAGGAATCAGGTGGTGGTTAATAGGGAGGGCACGTACTGCATGGAGCACTGGGTGTGATGCCAAAACAATGAACACTGTTATGCTGTAAATAAACAAATAAAAAAAAATGAGTCTATGGAAGGCCCGGCAGTGCCAGTTCACTCCACTGGAGGGAGTGGTGAGCAGTGGTGTGAGATACCCTGGAAGGCATGGCGATGCTGCTTGCCACCACTGGAGGCAGCGGCGAGCTGCCATGGGAAACACACCTGAAGAGGAGTCAGTGCAGCTTGCTGGCTCTGAAGGCAGGGCGGAGGTGCCCGGTGAGAGACCCTGAAACGTGAGGCACTACAGCTTATTTTTACAGGACGGAGTGGTGAGCTGTATAGTCTCTGTTTCTCCAGGCTCAAGGGTGGTGGTAAGAATTGATGGAGCCTGTCCCCCACTCAGCATTGTGCCCTCTTTCCCCAGGTTTGCTGGTAATGTGCTGTCAGGATGGTTCAGGGGGGTCCTCCCAGTTGGGCTCTGGAGCCAGGGGAACCAAACCCGACTCATGGTGCATTTGGAACCGAGGAGCTTAGTGTTTGTTTGGAAAAGTATGTTTGTTTCTCCAAAAAGGATAAGGGCATTGACCAGCTTGAGAGGGAAGTGAATGACCAGTTAAGAAACAAGCCTGTGTCTCTCCTTCTCCCAGGAATCAGAGCAGGTGTGCAGGCTTTAGGTGGGAGACGCCTGCTTATCTGCACCTGACAACCCTTCTTCACTCTGGCTCCATGAGACCTGAAGTTTGGAAGTCAGCGTCTGAGTCAGTCATGCAGCTTGTCCCAGGACGTCAGTGTTCAGAGAAAACAGCAGGCCTGTGGGTCACAATGTCACATCCATGCCAGGATGGCAGGTAAAAATTCCCTTTCACCCCAAATTTCCTGGGCTTTTCTCTTGTCTCCAGTGGAGCTCACAAATGGCACACTGAACCAGCTGTAAGCAATCTCGTGCGGGTGCCAGAGCTCCTGAGTTTCTCTGCAGGGAGCACCTGGCAGGGATCTCATTTTCTCTGTTTATTTCTGGCTTACAAAGGTATTTGGAACATCTCTTTCCTAGGAAATCCCTTGGATTCGAAAGGGAATGTGAGATTGACTTGGTGTGCCTTTTGAACATAGAAAGTATTCCTTCACCGAACAGTGTTTACTCCACTGGGCCTAGACTCTGGTGGAAGGCTGGCATCTAGAGTGAGGTGGCTGTTTGTGGTCAGATAGAGACTTGGATGATGGCTTCTTCTTTGTCCAAGGTGATGTATCCTAATGGATTCGTCTTTGAATCCAAAGAGTTCCAATGAGGGCAGAGGGAAAATTCAAAATGATTCCAAGGAGTCTTGGACAATTTAAAAGGGATGCTTGTCTTCCTAGGTTCAATCAAACAGCTATATATGGTTGGACATGCTGTATTTTCTCTGCAGTTTCATGGGTAGTGAAGTTAGAAGGAGAGTCTTTGGGAATTTCCCTGGATAAAGGCACTCTGTTGGCTTCAAGGGACTTGGTGTCAGGAACCCTGGGCTGAATTTCTGTGGCTGCTTTCCTGATGCTCAGTGAGTCAGGGTTTCCCACAGGTTTTATATTTCCTCCTTAGGAAATTGCTGGCAGGGAATGTTCTGTTTAAAGTGGAACCCTCGGGGGCACCTGTGTGGCTCAGTGGGTTAAGCCACTGCCTTCGGCTCAGGTCATGGTCTCAGGGTCCTGAGATTGAGCCCCGCATTGGGCTCTCTGCTCAGCGGGGAGTCTGCTTCGTCCTCTCTCTCTGCCTGCCTCTCTGCCTACTTGTGACCTCTGTCAAATAAATAAATAAAATCTAAAAAAAAAAAAACAAACCCAAAACCGGGACCCTCCTACATTGTTGGTGGGCCTGCGTGTTGTTGCAGCCACTCTTGGAAAGAATACAGTCTGTCCTCCAAAAGCTAAGAACTGAACAACAGTAGGATCCAGCAATTGCCCTCCTAGTTATTTCCCTAAAGGGCACAAAAATGCACATTCAGTGGGGTATAAGCACCGTGATATTTACAGCAGCATTTTCAACCATTGTAAAACAATGGAGGGAGACCAAATGTCCATTCACTGATGAGTGATATATATATATATCACTCGTATATATCATATGTGTGTGTGTGTGTGTATGTGTATTCATTCTCCCACATCTTCTTAATGGAATAGGATCCAGGTTCAAAAAGGATGAAATCTTACCATCTGCAAGGATGTGGATGGATCTACAGTGGATTTAGCTAAGTAAAATCAGTAAGAAAAGACCAATAGCCTATATCTTGACCTCTATGGAATTTCAGAAAGAAAACAGATGAACATAGTGCGGAGAGAAAGGCCAATGAGGAAACAGACTCTAACCTAGAGCAAAATCGAGGGTTGCTAGGGGGCAGGGGTGTGGGGCGAAGGGTTAAGTGGGTGACAGCTATTAGGGAGAGTACTTGTTGTGATGAGCTCTGGGTGTTCTATGCAGGTGAGGAATCACAAAATCCTACCCCTGAAGGAGAGGAATGAACATTGCATGGAAACGAATTGGAATTGAAGTCAATGAAGAAAAGAAGACCATGTTCTACTTCATGAAGACTGAGGTAAAACTGGAATGACTTTTGCACTCCTGTTCTGTAGCTGTTCATTATGAAACACTCTGTGGCAGGATACACTAGTTTCCTATTGCATAAGGAGCCCTCAGAAAGTTGCCATGAAAGATTTAGATCTCAGAGCATGTACATGTTCCATTGATATGTTACTTTCAGTTTGCCCAGGTGCAAAGGTAAGTGGAGAGAAATAGGGCTGAAGAGGAAAGGAGGTATTAAGCATTCAAGAGGTAGCCTTCCCCTTTCTCATGAATGCCTGGGCCAGTGTAAATTGGGAAGAAGGAGGGGGGATCCCAGAGCTTTGCAGCAGACAGGGGAGTTCTAGGTCTGCCTAGAGCTGGTGGTGTCCACGAGCAGAGCTGCGCTAGTGGCATGGCAGGCCCGAACTTCTGGTGTTGAGGTGAGTTCCCCAAGGAGCTGAGTTGAGAATGGGGGTCAGGTGGTGAATCAGGCTCTGGGTTTGTGGCCAGGGGGCTGCAGAATGTGGGGGAGTCCTAATGGGGTCATGCAGGTTTCTCTGGCTCTGAGGGTTCTGCACAGCTCCAAAGGGACAAGTTTCCTGCTGGGTGGCAGGGGGACTCCTACAGTGTGGCTCCAAGTTTACCAATCTAGAGGGCTTGGTGGATAGGCCCCTGGGGAAGGAAGCCTGAAAATGCAACATAGGGTTAAGGGTAATGGGCTGGGCAGGACAGGCCTGATCAGCCGACACAGAGGTGAGATACCCTCAGAATTGAGTTGAGGAAATGCATCCTGCAATGCAGAAGAGTCAGGGTTTCTGGCCAGAGGGACGGCTGATCGTGGGGGTGGCTTTAGAGGGGCATGCTGGTTTCTCCCTCTCTGAGGAAACTTTGGAGCTCCAAATGTCATGGCTTCCCCCTGCATGGCATTCAGGTTTCTGCCTTGTTACAGGGGGGTCCTGAATCTGGGGAGTTTGGGGGCCAGGCCTCTTGGGATGGAAGCCCGAAATCAGAAACTAGAGCTACGGTAAGGGCGTAGGGGCGTGGCATGCTCAATCTGCTACTGCTGAGGTGGGCTCCCTGGTGGGCTGACTTCAGGGTGGGTATCAGGTGGCATGTCAGACTCAGAGTTTGTGTCCAGGGATGCCACAGAAGCTTTGCGTGACCTCAGGGTTGCATGCAGGTTTCTCCTACCCTGAGGGTTCTGCAGAGCTCCAAATGGCATGGTTTCCTCCTGTGTGGCAGACGCAGTCCTGGGGTGTCACTGAGGAATCCTTAATCTCTACTGGCATGAATCTCGGAGGTGCCCAATCTGGCGGGCTTGGGGGACAGGCCTCTGTTCATGAAAGCCTGTACACCCCACCTCGGTTTATGCTTAGGGCCGAAGGGCATGGCAGGTCCGATGTGCCGGTGCTGATGCGGGCTCCCCTAAGGGTCGAGTTGAGGGCATAGATCTGGCATCGCAGGAGAATCTGGTTTTATGGCCATGGGGGTGACTCATGGTGGGGTGGCATTACGGGGGTTTGCAGGTTTCTCCCCGTCTGAGTGTTCAGTGCAGCTCTAAACCACAAGTTTTCCTCATGAGTGCCAGGTGGAGTCCCGTGGTGGCGCTCAGTAGACCTTAATCTGGGGGGACATGGGAGGCAGGCCCCCTGGAATGGAAGCCTGAAAACCTAAAGAGGGGTTCTGGTAAGGGCCTAGGGGCATGGTGGCCCGATCTGCTTATGTTGAGGTGGGGCGCCCTAGGGTCTGAATTTATGGCATGCGTCCGGCAGCTCAGCAGAATCTGGTTTATGGCCGGGGGGACGGGTGCAGATGATGGGAGTGCCTTTAGAGGGGCAAGTTTCTCCCCCTCTGAGGGTTCAGCACAACTCCAAGGCACAGGTTCCTACTGTGTGGCAAGCGGAGTCCTGAGGTGTATGTCAAGATTCCTTAATCCAGGGGATTTTGTTGCCTGGACCCTCAGCATGGAAGACTGAACACCCAAACTTGTGTTAGGGTTAGGGCCTAGGGGCAATGGCAGGCCCGATCTGCCAGTGCTGAGGCGGGATCCCGTATGGGCTGAGTTGAGGGTATGCATTTGGTGGCGGGATGGAATCCAGCTCTATGGCCAGAGTGGCTGTTGATTATTGGGGTGGCTTTAGGGTGGCATAAAAGTTTCTCCCCATCTGAGGGTTCATTGCAGCTCCAAACCACAAGGTTTCCACTTGTGTGACAGGCTGTGTCCTGTGGTGTTGCTCAGAAGTCCTTAATCTGGGGGGCGTGGGGGCCAGGCCTCTTGGGATGGAAGCCTGAAAATCCAAACTAGGGTTAGGGTTAAGGCTTAGGGACATGGCAGGCCCGATCTGCTGCAATTGAGGTGGTCTCCTGGATAGGCCGAATGGAGGGTGGGAATCAGGCAGGACTTGAGGTCTGTGTTTGTGTTTGTGGGGGCAAAGAAGCTAGTGGTGTTCTTGGGGGCCATGCAGCTTTCTCCTGCTCTGAGGTTCCTGCACAGTTCCAAATGGCACCATTTTGCCGTAGGAGGCTGGAGGAGTGCTGGCGGGAGTCTCAGTCATCCCCAGTCTGATGGGCTTGGGGTACAGACCTCTGGGCACGGAAGGCTGTATACCCCACCTAGGGTTAGGGTTAGGGACTAGGGTCATGGCAGGCCCAATCTGCCGGCGCAGAGATGGGCTCCCCTCAGGGCTGAGTTGAGGGCATGTGTCCGGTAGCTTCATAGAAAACAGCTTTCTGGCCTGGGGTGCCGCAAATTGTGCGGATAGCTTTACGGGGGCTTGAAGGTTTCTCACCCTCTGAGTATTCAGCAGCTCCAAACTGCAAGGTTTCATCCTGCGTGGCTGTTGGAGTGCTGCAATGTCACTCAGGGGTCCTTAATCCAGGGGGCCTGGAGGCTAGGCATCTTGGGATGGAAGCCTGGAAACTCAAACTAAGGGTGAGGTCTTGGGGTGCGACAGGCCCAATCTGCCAGTGCTGAGGCGGACTCCCCGGTGGCCTGAGTTGAGGGTCGGTGATAGGTGGCTCGTGTGAATCTGGGTTTGTGTTCAGGAGGGGCTCAGATGCTGGGGCTTGCCTTGGGGGGCATGAAGTTATCTTTTGCTCTGAGGTCTAAGTAGCTCCAAATGGCACTGTAACAGCATAGGCAGCCTCCAGACTGCCAGAGTGAGTCTCATGCATCCACAATCTGGCGGGTTTGGGGGCTAGGCCTCTGGGTACGGAAGACTGTACACCCAACCTAGGGTTAGGGTTAAGGCCTAGGGGCATGGCAGTTCTGATATGCTGCTGATATGCTGTGTTGAGGCGGGCTCCCTCAGGGCTGAGTGGATGACATGCCTCTGGCGTTGTGGCAGAATCTGGCATTATGTCTGGGGCATTTCCAATGGCGGGTGTGTTTAGGTGCTCATACACCTTTCTTTCTGGAGGGCAGGCAGAGTCCTGTGTTGTGACTTTGGAATCCCCAGTCTGGAGGGTTAGGGTTAGGGATAGAGGTTCGGAGAGTGTTAGGGTTAGTTGTTAGGGTTTAGGGTTAGGGTTAGGAGTTAGGGGATAGGGTTAGAGGTAAGGTTTAGGGTTAGGCTTAGGGTTAGGCGTATGTCTTAGGGACAAGGCATGTCAGATCTGCCAACACAGATATGGACTCACCCAAGGGCTGTGTTGAGGGCGGGACTCAGGAGTCTCCTCAGGCCCTGGATTTTTGGACTGGAGGGGTAAAGAAGGTGGGAATCGCCTCTGGGGAGCATGATGGTTTCTACTGCTCCGAGGTTGTTATGTTAGGTTTAGAGGTTAGGGTTAGGTTTTGTGGTTAGGGTTAGTGTTAAGATTAGTGTTAAGGTGGGGCGCCTGTGTGGCTCAGTTGGTTAAAGCCTCTGCCTTCTGCTCAGGTCATGATCTCAGGGTCCTGGGATGGAGCCCCACATCAGGCTCTCTGCTCAGCGGGGAGCTTGCTTCGTCCTCTCTGTGCCTTCTTCTGATCTGTCTCTGTCAAAGAAATGAATAAAATCTTAAAAAAAAATAAAAAGATTAGGGTTAGGGTTATGTCTTAGGGACAAGGCATGTTGGATCTGGTAACACTTATATGGGCTCACCCAAGGGCTGAGTTGAAGGCGGGACTCAGGAGGCTCCTTAGGCCCTGGGTTTTTTTCCTAGAAGGTAAAGATGGTGGGAATGGCCTCAGGGGAGCATGCTGGTTTCTAGGTCTCTGAGAGTGTTAGATAGCACTAAATGAAATGGTTTATTTCATTTATTCTCCTGGCTGAGAGGCTGAGTCCTGCCATCAGTCTGATGATCCTATCCACTGGGATGGAATTGGGTATCAGGCCTCTGGGGTCCAGAGCCTGACCACCTGAGCTAGGGTATTAGGGTTTGGTCCTGGGAGCATGGCAGGCCTGAGGTGCCAGTGCGGACTCAGGCTCTCCGGAGGGCTGAGTTGAGGGTATTGCTCTGGTGGCCCATCAGGCACTGGGCGGTGGTGTGTGGGTCCTCGGAAGGTGTGGGTGTCTTTAGGGGGCATGGAGGTTTCTCCGGCCAGGAGCGTACTGCACAGGGCCATGTGGGCCATTTTCCTTGTGGGTGGCAGCCGGAGTCCAGCATTGCAAATACAGGGTCCCCAGTCTGGACGGCTAGGGAGCCAGGCCTCTGTGGATCGAAGCATAAACACCCATCCTAGCATTATGGTTAAGTCTTTGGGGCATGGTAACCCCGATCTGCCGGTGCTGTGGTGACCCATCCTGATGCCTGAGTTGAGGCTATGTCTGCAGGACATTGAGACTCTGGTTCCCGGTCCTTGGGAGGGTCCAGAAGTGCTTTGGCCTCAGGGAGACTTGCAGGCTTCTCCTGCTCTGTGGCTTCAGCCCATTTCTAAACGGCACGGTTCATGCTGGGATCATGTGCAATTATGGGGTGCAACTCAGGGGTCCCCTATCTGGGGTTTTGAGGACCAGTTGTGGGAGGATGATGCCTGAGCACGAACCTGGGCTAGGGTTAGTATTAGGATTAGGGTTAAGGTTATGTCTTAGGGACAAGGCATGTCGGATATGCAAGCACAGATATCAGCTCGCCCAAGGGCTGAGTTGAGGGTGGGACTCAGGAGGCTCCTCGGGCACTGGGGTTTTGGGCTGTACGGGCAAAGATGTTGGAAATCGCCTCAGGGGAGCATACCAGTTTCTACAATTCTCAGGGCATTAGATAGCACGAAATGAAAGGTCACCTTCTGGCTGAGAGGGTGAGTCCTGCTGTGAGGGTTAGGTTGTAGGGGCATTGCAGCCCCAATCTGCTGGCGCTGTGGTGGCCCATCCCAATGCTTGAGTTCAGAGCGTGTGTCTGCAGGACCATGAGACTCCTGGTTCTTGGTCCTTGGGGGCGCTGGAAGTGGGGTGGCCTCAGGGAGACATTCAAATTTATCCCGCTCTGTGGGTTCAGCACAATTCTAAACAGCATGGTTTCCTCCTGGTGTCAGGTTCAATGATGGGGTATCGCTCACGGGTCCCCCATCTGGGGCCTTGGGGACCAGGTGTCAGAGTATGGATGCCTGAACACACAACCTGGGCTAGGTTTAGTATTATGGTTAGTGTTAGGCTTAGGGACAGGGCATGTCGGATCTGCTAGCACAGATACGGGCTCACCCAAGGGCTGAGTTGAGGGCAGGACTCAGGAGGCTCCTCAGGCCCTGGGTTCTTGGCCTGGAGGAGCAAAGCTGGTGGGAATGGCCTCAAGGGAGAATGGCTGGTTGCTACTGCTCTGAGGGTGTGAGAGAACACCAAATGAAAAGGTCTCCTCCTGGCTGAGAACTGAGTCCTGCCGACAGTCTGATGCTCAACCCATGGGAGGAATTGGGTGTCAGGCCTCTGGGTCCAATGCCTGAACACCCACCCTAGTGTTAGGGTTTCGTCCTGGGAGAATGGCAGGCCTGCCAGTGCAGCTCAGGTTCTCCGGAGGGCTGAGTTGAGGGCATTGCTCTGGTGGCCTGTCAGGCTCTGGGTTTGTGGTGTGGCATTTCTTGGAAGGCGTGGCTGGCTTTAGGGGGCATGGAGGTTTCTGTGGCCAGGAGCATACTGCACAGGATCATATGGTCCAGTTTCATCGTGGGTGGCAGCCAGAGTCCTGCATTGGGAATACAGGGTCCCCAGTCTGGAGGGCTAGGGGTCCAGTCCTCAGGGGACAGAAGCCTGACACCCAACCTAGGGTTAGGGTAGGGTTGTAAGGGCATGGCAGCCCCGATCTGATGGCGCTGTGGTGATGCTTCCCAATGCCTGAGTTGAGGGTGTGAGTCTGTAGCACTGTGAGAGTCCTGGTTCCTGGTCCTTGGGTGTGCCAGAAGTGGCAGTGGGCTCTGGGAGGCATGCAGGTTTCTCCCGCTCTGCGGGTTCAACACATTTCTAAAGGGCAGGGTTTCCTCCTGGGATCAGGCGCAATTATGGGGTGAAGCTCAGGGGTCCCCCATCTGGCCGTTTGGGGGACCAGGCTATGGAGGAGGGATGCCTGAACACACAACCTGGGCTCGAGTTAGTATTAAGGTTAGGCTTAGCGTTAAGGTTATGTCTTAGGGAGAAGGCATGTGGGATCTGCCAGCACAGATATTGGCTCACTGAAGGGCTGAGTTGAGGGCAGGGCTCCGGAGGCTTCTCAGGCCCTGGGTTTTTGGCCTGGAGGTGCAAAGATGGCGGGAATGGCCTCAGGGCAGCTTGGCCGGTTCCTAGGGCTCTGAGGGTGTTGGAGAGCACCAAATGGAATCTCCTGCTGGTTGAGAAGCTGAGTCATGCCATCAGTTTGATGCTCCCACCCATGGGTGGAATTGGGTGTCAGGGTTCTAGAACCTGAACACCCAACCTAGGCTTAGGGTTTGGTCCTGGGAGAATGGCAGGCCTGATGTGCCAGCACGGACTCAGGCTCTCTGGAGGGCTGGGCTGAGGGCATTGTTCTGGCGGCCTGTAAGGCTAAGGAATTGTGGTGTGGGGGTGCTCAGAAGATGTGGTTGGCTTTAGGGGTCATGGAGGTTTCTCCGGCAAGGAGCGTTCTGCAAAGGTCCATGTGGTCAAGTTTCATCATGGGTGGCAGCCAGAGTCCTACGTTGGGAATATGGGGTCCCCAGTCTGGAGGGCTAGGGAGCCAGTCCTCTGGGGACTGAAGCCTGAACACCCAACCGCGGGTTAGGTTTAGGTCACAGGGGCATGGCGGCCCGGATCTGCCAGCACAGTGATGACCAATCCCGATGCCTGAGTTGAGGACGTGAGTCTGCAGGACCGTGAGACTCCTCATTCCTGCTCCTCAGGGGCGCCGGTATTGGGGGTAGCGTCAGGGAGGCATTCTGGTTTCTTCTGCTCTGTAGGTTCAGCACATTCCTTTTTTTTTTTCCACTTTCAATATCTATCTATCTATCTATATTATTTGTTTTCAGCGTAACAGTATTCCTTATTTTTGCACCACACCCAGTGCTCCATGCAACACGTGCCCTCCCTAATACCCATCACCTTGTTCTCCCAACCTCCCACTCCCCACCCATTCAAGACCCTCAGGTTCTTTGTCAGAGTCCGTAGTCTCTCATGGTTCACCTCCCCTTCCCATTTCCCACACCTTCCTTCTCCTCTCCATCTCCCCATGTCCTCCTTGTTCTTTGTTATGCTCCACAAATAAGTGAAACCATATGAGAATTGACTCTCTCTGCTTGACTTATTTCACTCAGCATAATCTCTTCCACTCCCGTCCATATTGCTACAAAAGTTGGTATTCATCCTTTCTGATGGAGGCATAATACTCCATCTTGTATATGGACCACATCTTCCTTATCCATTCGTCCATTGAAGGGCATCTTGGTTCTTTCCACAGTTTGGCGACCGAGGCCTTTGCTGCTATAAACATTGGGGTACAGATGGCCCTTCTTTTCACTCCATCTGTATCTTTGGGGTAAATACCCAGCAATGCAATTGCAGGGTCATAGGGAAGCTCTCTTTTTAATTTCTGGAGGAATCTCCACACTGTTCTCCAAAGTGGCTGCACCAACTTGCATTCCCACCAACAGTGTAAGAGGGTTCCCCTTTCTCCACATCCTCTCCAACACACGTTGTTTCCTGTCTTGCTAATTGTGGCCTTTCTAACTGGTGTCAGGTGGTATCTCAATGTCGTTTTCATTTGAATCTCCCTGATGGCTAGTGATGATGAACATTTTGTCATGTGTCTGATAGCCATTTGTATGTCTTCGTTGGAGGAGTGTCTGCTCATATCTTCTGCCCATTTTTGGATATGATTATCTGTTTTGTGTGTGTTGAGTTTGAGAAGTTCTTTCTAGATCCTGGATATCAACCTTTTGTCTGAACTGTCATTTACAAATATCTTCTCCCATTCCGTGGGTTGCCTTTTGATTGGTGGACTGTTCCCTTTGCTGTGCAGAAGCTTTTGATCTTGATGAAGTGCCAAAAGTTCATTTTCGCTTTTGTTTCCTTGGCCTTTGGAGACATATCTTGAAAGAAGTTGCTGTGGCTGCTGTCGAAGAGGTTACTGCCTATGTACTCCTCTAGGATTCTGAGAGAATCCTGTCTCACGTTGAGCTCCTTTATCGAGTTCGAGTTTATCATTGTGTATGGTGTAAGAGAATGGTCGAGTTTCATTCTTCTACATATCGCTGTCCAGTTTTCCCAGCACCATTGATTGAGGAGAATGTCTTTTGTTACATTGAATATTTTTCCCTGATTTCTCGATGATTATATCACAATAGAGTTGAGGGTCCGTATCTAATCGGGATCGATGTGGGCAGAGCGCTCATGAAAATTGGCTGGCGTTGGACAACCATGGTGACCGCCTTGTTCCGCGTGGCCCAGGACCCTTTCTCGCTCGGGGGATGTCGCAGCCACCCGAAAACGCGCCGAGACGACGGGGCCCGGCCGGGGGCCTCAGTGCCGGGGAGCTTGCTCCGAGCAGAGTTGATGGAGGGGCTGTGGTCGGGAATTGGTCTCCGCCTTGGAGGGAGGCCGGGGCGCCCGGGAAGGGCTTGGCCTCTCTGGGGGAACAAATGGATCTGTCGCTCCACAGCTGTGTCGCAGCCATGAAAGGGGCCGATGGTGCCAGGACGGTCGGGGACTCGTGGCGCGGGACTCAGGGTTCCCCATGGGGAGGACCGGAGGCTCAGGCCCCTGGCAGCGGAAGGGTGAGGAAGCAGGCCTGGACCGGGCCCGGCTTTCGGGGCTGGCCCGGCCCCAGCTGCAGCGAAGGGAGGGGACCACCAGAGTCTGAGGAGCGGGAGGCGTCGACTTGCCCATGCCAGACTCACGGAGCTCCTCCTGGAGGTGCCGGAACGCGACGACACACGATCCCGGACAGGGCCCCGGGGGCGCGGCCCTGCGGCCCTGTGATGCCCGAAGTGTGTCCGCCGGGCGTTTTCCGGCCAATTCTCACGAGCGTTCTGCCCAAATCGATCCCGATTTGGGCAGAACGCTCGTGAGAATTGGCCGGCGTTGGGCAGCCCTGGTCAGCACCCAGTTCCGCGTGGAGCAGGGCCCTTTCTCGCTCGGGGCATGTCGGGGCCACCCGGAAAACGAGCCGGGACGATGGGGCGCGGCCGGCGGCCCCGGCGCCGGGGAGTTATCCCCGAGCAGAGTGGATGGAGGCGGTGTGGCCAGGCGTCTGCCTCCGCCGTGGCGGGCGGCCGGGGCGCCTGTGGAGGGGGCTGGCCTCTGTGGGGGAACGGAATGATCTCTCGCGCCCGCCTGGGACGAAGCCGCGAAAGGTGCCGTTGTCGCCGGGACGGTAGGGGGACATGTGGCGCGGGACTCAGGGTTCCCCATGGGGAGAAACCCAGGCTCAGGCCCCTGGCAATGGAAGGCTGAGAAAGCAGGCCCGGCCCCGGCCCGGATTTTGGGGCTAGCCCGGCCCCAGCGGCCAGCGCCAGGGAGGGGACCCTCGGAGGATGAGGAGCGGGAGGCGTCGGCCTCCACGGGGCACGCCTCCCAGAGCTCCTCCTGGAGGTGCCGGACGCGACGACACGCGAACCCGGACAGGGCCCTGGGGGGGCGGCCCTGCGGCCCTGTCGTGCCCGAAGTGTGTTTGCCGGGCGTTTCCCGGCCAATTCTCACGAGCGTTCTGCCCAAATCGGGATCGATTTGTGCAGAACGCTCGTGAGAATTGGCCGGCGTTGGGCAGCCCTGGTCAGCGCCCAGTTCCGCGTGGAGCAGGGCCTTTCTCGCTCGGGTCATTTCGCGGCCACCCAGAAAACGAGCCGCGGCGAGGAGTTTTCCCCGAGCAGAGTGGATGGAGGCGCCGTGGCGTGGGGTCCGCCTCCGGCGTGGTGGGCGGCCGGGGTACCCCTGGAGGGGGCTGGCCTCTGTGGGGGAACGGAGTGATCTCTCACTCCACGGCTGGGACGAAGCCGCGAAAGGTGCCGTTGTCGCCGGGACGGTCGGGGGGACTCGTGGCGCGGGACTCAGGGTTTCCCATGCGGAGGCCCCCAGGCTCAGGCCCCTGGAAACGGAAGGCTGAGCAAGCAGGCCCGGCCCCGGCCCGGCTTTGGGGGCTGGCCCGGCCCCAGGGGCCGGCGCCAGGGAGGGGACCCCCTGAGGGTGAGGAGCGGGAGGCGTCGGCCTCCCCGGAGCCCGCCTCCAGGAGCTCGTCCTGGCGGTGCCGGAACTCGACAACACGCGATCCCGGACAGGGTCCCGTGGGGGCGGCCCTGCGGCCCTGTGGTACCCGAACTGTGTTCGCCGGGCGTTTTCCGGCCAATTCTCACGAGGGTTCTGCCCAAATCGGGATCGATTTGGGCAGAACGCTCGTGAGAATTGGCCGGCGTTGGGCAGCCCTGGTCAGCGCCCAGTGCCGCGTGGAGCAGGGCCCTTTCTCGCTCGGGGCATGTCGCGGCCACCCGGAAAACGAGCCGCGACGAAGGGGCGCGACCGGCAGCCGCGGCGCCGGGGAGTTTTCCCCGAGCAGAGTGCATGGAGGCGCCGTGGCCGGGCGTCCGCCTCCGCCGTAGCGGGCGGCCGGGGCGCCCCTAGAGGGGGCTGGCCTCTGTGGGGAAACTGACTGGTCAATGACTCCGCGGCTAGGACGAAGCCGCGAAAGGTGCCGTTGTCGCCGGGACCGTCGGGGGACTCGTGGCGCGGGTCTCAGGGTTCCCCATGGGGAGGCCCCCAGGCTCAGGCCCCTGGCAACGGAAGGCTGAGCAAGCAGGCCCGGGCCCGGGCCCGGCTTTCGGGGCTGGCCCGGCCCCAGCGGCCGGCGCCAGGGAGGGGACCCCCGGAGGCTGAGGAGCGGGAGGCGTCGGCCGCCCCGGGGCCCGCCTCCCGGAGCTCCTCCCGGCGGTGCCGGAACGCGACTTCCCGCGATCCCGGACAGGGCCCCGGGGGGGCCGCCCTGCGGCCCTGTGGTGCCCGAAGTGTGTTCGCCGGGCGTTTTCCGGCCAATTCTCACGAGCGTTCTGCCCAAATCGGGATCGATTTGGGCCGAACGCTCGTGAGAATTGGCCGGCGTTGGGCAGCCCTGGTCAGCGCCCAGTTCCGCGTGGAGCAGGGCCCTTTCTCGCTCGGGGCATGTCGCGGCCACCCGGAAAACGAGCCGCGACGATGGGGCGCGGCCGGCAGCCGCGGCGCCGGGGAGTTTTCCCCGAGCAGAGTGCATGCAGGCGCCGTGGCCGGGCGTCCGCCTCCGCCGTGGCGGGCGGCCGGGGCGCCCCTGGAGGGGGCTGGCCTCTGTGGGGAAACGGACTGGTCTCTGACACCGCGGCTAGGACGAAGCCGTGAAAAGTGCCGTTGTCGCCGGGACGGTCGGGGGACTCGTGGCGCGGGACTCAGGGTTCCCCATGGGGAGGCCCCCAGGCTCAGGCCCCTGGCAACGGAAGGCTGAGCAAGCAGGCCCGGGCCCGGGCCCGGCTTTCGGGGCTGGCCCGGCCCCAGCTGCCGGCGCCAGGGAGGGGACCCCCGGAGGCTGAGGAGCGGGAGGCGTCGGCCGCCCCGGGGCCCGCCTCCCGGCGCTCCTCCCGGCGGTGCCGGAACGCGACGACCCGCGATCCCGGACAGGGCCCCGGGGGGGCCGCCCTGCGGCCCTGTGGTGCCCGAAGTGTGTTCGCCGGGCGTTTTCCGGCCAATTCTCACGAGCGTTCTGCCCAAATCGGGATCGATTTGGGCAGAACGCTCGTGAGAATTGGCCGGCGTTGGGCAGCCCTGGTCAGCGCCCAGTTCCGCGTGGAGCAGGGCCCTTTCTCGCTCGGGGCATGCCGCGGCCACCCGGAAAACGAGCCGCGACGATGGGGCGCGGCCGGCAGCCACGGCGCCGGGGAGTATTCCCTTAGCAGAGTGCATGAAGGCGCCGTGGCCGGGCGTCCGCCTCCGCCGTAGCGGGTGGCCGGGGCGCCCCTGGAGGGGGCTGGCCTCTGTGGGGAAACGGACTGGTCTCTGACACCGCGGCTAGGACGAAGCCGCGAAGGGTGCCGTTGTCGCCTGGACGGTCGGGGGACTCGTGGCGCGGGACTCAGGGTTCCCCATGGGGAGGCCCCCAGGCTCAGGCCCCTGGCAACGGAAGGCTGAGCAAGCAGGCCCGGGCCCGGGCCCGGGTTTCGGGGCTGGCCCGGCCCCAGCTGCCGGCGCCAGGGAGGGGACCCCCGGAGGCTGAGGATCGGGAGGCGTCGGCCGCCACGGGGCCCGCCTCCCGGAGCTCCTCCCGGCGGTGCCGGAACGCGATGACCCGCGATCCCGGACTGGGCCCCGGGGGGGCCGCCCTGGGGCCCTGTGGTGCCCGAAGTGTGTTCGCCGGGCGTTTTCCGGCCAATTCTCACGAGCGTTCTGCCCAAATCGGGATCGATTTGGGCAGAACGCTCGTGAGAATTGGCCGGCGTTGGGCAGCCCTGGTCAGCGCCCAGTTCCGCGTGGAGCAGGGCCCTTTCTCGCTCGGGGCATGTCGCGGCCACCCGGAAAACGAGCCGCGACGATGGGGCGCGGCCGGCAGCCGCGGCGCCGGGGAGTTTTCCCCGAGCAGAGTGCATGGAGGCGCCGTGGCCGTGCATCCGCCTCCGCCGTGGCGGGCGGCCGGGGCGCCCCTGGAGGGGGCTGGCCTCTGTGGGGAAACGGACTGGTCTCTGACTCCGCGGCTAGGACGAAGCCGCGAAAGGTGCCGTTGTCGCCGGGACGGTCGGGGGACTCGTGGCGCGGGACTCAGGGTTCCCCATGGGGAGGCCCCCAGGCTCAGGCCCCTGGCAACGGAAGGCTGAGCAAGCAGGCCCGGGCCCGGGCCCGGCTTTCGGGGCTGGCCCGGCCCTAGCTGCCGGCACCAGGGAGGGGACCCCCGGAGGCTGAGGAGCGGGAGGAGTCGGCCTCCCCGGGGCACGCCTCCCGGAGCTCCTCCCGGCGGTGCAGGAACGCGACTACCCGCGATCCCGGACAGGGCCTCGGGGGTGCCGCTCTGCGGCCCTGTGGTGCCCGAAGTGTGTTTGCCGGGTGTTTTCCGGCCAATTCTCACGAGCGTTCTGCCCAAATCGATTTGGGCAGAACGCTCGTGAGAATTGGCCGGCGTTGGGCAGCCCTGGTCAGCGCCCAGTTCCGCGAGGAGCAGTGCCCTTTCTCGCTCGGGGCATGTCGCGGCCACCCGGAAAACGAGCCGCGACGATGGGGCGCGGCCGGCAGCTGCGGCGCCGGGGAGTTTTCCCCGAGCAGAGTGCATGGAGGCGCCGTGGCCGGGCGTCCGCCTCCGCCGTGGCGGGCGGCCGGGGCGCCCCTGGAGGGGGCTGGCCTCTGTGGGGAAACGGACTGGTCTCTGACTCCGCGGCTAGGACGAAGCCACGAAAGGTGCCGTTGTCGCCGGGACGGTCGGGGGACTCGTGGCGCGGGACTCAGGGTTCCCCATGGGGAGGCCCCCAGGCTCAGGCCCCTGGCAACGGAAGGCTGAGCAAGCAGGCCCGGGCCCGGGCCCGGCTTTCGGGGCTGGCCCGGCCCCAGCTGCCGGCGCCGGGGAGGGGACCCCCGGAGGCTGAGGAGCGGGAGGCGTCGGCCTCCCTGGGGCCCGCCTCCCGGAGCTCCTCCCGGCGGTGCCGGAACGCGACGACCCGCGATCCCGGACAGGGCCCCGGGGAGGCCGCCCTGCGGCCCTGTGGTGCCCGAAGTGTGTTCGCCGGGCGTTTTCCGGCCAATTCTCACGAGCGTTCTGCCCAAATCGGGATTGATTTGGGCAGAACGCTCGTGAGAATTGGCCGGCGTTGGGCAGCCCTGCTCAGCGCCCAGTTCCGCGTGGAGCAGGGCCCTTTCTCGCTCAGGGCATGCCGCGGCCACCCGGAAAACGAGCCACGACGATGGGGCGCGGCCGGCAGCCGCGGCGCCGGGGAGTTTTTCCCGAGCAGAGTGCATGGAGGCGCCGTGGCCGGGCGTCCGCCTCCGCCGTGGCGGGCGGCCGGGGAGCCCCTGGAGGGGGCTGGCCTCTGTGGGGAAACGGACTGGTCTCTCACTCCGCGGCTAGGCCGAAGCCGCGAAAGGTGCCGTTGTCGCCGGGACGGTCAGGGGACTCGTGGCGCGGGACTCAGGGTTCCCCGTGGGGAGGCCCCCAGGCTCAGGCCCCTGGCAACGGAAGGCTGAGCAAGCAGGCCCGGGCCCGGGCCCGGCTTTCGGGGCTGGCCCGGCCCCAGCTGCCGGCGCCAGGGAGGGGACCCCCGGAGGCTGAGGAGCGCGAGGCGTCGGCCTCCCCGCGGCACGCCTCCCGGAGCTCCTCCTGGCGGTGCCGGAACGCGACGACACGCGGTCCCCAACAGGGCCCCGGGGGGGGCCGCCCTGCGGCCCTGTGGTGCCCGAAGTGTGTTCGCCGGGCGTTTTCCGGCCAATTCTCACGAGCGTTCTGCCCAAATCGGGATCGATTTGGGCAGAACGCTCGTGAGAATTGGCCGGCGTTGGGCAGCCCTGGTCAGCGCCCAGTTCCGCGTGGAGCAGGGCCCTTTCTCGCTCGGGGCATGTCGCGGCCACCCGGAAAACGAGCCGTGACCATGGGGCACGGCCGGCAGCCGCGGCGCCGGGGAGTTTTCCCCGAGCAGAGTGGATGGAGGCGCCGTGGCCGGGCGTCCGCCTCCGCCGTGGCGAGCGGCCGGGGCGCCCCTGGAGGGGGCTGGCCTCTGTGGGGAAACGGACTGGTCTCTCACTCCGCGGCAAGGACGAAGCCTCGAAAGGTGCCGTTGTCGCCGGGACGGTCGGGGGACTCGTGGCGCGGGACTCAGGGTTCCCCATGGGGAGGCCCCCAGGCTCAGGCCCCTGGCAACGGAAGGCTGAGCAAGCAGGCCCGGGCCCGGGCCCGGCTTTCGGGGCTGGCCCGGCCCCAGCTGCCGGCGCCAGGGAGGGGACCCCCGGAGGCTGAGGAGCGGGAGGCGTCGGCCTCCCCGCGGCACGCCTCCCGGAGCTCCTCCTGGCGGTGCCGGAACGCGACGACACGCGATCCCGGAAAGGGCCCCGGGGGGGGCCGCCCTGCGGCCTTGTGGTGCCCGAAGTGTGTTCGCCGGGCGTTTTCCAGCCAATTCTCACGAGCCTTCTGCCCAAATCGGGATCGATTTGGGCAGAACGCTCGTGAATATTGACCGGCGTTGGGCAGCCCTGGTCAGCGCCCAGTTCCGCGTGGAGCAGGGCCCTTTCTCGCTCGGGGCATGTCGCGGCCACCCGGAAAACGAGCCGCGACGATGGGGCGGGGCCGGCAGCCGCGGCGCCGGGTAGTTTTCCCCGAGCAGAGTGGATGGAGGCGCCGTGGCCGGGCGTCCGCCTACGCCGTGGCGGGCGGCCGGGGCGCCCCTGGAGGGGGCTGGCCTCTGTGGGGAAACGGACTGGTCTCTCACTCCGCGGCTACGACGAAGCCGCGAAAGGTGCCGTTGTCGCCGGGACGGTCGTGGGACTCGTGGCGCGGGACTCAGGGTTCCCCGTGGGGAGGCCCCCAGGCTCAGGACCCTGGCAACGGAAGGCTGAGCAAGCAGGCCCGGGCCCGGGCCCGGCTTTCGGGGCTGGCCCGGCCCCAGCTGCCGGCGTCAGGGAGTGGACCCCCGGAGGCTGAGGAGCGGGAGGCGTCGGCCTCCCCGCGGCACGCCTCCCGGAGTTCCTCCTGGCGGTGCCGGAACGCGACGACACGCGGTCCCGGACAGGGCCCCGGGGGGGCCTCCCTGCGGCCCTGTGGTGCCCGAAGTGTGTTCGCCGGGCGTTTTCCGGCCAATTCTCACGAGCGTTCTGCCCAAATCGGGATCGATTTGGGCAGAACGCTCGTGAGAATTGGCCGGCGTTGGGCAGCCCTGGTCAGCGCCCAGTTCCGCGTAGAGCAGGGCCCTTTCTCGCTCGGGGCATGTCGCGGCCACCCGGAAAACGAGCCGCGACGATGGGGCGCGGCCGGCAGCCACGGCGCCGGGGAGTATTCCCTGAGCAGAGTGCATGAAGGCGCCGTGGCCGGGCGTCCGCCTCCGCCGTAGCGGGTGGCCGGGGCGCCCCTGGAGGGGGCTGGCCTCTGTGGGGAAACGGACTGGTCTCTGACACCGCGGCTAGGACGAAGCCGCGAAGGGTGCCGTTGTCGCCTGGACGGTCGGGGGACTCGTGGCGCGGGACTCAGGGTTCCCCATGGGGAGGCCCCCAGGCTCAGGCCCCTGGCAACGGAAGGCTGAGCAAGCAGGCCCGGGCCCGGGCCCGGGTTTCGGGGCTGGCCCGGCCCCAGCTGCCGGCGCCAGGGAGGGGACCCCCGGAGGCTGAGGATCGGGAGGCGTCGGCCGCCACGGGGCCCGCCTCCCGGAGCTCCTCCCGGCGGTGCCGGAACGCGATGACCCGCGATCCCGGACTGGGCCCCGGGGGGGCCGCCCTGCGGCCCTGTGGTGCCCGAAGTGTGTTCGCCGGGCGTTTTCCCGGCCAATTCTCACGAGCGTTCTGCCCAAATCGGGATCGATTTGGGCAGAACGCTCGTGAGAATTGGCCGGCGTTGGGCAGCCCTGGTCAGCGCCCAGTTCCGCGTGGAGCAGGGCCCTTTCTCGCTCGGGGCATGTCGCGGCCACCCGGAAAACGAGCCGCGACGATGGGGCGCGGCCGGCAGCCGCGGCGCCGGGGAGTTTTCCCCGAGCAGAGTGCATGGAGGCGCCGTGGCCGTGCATCCGCCTCCGCCGTGGCGGGCGGCCGGGGCGCCCCTGGAGGGGGCTGGCCTCTGTGGGGAAACGGACTGGTCTCTGACTCCGCGGCTAGGACGAAGCCGCGAAAGGTGCCGTTGTCGCCGGGACGGTCGGGGGACTCGTGGCGCGGGACTCAGGGTTCCCCATGGGGAGGCCCCCAGGCTCAGGCCCCTGGCAACGGAAGGCTGAGAAAGCAGGCCCAGGCCCGGGCCCGGCTTTCGGGGCTGGCCCGGCCCCAGCTGCCGGCGCCAGGGAGGGGACCCCCGGAGGCTGAGGAGCGGGAGGCGTCGGCCTCCCCGCGGCACGCCTCCCGGAGCTCCTCCTGGCGGTGCGGGAGCGCGACGACACGCGGTACCGGACAGGGCCCCGGGGGGGGGCCGCCCTGCGGCCCTGTGTTGCCCGAAGTGTGTTCGCCGGGCGTTTTCCGGCCAATTCTCAGGAGCGTTCTGCCCAAATCGATCCCGATTTGGGCAGAACGCTCGTGAGAATTGGCCGGCGTTGGGCAGCCCTGGTCAGCGCCCAGTTCCGCGTGGAGCAGGGCCCTTTCTCGCTCGGGGCATGTCGCGGCCACCCGGAAAACGAGCCGCGACGATGGGGCGCGGCCGGCAGCCGCGGCGCCGGGGAGTTTTCCCCGAGCAGAGTGGATGGAGGCGCCGTGGCCGGGCGTCCGCCTCCGCCGTGGCGGGCGGCCGGGGCGCCCCTGGAGGGGGCTGGCCTCTGTGGGGAAACGGACTGGTCTCTCACTCCGCGGCTTGGACGAAGCCACGAAAGGTGCCGTTGTCGCCGGGACGGTCGGGGGACTCGTGGCGCGGGACTCAGGGTTCCCCATGGGGAGGCCCCCAGGCTCAGGCCCCTGGCAACGGAAGGCTGAGCAAGCAGGCCCGGGCCCGGGCCCGGCTTTCGGGGCTGGCACGGCCCCAGCTGCCGGCGCCAGGGAGGGGACCCCCGGAGGCTGAGGAGCGGGAGGCGTCGGCCGACCCGGGGCCCGCCTCCCGGTGCTCCTCCCGGCGGTGCCGGAATGCGACGACCCGCGATCCCAGACAGGGCCCCTGGGGGGCCGCCCTGCGGCCCTGTGGTGCCCGAAGTGTGTTCGCCGGGCGTTTTCCGGCCAATTCTCTCGAGCGTTCTGCCCAAATCGGGATCGATTTGGGCAGAACGCTCGTGAGAATTGGCCGGCGTTGGGCAGCCCTGGTCAGCGCCCAGTGCCGCGTGGAGCAGGGCCCTTTCTCGCTCGGGGCATGTCGCGGCCACCCGGAAAATGAGCCGCGACGAAGGGGCGCGGCCGGCAGCTGCGGCGCCGGGGAGTTTTCCCCGAGCAGAGTGCATGGAGGCGCCGTGGCCGGGCGTCCGCCTCCGCCGTGGCGGGCGGCCGGGGGCCCCTGGAGGGGGCTGGCCTCTGTGGGGAAACGGACTGGTCTCTGACTCCGCGGCTAGGACGAAGCCGCGAAAGGTGCCGTTGTCGCCGGGACGGTCGGGGGACTCGTGGCGCGGGACTCAGGGTTCCCCATGGGGAGGCCCCCAGGCTCAGGCCCCTGGCAACGGAAGGCTGAGCAAGCAGGCCCGGGCCCGGGCCCGGCTTTCGGGGCTGGCCCGGCCCCAGCTGCCGGCGCCAGGGAGGGGACCCCCGGAGGCTGAGGAGCGGGAGGCGTCGGCCGCCCCGGGGCCCGCCTCCCGGAGCTCCTCCCGGCGGTGCCGGAACGCGACGACCCGCGATCCCGGACAGGGACGCGGGGGGGCCGCCCTGCGGCCCTGTGGTGCCCGAAGTGTGTTCGCCGGGCGTTTTCTGGCCAATTCTCACGAGCTTTCTGCCCAAATCGGGATCGATTTGGGCAGAATGCTCGTGAGAATTGGCCGGCGTTGGGCAGCCCTGGTCAGCGCCCAGTTCCGCGTGGAGAAGGGCCCTTTCTCGCTCGGGGCATATCGCGGCCACCCGGAAAACGAGCCGCGACGTTGGGGCGCGGCCGGCAGCCGCGGCGCCGGGGAGTTTTCCCCGAGCAGAGTGCATGGAGGCGCCGTGGCCGGGCGTCCGCCTCCGCAGTGGCGGTCGGCCGGGGCGCCCCTGGAGGGGGCTGGCCTCTGTGGGGAAACGGACTGGTCTCTGATTCCGCGGATAGGACGAAGCCGTGAAAGGTGCCGTTGTCGCCGGGACGGTCGGGGGACTCGTGGCGCGGGACTCAGGGTTCCCCATGGGGAGGCCCCCAGGCTCAGGCCCCTGGCAACGGAAGGCTGAGCAAGCAGGCCCGGGCCCGGGCCCGGCTTTCGGGGCTGGCCCGGCCCCAGCTGCCGGCGCCAGGGAGGGGACCCCCGGAGGCTGAGGAGCGGGAGGCGTCGGCCGCCCCGGGGCCCGCCTCCCGGAGCTCCTCCCGGCGGTGCCGGAACGCGACGACCCGCGATCCCGGACAGGGCCCCGGGGGGGCCGCCCTGCGGCCCTGTGGTGCCCGATGTGTGTTCGCCGTCGTTTTCCGGCCAATTCTCACGAGCGTTCTGCCCAAATCGGGATCGATTTGGGCAGAACGCTCGTGAGAATTGGCCGGCGTTGGGCAGCCCTGGTCAGCGCCCAGTTCCGCGTGGAGCAGGGCCCTTTCTCGCTCGGGGCATGCCGCGGCCACCCGGAAAACGAGCCGCGACGATGGGGCGCGGCCGGCAGCCGCGGCGCCGGGGAGTTTTCCCCGAGCAGAGTGGATGCAGGCGCCGTGGCCGGGCGTCCGCCTCCGCCGTGGCGGGCGGCCGGGGCGCCCCTGGAGGGGGCTGGCCTCTGTGGGGAAACGGACCGGTCTCTGACTCCGCGGCTAGGACGAAGCCGCGAAAGGTGCCGTTGTCGCCGGGACGGTCGGGGGACTCGTGGCGCGGGACTCAGGGTTCCCCATGGAGAGGCCCCCAGGCTCAGACCCCTGGCAACGGAAGGCTGAGCAAGCAGTCCCGGGCCCGGGCCCGGCTTTCGGGGCTTGCCCGGCCCCAGCTACCGGCGCCAGGGAGGGGACCCCCGGAGGCTGAGGAGCGGGAGGCGTCGGCCGCCCCGGGGCCCGCCTCCCGGAGCTCCTCCCGGCGGTGCCGGAACGCGACGACCCGCGATCCCCGACAGGGCCCCGGGGGGGGCCGTCCTGCGGCCCTGTGGTGCCCGAAGTGTGTTCGCCAGGCGTTTTCCAGCCAATTCTCACGAGCGTTCTGCCCAAATCGGGATCGATTTGGGCAGAACGCTCGTGAGAATTGGCCGGCGTTGGGCAGCCCTGGTCAGCGCCCAGTTCCGCGTGGAGCAGGGCCCTTTCTCGCTCGGGGCATGTCGCGGCCACCCGGAAAACGAGCCGCGACGATGGGGCGCGGCCGGCAGCCACGGCGCCGGGGAGTTATCCCCGAGCAGAGTGCATGAAGGCGCCGTGGCCGGGCGTACGCCTCCGCCGTAGCGGGCGGCCGGGGCGCCCCTAGAGGGGGCTGGCCTCTGTGGGGAAACGGACTGGTCTCTGACTCCGCGGCTAGGACGAAGCCGCGAAAGGTGCCGTTGTCGCCGGGACGGTCGGGGGACTCGTGGCGCGGGTCTCAGGGTTCCCCATGGGGAGGCCCCCAGGCTCAGGCCCCTGGCAACGGAAGGCTGAGCAAGCAGGCCCGGGCCCGGGCCCGGCTTTCGGGGCTGGCCCGGCCCCAGCGGCCGGCGCCAGGGAGGGGACCCCCGGAGGCTGAGGAGCGGGAGGCGTCGGCCGCCCCGGGGCCTGCCTCCCGGAGCTCCTCCCGGCGGTGCCGGAACGCGACTTCCCGCGATCCCGTACAGGGCCCCGGGGGGGCCGCCCTGCGGCCCTGTGGTGCCCGAAGTGTGTTCGCCGGGCGTTTTCCGGCCAATTCTCACGAGCGTTCTGCCCAAATCGGGATCGATTTGGGCCGAACGCTCGTGAGAATTGGCCGGCGTTGGGCAGCCCTGGTCAGCGCCCAGTTCCGCGTGGAGCAGGGCCCTTTCTCGCTCGGGGCATGTCGCGGCCACCCGGAAAACGAGCCGCGACGATGGGGCGCGGCCGGCAGCCGCGGCGCCGGGGAGTTTTCCAAGAGCAGAGTGCATGCAGGCGCCGTGGACGGGCGTCCGCCTCCGCCGTGGCGGGCGGCCGGGGCGCCCCTGGAGGGGGCTGGCCTCTGTGGGGAAACGGACTGGTCTCTGACACCGCGGCTAGGACGAAGCCGCGAAAAGTGCCGTTGTCGCCGGGACGGTCGGGGGACTCGTGGCGCGGGACTCAGGGTTCCCCATGGGGAGGCCCCCAGGCTCAGGCCCCTGGCAACGGAAGGCTGAGCAAGCAGGCCCGGGCCCGGGCCCGGCTTTCGGGGCTGGCCCGGCCCCAGCTGCCGGCGCCAGGGAGGGGACCCCCGGAGGCTGAGGAGCGGGAGGCGTCGGCCTCCCCGCGGCACGCCTCCCGGAGCTCCTCCTGGCGGTGCCGGAGCGCGACGACACGCGGTACCGGACAGGGCCCCGGGGGGGGCCGCCCTGCGGCCCTGTGTTGCCCGAAGTGTGTTCGCCGGGCGTTTTCCGGCCAATTCTCAGGAGCGTTCTGCCCAAATCGATCCCGATTTGGGCAGAACGCTCGTGAGAATTGGCCGGCGTTGGGCAGCCCTGGTCAGCGCCCAGTTCCGCGTGGAGCAGGGCCCTTTCTCGCTCGGGGCATGTCGCGGCCACCCGGAAAACGAGCCGCGACGATGGGGCGCGGCCGGCAGCCGCGGCGCCGGGGAGTTTTCCCCGAGCAGAGTGGATGGAGGCGCCGTGGCCGGGCGTCCGCCTCCGCCGTGGCGGGCGGCCGGGGCGCCCCTGGAGGGGGCTGGCCTCTGTGGGGAAACGGACTGGTCTCTCACTCCGCGGCTTGGACGAAGCCACGAAAGGTGCCGTTGTCGCCGGGACGGTCGGGGGACTCGTGGCGCGGGACTCAGGGTTCCCCATGGGGAGGCCCCCAGGCTCAGGCCCCTGGCAACGGAAGGCTGAGCAAGCAGGCCCGGGCCCGGGCCCGGCTTTCGGGGCTGGCACGGCCCCAGCTGCCGGCGCCAGGGAGGGGACCCCCGGAGGCTGAGGAGCGGGAGGCGTCGGCCGACCCGGGGCCCGCCTCCCGGTGCTCCTCCCGGCGGTGCCGGAATGCGACGACCCGCGATCCCAGACAGGGCCCCTGGGGGGCCGCCCTGCGGCCCTGTGGTGCCCGAAGTGTGTTCGCCGGGCGTTTTCCGGCCAATTCTCTCGAGCGTTCTGCCCAAATCGGGATCGATTTGGGCAGAACGCTCGTGAGAATTGGCCGGCGTTGGGCAGCCCTGGTCAGCGCCCAGTGCCGCGTGGAGCAGGGCCCTTTCTCGCTCGGGGCATGTCGCGGCCACCCGGAAAATGAGCCGCGACGAAGGGGCGCGGCCGGCAGCTGCGGCGCCGGGGAGTTTTCCCCGAGCAGAGTGCATGGAGGCGCCGTGGCCGGGCGTCCGCCTCCGCCGTGGCGGGCGGCCGGGGGCCCCTGGAGGGGGCTGGCCTCTGTGGGGAAACGGACTGGTCTCTGACTCCGCGGCTAGGACGAAGCCGCGAAAGGTGCCGTTGTCGCCGGGACGGTCGGGGGACTCGTGGCGCGGGACTCAGGGTTCCCCATGGGGAGGCCCCCAGGCTCAGGCCCCTGGCAACGGAAGGCTGAGCAAGCAGGCCCGGGCCCGGGCCCGGCTTTCGGGGCTGGCCCGGCCCCAGCTGCCGGCGCCAGGGAGGGGACCCCCGGAGGCTGAGGAGCGGGAGGCGTCGGCCGCCCCGGGGCCCGCCTCCCGGAGCTCCTCCCGGCGGTGCCGGAACGCGACGACCCGCGATCCCGGACAGGGACGCGGGGGGGCCGCCCTGCGGCCCTGTGGTGCCCGAAGTGTGTTCGCCGGGCGTTTTCTGGCCAATTCTCACGAGCTTTCTGCCCAAATCGGGATCGATTTGGGCAGAATGCTCGTGAGAATTGGCCGGCGTTGGGCAGCCCTGGTCAGCGCCCAGTTCCGCGTGGAGAAGGGCCCTTTCTCGCTCGGGGCATATCGCGGCCACCCGGAAAACGAGCCGCGACGTTGGGGCGCGGCCGGCAGCCGCGGCGCCGGGGAGTTTTCCCCGAGCAGAGTGCATGGAGGCGCCGTGGCCGGGCGTCCGCCTCCGCAGTGGCGGTCGGCCGGGGCGCCCCTGGAGGGGGCTGGCCTCTGTGGGGAAACGGACTGGTCTCTGATTCCGCGGATAGGACGAAGCCGTGAAAGGTGCCGTTGTCGCCGGGACGGTCGGGGGACTCGTGGCGCGGGACTCAGGGTTCCCCATGGGGAGGCCCCCAGGCTCAGGCCCCTGGCAACGGAAGGCTGAGCAAGCAGGCCCGGGCCCGGGCCCGGCTTTCGGGGCTGGCCCGGCCCCAGCTGCCGGCGCCAGGGAGGGGACCCCCGGAGGCTGAGGAGCGGGAGGCGTCGGCCGCCCCGGGGCCCGCCTCCCGGAGCTCCTCCCGGCGGTGCCGGAACGCGACGACCCGCGATCCCGGACAGGGCCCCGGGGGGGCCGCCCTGCGGCCCTGTGGTGCCCGATGTGTGTTCGCCGTCGTTTTCCGGCCAATTCTCACGAGCGTTCTGCCCAAATCGGGATCGATTTGGGCAGAACGCTCGTGAGAATTGGCCGGCGTTGGGCAGCCCTGGTCAGCGCCCAGTTCCGCGTGGAGCAGGGCCCTTTCTCGCTCGGGGCATGCCGCGGCCACCCGGAAAACGAGCCGCGACGATGGGGCGCGGCCGGCAGCCGCGGCGCCGGGGAGTTTTCCCCGAGCAGAGTGGATGCAGGCGCCGTGGCCGGGCGTCCGCCTCCGCCGTGGCGGGCGGCCGGGGCGCCCCTGGAGGGGGCTGGCCTCTGTGGGGAAACGGACCGGTCTCTGACTCCGCGGCTAGGACGAAGCCGCGAAAGGTGCCGTTGTCGCCGGGACGGTCGGGGGACTCGTGGCGCGGGACTCAGGGTTCCCCATGGAGAGGCCCCCAGGCTCAGACCCCTGGCAACGGAAGGCTGAGCAAGCAGTCCCGGGCCCGGGCCCGGCTTTCGGGGCTTGCCCGGCCCCAGCTACCGGCGCCAGGGAGGGGACCCCCGGAGGCTGAGGAGCGGGAGGCGTCGGCCGCCCCGGGGCCCGCCTCCCGGAGCTCCTCCCGGCGGTGCCGGAACGCGACGACCCGCGATCCCCGACAGGGCCCCGGGGGGGGCCGTCCTGCGGCCCTGTGGTGCCCGAAGTGTGTTCGCCAGGCGTTTTCCAGCCAATTCTCACGAGCGTTCTGCCCAAATCGGGATCGATTTGGGCAGAACGCTCGTGAGAATTGGCCGGCGTTGGGCAGCCCTGGTCAGCGCCCAGTTCCGCGTGGAGCAGGGCCCTTTCTCGCTCGGGGCATGTCGCGGCCACCCGGAAAACGAGCCGCGACGATGGGGCGCGGCCGGCAGCCACGGCGCCGGGGAGTTATCCCCGAGCAGAGTGCATGAAGGCGCCGTGGCCGGGCGTACGCCTCCGCCGTAGCGGGCGGCCGGGGCGCCCCTAGAGGGGGCTGGCCTCTGTGGGGAAACGGACTGGTCTCTGACTCCGCGGCTAGGACGAAGCCGCGAAAGGTGCCGTTGTCGCCGGGACGGTCGGGGGACTCGTGGCGCGGGTCTCAGGGTTCCCCATGGGGAGGCCCCCAGGCTCAGGCCCCTGGCAACGGAAGGCTGAGCAAGCAGGCCCGGGCCCGGGCCCGGCTTTCGGGGCTGGCCCGGCCCCAGCGGCCGGCGCCAGGGAGGGGACCCCCGGAGGCTGAGGAGCGGGAGGCGTCGGCCGCCCCGGGGCCTGCCTCCCGGAGCTCCTCCCGGCGGTGCCGGAACGCGACTTCCCGCGATCCCGTACAGGGCCCCGGGGGGGGCCGCCCTGCGGCCCTGTGGTGCCCGAAGTGTGTTCGCCGGGCGTTTTCCGGCCAATTCTCACGAGCGTTCTGCCCAAATCGGGATCGATTTGGGCCGAACGCTCGTGAGAATTGGCCGGCGTTGGGCAGCCCTGGTCAGCGCCCAGTTCCGCGTGGAGCAGGGCCCTTTCTCGCTCGGGGCATGTCGCGGCCACCCGGAAAACGAGCCGCGACGATGGGGCGCGGCCGGCAGCCGCGGCGCCGGGGAGTTTTCCAAGAGCAGAGTGCATGCAGGCGCCGTGGACGGGCGTCCGCCTCCGCCGTGGCGGGCGGCCGGGGCGCCCCTGGAGGGGGCTGGCCTCTGTGGGGAAACGGACTGGTCTCTGACACCGCGGCTAGGACGAAGCCGCGAAAAGTGCCGTTGTCGCCGGGACGGTCGGGGGACTCGTGGCGCGGGACTCAGGGTTCCCCATGGGGAGGCCCCCAGGCTCAGGCCCCTGGCAACGGAAGGCTGAGCAAGCAGGCCCGGGCCCGGGCCCGGCTTTCGGGGCTGGCCCGGCCCCAGCTGCCGGCGCCAGGGAGGGGACCCCCGGAGGCTGAGGAGCGGGAGGCGTCGGCCTCCCCGCGGCACGCCTCCCGGAGCTCCTCCTGGCGGTGCCGGAGCGCGACGACACGCGGTACCGGACAGGGCCCCGGGGGGGGCCGCCCTGCGGCCCTGTGTTGCCCGAAGTGTGTTCGCCGGGCGTTTTCCGGCCAATTCTCAGGAGCGTTCTGCCCAAATCGATCCCGATTTGGGCAGAACGCTCGTGAGAATTGGCCGGCGTTGGGCAGCCCTGGTCAGCGCCCAGTTCCGCGTGGAGCAGGGCCCTTTCTCGCTCGGGGCATGTCGCGGCCACCCGGAAAACGAGCCGCGACGATGGGGCGCGGCCGGCAGCCGCGGCGCCGGGGAGTTTTCCCCGAGCAGAGTGGATGGAGGCGCCGTGGCCGGGCGTCCGCCTCCGCCGTGGCGGGCGGCCGGGGCGCCCCTGGAGGGGGCTGGCCTCTGTGGGGAAACGGACTGGTCTCTCACTCCGCGGCTTGGACGAAGCCATGAAAGGTGCCGTTGTCGCCGGGACGGTCGGGGGACTCGTGGCGCGGGACTCAGGGTTCCCCATGGGGAGGCCCCCAGGCTCAGGCCCCTGGCAACGGAAGGCTGAGCAAGCAGGCCCGGGCCCGGGCCCGGCTTTCGGGGCTGGCACGGCCCCAGCTGCCGGCGCCAGGGAGGGGACCCCCGGAGGCTGAGGAGCGGGAGGCGTCGGCCGACCCGGGGCCCGCCTCCCGGTGCTCCTCCCGGAGGTGCCGGAATGCGACGACCCGCGATCCCAGACAGGGCCCCTGGGGGGCCGCCCTGCGGCCCTGTGGTGCCCGAAGTGTGTTCGCCGGGCGTTTTCCGGCCAATTCTCACGAGCGTTCTGCCCAAATCGGGATCGATTTGGGCAGAACGCTCGTGAGAATTGGCCGGCGTTGGGCAGCCCTGGTCAGCGCCCAGTGCCGCGTGGAGCAGGGCCCTTTCTCGCTCGGGGCATGTCGCGGCCACCCGGAAAACGAGCCGCGACGAAGGGGCGCGGCCGGCAGCTGCGGCGCCGGGGAGTTTTCCCCGAGCAGAGTGCATGGAGGCGCCGTGGCCGGGCGTCCGCCTCCGCCGTGGCGGGCGGCCGGGGGCCCCTGGAGGGGGCTGGCCTCTGTGGGGAAACGGACTGGTCTCTGACTCCGCGGCTAGGACGAAGCCGCGAAAGGTGCCGTTGTCGCCGGGACGGTCGGGGGATTCGTGGCGCGGGACTCAGGGTTCCCCATGGGGAGGCCCCCAGGCTCAGGCCCCTGGCAACGGAAGGCTGAGCAAGCAGCCCCGGGCCCGGGCCCGGCTTTCGGGGCTGGCCCGGCCCCAGCTGCCGGCGCCAGGGAGGGGACCCCCGGAGGCTGAGGAGCGGGAGGCGTCGGCCGCCCCGGGGCCCGCCTCCCGGAGCTCCTCCCGGCGGTGCCGGAACGCGACGACCCGCGATCCCGGACAGGGACGCGGGGGGGCCGCCCTGCGGCCCTGTGGTGCCCGAAGTGTGTTCGCCGGGCGTTTTCTGGCCAATTCTCACGAGCTTTCTGCCCAAATCGGGATCGATTTGGGCAGAATGCTCGTGAGAATTGGCCGGCGTTGGGCAGCCCTGGTCAGCGCCCAGTTCCGCGTGGAGCAGGGCCCTTTCTCGCTCGGGGCATGCCGCGGCCACCCGGAAAATGAGCAGCGACGATGGGGCGCGGCCGGCAGCCGCGGCGCCGGGGAGTTTTCCCCGAGCAGAGTGCATGCAGGCGCCGTGACCGGGCGTCCGCCTCCGCCGTGGCGGGCGGCCGGGGCGCCCCTGGAGGGGGCTGGCCTCTGTGGGGAAACGGACTGGTCTCTGACTCCGCGGCTAGGACGAAGCCGCGAAAGGTGCCGTTGTCGCCGGGACGGTCGGGGGACTCGTGGCGCGGGACTCAGGGTTCCCCATGGGGAGGCCCCCAGGCTCAGGCCCCTGGCAACGGAAGGCTGAGCAAGCAGGCCCGGGCCCGGGCCCGGCTTTCGGGTCTGGCCCGACCCCAGCTGCCGGCGCCAGGGAGGGGACCCCCGGAGGCTGAGGAGCGGGAGGCGTCGGCCGCCCCGGGGCCCGCCTCCCGGAGCTCCTCCCGGCGGTGCCAGAACGCGACGACCAGCGATACCGGACAGGGCCCCGGGGGGGCCGCCCTGCGGCCCTGTGGTGCCCGAAGTGTGTTCGCCGGGCGTTTTCCGGCCAATTCTCACGAGCGTTCTGCCCAAATCGGGATCGATTTGGGCAGAACGCTCGTGAGAATTGGCCGGCGTTGGGCAGCCCTGGTCAGCGCCCAGTTCCGCGTAGAGCAGGGCCCTTTCTCGCTCGGGGCATGTCGCGGCCACCCGGAAAACGAGCCGCGACGATGGGGCGTGGCCGGCAGCCACGGCGCCGGGGAGTATTCCCTGAGCAGAGTGCATGAAAGCGCCGTGGCCGGGCGTCCGCCTCCGCCGTAGCGGGTGGCCGGGGCGCCCCTGGAGGGGGCTGGCCTCTGTGGGGAAACGGACTGGTCTCTGACACCGCGGCTAGGACGAAGCCGCGAAGGGTGCCGTTGTCGCCTGGACGGTCGGGGGACTCGTGGCGCGGGACTCAGGGTTCCCCATGGGGAGGCCCCCAGGCTCAGGCCCCTGGCAACGGAATGCTGAGCAAGCAGGCCCGGGCCCGGGCCCGGGTTTCGGGGCTGGCCCGGCCCCAGCTGCCGGCGCCAGGGAGGGGACCCCCGGAGGCTGAGGATCGGGAGGCGTCGGCCGCCACGGGGCCCGCCTCCCGGAGCTCCTCCCGGCGGTGCCGGAACGCGATGACCCGCGATCCCGGACTGGGCCCCGGGGGGGCCGCCCTGCGGCCCTGTGGTGCCCGAAGTGTGTTCGCCGGGCGTTTTCCGGCCAATTCTCCCGAGCGTTCTGCCCAAATCGGGATCGATTTGGGCAGAACGCTCGTGAGAATTGGCCGGCGTTGGGCAGCCCTGGTCAGCGCCCAGTTCCGCGTGGAGCAGGGCCCTTTCTCGCTCGGGGCATGTCGCGGCCACCCGGAAAACGAGCCGCGACGATGGGGCGCGGCCGGCAGCCGCGGAGCCGGGGAGTTTTCCCCGAGCAGAGTGCATGGAGGCGCCGTGGCCGTGCATCCGCCTCCGCCGTGGCGGGCGGCCGGGGCGCCCCTGGAGGGGGCTGGCCTCTGTGGGGAAACGGACTGGTCTCTGACTCCGCGGCTAGGACGAAGCCGCGAAAGGTGCCGTTGTCGCCGGGACGGTCGGGGGACTCGTGGCGCGGGACTCAGGGTTCCCCATGGGGAGGCCCCCAGGCTCAGGCCCCTGGCAACGGAAGGCTGAGCAAGCAGGCCCGGGCCCGGGCCCGGCTTTCGGGGCTGGCCCGGCCCTAGCTGCCGGCGCCAGGGAGGGGACCCCCGGAGGCTGAGGAGCGGGAGGAGTCGGCCTCCCCGGGGCACGCCTCCCGGAGCTCCTCCCGGCGGTGCAGGAACGCGACTACCCGCGATCCCAGACAGGGCCTCGGGGGTGCCGCTCTGCGGCCCTGTGGTGCCCGAAGTGTGTTTGCCGGGCGTTTTCCGGCCAATTCTCACGAGCGTTCTGCCCAAATCGATTTGGGCAGAACGCTCGTGAGAATTGGCCGGCGTTGGGCAGCCCTGCTCAGCGCCCAGTTCCGCGAGGAGCAGTGCCCTTTCTCGCTCGGGGCATGTCGCGGCCACCCGGAAAACGAGCCGCGACGATGGGGCGCGGCCGGCAGCCGCGGCGCCGGGGAGTTTTCCCCGAGCAGAGTGCATGCAGGCGCCGTGGACGGGCGTCCGCCTCCGCCGTGGTGGGCGGCCGGGGCGCCCCTGGAGGGGGCTGGCCTCTGTGGGGAAACGGACTGGTCTCTGACACCGCGGCTAGGACGAAGCCGCGAAAAGTGCCGTTGTCGCCGGGACGGTCGGGGGACTCGTGGCGCGGGACTCAGGGTTCCACATGGGGAGGCCCCCAGGCTCAGGCCCCTGGCAACGGAAGGCTGAGCAAGCAGGCCCGGGCCCGGGCCCGGCTTTCGGGGCTGGCCCGGCCCCAGCTGCCGGCGCCGGGGAGGGGACCCCCGGAGGCTGAGGAGCGGGAGGCGTCGGCCGCCCCGGGGCCCGCCTCCCGGAGCTCCTCCCGGCGGTGCCGGAACGCGACGACACGCGACCCCGGACAGGGCCCCGGGGGGGCCGCCCTGCGGCCCTGTGGTGCCCGAAGTGTGTTCGCCGGGCGTTTTCCGGCCAATTCTCACGAGCGTTCTGCCCAAATCGGGATCGATTTGGGCAGAACGCTCGTGAAAATTGGCCGGCGTTTGGCAGCCCTGGTCAGCGCCCAGTTCTGCGTGGAGCAGGGCCCTTTCTCGCTCGGGGCATGCCGCGGCCACCCGGAAAACGAGCCGCGACGTTGGGGCGCGGCCGGCAGCCGCGGCGCCGGGGAGTTTTCCCCGAGCAGAGTGCATGGAGGCGCCGTGGCCGGGCGTCCGCCTCCGCCGTGGCAGTCGGCCGGGGCGCCCCTGGAGGGGGCTGGCCTCTGTGGGGAAAAGGACTGGTCTCTGACTCCGCGGCTAGGACGAAGCCGCGAAAGGTGCCGTTGTCGCCGGGACGGTCGGGGGATTCGTGGCGCGGGTCTCAGGGATCCCCATGGGGAGGCCCCCAGGCTCAGGCCCCTGGCAACGGAAGGCTGAGCAAGCAGGCCCGGGCCCGGGCCCGGCTTTCGGGGCTGGCCCGGCCCCAGCTGCCGGCGCCAGGGAGGGGACCCCCGGAGGCTGAGGAGCGGGAGGCGTCGGCCTCCCCGGGGCACGCCTCCCGGAGCTCCTCCTGGCGGTGCCGGAACGCGACGACACGCGATCCCGGACAGGGCCCCGGGGGGGCGGCCCTGCGGCCCTGTGGTGCCCGAAGTGTGTTCGCCGGGCGTTTTCCGGCCAATTCTCACGAGCGTTCTGCCCAAATCGGGATCGATTTGGGCACAACACTCGTGAGAATTGGCCGGCGTTGGGCAGACCTGGTCAGCGCCCAGTGCCGCGTGGAGCAGGGCCCTTTCTCGCTCGGGGCATGTCGCCGCCACCCGGAAAACGAGCCGCGACTATGGGGCGCGGCCGGCGGCCCCGGCGCCGGGGAGTTTTCCTCGAGTAGAGTGGATGGCGGCGCCGTGGCCGGGCGTCCGCCTCCGCCGTGGTGGGCGGCCGGGGCGCCCGTGGAGGGGGCTGACCTATGTGGGGGAACGGATTGATCTCTCACTCCATGGCTGGGCGACGCCGCGAAAGGTGCCGTTGTCGTCGGGACGGTCGTGGGGACTCGTGGCGCGGGACTCAGTGTTCCCCGTGCGGAAGCCCCCAGGCTCAGGCCCCTGGCAAATGAAGGCTGAGCAAGCAGGCCCGGGCCCGGGCCCGGCTTTCGGGGCATGCCCAGCCCCAGCTGCCGGCGCCAGGGAGGGGACCCCCTGAGGCTGAGTAGTGGGAGGCCTCGGCCTCCCCGGCGCCTGCCTCCTGGAGCTCTTCCTGTCGGTGCCGGTACGCGACGACACTCGATCCCGGGCAGTGCCCAGGGGTCGGCCCTGCGGCCCTGTCATGCCCGAAGTGTGTTTGCCACCTGTTTTCCGGCCAATTCTCACGAGCGTTTTGCCCAAATCGGGATCGATTTGGTCAGAACGCTCGTGAGAATTGGCCGGCTTTAGGCAGCCATGGTGACCACCCAGTTCCGTGTGGACCAGGGCCCTTTCTCTCTTGGGGCATGTCGCGGCCACCGGACAACGAGCCGTGACGATGGGGCGCGGTCGGCGGTCCTAGCGCCGGGGAGTTTTCCCCGAGCACAGTTGATGCAGGGGCTGTGGCCGGGCGTCCGCCTTCGCCGTGGTAGGCCCCCGGGGCGCCCTTGGATGGGCCTGGCCTCTGTGGGGGAACGAATTGATCTCTCCCTCCTCGGCTGGGACGCAGCCGCGAAAGGCACCATTGTCTCTGGGACTGTTGCGGACTTGTGCCCCGGGACTCAGGATTCCCGAGGTGAGGCCCTAGGTACAGGCCCCTGGCAATGGAAGGCTGAACAAGCAGGCCTGGGTCCGGGCCCGGATTTCGTGGCAGGCCCGGCCCCAGCTGCCACCGCCAAGGTGAGACCCCCAGAATCTGTGGAGAGGGAGGCGTCTGCCTCGCCATCAGGGAGATTCTAATTAAAACTACATTGAGATACCACCTGACACCAGTTAGAATGTCCAAAATTAGGAAGACAGGAAATAACCTTTGTTGGAGAGGATTTCGAGAAAGTGGAACCCTTTCACACTGTTGGTGAGACTGCAATTTAGTGCAGCCACTTTGGAGAACAATGTGCAGATGACACAAGAAATTAAAAATAGAGCTTCCCTATGACCCTGCAATTACACTGATGGGTATTTACCCCAAAGATACAGATGGAGTGAAAAGAAGAGCCATCTGTACCCCAATGTTTATTGCAGCAATGGCCACGGTCGCCAAACTGTGGAAAGAACCAAGATGCCCTTCAACGGATGAATGGATAAGGAAGATGTGGTACATATACACCATGGAGTATTATGGCTCCATCAGAAAGGATGAATACCCAACTTTTGTAGCAACATGGAAGGGACTCGAAGAGATTATGCTGAGTGAAATAAGTCAAGCAGAGAGAGTCAAATATCATATGGTCTCCCTTATTTGTGGAGCATAACAAAGAACACGGAGGACATGGGGAGATGGAGAGGAGAGGGAGTTGAGGGAACCTGGAAGGGGAGATGAACCATGAGAGACTATGGACTCTGAAAAACAACCTGAGTGTTTTGGAAGGGCGGGGGTTGGGAGGTTGGGGAACCAGGTCGTGGGTAATAGGGAGGGCACGTACTGCATGGAGCACTGAGTGTGGTGCAAAACAGTGAACACTGTTATGCTGAAAATAAACAAATAAAAAAAAGAAAATTGTACTCTTAGTCCCCATCATCTATATCACTCATCCCTCCATCCACTTCCACTCTGGTCACCACAGAGTCGGTTTTTGTTTTGTATCTTCTTTCTCCTTTATTTATGTATGTTTGTTTCCTAAATTCCATGGAAGAGTGACATCCAAAGGCCTTTGTCTTTCTCTGACTGACTGATTTCACTTAGGATAGTATTCTCTAGCTCCATCCATGTGTCTGCAAATGGCAAGATTTTTTATGGCTGAGTAATTTCGCACTGTGTGTGTGTGTGTGTGTATACATTTATCATCTCATTTATCAAGTTATCAAGAAATACTTGGATTGTTTCCATATTGTAATATTGTAATTAATGTTGCAAGAAACATAGGGGCACATGTATCCTTTTGAGTTACTGTTCTCATATTCGTCGGGTAATCACCCGGTAGTGTGATTGCTGGATTATAAGGTAGTTCTAATATTTAACGTTTTGAGGAACAGTGATACTGTTTTCCACAGGGACTGCAGCAGCTAGCATTCCCACCACAGTGCAAGAGGGTTCCCTCTTACCCACATCCTCCCAACATTTGTTTTCTTGTGCTGGTGCTGTTAGCCATTCTGATAGTATGAGGTAATATCTCATGGACCTTTTCATTTGGATTTTCCTGTTGATGGCTGATGTGAACATCTTCTCACGTGACTGTTGGCCATCTGTATGTCTTCTTTGGAGCAATGTCTGTTCATGTCTTCTGTCTATTTTTTAATTGGATTTTTTGTTTTTTGGTTGTTGCGTTGTATCAGTTCTACATATTTTGGACACTACCCCTTTATTGCACATGATATTTGCAAACATCTTCTCCTATTAAGTACGTTGTATTCTATTTATTACATTTTCATTGCTGTTCTGCTGTGCGGTAAGTTTTTATATTGATGGAGCTCTAGTAGTTTATTTTTGCTTTTGTTTCCTTTGCCTTAGGAGGCGTGTCTATTAAATGTATGGTTCATGTCAGAGAAGTTACTGTCTGTGCCCTCTTGTAGGATTTTTATGATTTAAGGTCTCACATTGAGGTCTTGAAACTGTTTTGAGTTTATTTGTCCATATGGTGTAAGAAAGCAGTCTAATTTCATTGTTTTGTGCATAGCTGTTCAGTTTTCCCAACACCATTTGTTGTAGAAACTGTCCTTTTCCCTTTTAATAGTTTTGCCTGTTTTGCAGAAGATTAATTGGGCACGTGATTGTGGGCTGATGTCTGAGCTTCTATTCCGTTTCCTTGGTCACTGTGTGTATTTTTTTTTTTTTTTGCCAGGCCCATACTGTGAGGATGAACGCAGCTTTGTAGTATAATTTGAAATATGGAATTGTGACGCCTCCAGCTTTGTTTTTCTTCATAACATTGTGCTGGTTGTTCAGTATCTTTTGTGATTCCATACAAATTGTTAGGGTAGTTTATTTGAGTTCTTTCATTTTTTATTTGAATTCAATGAGCCAACTTATCATACATCATTATTTTCAGATGTAGTGTTAAATAATATATCAGATGTGTATTGCATCACGTGCCCTCCTTAATGCCCATCACCCCAGTTACCCCCCCACCCCCCATCCAGCAACCCTCAGTTGGTTGCTATAGTTAAGAGTCTATCATGGTTTTTTCCCCATCTCTGATGACTTCCCATTCTGTTTCCCCTTCCTTTGCCTACGGTTCTCTGCCCTGTTTCTGATATTTCACATAGGAGTGAAACCCTATGATAATTGTGTTTCTTTCATGGACATATTTTACTCAGCATAATATCTTCCAGACCCATCCAGGTTGATGTGATGGTAAGTATTCATCCTTTCTGATGGCTGAGGAATATTCCATTGAATATATGAACCACATCTTCTTTATCCATTCCTCTGTCCATAGATATCTGGGTTCTTTCCATAGTTTATCTAGAGTGGATATTGTTGCGATGAACACTGGGGTGCAGGTGCCAGTTCTTTCCCCTACATCTCTATTTTTGTGGTAAAAGCCCTGTAGTGAAATTGCTGTGTTTTAGGGTAACTTTACCTTTAACTTCTTGAGGAAACCCCGTACTGTTTTCCAGAGTGGATATAACAGTCTGCATTCCAACCAGGAGTGTAGGAGGGTTCTCCATTCTCTGCATCCTCACCAATACTTGTGGTTTCATGTCCTGTTAACTTTAGACATTCTGCCTGGTGTGATAGGACACCTCAATGTGGTTTAGATTTGCATTTCCCAGAAGCCATGTGATATAGAACATTTATGTATGTATCTGTTGGTCACATGCGTGTCATCATTGGAGAAATATCTGTTCATATTTTCACCCATGTCTAGACCTTCCGTTGGATTAAGGCCCAGAAGCCTAGAAGATACAATCAGCCAGAACTGTGGAGATTTTCACAAGGTCTGAGATACAATGGAGATTTAGGGTGTGTATCAAGCTCAGGGATTGTCTTCAGAGGGTGGATGGAAGTGTAGGTTCACTGACATTGTCTCAGGTTTGCATTCAGATGTCTCATGCTCTGAATCCAGTCTGGAGTAAAAAAAGGAGTTTCCTTTTGTGTGGCGGGCTGATCCTCTGGTTTTGCTAAAGTGTTCCCAATACCCGGGGCTTGGGATCCAGGCCTCTACAGATGGACCTCTCAGAACTCCAAATAGGGTTAGGGTTAGGACCTAGGAAAATGGAAGGTCTGAATTGCCAACCGTGTGGTGAGCGTCCTGGAGGGCTGAGTTGAGGACATGGGTCAGGGTGAGTGTCCGGCTCAGGGTTTCAATCCATGAGCCCTTGAATGTGGGAATTCACTGGGATGGACACAGATGGGCCTTCATATCTATACTGACCTATATACTTACTGGAGTCCATTATGGAAACATTTCCATCTGGGTGTGAGGCTGAGTCCTGTGGTATTGCTCAGGCATCCCCAAATCCTAGGGCTTTGGAGCCCACCCTTAGGGGATGGAGACATGAGAACCCAAGCTAGGGATAGAGTTAGGGCCAAAGGACATTGCAGGCCCAAACAGCTGACAGTGTGTGTGGTTCCTAGAGGCTGGAATGAAGGATGAGTGTTCTGGTTCTGGTCAGGCACAGGGTTTGTGACCTAGAGGCCACTGAAATTGGGGGTTTGCTGGTATAGGCTCAGATGGGCAGGCATTTTATCCTGCTTTGAACACTTTCTAGAGGTCTACATGGCACGCTTTCCTCCTGTGTGTTAGGATGAGTCCTGTGGTATGGCTAAGGTGACCCCAGTCCGTGGGGTAGGGAGCCAGACCCCTAGGAATTGAATGCTCAGAACACAAACTAAGCTTCAGTTAGGGGTTAGGAGCATGGCAGGCCCAATCTGATGGTGGTGTGGCAAGCTATCCAGAAGGCTGAGTACAGAGGGATGGATAGAGTAAGTGTCAGGTTCAGGTTTGTGTCCAGCTGCTGACTCTGGGTGAACTCAGTGGTGCGTGGCAGATTTCTCCTGCTCAGAATCCTTTGCAGAGTCCCAAATGGTATGGTTTCCTTCTGGGTGGCAGGCAGAGATCTCAAATCTTGCTCAGGGGTCCCCATCCGTGGGACTTGGGTGCCAGTCCTCTGGGGACAGAGCATGAAACCCCAACCTAGGGTTGGGGCTAGGTCCCAGCAACATGACAGGCCTGATTTGCTGGTGCTGTGCAGAGCTCTCACGGGGACTGAGTAGAGAACATGGGTCAGTCTGAGTCAGGCTCCGGGTTGGTGGCCATGGGGGGAAAGGCAGATTTCTCCTGCTCTCAGTCCTTGGCAGAGTTCCAATTCTACTGTTTCCTTCTGGGTTGAAGACAGAGTCCTCTGGCATTTCTCAGGGGTCCCACATATGTGGGGCTTTGGTACCTGTATTCTTGGGACACAAGACAGAAAATGTACCTAAGTTTTGGTTAGGGCTGAGGGTCATGTCAGTCTCAATATGCCACCCTGAGAGGAGTGACCTGGGGAGCAGAGTTGAGGACGTGGGTCAGTGTGAGTGTTAAGATCCAGGTGTGAACGGGGGGTGCTGAAAGTGGGATAGCCTCAGGGGGCCAAGAAATATTCTGGTATAGTTCAGGTGTAACGCATCAGCAGAGCTTTGGTGTCAATCATCAGAGGACAGAAGACTGAAAACACAACCTAGGGCTTGGAAAAGAGCACAGGGGCATGGCTGGCCTGATCTGCTGGTGCCGAGGCTAGATGTCTGGGGTACTGAGTTGAGGGCCATGGTCAGGTGGTGCATTACGATCTGGGTTTGTGCCTGGGGGGTGGCCGAAGGTGGAGGTGGCTTTAGGGAGCATGAAGATTTCTCCCATTCCGATGGTTCTGTGCAGCTCCAAACAGAACGGTTTCCTCCCAGGTGGCAGACAGAGCACTGGGTTGTGGCTCAGGGGTCCAAATATGGAGGAATTGGGGGACCAGCCTCTGGGGATGAAGACTGAAAATGCAACCTAGGCTTAAGGTTAGGGTCAGGGGCATGGCAGGCCCAATTTGCTGGCACTGAGAAGGGATCCCAGGGGGATGAATTGAGGGCAGTGGTCCGGTGGCATGAGAGGGTCCAGGTTTGTGGTCAGGGGACCGCTGAAGGAGGGGGTTGTGCTCAGGGAGGCATGCAGTTTCTCCCACTCTGAGTGTTCTACTCAGTTTCAAATGGCACGGTTTCCTCCTGGGTGGTAGGCAGGCTGAGTGCCAGCCTCCACATTTGTGGCCCAATAGTGCGCAGAGGGTGGGGGATAGCCTCGGGTGAACCGTGCAGGTTTCTCCCGCTCTGAGGATTCGACACAGCTCCAAACAGCATGGTTTCCTCCTGCATGGTGGACAGAGTCCTGAGGTGTCACTCAGGATTCTTTAATCTTGGGGTCTTGGGGTCAGGACTCTTGGGGATGATACCTGAAAACCAAAATTAGGGATAGGGTTAAGGCCTAGGGCCATGGTAGACCTGATATGCCAGTGCAGAGGCAGGTGCCCTGGTGCGCTGAGTTGAGCTCGGGTGTCAGACGGGGCCTTAGCCTCTAGGTGTGTGTCCAGACGTTCGCATAACCCGGGGGTGACTTCAGGGGTGCATGGAAGTTTCTCCAGCTCTGAGGGTTCAGCGCAGCTCCAAACAGCACAGCGGTGCCCTGCGTGGCAGGCAGATTCCCAGCATGAGTATCAGGCATCCTCAATCCTTGTGACGCAGTATGTGGTCTATTCTGGAGAAGGTTCCATGTGCACTTGAGAAGAATGAGTATTCTGTTGTTTTAGGGTGGAATGTTCTGTATATGTCTATGAGGTCCATCTGGTCCAATGTTTCATTCAATGCTCTTATTTCTTTTTTAATTTTCTGCTTCGATGATCTGTCTATTTCTGAGAGAGGCGTATGAAGATCTCCTACTATTATTGTATTCATATCAATATGACTCTTTATCTTGATTAATAGTTTTCTTATGGAATTGGGTACTCCCATATTGGGGGCATAGATATTCACAATGGTTAGATCATCTTGGCGGATAGTCCCTTTAAGAATTATGGAGTGTCCTTCTGTATCTCTGACTACAGTCTTTAGTTTAAAATCTAATTTATCTGATATGAGAATCGCTACCCCGGCCTTCTTTTGAGGCCCATTGGCATGAAAGATGCTTCTCCATCTGTTCACTTTCAGTCTGGGTGTATCCTTAGGTTCAAAATGGGTCTCTTGTAGACAACATATGGATGGGTCCTGTCGTTTTATCCAATCTGCAACCCTGTGTCGTTTTATGGGCGCATTTAGGCCATTCACATTGAGAGTGATTATTGAGAGATAGGTTTTGATTCATGTCATGTTGCCTTTGAAGTCTTTCTGTCTGTAGATTGTTTCTATATTTCTGTTCAATGATATTCTTAGGATTTTTTCTCTTTTATAGGACCCCCCCTTAATATTTCCTGCAGTGTCGGCTTGGTGGTTGCATAGTCTTTTAAGCCTTGCCGGTCTTGGAAACTCTTTATCTCTCCATCCATTTTAAATGTCAGTCTTGCCGGATAGAGTATTCTTGGTTGCATGTTCTTCTCATTTAGTACTCTGAATATATTTTGCCAGCCCTTCCTGGCTTGCCAGGTCTCTGTGAAAAGGTCTGACGTTTTTCTAATGGGCTTGGATGCCCACTCTCACCACTCTTGTTCAACATAGTATTAGAAGTCCTAGCAACGGCAATCAGACAACAAAGAGAAATAAAAGGTATCCAAATTGGCAAGGAAGAAGTCAAACTCTCTCTCTTCGCAGATGACATGATTTTGTATATGGAAAACCCCAAAGACTCCACCCCCAAACTACTAGACTCATACAGCAATTCAGTAACGTGGCAGGATACAAAGTCAATGTACAGAAATCAGTGGCTTTCTTATACACTAACAGTGAAAATACAGAAAGGGAAATTAGAGAATCGATTCCATTTACTATAGCACCAAGAACCATAAGATACCTGGGAATAAACCTAACCAAAGAGGTAAAGAATCTGTACTCGAGGAACTACAGAACACTCATGAAAGAAATTGAAGAAGACCCAAAAAGATGGAAGACAATTCCATGCTCTTGGATTGGAAGAATAAACATTGTTAAAATGTTTATACTGCCTAGAGCAATCTATGCTTTTAATGCCATTCCGATCAAAATTCCACCGGTAGTTTTCAAAGAGCTGGAGCCAATAATCCTAAAATTTGTATGGAATCAGAAGAGACCCCGAATTGCTAAGGCAATGTTGAAAAACAAAAACAAAACTGGCGGCATCACGTTACCCGATTTTAAGCTTTACTACAAAGCTGCGATCACCAAGACAGCGTGGCCCTGGCATAAAAACAGACACATAGACCAGTGGAACAGAGTGGAGAGCCCAGATATGGACCCTCAACTCCACGGTGAAATAATGTTCGACAAAACAGGAAAAAATATTCAATGGAAAAAAAGACAGTCTCTTCAATCAATGGTGCTGGGAAAACTGGACAGCTATATGTAGAATAATGAAACTCAACCATTCTCTTACACTCGAAATGGATAAAAGACCTCATCATGAGACAGGAATCCATCAGAATCCTAGAGGAGAACATAGGCAGTAACCTCTTCGATAGCAGCCACAGCAACTTCTTTCAAGATATGTCTCCAAAGGCCAAGGAAACAAAAGCGAAAATGAACTTTTGGCACTTCATCAAGATCAAAAGCTTCTGCACAGCAAAGGAAACAGTCCACCAAACAAAAACGCAACCCACGGAATGGGAGAAGATATTTGCAAATGACAGTACAGACAAAAGGTTGATATCCAGGATCTAGAAAGAACTTCTCAAACTCAACACACACAAAACAGAGAATCATATCCAAAAATGGGCAGAAGATATGAACAGACACTTCTCCAACGAAGACATACAAATGGCTATCAGACACATGAAAAAATGTTCATCATCACTAGCCATCAGGGAGATTCAAATGAAAACCACATTGAGATACCACCTGACACCAGTTAGAATGGCCAAAATGAGCAAGACAGGAAACAACGTGTGTTGGAGAGGATGTGGAGAAAGGGGAACCCTCTTACACTGTTGGTGGGAATGCAAGTTGGTGCAGCCACTTTGGAGAACAGTGTGGAGATTCCTCCAGAAATTAAGAATAGAGCTTCCCTATGACCCTGCAATTGCACTGCTGGGTATTTACCCCAAAGATACAGATGTAGTGAAAAGAAGGGCCATCTGTACCCCAATGCTTATTGTAGCAATGGCTATGCTCACCAAACTGTGGAAAGAACCAAGATGCCCTTCAACGGATGAATGGATAAGGAAGATGTGGTCCATATACGCAATGGAGTATTATGCCTCCATCAGAAAGGATGAATACCCAACTTTTGTAGCATCATGGACGGGACTGGAAGAAATTATGCTGAGCGAAATAAGTCAAGCAGAGAGAGAGTCATGTATCATATGGTCTCCCTTATTTGTGGAGCATAGCAAATAACACGGAGGACATAGGGAGATGGAGAGGAGAGGGAGTTGAGAGAAACTGGAAGGGGAGATGAACCATGAGAGACTATGGACTCTGAAAAACAACCAGAGGGTTTTGGAGGGGCAGGGTGGGGTGGGAGTTTGAGGAATCAGGTGGTGGTTAATAGGGAGGGCACGTACTGCATGGAGCACTGGGTGTGATGCCAAAACAATGAACACTGTTATGCTGTAAATAAACAAATAAAAAAAAAATGAGTCTATGGAAGGCCCGGCAGTGCCAGTTCACTCCACTGGAGGGAGTCTTGAGCAGTGGTGTGAGATACCCTGGAAGGCATGGCGATGCTGCTTGCCACCACTGGAGGCAGCGGCGAGCTGCCATGGGAAACACACCTGAAGAGGAGTCAGTGCAGCTTGCTGGCTCTGAAGGCAGGGCGGAGGTGCCCGGTGAGAGACCCTGAAACGTGAGGCACTACAGCTTATTTTTACAGGACGGAGTGGTGAGCTGTATAGTCTCTGTTTCTCCAGGCTCAAGGGTGGTGGTAAGAATTGATGGAGCCTGTCCCCCACTCAGCATTGTGCCCTCTTTCCCCAGGTTTGCTGGTAATGTGCTGTCAGGATGGTTCAGGAGGGTCCTCCCAGTTGGGCTCTGGAGCCAGGGGAACCAAACCCGACTCATGGTGCATTTGGAACCGAGGAGCTGAGTGTTTGTTTGGAAAAGTATGTTTGTTTCTCCAGAAAGGACAAGGGCATTGACCAGCTTGAGAGGGAAGTGAATGACCAGTTAAGAAACAAGCCTGTGTCTCTCCTTCTCCCAGGAATCAGAGCAGGTGTGCAGGCTTTAGGTGGGAGACGCCTGCTTATCTGCACCTGACAACCCTTCTTCACTCTGGCTCCATGAGACCTGAAGTTTGGAAGTCAGCGTCTGAGTCAGTCATGCAGCTTGTCCCAGGATGTCGGTGTTCAGAGAAAACAGCAGGCCTGTGGGTCACAATGTCACATCCATGCCAGGATGGCAGGTAAAAATTCCCTTTCACCCCAAATTTCCTGGGCTTTTCTCTTGTCTCCAGTGGAGCTCACAAATGGCACACTGAACCAGCTGTAAGCAATCTCGTGCGGGTGCCAGAGCTCCTGAGTTTCTCTGCAGGGAGCACCTGGCAGGGATCTCATTTTCTCTGTTTATTTCTGGCTTACAAAGGTATTTGGAACATCTCTTTCCTAGGAAATCCCTTGGATTCGAAAGGGAAGGTGAGATTGACTTGGTGTGCCTTTTGAACATAGAAAGTATTCCTTCATCGAACAGTGTTTACTCCACTGGGCCTAGACTCTGGTGGAACGGCTGGCATCTAGAGTGAGGTGGCTGTTTGTGGTCAGATAGAGACTTGGATGATGGCTTCTTCTTTGTCCAAGGTGATGTATCCTAATGGATTCGTCTTTGAATCCAAAGAGTTCCAATGAGGGCAGAGGGAAAATTCAAAATGATTCCAAGGAGTCTTGGACGATTTAAAAGGGATGCTTGTCTTCCTAGGTTCACTCAAACGGCTATATATGGTTGGACATGCTGTATTTTCTCTGCAGTTTCATGGGTAGTGAAGTCAGAAGGAGAGTCTTTGGGAATTTCCCTGGATAAAGGCACTCTGTTGGCTTCAAGGGACTTGGTGTCAGGAACCCTGTGCTGAATTTCTGTGGCTGCTTTCCTGATGCTCAGTGAGTCAGGTTTTCCCACAGGTTTTACATTTCCTCCTTAGGAAATTGCTGGCAGGGAATGTTCTGTTTAAAGTGGAACCCTCGGGGGCACCTGTGTGGCTCAGTGGGTTAAGCCACTGCCTTCGGCTCAGGTCATGGTCTCAGGGTCCTGAGATCGAGCCCCGCATTGGGCTCTCTGCTCAGCGGGGAGTCTGCTTCGTCCTCTCTCTCTGCCTGCCTCTCTGCCTACTTGTGACCTCTGTCAAATAAATAAATAAAATCTAAAAAAAAAAACAACACAAAACCCAAAACCGGGACCCTCCTACATTGTTGGTGGGCCTGCGTGTTGTTGCAGCCACTCTTGGAAAGAATACAGTCTGTCCTCCAAAAGCTAAGAACTGAACAACAGTAGGATCCAGCAATTGCCCTCCTAGTTATTTCCCTAAAGGGCACAAAAATGCACATTCAGTGGGGTATAAGCACCGTGATATTTACAGCAGCATTTTCAACCATTGTAAAACAATGGAGGGAGACCAAATGTCCATTCACTGATGAGTGATATAGATATATATATATATATCACTCGTATATATCATATGTGTGTGTGTGTGTGTATGTGTATTCATTCTCCCACATCTTCTTAATGGAATAGGATCCAGGTTCAAAAAGGATGAAATCTTACCATCTGCAAGGATGTGGATGGATCTACAGTGGATTTAGCTAAGTAAAATCAGTAAGAAAAGACCAATAGCCTATATCTTGACCTCTATGGAATTTCAGAAAGAAAACAGATGGACATAGTGAGGGGAGAAAGGCCAATGAGGAAACAGACTCTAACCTAGAGCAAAATCGAGGTTTGCTAGGGGGCAGGGGTGTGGGGCGAAGGGTTAAGTGGGTGACAGCTATTAGGGAGAGTACTTGTTGTGATGAGCTCTGGGTGTTCTATGCAGGTGAGGAATCACAAAATCCTACCCCTGAAGGAGAGGAATGAACATTGCATGGAAACGAATTGGAATTGAAGTCAATGAAGAAAAGAAGACCATGTTCTACTTCATGAAGACTGAGGTAAAACTGGAATGACTTTTGCTCTCCTGTTCTGTAGCTGTTCATTATGAAACACTCTGTGGCAGGATACACTAGTTTCCTATTGCATAAGGAGTCCTCAGAAAGTTGCCATGAAAGATTTAGATCTCAGAGCATGTACATGTTCCATTGATATGTTACTTTCAGTTTGCCCAGGTGCAAAGGTAAGTGGAGAGAAATAGGGCTGAAGAGGAAAGGAGGTATTAAGCATTCAAGAGGTAGCCTTCCCCTTTCTCATGAATGCCTGGGCCAGTGTAAATTGGGAAGAAGGAGGGGGGATCCCAGAGCTTTGCCGCAGACAGGGGAGTTCTAGGTCTGCCTAGAGCTGGTGGTGTCCATGAGCAGAGCTGAGCTAGTGGCGTGGCAGGCCCGAACTTCTGGTGTTGAGGTGAGTTCCCCAAGGAGCTGAGTTGAGAATGGGGGTCAGGTGGTGAATCAGGCTCTGGGTTTGTGGCCAGGGGGCTGCAGAATGTGGGGGAGTCCTAATGGGGTCATGCAGGTTTCTCTGGCTCTGAGGGTTCTGCACAGCTCCAAAGGGACAAGTTTCCTGCTGGGTGGCAGGGGGACTCCTACAGTGTGGCTCCAAGTTTACCAATCTAGAGGGCTTGGTGGATAGGCCCCTGGGGAAGGAAGCCTGAAAATGCAACATAGGGTTAAGGGTAATGGGCTGGGCAGGACAGGCCTGATCAGCCTACACAGAGGTGAGATACCCTCAGAATTGAGTTGAGGAAATGCATCCTGCAATGCAGAAGAGTCAGGGTTTCTGGCCAGAGGGACAGCTGATCGTGGGGGTGGCTTTAGAGGGGCATGCTGGTTTCTCCCTCTCTGAGGAAACTTTGGAGCTCCAAATGTCATGGCTTCCCCCTGCATGGCATTCAGGTTTCTGCCTTGTTACAGGGGGGTCCTGAATCTGGGGAGTTTGGGGGCCAGGCCTCTTGGGATGGAAGCCCGAAATCAGAAACTAGAGCTACGGTAAGGGCGTAGGGGCATGGCATGCTGAATCTGCTACTGCTGAGGTGGGCTCCCTGGTGGGCTGACTTCAGGGTGGGTATCAGGTGGCATGTCAGACTCAGAGTTTGTGTCCAGGGATGCCACAGAAGCTGGGCGTGACCTCAGGGTTGCATGCAGGTTTCTCCTACCCTGAGGGTTCTGCAGAGCTCCAAATGGCATGGTTTCCTCCTGTGTGGCAGACGCAGTCCTGGGGTGTCACTGAGGAATCCTTAATCTCTACTGGCATGAATCTCGGAGGTGCCCAATCTGGCGGGCTTGGGGGACAGGCCTCTGTTCATGAAAGCCTGTACACCCCACCTAGGTTTATGGTTAGGGCCGAAGGGCATGGCAGGTCCAATGTGCCGGTGCTGATGCGGGCTCCCCTAAGGGTCGAGTTGAGGGCATAGATCTGGCATCGCAGGAGAATCTGGTTTTATGGCCATGGGGGTGACTCATGGTGGGGTGGCATTACGGGGGTTTGCAGGTTTCTCCCCGTCTGAGTGTTCAGAGCAGCTCTAAACCACAAGTTTTCCTCATGAGTGCCAGGTGGAGTCCCGTGGTGGCGCTCAGTAGACCTTAATCTGGGGGGACATGGGAGGCAGGCCCCCTGGGATGGAAGCCTGAAAACCTAAAGAGGGGTTCTGGTAAGGGCCTAGGGGCATGGTGGCCCGATCTGCTTATGTTGAGGTGGGGCGCCCTAGGGTCTGAATTTATGGCATGCGTCCAGCAGCTCAGCAGAATCTGGTTTATGGCCGGGGGGACGGGTGCAGATGATGGGAGTGCCTTTAGAGGGGCAAGTTTCTCCCCCTCTGAGGGTTCAGCACAACTCCAAGGCACAGGTTCCTACTGTGTGGCAAGCGGAGTCCTGAGGTGTATGTCAAGATTCCTTAATCCAGGGGATTTTGTTGCCTGGACCCTCAGCATGGAAGACTGAACACCCAAACTTGTGTTAGGGTTAGGGCCTAGGGGCAATGGCAGGCCCGATCTGCCAGTGCTGAGGCGGGATCCCCTATGGGCTCAGTTGAGGGTATGCATTTGGTGGCGGCATGGAATCCAGCTCTATGGCCAGAGTGGCTGTTGATTATTGGGGTGGCTTTAGGGTGGCATGAAAGTTTCTCCCCATCTGAGGGTTCATTGCAGCTCCAAACCACAAGGTTTCCACTTGTGTGACAGGCTGTGTCCTGTGGTGTTGCTCAGAAGTCCTTAATCTGGGGGGCGTGGGGGCCAGGCCTCTTGGGATGGAAGCCTGAACATCCAAACTAGGGTTAGGGTTAAGGCTTAGGGACATGGCAGGCCCGATCTGCTGCAATTGAGGTGGTCTCCTGGATAGGCCGAATAGAGGGTGGGAATCAGGCAGGACTTGAGGTCTGTGTTTGTGTTTGTGGGGGCAAAGAAGCTAGTGGTGTCCGCGGGGGGCATGCAGCTTTCTCCTGCTCTGAGGTTCCTGCACAGTTCCAAATGGCACCATTTTGCCCTAGGAGGCTGGAGGAGTGCTGGCGGGAGTCTCAGTCATCCCCAGTCTGATGGGCTTGGGGTACAGGCCTCTGGGCACGGAAGGCTGTATACCCCACCTAGGGTTAGGGTTAGGGTCTAGGGTCATGGCAGGCCCAATCTGCCGGCGCTGAGATGGGCTCCCCTCAGGGCTGAGTTGAGGGCATGTGTCCAGTAGCTTCATAGAAAACAGCTTTCTGGCCTGGGGTGCCGCAAATTGTGCGGATAGCTTTACGGGGGCTTGAAGGTTTCTCACCCTCTGAGTATTCAGCAGCTCCAAACTGCAAGGTTTCATCCTGCGTGGCTGTTGGAGTCCTGCAATGTCACTCAGGGGTCCTTAATCCAGGGGGCCTGGAGGCTAGGCATCTTGGGATGGAAGCCTGGAAACTCAAACTAAGGTTGAGGTCTTGGGGCGCGACAGGCCCAATCTGCCAGTGCTGAGGCAGACTCCCCGGTGGCCTGAGTTGAGGGTCGGTGATAGGTGGCTAGTGTGAATCTGGGTTTGTGTTCAGGAGGGGCTCAGATGCTGGGGCTTGCCTTGGGGGGCATGAAGTTATCTTTTGCTCTGGGGTCTAAGTAGCTCCAAATGGCACTGTAACAGCATAGGCAGCCTCCAGACTGCCAGAGTGAGTCTCATGCATCCACAATCTGGCGGGTTTGGGGGCTAGGCCTCTGGGTACGGAAGACTGTACACCCAACCTAGGGTTAGGGTTAAGGCCTAGGGGCATGGCAGTTCTGATATGCTGCTGATATGCTGTGTTGAGGCGGGCTCCCTCAGGGCTGAGTGGATGACATGCATCTGGCGTTGTGGCAGAATCTGGCATTATGTCTGGGGCATTTCCAATGGCGGGTGTGTTTAGGTGCTCATGCACCTTTCTTTCTGGAGGGCAGGCAGAGTCCTGTGTTGTGACTTTGGAATCCCCAGTCTGGAGGGTTAGGGTTAGGGATAGAGGTTCGGAGAGTGTTAGGGTTAGTTGTTAGGGGTTAGGGTTAGGGTTAGGGTTAGGAGTTAGGGGATAGGGTTAGAGGTAAGGTTTAGGGTTAGGCTTAGGGTTAGGCGTATGTCTTAGGGACAAGGCATGTCAGATCTGCCAACACAGATATGGACTCACCCAAGGGCTGTGTTGAGGGCGGGACTCAGGAGTCTCCTCAGGCCCTGGATTTTTGGACTGGAGGGGCAAAGAAGGTGGGAATCGCCTCTGGGGAGCATGATGGTTTCTACTGCTCCGAGGTTGTTATGTTAGGTTTAGAGGTTAGGGTTAGGTTTTGTGGTTAGGGTTAGTGTTAAGATTAGTGTTAAGGTGGGGCGCCTGGGTGGCTCAGTTGGTTAAAGCCTCTGCCTTCCGCTCAGGTCATGATCTCAGGGTCCTGGGATGGAGCCCCACATCAGGCCCTCTGCTCAGCGGGGAGCGTGCTTCGTCCTCTCTGTGCCTTCTTCTGATCTGTCTCTGTCAAAGAAATGAATAAAATCTTAAAAAAAATAAAAAGATTAGGGTTAGGGTTATGTCTTAGGGACAAGGCATGTTGGATCTGGTAACACTTATATGGGCTCACCCAAGCGCTGAGTTGAAGGCGGGACTCAGGAGGCTCCTTAGGCCCTGGGTATTTTTCCTAGAAGGTAAAGATGGTGGGAATGGCCTCAGGGGAGCATGCTGGTTTCTAGGTCTCTGAGAGTGTTAGATAGCACTAAATGAAATGGTTTATTTCATTTATTCTCCTGGCTGAGAGGCTGAGTCCTGCCATCAGTCTGATGATCCTATCCACTGGGATGGAATTGGGTATCAGGCCTCTGGGGTCCAGAGCCTGACCACCTGAGCTAGGGTATTAGGGTTTGGTCCTGGGAGCATGGCAGGCCTGAGGTGCCAGTGCGGACTCAGGCTCTCCGGAAGGCTGAGTTGAGGGTATTGCTCTGGTGGCCCATCAGGCACTGGGCGGTGGTGTGTGGGTCCTCGGAAGGTGTGGGTGTCTTTAGGGGGCATGGAGGTTTCTCCGGCCAGGAGCGTACTGCACAGGGCCATGTGGGCCATTTTCCTTGTGGGTGGCAGCCGGAGTCCAGCATTGCAAATACAGGGTCCCCAGTCTGGACGGCTAGGGAGCCAGGCCTCTGTGGATCGAAGCATAAACACCCATCCTAGCATTATGGTTAAGTCTTTGGGGCATGGTAACCCCGATCTGCCGGTGCTGTGGTGACCCATCCTGATGCCTGAGTTGAGGCTATGTCTGCAGGACCTTGAGACTCTGGTTCCCGGTCCTTGGGAGGGTCCAGAAGTGCTTTGGCCTCAGGGAGACTTGCAGGCTTCTCCTGCTCTGTGGCTTCAGCCCATTTCTAAACGGCACGGTTCATGCTGGGATCATGTGCAATTATGGGGTGCAACTCAGGGGTCCCCTATCTTGGGTTTTGAGGACCAGTTGTGGGAGGATGATGCCTGAGCACGAACCTGGGCTAGGGTTAGTATTAGGATTAGAGTTAAGGTTATGTCTTAGGGACAAGGCATGTCGGATATGCAAGCACAGATATCAGCTCCCCCAAGGGCTGAGTTGAGGGTGGGACTCAGGAGGCTCCTCGGGCACTGGGGTTTTGGGCTGTACGGGCAAAGATGTTGGAAATCGCCTCAGGGGAGCATGCCAGTTTCTACAATTCTCAGGGCATTAGGTAGCACGAAATGAAAGGTCACCTTCTGGCTGAGAGGGTGAGTCCTGCTGTGAGGGTTAGGTTGTAGGGGCATTGCAGCCCCAATCTGCTGGCGCTGTGGTGGCCCATCCCAATGCTTGAGTTCAGAGCGTGTGTCTGCAGGACCATGAGACTCCTGGTTCTTGGTCCTTGGGGGCGCTGGAAGTGGGGTGGCCTCAGGGAGACATTCCAATTTATCCCGCTCTGTGGGTTCAGCACAATTCTAAACAGCATGGTTTCCTCCTGGTGTCAGGTTCAATGATGGGGTATCGCTCACGGGTCCCCCATCTGGGGCCTTGGGGACCAGGAGTCAGAGTATGGACGCCTGAACACACAACCTGGCCTAGGTTTAGTATTATGGTTAGTGTTAGGCTTAGGGACAGGGCATGTCGGATCTGCTAGCACAGATACGGGCTCACCCAAGGGCTGAGTTGAGGGCAGGACTCAGGAGGCTCCTCAGGCCCTGGGTTCTTGGCCTGGAGGAGCAAAGCTGGTGGGAATGGCCTCAAGGGAGAATGGCTGGTTGCTACTGCTCTGAGGGTGTGAGAGAACACCAAATGAAAAGGTCTCCTCCTGGCTGAGAACTGAGTCCTGCCGACAGTCTGATGCTCAACCCATGGGAGGAATTGGGTGTCAGGCCTCTGGGTCCAATGCCTGAACACCCAACCTAGTGTTAGGGTTTCGTCCTGGGAGAATGGCAGGCCTGCCAGTGCGGCTCAGGTTCTCCGGAGGGCTGAGTTGAGGGCATTGCTCTGGTGGCCCGTCAGGCTCTGGGTTTGTGGTGTGGCATTTCTTGGAAGGCGTGGGTGGCTTTAGGGGGCATGGGGGATTCTGTGGCCAGGAGCATACTGCACAGGATCATATGGTCCAGTTTCATCGTGGGTGGCAGCCAGAGTCCTGCATTGGGAATCCAGGGTCCCCAGTCTGGAGGGCTAGGGGTCCAGTCCTCAGGGGACAGAAGCCTGACACCCAACCTAGGGTTAGGGTAGGGTTGTAAGGGTATGGCAGCCCCGATCTGATGGCGCTGTGGTGATGCTTCCCAATGCCTGAGTTGAGGGCGCGAGTCTGTAGCACTGTGAGAGTCCTGGTTCCTGGTCCTTGGGTGTGCCAGAAGTGGCAGTGGCCTCTGGGAGGCATGCAGGTTTCTCCCGCTCTGCGGGTTCAACACATTTCTAAAGGGCAGGGTTTCCTCCTGGGATCAGGCGCAATTATGGGGTGCAGCTCAGGGGTCCCCCATCTGGCCGTTTGGGGGACCAGGCTATGGAGGAGGGATGCCTGAACACACAACCTGGGCTAGAGTTAGTATTAGGGTTAGGCTTAGCGTTAAGGTTATGTCTTAGGGAGAAGGCATGTGGGATCTGCCAGCACAGATATTGGCTCACTCAAGGACTGAGTTGAGGGCAGGGTTCTGGAGGCTTCTCAGGCCCTGGGTTTTTGGCCTGGAGGTGCAAAGATGGCGGGAATGGCCTCAGGGCAGCTTGGCCGGTTTCTAGGGCTCTGAGGGTGTTGGAGAGCACCAAATGGAATCTCCTGCTGGTTGAGAAGCTGAGTCATGCCATCAGTTTGATGCTCCCACCCATGGGTGGAATTGGGTGTCAGGGTTCTAGAACCTGAACACCCAACCTAGGCTTAGGGTTTGGTCCTGGGAGAATGGCAGGCCTGATGTGCCAGCACGGACTCAGGCTCTCTGGAGGGCTGGGCTGAGGGCATTGTTCTGGCGGCCTGTAAGGCTAAGGAATTGTGGTGTGGGGGTGCTCAGAAGATGTGGTTGGCTTTAGGGGTCATGGAGGTTTCTCCGGCAAGGAGCGTTCTGCAAAGGTCCATGTGGTCAAGTTTCATCATGGGTGGCAGCCAGAGTCCTACGTTGGGAATATGGGGTCCCCAGTCTGGAGGGCTAGGGAGCCAGTCCTCTGGGGACTGAAGCCTGAACACCCAACCGAGGGTTAGGTTAAGGTCACAGGGGCATGGCGGCCCGGATCTGCCGGCACAGTGATGACCAATCCCGATGCCTGAGTTGAGGACGTGAGTCTGCAGGACCGTGAGACTCCTCATTCCTGCTCCTCAGGGGCGCCGGTATTGGGGGTGGCGTCAGGGAGGCATTCTGGTTTCTTCTGCTCTGAAGGTTCAGCACATTCCTTTTTTTTTTTCACTTTCAATATCTATCTATCTATCTATATTATTTCTATTCAGCGTAACAGTATTCCTTATTTTTGCACCACACCCAGTGCTCCAAGCAACACGTGCCCTCCCTAATACCCACCACCTTCTTCTCCCAACCTCCCACTCCCCACCCATTCAAGACCCTCAGGTTCTTTTTCAGAGTCCGTAGTCTCTCATGGTTCACCTCACCTTCCCATTTCCCACCACTTCCTTCTCCTCTCCATCTCCCCATGTCCTCCTTGTTCTTTGTTATGCTCCACAAATAAGTGAAACCATATGAGAATTGACTCTCTCTGCTTGACTTATTTCACTCAGCATAATCTCTTCCACTCCCGTCCATATTGCTACAAAAGTTGGTATTCATCCTTTCTGATGGAGGCATAATACTCCATCTTGTATATGGACCACATCTTCCTTATCCATTCGTCCATGGAAGGGCATCTTGGTTCTTTCCACAGTTTGGCGACCGAGGCCTTTGCTGCTATAAACATTGGGGTACAGATGGCCCTTCTTTTCACTCCATCTGTATCTTTGGGGTAAATACCCAGCAATGCAATTGCAGGGTCATAGGGAAGCTCTCTTTTTAATTTCTGGAGGAATCTCCACACTGTTCTCCAAAGTGGCTGCACCAACTTGCATTCCCACCAACAGTGTAAGAGGGTTCCCCTTTCTCCACATCCTCTCCAACACACGTTGTTTCCTGTCTCGCTAATTGTGGCCTTTCTAACTGGTGTCAGGTGGTATCTCAATGTCGTTTTCATTTGAATCTCCCTGATGGCTAGTGATGATGAACATTTTGTCATGTGTCTGATAGCCATTTGTATGTCTTCGTTGGAGGAGTGTCTGCTCATATCTTCTGCCCATTTTTGGATATGATTATCTGTTTTGTGTGTGTTGAGTTTGAGAAGTTCTTTCTAGATCCTGGATATCAACCTTTTGTCTGAACTGTCATTTACAAATATCTTCTCCCATTCCGTCGGTTGCCTTTTGATTGGTGGACTGTTCCCTTTGCTGTGCAGAAGCTTTTGATCTTGATGAAGTGCCAAAAGTTCATTTTCGCTTTTGTTGGCCTTTGGAGACATATCTTGAAAGAAGTTGCTGTGGCTGATATCGAAGAGGTTACTGCCTATGTACTCCTCTAGGATTCTGAGAAAATCCTGTCTCACGTTGAGCTCCTTTATCGAGTTCGAGTTTATCATTGTGTATGGTGTAAGTGAATGGTCGAGTTTCATTCTTCTACATATCGCTGTCCAGTATTCCCAGCACCATTGATTGAGGAGAATGTCTTTTGTTACATCGAATATTTTTCCCTGATTTCTCGATGATTATATCACAATAGAGTTGAGGGTCCGTATCTTATCGGGATCGATGTGGGCAGAGCGCTCATGAAAATTTGCTGGCATTGGACAACCATGGGGACCGCCTTGTTCCACGTGGCCCAGGACCCTTTCTCGCTCGGGGTATGTCCCAGCCACCCGAAAACGCGCCGAGACGACGGGGCCCGGCCGGGGGCCTCAGCGCCAGGGAGCTTGCTCCGAGCAGAGTGGATGGAGGGGCTGTGGTCGGGCATTCGTCTCCGTCTTGGAGGGAGTCCGGGGCGCCCGGGACGGGCTTGGCCTCTCTGGGGGAACAAATGGATCTGTCGCTCCACAGCTGTGTCACAGCCACGAAAGGGGCCGATGGCGCCAGGACGGTCGGGGACTCGTGGCGCGGGACTCAGGGTTCCCCATGGGGAGGCCCCCAGGCTCAGGCCCGTGGCAACGGAAGCGTGAGCAAGCAGGCCTGGACCGGGCCCGGCTTTCGGGGCAGGACCGGCCCCAGCTGCCAGCGAAGGGAGGGGACCACCAGAGTCTGAGGAGCAGGAGGCGTCGACTTGCCCACGCCAGACTAACGGAGCTCCTCCTGGCGGTGCCGGAACGAGACGACACGCGATCCGGACAGGGCCCCGGGGGGGGGCGGCCCTGCGGCCCTGTGGTGCCCGAAGTAGTTCGCAGGGCGTTTTGCGGCCAATTCTCATGAGCGTTCTGCCCAAATGGGGCAGAACGCTCGTGAGAATTGGCCGGCGTTGGACAGCCCTGGTCAGCGCCCAGTTCCGCGTGGAGCAGGGCCCTTTCTCGCTCGGGGCATGTCGCGGCCAACCGGAAAATGAGCCGAGACGATGGGGCGCGGCCGGCGGCCCCGGGGCCGGGGAGTTTTCCCCGAGCAGAGTGGATGGAGGCGCCGTGGCCGGGCGTCCGCCTCCGCCGTGGCGGGCGGCCGGGGCGCCCCTGGAGGGGGCTGGCCTCTGTGGGGAAACGGACTGGTCTCTCACTCCGCGGCTAGGACGAAGCCGCGAAAGGTGCCGTTGTGGCCGGGACGGTCGGGGGACTCGTGGCGCGGGACTCAGGGTTCCCCATGCGGAGGCCCCCAGGCTCAGGCCCCTGGCAACGGAAGGCTGAGCAAGCAGGCCCGGGCCCGGGCCCGGCTTTCGGGGCTGGCCCGGCCCCAGCTGCCGGCGCCAGGGAGGGGACCCCCGGAGGCTGAGGAGCGGGAGGCGTCGGCCTCCCCTCGGCACGCCTCCCGGAGCTCCTCCTGGCGGTGCCGGAACGCGACGACACGCGATCCCGGACAGGGCCCCGGGGGGGGCCGCCCTGCGGCCCTGTGGTGCCCGAAGTGTGTTCGCCGGGCGTTTTCCGGCCAATTCTCACGAGCGTTCTGCCCAAATCGGGATCGCTTTGGGCAGAACGCTCGTGAGAATTGGCCGGCGTTGGGCAGCCCTGGTCAGCGCCCAGTTCCGCGTGGAGCAGGGCCCTTTCTCGCTCGGGGCATGTCGCGGCCACCCGGAAAACGAGCCGCGACGATGGGGCGCGGCCGGCAGCCGCGGCGCCGGGGAGTTTTCCCCGAGCAGAGTGGATGGAGGCGCCGTGGCCGGGCGTCCGCCTCCGCCGTGGCGGGCGGCCGGGGCGCCCCTGGAGGGGGCTGGCCTCTGTGGGGAAACGGACTGGTCTCTCACTCCGCGGCTAGGACGAAGCCGCGAAAGGTGCCGTTGTCGCCGGGACGGTCGGTGGACTCGTGGCGCGGGACTCAGGGTTCCCCATGGGGAGGCCCCCAGGCTCAGGCCCCTGGCAACGGAAGGCTGAGCAAGCAGGCCCGGGCCCGGGCGCGGCTTTCGGGGCTGGCCCGGCCCCAGCTGCCGGCGCCAGGGAGGGGAACCCCGGAGGCTGAGGAGCGGGAGGCGTCGGCCTCCCCGCGGCACGCCTCCCGGAGCTCCTCCTGGTGGTGCCGGAACGCGACGACACGCGATCCCGGACAGGGCCCCGGGGGGGGCCGCCCTGCGGCCCTGTGGTGCCCGAAGTGTGTTCGCCGGGCGTTTTCCGGCCAATTCTCACGAGCGTTCTGCCCAAATCGGGATCGATTTGGGCAGAACGCTCGTGAGAATTGGCCGGCGTTGGGCAGCCCTGGTCAGCGCCCAGTTCCGCGTGGAGCAGGGCCCTTTCTCGCTCGGGGCATGTCGCGGCCACCCGGAAAACGAGCCGCGACGATGGGGCTCGGCCGGCAGCCGCGGCGCCGGGGAGTTTTCCCCGAGCAGAGTGGATGGAGGCGCCGTGGCCGGGCGTCCGCCTCTGCCGTGGCGGGCGGCCGGGGCGCCCCTGGAGGGGGCTGGCCTCTGTGGGGAAACGGACTGGTCTCTCACTCCGCGGCTAGGACGAAGCCGCGAAAGGTGCCGTTGTCGCCGGGACGGTCGGTGGACTCGTGGCGCGGGACTCAGGGTTCCCCATGGGGAGGCCCCCAGGCTCAGGCCCCTGGCAACGGAAGGCTCAGCAAGCAGGCCCGGGCCCGGGCCCGGCTTTCGGGGCTGGCCCGGCCCCAGCTGCCGGCGCCAGGGAGGGGACCCCCGGAGGCTGAGGAGCGGGAGGCGTCGGCCTCCCCACGGCACGCCTCCCGGAGCTCCTCCTGGCGGTGCCGGAACGCGACGACACGCGATCCCGGACAGGGCCCCGGGGGGGGCCACCCTGCGGCCCTGTGGTGCCCGAAGTGTGTTCGCCGGGCGTTTTCCGGCCAATTCTCACGAGTGTTCTGCCCAAATCGATCCCGATTTGGGCAGAACACTCGTGAGAATTGGCCGGCGTTGGGCAGCCCTGGTCAGCGCCCAGTTCCGCGTGGAGCAGGGCCCTTTCTCGCTCGGGGCATGTCGCGGCCACCCGGAAAACGAGCCGCGACGATGGGGCGCGGCCGGCAGCCGCGGCGCCGGGGAGTTTTCCCCGAGCAGAGTGGATGGAGGCGCCGTGGCCGGGCGTCCGCCTCCGCCGTGGCGGGCGGCCGGGGCGCCCCTCGAGGGGGCTGGCCTCTGTGGGGAAACGGACTGGTCTCTCACTCCGCGGCTAGGACGAAGCCGCGAAAGGTGCCGTTGTCGCCGGGACGGTCGGGGGACTCGTGGCGCGGGACTCAGGGTTCCCCATGGGGAGGCCCCCAGGCTCAGGCCCCTGGCAACGGAAGGCTGAGCAAGCAGGCCCGGGCCCGGGCCCGGCTTTCGGGGCTGGCCCGGCCCCAGCTGCCGGCGCCAGGGAGGGGACCCCCGGAGGCTGAGGAGCGGGAGGCGTCGGCCGCCCCGCGGCACGCCTCCCGGAGCTCCTCCTGGCGGTGCCGGAACGCGACGACACGCGATCCTGGACAGGGCCCCGGGGGGGGCCGCCCTGCGGCCCTGTGGTGCCCGAAGTGTGTTCGCCGGGCCTTTTCCGGCCAATTCTCACGAGCGTTCTGCCCAAATCGGGATCGATTTGGGCAGAACGCTCGTGAGAATTGGCCGGCGTTGGGCAGCCCTGGTCAGCGCCCAGTTCCGCGTGGAGCAGGGCCCTTTCTTGCTCGGGGCATGTCGCGGCCACCCGGAAAATGAGCCGCGACGATGGGGCGCGGCCGGCAGCCGCGGCGCAGGGGAGTTTTCCCCGAGCAGAGTGGATGGAGGCACCGTGGCCGGGCGTCCGCCTCCGCCGTGGCGGGCGGCCGGGGCGCCCCTGGAGGGGGCTGGCCTCTGTGGGGAAACGGACTGGTCTCTCACTCCGCGGCTAGGACGAAGCCGCGAAAGGTGCCGTTGTCGCCGGGACGGTCGGGGGACTCGTGGCGCGGGACTCAGGGTTCCCCATGGGGAGGCCCCCAGGCTCAGGCCCCTGGGAACGGAAGGTTGAACAAGCAGGCCCGGGCCCGGGCCCGGCTTTCTGGGCTGGCCCGGCCCCAGCTGCCGGCGCCAGGGAGGGGACCCCCGGAGGCTGAGGAGCGGGAGGCGTCGGCCTCCCCGGGGCCCGCCTCCCGGAGCTCCTCCTGGCGGTGCCGGAACGCGACGACACGCGATCCCGGACAGGGCCCCGGGGGGTCGGCCCCCGCGGCCCTGTGGTGCCCGAAGGGTGTTCGCCGGGCGTTTTCCGGCCAATTCTCACGAGCGTTCTGCCCAAATCAGCATCGATTTGGGCAGAACGCTCGTGAGAATTGGCCGGCGTTGGGCAGCCCTGGTCAGCGCCCAGTTCCGCGTGGAGCAGGGCCCTTTCTCGCTCGGGGCATGTCGCGGCCACCCGGAAAACGAGCCGCGACTCTGGGGCTTGGTCGGCGGCCCTGGCGTCGGGGAGTTTCCCCGAGCAGAGTGGATGGAGGCGCCGTGGCCGGGCGTCCGCCTCCGCCGTGGCGGGCGGCCGGGGCGCCCGTGGAGGGGGCTGGCCTCTGTGGGGGAACGGAGTGATCTCTCACTCCACGGCTGGGACGAAGCCGCGAAAGGTGCCATTGACGCCAGGACGGTCGGGGGGACTCGTGGCGCGGGACTCAGGGTTCCCCATGCGGAGGCCCCCAGGCTCAGGCCCCTGGCAACGGAAGGCTGAGCAAGCAGGCCCGGGCCCGGGCCCGGCTTTCGGGGCTGGCCCGGCCCCAGCGGCCGGCGCCAGGAAGGGGACCCCTGGAGGCTGAGGAGCGGGAGGCGTCGGCCTCCCCGGGGCCCGCCTCCCGGAGCTCCTCCTGGCGGTGCCGGAACGCGACGACACGCGATCCCGCACAAAGCCCCGGAGGGGCGGCCCTGCGGCCCTCTGGTGCCCGAAGTGTGTTCGCCGGGCGTTTTCCGGCCAATTCTCACGAGCGTTCTGCCCAAATCGGGATCGATTTGGGCAGAAAGCTCGTGAGAATTGGCCGGCGTTGGGCAGCCCTGGTCAGCGCCCAGTGCCGCGTGGAGCAGGGCCCTTTCTCGCTCGGGGCATGGCGCGGCCACGCGGAAAACGAGCCGCGACGATGGGGCGCGGCCGGCAGCCGCGGCGCCGGGGAGTTTTCCCCGAGCAGAGTGGATGGAGGCGCCATGGCCGGGCGTCCGACTCCGCCGTGGCGGGCGGCCGGGGCGCCCCTGGAGGGGGCTGCCCTCTGTGGGGAAACGGACTGGTCTCTCACTCCGCGGCTAGGACGAAGCCGCGAAAAGTGCCGTTGTCGCCGGGACGGTCGGGGGACTCGTGGCGCGGGACTCAGTGTTCCCCATGGGGAGGCCCCCAGGCTCAGGGCCCTGGCAACGGAAGGCTGAGCAAGGAGGACCGGGGCCGGGCTCAGCTTTCGGGGCTGGCCCGGCCCCAGGTTCCGGCGCCAGGAGGGGACCCCCGGATGCTGAGGAGCAGGAGGCGTCGGCCGCCCCGCGGCACGCCTCCCGGAGCTCCTCCTGGCGGTGCCGGAACGCGACGACACGCGATCCCGGACAGGGCCCGGGGGGGGCCGCCCTGCGGCCCTGTGATGCCCGAAGTGTGTTCGCCGGGCCTTTTCCAGCCAATTCTCACGAGCGTTCTGCCCAAATTGGGATCGATTTGGGCAGAACGCTCGTGAGAATTGGCCGGCGTTGGGCAGCCCTGGTCAGCGCCCAGTTCGCGTGGAGCAGGGCCCTTTCTCGCTCGGGGCATGTCGCGGCCACCCGGAAAACGAGCCGCGACGATGGGGCGCGGCCGGCAGCCGCGGCGCCGGGGAGTTTTCCCCGAGCAGAGTGGATGGAGGCGCCGTGGCCGGGCGTCCGCCTCCGCCGTGGCGGGCGGCCGGGGCGCCCCTGGAGGGGGCTGGCCTCTGTGGGGAAACGGACTGGTCTCTGACTCCGCGGCTAGGACGAAGCCGCGAAAGGTGCCGTTGTCGCCGGGACGGTCGGGGGACTCGTGGCGCGGGACACAGGGTTCCCCATGGGGAGGCCCCCAGGCTCAGGCCCCTGGCAACGGAAGGCTGAGCAAGCAGGCCCGGGCCCGGGCCCGGCTTTCGGGGCTGGCCCGGCCCCAGGTGCCGGCGCCAGGGAGGGGACCCATCGGAGGCTGAGGAGCGGGAGGCGTCGGCCGCCCCGCGGCACGCCTCCCGGATCTCCTCCTGGCGGTGCCGGAACGCGACGACACGCGATCCCGGACAGGGCACCGGGGGGGGCCGCCCTGCAGCCCTGTGGTGCCCGAAGTGTGTTTGCCGGGCGTTTTCCGGCCAATTCTCACGAGCGTTCTGCCCAAATCGGGATCGATTTGGGCAGAACGCTCGTGAGAATTGGCCGGCGTTGGGCAGCCCTGGTCAGCGCCCAGTTCCGCGTGGAGCAGGGCCCTTTCTCGCTCGGGGCATGTCGCGGCCACCCGGAAAACGAGCCGCGACGATGGGGCGCGGCCGGCAGCCGCGGCGCCGGGGAGTTTTCCCCGAGCAGAGTGGATGGAGGCGCCGTGGCCGGGCGTCCGCCTCCGCCGTGGCGGGCGGCCGGGGCGCCCCTGGAGGGGGCTGGCCTCTGTGGGGAAACGGACTGGTCTCTCACTCCGCGGCTAGGACGAAGCCGCGAAAGGTGCCGTTGTCGCCGGGACGGTCGGGGGACTCGTGGCGCGGGACACAGGGTTCCCCATGGGGAGGCCCCCAGGCTCAGGCCCCTGGCAACGGAAGGCTGAGCAAGCAGGCCCGGGCCCGGGTCCGGCTTATGGGGCTGGCCCGGCCCCAGGTGCCGGCGCCAGGGAGGGGACCCATCGGAGGCTGCGGAGCGGGAGGCGTCGGCCGCCCCACGGCACTCCTCCCGGAGCTCCTCCTGGCGGTGCCGGAACGCGACGACACGCGATCCCGGACAGGGCCCCGGGGGGGGCCGCCCTGCGGCCCTGTGGTGCCCGAAGTGTGTTCGCCGGGCGTTTTCCGGCCAATTCTCACGAGCGTTCTGCCCAAATCGGGATCGATTTGGGCAGAACGCTCGTGAGAATTGGCCGGCGTTGGGCAGCCCTGGTCAGCGCCCAGTTCCGCGTGGAGCAGGGCCCTTTCTCGCTCGGGGTATGTCGCGGCCACCCGGAAAACGAGCCGCGACGATGGGGCGCGGCCGGCAGCCGCGGCGCCGGGGAGTTTTCCCCGAGCAGAGTGGATGGAGGCGCCGTGGCCGGGCGTCCGCCACCGCCGTGGCGGGCGGCCGGGGCGCCCCTGGAGGGGGCTGGCCTCTGTGGGGAAACGGACTGGTCTCTCACTCCGCGGCTAGGACGAAGCCGCGAAAGGTGCCGTTGTCGCTGGGACGGTCGGGGGACTCGTGGCGCGGGACTCAGTGTTCCCCATGGGGAGGCCCCCAGGCTCAGGCCCCTGGCAACGGAAGGCTGAGCAAGCAGGCCCGGGCCCGGGCCCGGCTTTCGGGGCTGGCCCGGCCCCAGCTGCCGGCGCCAGGGAGGGGACCCCCGGAGGCTGAGGAGCGGGAGGCGTCGGCCGCCCCGCGGCACACCTCCCGGAGCTCCTCCTGGTGGTGCCGGAAAGCGACGACACGCGATCCCGGACAGGGCCCCGGGGGGGGCCGCCCTGCGGCCCTGTGGTGCCCGAAGTGTGTTCGCCAGGCCTTTTCCGGCCAATTCTCACTAGCGTTCTGCCCAAATCGGGATCGATTTGGGCAGAACGCTCGTGAGAATTGGCCGGCGTTGGGCAGCCCTGGTCAGCGCCCAGTTCCGCGTGGAGCAGGGCCCTTTCTCGCTCGGGGCATGTCGCGGCCACCCGGAAAACGAGCCGCGACGATGGGGCGCGGCCGGCAGCCGCGGCGCCGGTGAGTTTTCACCAAGCAGAGTGGATGGAGGCGCCGTGGACGGGCGTCCTCCTCCGCCGTGGCGGGCGGCCGGGGCGCCCCTGGAGGGGGCTGGCCTCTGTGGGGAAACGGACTGGTCTCTCACTCCGCGGCTAGGACGAAGCCGCGAAAGGTGCCGTTGTCGCTGGGACGGTCGGGGGACTCGTGGCGCGGGACTCAGGGTTCCCCATGGGGAGGCCCCCAGTCTCAGGCCCCTGGCAACGGAAGGCTGAGCAAGCAGGCCCGGCCCCGGGCCCGGGTTTCGGGGCTGGCCCAGCCCCAGCTGCCGGCGCCAGGGAGGGGACCCCAGGAGGCTGAGGAGCGGGAGGCGTCGGCCGCCCCGCGGCACGCCTCCCGGAGCTCCGCCTGGCGGTGCCGGAACGCGACGACACGCGATCCCGGACAGGGCCCCGGGGGGGGCCGCCCTGCGGCCCTGTGGTGCCCGAAGTGTGTTCGCCGGGCGTTTTCCGGCCAATTCTCACGAGCGTTCTGCCCAAATCGGGATCGATTTGGGCAGAACGCTAGTGAGAATTGGCCGGCGTTGGGCAGCCCTGGTCAGCGCCCAGTTCCGCGTGGAGCAGGGCCCTTTCTCGCTCGGGGCATGTCGCGGACACCCGGAAAACGAGCCGCGACGATGGGGCGCGGCCGGCAGCCGCGGCGCCGGGGAGTTTTCCCCGAGCAGAGAGGATGGAGGCGCCGTGGCCGGGCGTCCGCCTCCGCCGTGGCGGGCGGCCGGGGCGCCCCTGGAGGGGGCTGGCCTCTGTGGGGAAACGGACTGGTCTCTGACTCCGCGGCTAGGACAAAGCCGCGAAAGGTGCCGTTGTCGCCGGGACGGTCGGGGGTCTCGTGGCGCGGGACTCAGGGTTCCCCATGGGGAGGCCCCCTGGCTCAGGCCCCTGGCAACGGAAGGCTGAGCAAGCAGGCCCGGGCCCGGGCCCGGCTTTCGGGGCTGGCCCGGCCCCAGCTGCCGGCGCCAGGGAGGGGACCCCCGGAGGCTGAGGAGCGGGAGGCGTCGGCCGCCCCGCGGCACGCCTCCCGGAGCTCCTCCTGGCGGTGCCGGAACACGACGACACGCGATCCCGGACAGGGCCCCGGGGGGGGCCGCCCTGCGGCCCTGTGGTGCCCGAAGTGTGTTCGCCGGGCGTTTTCCGGCCAATTCTCACGAGCGTTCTGCCCAAATCGGGATCGATTTGGGCAGAACGCTCGTGAGAATTGGCCGGCGTTGGGCAGCCCTGGTCAGCGCCCAGTTCCGCGTGGAGCAGGGCCCTTTCTCGCTCGGAGCATGTCGCGGCCACCCGGAAAATGAGCCGCGACGATGGGGCGCGGCCGGCAGCCGCGGCGCCGGGGAGTTTTCCCCGAGCAGAGTGGATGGAGGCACCGTGGCCGGGCGTCCGCCTCCGCCGTGGCGGGCGGCCGGGGCGCCCCTGGAGGGGGCTGGCCTCTGTGGGGAAACGGACTGGTCTCTCACTCCGCGGCTAGGACGAAGCCGCGAAAGGTGCCGTTGTCGCCGGGACGGTCGGGGGACTCGTGGCGCGGGACTCAGGGTTCCCCATGGGGAGGCCCCCAGGCTCAGGCCCCTGGGAACGGAAGGTTGAGCAAGCAGGCCCGGGCCCGGGCCCGGCTTTCTGGGCTGGCCCGGCCCCAGCTGCCGGCGCCAGGGAGGGGACCCCCGGAGGGTGAGTAGCGGGAGGCGTCGGCCTCCCCGGGGCCCGCCTCCCGGAGCTCCTCCTGGCGGTGCCGGAACGCGACGACACGCGATCCCGGACAGGGCCCCGGGGGGCGGCCCCGCGGCCCTGTGGTGCCCGAAGTGTGTTCGCCGGGCGTTTTCCGGCCAATTCTCACGAGCGTTCTGCCCAAATCAGCATCGATTTGGGCAGAACGCTCGTGAGAATTGGCCGGCGTTGGGCAGCCCTGGTCAGCGCCCAGTTCCGCGTGGAGCAGGGCCCTTTCTCGCTCGGGGCATGTCGCGGCCACCCGGAAAACGAGCCGCGACGATGGGGCGCGGCCGGCAGCCGCGGCGCCGGGGAGTTTTCCCCGAGCAGAGTGGATGGAGGCGCCGTGGCCGGGCGTCCGCCTCCGCCGTGGCGGGCGGCCGGGGCGCCCCTGGAGGGGGCTGGCCTCTGTGGGGAAACGGACTGGTCTCTCACTCCGCGGCTAGGACGAAGCCGCGAAAGGTGCTGTTGTCGCCGGGACGGTCGGGGGACTCGTGGCGCGGGACTCAGGGTTCCCCATGGGGAGGCCCCCAGGCTCAGGCCCCTGGCAACGGAAGGCTGAGCAAGCAGGCCCGGGGTCGGGCCCGGCTTTCGGGGCTGGCCCGGCCCCAGCTGCCAGCGCCAGGGAGGGCTCCCCCGGAGGCTGAGGAGCTTAAGGCGTCGGCCGCCCCGCGGCACGCCTCCCGGAGCTCCTCCTGGCGGTGCCGGAACGCGACGACACGCGATCCCGGACAGGGCCCCGGGGGGGGCCGCCCTGCGGCCCTGTGGTGCCCGAAGTGTGTTCGCCGGGCGTTTTCCCGGCCAATTCTCACGAGCGTTCTGCCCAAATCGGGATCGATTTGGGCCGAACGCTCGTGAGAATTGGCCGGCGTTGGGCAGCCCTGGTCAGCGCCCAGTTCCGCGTGGAGCAGGGCCCTTTCTCGCTCGGGGCATGTCGCGGCCACCCGGAAAACGAGCCGCGACGATGGGGCGCGGCCGGCAGCCGCGGCGCCGGGGAGTTTTCCCCGAGCAGAGTGGATGGAGGCGCCGTGGCCGGGCGTCCGCCTCCGCCGTGGCGGGCGGCCGGGGCGCCCCTGGAGGGGGCTGGCCTCTGTGGGGTAACGGACTGGTCTCTCACTCCGCGGCTAGGTGAAGCCGCGAAAGGTGCCGTTGTCGCCGGGACGGTCGGGGGACTCGTGGCGCGGGACTCAGGTTTCCCCATGGGGAGGCCCCCAGGCTCAGGCCCCTGGCAACGGAAGGCTGAGCAAGCAGGCCCGGGGTCGGGCCCGGCTTTCGGGGCTGGCCAGGCTCCAGCTGCCAGCGCCAGGGAGGGGTCCCCCGGAGGCTGAGGAGCGGGAGGCGTCGGCCGCCCCGCGGCACGCCTCCCGGAGCTCCTCCTGGCGATGCCGGAACGCGACGACACGCGATCCCGGACAGGGCCCCGGGGGGGGCCGCCCTGCGGCCCTGTGGTGCCCGAAGTGTGTTCGCCGGGCGTTTTCCGGCCAATTCTCACGAGCGTTCTGTCCAAATCGGGATCGATTTGGGCAGAACGCTCGTGAGAATTGGCCGGCGTTGGGCAGCCCTGGTCAGCGCCCAGTTCCGCGTGGAGCAGGGCCCTTTCTCGCTCGGGGCATGTCGCGGCCACCCGGAAAGCGAGCCGCGACGATGGGGCGCGGCCGGCAGCCGCGGCGCCGGGGAGATTTCCCCGAGCAGAGTGGATGGAGGCGCCGTGGCCGGGCGTCCGCCTCCGCCGTGGCGGGCGGCCGGGGCGCCCCTGGAGGGGGCTGGCCTCTGTGGGGAAACGGACTGGTCTCTCACTCCGCGACTAGGACGAAGCCGCGAAAGGTGACGTTGTCGCCGGGACGGTCGGGGGACTCGTGGTGCGGGACTCAGGGTTCCCCATGGGGAGGCCCCCAGGCTCAGGCCCCTGGCAACGGAAGGCTGAGCAAGCAGGCCCGGGCCCGTGCCCGGCTTTCGGGGCTGGCCCGGCCCCAGCTGCCGGCGCCAGGGAGGGGACCCCCGGAGGCTGAGGAGCGGGAGGCGTCAGCCGCCCTGCGGCACGCCTCCCGGAGCTCCTCCTGGCGGTGCCGGAACGCGACGACACGCGATCCCGGACAGGGCCCCGGGGGGAGCCGCCCTGCGGCCCTGTGGTGCCCGAAGTGTGTTCGCCGGGCCTTTTCCGGCCAATTCTCACGAGCGCTCGTGAGAATTGGCCGGCGTTGGGCAGCCCTGGTCAGCGCCCAGTTCCGCGTGGAGCAGGGCCCTTTCTCGCTCGGGGCATGTCGCGGCCACCCGGAAAACGAGCCGCGACGATGGGGCGCGGCCGGCAGCCGCTGCGCTGGCGAGTTTTCCCCGAGCAGAGTGGATGGAGGCGCCGTGGCCGGGCGTCCGACTCCGCCGTGGCGGGCGGCCGGGGCGCCCCTGGAGGGGGCTGCCCTCTGTGGGGAAACGGACTGGTCTCTCACTCCGGGGCTAGGACGAAGCCGCGAAAGGTGCCGTTGTCGCCGGGACGGTCGGGGGACTCGTGGCGCGGGACTCAGGGTTCCCCATGGGGAGGCCCCCAGGCTCAGGCCCCTGGCAACGGAAGGCTGATCAAGCAGGCCCGGGCCCAGGCTCGGCTTTCGGGGCTGGCCCGGCCCCAGCTTCCGGCGCCAGGGAGGGGACCCCAGGAGGCTGAGGAGCGGGAGGCGTCGGCCGCCCCGCGGCACGCCTCCCGGAGCTCCTCCTGGCGGTGCCGGAACGCGACGACACGCGATCCCGGACAGGGCCCCGGGGGGGGCCGCCCTGCGGCCCTGTGGTGCCCGAAGTGTGTTCGCCGGGCCTTTTCCAGCCAATTCTCACGAGCGTTCTGCCCAAATCGGGATCGATTTGGGCAGAACGCTCGTGAGAATTGGCCGGCGTTGGGCAGCCCTGGTCAGCGCCCAGTTCCGCGTGGAGCAGGGCCCTTTCTCGCTCGGGGCATGTCGCGGCCACTCGGAAAACGAGCCGCGACGATGGGGCGCGGCCGGCAGCCGCGGCGCCGGGGAGTTTTCCCCGAGCAGAGTGGATGGAGGCGCCGTGGCCGGGCGTCCGCCTCCGCCGTGGCGGGCGGCCGGGGCGCCCCTGGAGGGGGCTGGCCTCTGTGGGGAAACGGACTGGTCTCTCACTCCGCGGCTAGGACGAAGCCGCGAAAGGTGCCGTTGTCGCCGGGACGGTCGGGGGACTCGTGGCGCGGGACTCAGGGTTCCCCATGGGGAGGCCCCCAGGCTCAGGCCCCTGGCAACGGAAGGCTGATCAAGCAGGCCCGGGCCCGGGCTCGGCTTTCGGGGCTGGCCCGGCCCCAGCTTCCGGCGCCAGGGAGGGGACCCCAGGAGGCTGAGGAGCGGGAGGCGTCAGCCACCCCGCGGCACGCCTCCCGGAGCTCCTCCTGGCGGTGCCGGAACGCGACGACACGCGATCCCTGACAGGGCCCCGGGGGGGGCCGCCCTGCGGCCCTGTAATGCCCGAAGTGTGTTCGCCGGGCCTTTTCCGGCCAATTCTCACGAGCGTTCTGCCCAAATCGATCCCGATTTGGGCAGAACGCTCGTGTGAATTGGCCGGCGTTGGGTAGCCCTGGTCAGCGCCCAGTTCCGCGTGGAGCAGGGCCCTTTCTCGCTCGGGGCATGTCGCGGCCACCCGGAAAACGAGCCGCGACGATGGGGCGCGTCCGGCAGCCGCGGCGCCGGGGAGTTCTCCCCGAGCAGAGTGGATGGAGGCGCCGTGGCCGGGCGCCCGCCTCCGCCGTGGCAGGCGGCCGGGGCGCCCCTGGAGGGGGCTGGCCTCTGTGGAGAAACGGACTGGTCTCTCACTCCGCGGCTAGGACGAAGCCGCGAAAGGTGCCGTTGTCGCCGGGACGGTCGGGGGACTCGTGGCGCGGGACTCAGGGTTCCCCATGGGGAGGCCCCCAGGCTCAGGCCCCTGGCAACGGAAGGCTGAGCAAGCAGGCCCAGGGTCGGGCCCGGCTTTCGGGGCTGGCCCGGCCCCAGCTGCCAGCGCCAGGGAGGGGTCCCCCGGAGGCTGAGGAGCGGGAGGCGTCGGCCGCCCCGCGGCACGCCTCCCGGAGCTCCTCCTGGCGGTGCCGGAACGCGACGACACGCGATCCCGGACAGGGCCCCGGGGGGGGCCGCCCTGCGGCCCTGTGGTGCCCGAAGTGTGTTCGCCGGGCGTTTTCCGGCCAATTCTCACGAGCGTTCTGCCCAAATCGGGATCGATTTGGGCAGAACGCTCGTGAGAATTGGCCGGCGTTGGGCAGCCCTGGTCAGCACCCAGTTCCGCGTGGAGCAGGGCCCTTTCTCGCTCGGGGCATGTCGCGGCCACCCGGAAAACGAGCCGCGACGATGGGGCGCGGCCGGCAGCCGCGGCGCCGTGGAGATTTCCCCGAGCAGATTGCATGGAGGCGCCGTGGCCGGGCGTCCGCCTCCGCCGTGGCGGGCGGCCGGGGCTCCCCTGGAGGGGGCTGGCCTCTGTGGGGAAACGGACTGGTCTATGACTCCGCGGCTAGGACGAAGCCGCGAAAGGTGCCGTTGTCGCCGGGACGGTCGGGGGACTCGTGGCGCGGGACTCAGGGTTCCCCATGGGGAGGCCCCAAGGCTCAGGCCCCTGGCAACGGAAGGCTAAGCAAGCAGGCCCGGGCCCGGGCCCGGCTTTCGGGGCTGGCCCGGCCCCAGCTGCCGGCGCCAGGGAGGGGACCCCTGGAGGCTGAGGAGCGGGAGGCGTCGGCCACCCCGCGGCACGCCTCCCGGAGCTCCTCCTGGCGGTGCCGGAACGCGACGACACGCGATCCCGGACAGGGCCCCGGGGGGGGCCGCCCTGCGGCCCTGTGGTGCCCGAAGTGTGTTCGCCGGGCCTTTTCCAGCCAATTCTCACGAGCGTTCTGCCCAAATCGGGATCGATTTGGGCAGAACGCTCGTGAGAATTGGCCGGCGTTGGGCAGCCCTGGTCAGCGCCCAGTTCCGCGTGGAGCAGGGCCCTTTCTCGCTCGGGGCATGTCGCGGCCACTCGGAAAACGAGCCGCGACGATGGGGCGCGGCCGGCAGCCGCGGCGCCGGGGAGTTTTCCCCGAGCAGAGTGGATGGAGGCGCCGTGGCCGGGCGTCCGCCTCCGCCGTGGCGGGCGGCCGGGGCGCCCCTGGAGGGGGCTGGCCTCTGTGGGGTAACGGACTGGTCTCTCACTCCGCGGCTAGGTGAAGCCGCGAAAGGTGCCGTTGTCGCCGGGACGGTCGGGGGACTCGTGGCGCGGGACTCAGGTTTCCCCATGGGGAGGCCCCCAGGCTCAGGCCCCTGGCAACGGAAGGCTGAGCAAGCAGGCCCGGGGTCGGGCCCGGCTTTCGGGGCCGGCCCGGCTCCAGCTGCCAGCGCCAGGGAGGGGTCCCCCGGAGGCTGAGGAGCGGGAGGCGTCGGCCGCCCCGCGGCACGCCTCCCGGAGCTCCTCCTGGCGATGCCGGAACGCGACGACACGCGATCCCGGACAGGGCCCCGGGGGGGGCCGCCCTGCGGCCCTGTGGTGCCCGAAGTGTGTTCGCCGGGCGTTTTCCGGCCAATTCTCACGAGCGTTCTGTCCAAATCGGGATCGATTTGGGCAGAACGCTCGTGAGAATTGGCCGGCGTTGGGCAGCCCTGGTCAGCGCCCAGTTCCGCGTGGAGCAGGGCCCTTTCTCGCTCGGGGCATGTCGCGGCCACGCGGAAAGCGAGCCGCGACGATGGGGCGCGGCCGGCAGCCGCGGCGCCGGGGAGATTTCCCCGAGCAGAGTGGATGGAGGCGCCGTGGCCGGGCGTCCGCCTCCGCCGTGGCGGGCGGCCGGGGCGCCCCTGAAGGGGGCTGGCCTCTGTGGGGAAACGGACTGGTCTCTCACTCCGCGGCTAGGACGAAGCCGCGAAAGGTGCCGTTGTCGCCGGGACGGTCGGGGGACTCGTGGCGCGGGACTCAGGGTTCCCCATGGGGAGACCCCCAGGCTCAGGCCCCTGGCAACGGAAGGCTGATCAAGCAGGCCCGGGCCCAGGCTCGGCTTTCGGGGCTGGCCCGGCCCCAGCTGCCTGCGCCAGGGAGGGGACCCCCGGAGGCTGAGGAGCGGGAGGCGTCGGACGCCCCGCGGCACGCCTCCCGGAGCTCCTCCTGGCGGTGCCGGAACGCGACGACACGCGATCCCGGACAGGGCCCCGGGGGGGGCCGCCCTGCGGCCCTGTGGTGCCCGAAGTGTGTTTGCCGGGCGTTTTCCGGCCAATTCTCACGAGCGTTCTGTCCAAATCGGGATCGATTTGGGCAGAACGCTCGTGAGAATTGGCCGGCGTTGGGCAGCCCTGGTCAGCGCCCAGTTCCGCGTGGAGCAGGGCCCTTTCTCGCTCGGGGCATGTCGCGGCCACCCGGAAAACGAGCCGCGACGATGGGGCGCGGCCGGCAGCCACGGCGCCGGGGAGATTTCCCCGAGCAGAGTGCATGGAGGCGCCGTGGCCGGGCGTCCGCCTCCGCCGTGGCGGGCGGCCGGGGCGCCCCTGGAGGGGGCTGGCCTCTGTGGGGAAACGGACTGGTCTCTCACTCCGCGGCTAGGACGAAGCCGCGAAAGGTGCCGTTGTCGCCGGGACGGTCGGGGGACTCGTGGCGCGGGACTCAGGGTTCCCCATGGGGAGGCCCCCAGGCTCAGGCCCCTGGCAACGGAAGGCTGATCAAGCAGGCCCGGGCCCAGGCTCGGCTTTCCGGGCTGGCCCGGCCCCAGCTTCCGGCGCCAGGGAGGGGACCCCAGGAGGCTGAGGAGCGGGAGGCGTCGGCCGCCCCGCGGCACGCCTCCCGGAGCTCCTCCTGGCGGTGCCGGAACGCGACGACACGCGATCCCGGACAGGGCCCCGGGGGGGGCCGCCCTGCGGCCCTGTGGTGCCCGAAGTGTGCTCGCCGGGCCTTTTCCAGCCAATTCTCACGAGCGTTCTGCCCAAATCGGGATCGATTTGGGCAGAACGCTCGTGAGAATTGGCCGGCGTTGGGCAGCCCTGGTCAGCGCCCAGTTCCGCGTGGAGCAGGGCCCTTTCTCGCTCGGGGCATGTCGCGGCCACTCGGAAAACGAGCCGCGACGATGGGGCGCGGCCGGCAGCCGCGGCGCCGGGGAGTTTTCCCCGAGCAGAGTGGATGGAGGCGCCGTGGCCGGGCGTCCGCCTCCGCCGTGGCGGGCGGCCGGGGCGCCCCTGAAGGGGGCTGGCCTCTGTGGGGAAACGGACTGGTCTCTCACTCTGCGGCTCGGACGAAGCCGCGAAAGGTGCCGTTGTCGCCGGGACGGTCGGGGGACTCGTGGCGCGGGACTCAGGGTTCCCCATGGGGAGGCCCCCAGGCTCAGGCCCCTGGCAACGGAAGGCTGAGCAAGCAGGCCCTGGCCCGGGCCCGGCTTTCGGGGCTGGCCCGGCCCCAGCTGCCGGAGCCAGGGAGGGGACCCCCGGAGGCTGAGGAGCGGGAGGCGTCGGCCGCCCCGCGGCACGCCTCCCGGAGCTCCTCCTGGCGGTGCCGGAACGCGACGACACGCGATCCCGGACACGGCCCCGGGGGGGGCCGCCCTGCGGCCCTGTGGTGCCCGAAGTGTGTTCGCCGGGCGTTTTCCGGCCAATTCTCACGAGCGTTCTGCCCAAATCGATCCCGATTTGGGCAGAACGCTCGTGTGAATTGGCCGGCGTTGGGTAGCCCTGGTCAGCGCCCAGTTCCGCGTGGAGCAGGGCCCTTTCTCGCTCGGGGCATGTCGCGGCCACCCGGAAAACGAGCCGCGACGATGGGGCGCGGCCGGCAGCCGGGGCGCCGGGGAGTTCTCCCCGAGCAGAGTGGATGGAGGCGCCGTGGCCGGGCGCCCGCCTCCGCCGTGGCAGGCGGCCGGGGCGCCCCTGGAGGGGGCTGGCCTCTGTGGGGAAACGGACTGGTCTCTCACTCCGCGGCTAGGACGAAGCCGCGAAAGGTGCCGTTGTCGCCGGGACGATCGGGGGACTCGTGGCGCGGGACTCAGGGTTCCCCATGGGGAGGCCCCCAGGCTCAGGCCCCTGGCAACGGAAGGCTGAGCAAGCAGGCCCGGGGTCGGGCCCGGCTTTCGGGGCTGGCCCGGCCCCAGCTGCCAGCGCCAGGGAGGGGTCCCCCGGAGGCTGAGGAGCGGGAGGCGTCGGCCGCCCCGCGGCACGCCTCCCGGAGCTCCTCCTGGCGGTGCCGGAACGCGACGACACGCGATCCCGGACAGGGCCCCGGGGGGGGCCGCCCTGCGGCCCTGTGGTGCTCGAAGTGTGTTCGCCGGGCTTTTTCCGGCCAATTCTCACGAGCGTTCTGCCCAAATCGGGATCGATTTGGGCAGAACGTTCGTGAGAATTGGCCGGCGTTGGGCAGCCCTGGTCAGCGCCCAGTTCCGCGTGGAGCAGGGCCCTTTCTCGCTCGGGACATGTCGCGGCCACCCGGAAAACGAGCCGCGACGATGGGGCGCGGCCGGCAGCCGCGGTGCCGGGGAGTTTTCCCCGAGCAGAGTGGATGGAGGCGCAGTGGCCGGGCGTCGGCCTCCGCCGTGGCGGGCGGCCGGGGCGCCCCTGGAGGGGGCTGGCCTCTGTGGGGAAACGGACTGGTCTCTCACTCCGCGGCTAGGACGAAGCCGCGAAAGGTGCCGTTGTGGCCGGGACGGTCGGGGGACTCGTGGCGCGGGACTCAGGTTTCCCCATGGGGAGGCCCCCAGGCTCAGGCCCCTGGCAACGGAAGGCTGAGCAAGCAGGCCCGGGCCCGGGCCCGGCTTTCGGGGCTGGCCCGGCCCCAGCTGCCGGCGCCAGGGAGGGGACCCCCGGAGGCTGAGGAGCGGGAGGCGTCAGCCGCCCTGCGGCACGCCTCCCGGAGCTCCTCCTGGCGGTGCCGGAACGCGACGACACGCGATCCCGGACAGGGCCCCGGGGGGGGCCGCCCTGCGGCCCTGTGGTGCCCGAAGTGTGTTCGCCGGGCGTTTTCCGGCCAATTCTCACGAGCGTTCTGCCCAAATCGGGATCGATTTGGGCAGAACGCTCGTGAGAATTGGCCGGCGTTGGGCAGCCCTGGTCAGCGCCCAGTTCCGCGTGGAGCAGGGCCCTTTCTCGCTCGGGACATGTCGCGGCCACCCGGAAAACGAGCCGCGACGATGGGGCGCGGCCGGCAGCCGCGGTGCCGGGGAGTTTTCCCCGAGCAGAGTGGATGGAGGCGCAGTGGCCGGGCGTCGGCCTCCGCCGTGGCGGGCGGCCGGGGCGCCCCTGGAGGGGGCTGGCCTCTGTGGGGAAACGGACTGGTCTCTCACTCCGCGGCTAGGACGAAGCCGCGAAAGGTGCCGTTGTGGCCGGGACGGTCGGGGGACTCGTGGCGCGGGACTCAGGTTTCCCCATGGGGAGGCCCCCAGGCTCAGGCCCCTGGCAACGGAAGGCTGAGCAAGCAGGCCCGGGCCCGGGCCCGGCTTTCGGGGCTGGCCCGGCCCCAGCTGCCGGCGCCAGGGAGGGGACCCCCGGAGGCTGAGGAGCGGGAGGCGTCAGCCGCCCTGCGTCACGCCTCCCGGAGCTCCTCCTGGCGGTGCCGGAACGCGACGACACGCGATCCCGGACAGGGCCCCGGGGGGGGCCGCCCTGCGGCCCTGTGGTGCCCGAAGTGTGTTCGCCGGGCGTTTTCCGGCCAATTCTCACGAGCGTTCTGCCCAAATCGGGATCGATTTGGGCAGAACGCTCGTGAGAATTGGCCGGCGTTGGGCAGCCCTGGTCAGCGCCCAGTTCCGCGTGGAGCAGGGCCCTTTCTCGCTCGGGGTATGTCGCGGCCACCCGGAAAGCGAGCCGCGACGATGGGGCGCGGCCGGCAGCCGCGGCGCCGGGGAGATTTCCCCGAGCAGAGTGGATGGAGGCGCCGTGGAAGGGCGTCCGCCTCCCCCGTGGCGGGCGGCCGGGGCGCCCCTGGAGGGGGCTGGCCTCTGTGGGGAAACGGACTGGTCTCTCAGTCCGCGGCTAGGACGAAGCCGCGAAAGGTGCCGTTGTCGCCAGGACGGTCGGGGGACTCGTGGCGCGGGACTCAGGGTTCCCCATGGGGAGGCCCCCAGGCTCAGGCCCCTGGGAACGGAAGGTTGAACAAGCAGGCCCGGGCCCGGGCCCGGCTTTCTGGGCTGGCCCGGCCCCAGCTGCCGGCGCCAGGGAGGGGACCCCCGGAGGCTGAGGAGCGGGAGGCGTCGGCCTCCCCGGGGCCCGCCTCCCGGAGCTCCTCCTGGCGGTGCCGGAACGCGACGACACGCGATCCCGGACAGGGCCCCGGGGGGGCGGCCCCGCGGCCCTGTGGTGCCCGAAGTGTGTTCGCCGGGCGTTTTCCGGCCAATTCTCACGAGCGTTCTGCCCAAATCAGCATCGATTTGGGCAGAACGCTCGTGAGAATTGGCCGGCGTTGGGCAGCCCTGGTCAGCGCCCAGTTCCGCGTGGAGCAGGGCCCTTTCTCGCTCGGGGCATGTCGCGGCCACCCGGAAAACGAGCCGCGACTCTGGGGCTTGGTCGGCGGCCCCGGCGTCGGGGAGTTTCCCCGAGCAGAGTGGATGGAGGCGCCGTGGCCGGGCGTCCGCCTCCGCCGTGGCGGGCGGCCCTGGCGCCCTTGGATGGGGCTGGCCTCTGTGGGGGAACGGAGTGATCTCTCACTCCACGGCTGGGACGAAGCCGCGAAAGGTGCCATTGACGCCAGGACGGTCGGGGGGACTCCTGGCGCGTGACTCAGGGTTCCCCATGCGGAGGCCCCCAGGCTCAGGCCCCTGGCAACGGAAGGCTGAGCAAGCAGGCCCGGGCCCGGGCCCGGCTTTCGGGGCTAGCCCGGCCCCAGCGGCCGGCGCCAGGGAGGGGACCCCTGGAGGCTGAGGATCGGGAGGCGTCGGCCTCCCCGGGGCCCGCCTCCCGGAGCTCCTCCTGGCGGTGCCGGAACGCGACGACACGCGATCCCGCACAAAGCCCCGGAGGGGCGGCCCTGCGGCCCTGTGCTGCCCGAAGTGTGTTCGCCGGGCGTTTTCCGGCCAATTCTCACGAGCGTTCTGCCCAAATCGGGATCGATTTGGGCAGAAAGCTCGTGAGAATTGGCCGGCGTTGGGCAGCCCTGGTCAGCGCCCAGTGCCGCGTGGAGCAGGGCGCTTTCTCGCTCGGGGCATGGCGCGGCCACGCGGAAAACGAGCCGCGACGATGGGGCGCGGCCGGCAGCCGCGGCGCCGGGTAGTTTTCCCCCGAGCAGAGTGGATGGAGGCGCCATGGCCGGGCGTCCGACTCCGCCGTGGCGGGCGGCCGGGGCGCCCCTGGAGGGGGCTGCCCTCTGTGGGGAAACGGACTGCTCTCTCACTCCGCGGCTAGGACGAAGCCGCGAAAGGTGCCGTTGTCGCCGGGACGGTCGGGGGACTCGTGGCGCGTGACTCAGGGTTCCTCATGGGGAGGCCCCCAGGCTCAGGGCCCTGGCAACGGAAGGCTGAGCAAGGAGGACCGGGGCCGGGCTCAGCTTTCGGGGCTGGCCCGGCCCCAGGTTCCGGCGCCAGGAGGGGACCCCCGGATGCTGAGGAGCAGGAGGCGTCGGCCGCCCCGCGGCACGCCTCCCGGAGCTCCTCCTGGCGGTGCCGGAACGCGACGACACGCGATCCCGGACAGGGCCAGGGGGGGGCCGCCCTGCGGCCCTGTGATGCCCGAAGTGTGTTCGCCGGGCCTTTTCCAGCCAATTCTCACGAGCGTTCTGCCCAAATTGGGATCGATTTGGTCAGAACGCTCGTGAGAATTGGCCGGCGTTGGGCAGCCCTGGTCAGCGCCCAGTTCGCGTGGAGCAGGGCCCTTTCTCGCTCGGGGCATGTCGCGGCCACCCGGAAAACGAGCCGCGACGATGGGGCGCGGCCGGCAGCCGCGGCGCCGGGGAGTTTTCCCCGAGCAGAGTGGATGGAGGCGCCGTGGACGGGCGTCCGCCTCCGCCGTGGCGGGCGGCCGGGGCGCCCCTGGAGGGGGCTGGCCTCTGTGGGGAAACGGACTGGTCTCTCACTCCGCGGCTAGGACGAAGCCGCGAAAGGTGCCGTTGTCGCCGGGACGGTCGGGGGACTCGTGGCGCGGGACACAGGGTTCCCCATGGGGAGGCCCCCAGGCTCAGGCCCCTGGCAACGGAAGGCTGAGCAAGCAGGCCCGGGCCCGGGCCCGGCTTTCGGGGCTGGCCCGGCCCCAGGTGCCGGCGCCAGGGAGGGGACCCATCGGAGGCTGCGGAGCGTGAGGCGTCGGCCGCCCCACGGCACGCCTCCCGGAGCTCCTCCTGGCGGTGCCGGAACGCGACGACACGCGATCCCGGACAGGGCCCCGGGGGGGGCCGCCCTGCGGCCCTGTGGTGCCCGAAGTGTGTTCGCCGGGCGTTTTCCGGCCAATTCTCACGAGCGTTCTGTCCAAATCGGGATCGATTTGGGCAGAACGCTCGTGAGAATTGGCCGGCGTTGGGCAGCCCTGGTCAGCGCCCAGTTCCGCGTGGAGCAGGGCCCTTTCTCGCTCGGGGCATGTCGCGGCCACCCGGAAAACGAGCCGCGACGATGGGGCGCGGCCGGCAGCCACGGCGCCGGGGAGATTTCCCCGAGCAGAGTGCATGGAGGCGCCGTGGCCGGGCGTCCGCCTCCGCCGTGGCGGGCGGCCGGGGCGCCCCTGGAGGGGGCTGGCCTCTGTGGGGAAACGGACTGGTCTCTCACTCCGCGGCTAGGACGAAGCCGCGAAAGGTGCCGTTGTCGCCGGGACGGTCGGGGGACTCGTGGCGCGGGACTCAGGGTTCCCCATGGGGAGGCCCCCAGGCTCAGGCCCCTGGCAACGGAAGGCTGATCAAGCAGGCCCGGGCCCAGGCTCGGCTTTCCGGGCTGGCCCGGCCCCAGCTTCCGGCGCCAGGGAGGGGACCCCAGGAGGCTGAGGAGCGGGAGGCGTCGGCCGCCCCGCGGCACGCCTCCCGGAGCTCCTCCTGGCGGTGCCGGAACGCGACGACACGCGATCCCGGACAGGGCCCCGGGGGGGGCCGCCCTGCGGCCCTGTGGTGCCCGAAGTGTGTTCGCCGGGCCTTTTCCAGCCAATTCTCACGAGCGTTCTGCCCAAATCGGGATCGATTTGGGCAGAACGCTCGTGAGAATTGGCCGGCGTTGGGCAGCCCTGGTCAGCGCCCAGTTCCGCGTGGAGCAGGGCCCTTTCTCGCTCGGGGCATGTCGCGGCCACCCGGAAAGCGAACCGCGACGATGGGGCGCGGCCGGCAGCCGCGGCGCCGGGGAGATTTCCCCGAGCAGAGTGGATGGAGGCGCCGTGGAAGGGCGTCCGCCTCCCCCGTGGCGGGCGGCCGGGGCGCCCCTGGAGGGGGCTGGCCTCTGTGGGGAAACGGACTGGTCTCTCAGTCCGCGGCTAGGACGAAGCCGCGAAAGGTGCCGTTGTCGCCAGGACGGTCGGGGGACTCGTGGCGCGGGACTCAGGGTTCCCCATGGGGAGGCCCCCAGGCTCAGGCCCCTGGGAACGGAAGGTTGAACAAGCAGGCCCGGGCCCGGGCCCGGCTTTCTGGGCTGGCCCGGCCCCAGCTGCCGGCGCCAGGGAGGGGACCCCCGGAGGCTGAGGAGCGGGAGGCGTCGGCCTCCCCGGGGCCCGCCTCCCGGAGCTCCTCCTGGCGGTGCCGGAACGCGACGACACGCGATCCCGGACAGGGCCCCGGGGGGGGCCGCCCTGCGGCCCTGTGGTGCCCGAAGTGTGTTCGCCGGGCGTTTTCCGGCCAATTCTCACGAGCGTTCTGCCCAAATCAGCATCGATTTGGGCAGAACGCTCGTGAGAATTGGCCGGCGTTGGGCAGCCCTGGTCAGCGCCCAGTTCCGCGTGGAGCAGGGCCCTTTCTCGCTCGGGGCATGTCGCGGCCACCCGGAAAACGAGCCGCGACTCTGGGGCTTGAGGCGCCGTGGCCGGGCGTCCGCCTCCGCCGTGGCGGGCGGCCCTGGCGCCCTTGGATGGGGCTGGCCTCTGTGGGGGAACGGAGTGATCTCTCACTCCACGGCTGGGACGAAGCCGCGAAAGGTGCCATTGACGCCAGGACGGTCGGGGGGACTCGTGGCGCGTGACTCAGGGTTCCCCATGCGGAGGCCCCCAGGCTCAGGCCCCTGGCAACGGAAGGATGAGCAAGCAGGCCCGGGCCCGGGCCCGGCTTTCGGGGCTGGCCCGGCCCCAGCGGCCGGCGCCAGGGAGGGGACCCCTGGAGGCTGAGGAGCGGGGAGGCGTCGGCCCTCCCCGGGGCCCGCCTCCCGGAGCTCCTCCTGGCGGTGCCGGAACGCGACGACACGCGATCCCGCACAAAGCCCCGGAGGGGCGGCCCTGCGGCCCTGTGCTGCCCGAAGTGTGTTCGCCGGGCGGTTTTCCTCGGCCAATTCTCACGAGCGTTCTGCCCAAATCGGGATCGATTTGGGCAGAAAGCTCGTGAGAATTGGCCGGCGTTGGGCAGCCACTGGTCAGCGCCAGTGCCGCGTGGAGCAGGGCGCTTTCTCGCTCGGGGCATGGCGCGGCCACGCGGAAAACGAGCCGCGACGATGGGGCGCGGCCGGCAGCCGCGGCGCCGGGTAGTTTTCCCGAGCAGAGTGGATGGAGGCGCCATGGCGGGCGTCCGACTCCGCCGTGGCGGGCGGCCGGGGCGCCCCTGGAGGGGGCTGCCCTCTGTGGGGAAACGGACTGCTCTCTCACTCCGCGGCTATGACGAAGCCGCGAAAGGTGCCGTTGTCGCCGGGGACGGTCGGGGGACTCGTGGCGCGTGACTCAGGGTTCCTCATGGGGAGGCCCCCCAGGCTCAGGGCCCCTGGCAACGGAAGGCTGAGCAAGGAGGACCGGGGCCGGGCTCAGCTTTCGGGGCTGGCCTGGCCCCAGGTTCCGCGCGCCAGGAGGGGACCCCCGGGATGCTGAGGAGCAGGAGGCGTCGGCCCGCCCCGCGGCACGCCTCCCGGAGCTCCTCCTGGCGGTGCCGGAACGCGACGACACGCGATCCCGGACAGGGCCAGGGGGGGGCCGCCCTGCGGCCCTGTGATGCCCGAAGTGTGTTCGCCGGGCCTTTCCAGCCAATTCTCACGAGCGTTCTGCCCAAATTGGGATCGATTTGGTCAGAACGCTCGTGAGAATTGGCCGGCGTTGGGCAGCCCTGGTCAGCGCCCAGTTCGCGTGGAGCAGGGCCCTTTCTCGCTCGGGGCATGTCGCGGCCACCCGGAAAACGAGCCGCGACGATGGGGCGCGGCCGGCAGCCCGCGGCGCCGGGGAGTTTTCCCCGAGCAGAGTGGATGGAGGCGCCGTGGACGGGCGTCCGCCTCCGCCGTGCCGGGCGGCCGCCGGGCGCCCCTGGAGGGGGCTGGCCTCTGTGGGGAAACGGACTGGTCTCTCACTCCGCGGCTAGGACGAAGCCGGCGAAAGGTGCCGTTGTCGCCGGGGACGGTCGGGGGACTCGTGGCGCGGGACACAGGGTTCCCATGGGGAGGGCCCCCAGGCTCAGGCCCCTGGCAACGGAAGGCTGAGCAAGCAGGGCCCGGGCCCGGGCCCGGCTTTCGGGGCTGGCCCGGCCCCAGGTGCCGGCGCCAGGGAGGGGACCCATCGGAGGCTGCGGAGCGTGAGGCGTCGGCCGCCCCACGGCACGCCTCCCGGAGCTCCTCCTGGCGGTGCCGGAACGCGACGACACGCGATCCCGGACAGGGCCCCGGGGGGGGGCCGCCCTGCGGCCCTGTGGTGCCCGAAGTGTGTTCGCCGGGCTTTTTCCGGCCAATTCTCACGAGCGTTCTGCCCAAATCGGGATCGATTTGGGCAGAACGTTCGTGAGAATTGGCCGGCGTTGGGCAAGCCCTGGTCAGCGCCCAGTTCCGCGTGGAGCAGGGCCCTTTCTCGCTCGGGACATGTCGCGGCCACCCGGAAAAACGAGCCGCGACGATGGGGCGCGGCCGGCAGCCGCGGGTGCCGGGGAGTTTTCCCCGAGCAGAGTGGATGGAGGCGCAGTGGCCGGGCGTCGGCCTCCGCCGTGGCGGGCGGCCGGGGCGCCCCCTGGAGGGGGCTGGCCTCTGTGGGGAAACGGACTGGTCTCTCACTCCGCGGCTAGGACGAAGCCGCGAAAGGTGCCGTTGTGGCCGGGACGGTCGGGGGGACTCGTGGCGCGGGACTCAGGTTTCCCCATGGGGAGGCCCCCAGGCTCAGGCCCCTGGCAACGGAAGGCTGAGCAAGCAGGGCCCGGGCCCCGGGCCCGGCTTTCGGGGCTGGCCCGGCCCCAGCCTGCCGGCGCCCAGGGAGGGGACCCCCGGAGGCTGAGGAGCGGGAGGCGTCAGCCCGCCTGCGGCACGCCTCCCGGAGCTCCTCCTGGCGGTGCCGGAACGCGACGACACGCGATCCCGGACAGGGCCCCGGGGGGGGCCGCCCTGCGGCCCTGTGGTGCCCGAAGTGTGTTCGCCGGGCGTTTTCCGGCCAATTCTCACGAGCGTTCTGCCCAAATCGGGATCGATTTGGGCAGAACGCTCGTGAGAATTGGCCGGCGTTGGGCAGCCCTGGTCAGCGCCCAGTTCCGCGTGGAGCAGGGCCCTTTCTCGCTCGGGACATGTCGCGGCCACCCGGAAAACGAGCCGCGACGATGGGGCGCGGCCGGGCAGCCCGCGGTGCCGGGGAGTTTTCCCCGAGCAGAGTGGATGGAGGCGCAGTGGCCGGCGTCGGCCTCCGCCGTGGCGGGCGGCCGGGGCGCCCCTGGAGGGGGCTGGCCCTCTGTGGGGAAACGGACTGGTCTCTCACTCCGCGGCTAGGACGAAGCCGCGAAAGGTGCCGTTGTGGCCGGGACGGTCGGGGGACTCGTGGCGCGGGACTCAGGTTTCCCCATGGGGAGGCCCCCAGGCTCAGGCCCCTGGCAACGGAAGGCTGAGCAAGCAGGCCCGGGCCCGGGCCCGGCTTTCGGGGCTGGCCCGGCCCCAGCTGCCGGCGCCAGGGAGGGGACCCCCGGAGGCTGAGGAGCGGGAGGCGTCAGCCGCCCTGCGTCACGCCTCCCGGAGCTCCTCCTGGCGGTGCCGGAACGCGACGACACGCGATCCCGGACAGGGCCCCGGGGGGGGGCCGCCCTGCGGCCCTGTGGTGCCCGAAGTGTGTTCGCCGGGCGTTTTTCCGGCCAATTCTCACGAGCGTTCTGCCCAAATCGGGATCGATTTGGGCAGAACGCTCGTGAGAATTGGCCGGCGTTGGGCAGCCCTGGTCAGCGCCCAGTTCCGCGTGGAGCAGGGCCCTTTCTCGCCTCGGGGCATGTCGCGGCCACCCGGAAAGCGAGCCGCGACGATGGGGCGCGGCCGGCAAGCCGCGGCGCCGGGGAGATTTCCCCGAGCAGAGTGGATGGAGGCGCCGTGGAAGGGCGTCCGCCTCCCCCGTGGCGGGCGTCCGGGGCGCCCCTGGAGGGGGCTGGCCTCTGTGGGGAAACGGACTGGTTCTCTCAGTCCGCGGCTAGGACGAAGCCGCGAAAGGTGCCGTTGTCGCCAGGACGGTCGGGGGACTCGTGGCGCGGGGACTCAGGGTTCCCCATGGGGAGGCCCCCAGGCTCAGGCCCCTGGGAACGGAAGGTTGAACAAGCAGGCCCGGGCCCGGGCCCGGCTTTCTGGGCTGGCCCGGCCCCAGCTGCCGGCGCCAGGGAGGGGACCCCCGGAGGCTGAGGAGCGGGAGGCGTCGGCCTCCCCGGGGCCCGCCTCCCGGAGCTCCTCCTGGCGGTGCCGGAACGCGACGACACGCGATCCCGGACAGGGCCCGGGGGGGCGGCCCCCCGCGGCCCTGTGGTGCCCGAAGTGTGTTCGCCGGGGCGTTTTCCGGCCAATTCTCACGAGCGTTCTGCCCAAATCGGGATCGATTTGGGCAGAAAGCTCGTGAGAATTGGCCGGCGTTGGGCAGCCCTGGTCAGCGCCCAGTGCCGCGTGGAGCAGGGCGCTTTCTCGCTCGGCGCATGGCGCGGCCACGCGGAAAACGAGCCGCGACGATGGGGCGCGGCCGGCAGCCGCGGCGCCGGGTAGTTTTTCCCCCCCGAGCAGAGTGGATGGAGGGCGCCATGGCCGGGCGTCCGACTCCGCCGTGGCGGGCGGCCGGGGCGCCCCTGGAGGGGGCTGCCCTCTGTGGGGGAAACGGGACTGCTCTCTCACTCCGCGGCTAGGACGAAGCCGCGAAAGGTGCCGTTTGTCGCCGGGACGGTCGGGGAGGGACTCGTGGCGCGTGACTCAGGGTTCCTCATGGGGAGGCCCCCAGGCTCAGGGCCCTGGCAACGGAAGGCTGAGCAAGGAGGACCGGGGCCGGGCTCAGCTTTCGGGGCTGGCCCGGCCCCAGGTTCCGGCGCCAGGAGGGGACCCCCGGATGCTGAGGAGCAGGAGGCGTCGGCCGCCCCGCGGCACGCCTCCCGGAGCTCCTCCTGGCGGTGCCGGAACGCGACGACACGCGATCCCGGACAGGGCCCCGGGGGGGGGCCGCCCTGCGGCCCTGTGGTGCCCGAAGTGTGTTCGCCGGGCCTTTTCCAGCCAATTCTCACGAGCGTTCTGCCCAAATCGGGATCGATTTGGGCAGAACGCTCGTGAGAATTGGCCGGCGTTGGGCAGCCCTGGTCAGCGCCCAGTTCCGCGTGGAGCAGGGCCCTTTCTCGCTCGGGGCATGTCGCGGCCACCCGGAAAGCGAACCGCGACGATGGGGCGCGGCCGGCAGCCGCGGCGCCGGGGAGATTTCCCCGAGCAGAGTGGATGGAGGCGCCGTGGAAGGGCGTCCGCCTCCCCCGTGGCGGGCGGCCGGGGCGCCCCTGGAGGGGGCTGGCCTCTGTGGGGAAACGGACTGGTCTCTCAGTCCGCGGCTAGGACGAAGCCGCGAAAGGTGCCGTTGTCGCCAGGACGGTCGGGGGACTCGTGGCGCGGGACTCAGGGTTCCCCATGGGGAGGCCCCCAGGCTCAGGCCCCTGGGAACGGAAGGTTGAACAAGCAGGCCCGGGCCCGGGCCCGGCTTTCTGGGCTGGCCCGGCCCCAGCTGCCGGCGCCAGGGAGGGGACCCCCGGAGGCTGAGGAGTGGGAGGCGTCGGCCTCCCCGGGGCCCGCCTCCCGGAGCTCCTCCTGGCGGTGCCGGAACGCGACGACACGCGATCCCGGACAGGGCCCCGGGGGGGGCCGCCCTGCGGCCCTGTGGTGCCCGAAGTGTGTTCGCCGGGCGTTTTCCGGCCAATTCTCACGAGCGTTCTGCCCAAATCAGCATCGATTTGGGCAGAACGCTCGTGAGAATTGGCCGGCGTTGGGCAGCCCTGGTCAGCGCCCAGTTCCGCGTGGAGCAGGGCCCTTTCTCGCTCGGGGCATGTCGCGGCCACCCGGAAAACGAGCCGCGACTCTGGGGCTTGGTCGGCGGCCCCGGCGTCGGGGAGTTTCCCCGAGCAGAGTGGATGGAGGCGCCGTGGCCGGGCGTCCGCCTCCGCCGTGGCGGGCGGCCCTGGCGCCCTTGGATGGGGCTGGCCTCTGTGGGGGAACGGAGTGATCTCTCACTCCACGGCTGGGACGAAGCCGCGAAAGGTGCCATTGACGCCAGGACGGTCGGGGGGACTCGTGGCGCGTGACTCAGGGTTCCCCATGCGGAGGCCCCCAGGCTCAGGCCCCTGGCAACGGAAGGCTGAGCAAGCAGGCCCGGGCCCGGGCCCGGCTTTCGGGGCTGGCCCGGCCCCAGCGGCCGGCGCCAGGGAGGGGACCCCTGGAGGCTGAGGAGCGGGAGGCGTCGGCCTCCCCGGGGCCCGCCTCCCGGAGCTCCTCCTGGCGGTGCCGGAACGCGACGACACGCGATCCCGCACAAAGCCCCGGAGGGGCGGCCCTGCGGCCCTGTGCTGCCCGAAGTGTGTTCGCCGGGCGTTTTCCGGCCAATTCTCACGAGCGTTCTGCCCAAATCGGGATCGATTTGGGCAGAAAGCTCGTGAGAATTGGCCGGCGTTGGGCAGCCCTGGTCAGCGCCCAGTACCGCGTGGAGCAGGGCGCTTTCTCGCTCGGGGCATGGCGCGGCCACGCGGAAAACGAGCCGCGACGATGGGGCGCGGCCGGCAGCCGCGGCGCCGGGTAGTTTTCCCCGAGCAGAGTGGATGGAGGCGCCATGGCCGGGCGTCCGACTCCGCCGTGGCGGGCGGCCGGGGCGCCCCTGGAGGGGGCTGCCCTCTGTGGGGAAACGGACTGCTCTCTCACTCCGCGGCTAGGACGAAGCCGCGAAAGGTGCCGTTGTCGCCGGGACGGTCGGGGGACTCGTGGCGCGTGACTCAGGGTTCCTCATGGGGAGGCCCCCAGGCTCAGGGCCCTGGCAACGGAAGGCTGAGCAAGGAGGACCGGGGCCGGGCTCAGCTTTCGGGGCTGGCCCGGCCCCAGGTTCCGGCGCCAGGAGGGGACCCCCGGATGCTGAGGAGCAGGAGGCTTCGGCCGCCCCGCGGCACGCCTCCCGGAGCTCCTCCTGGCGGTGCCGGAACGCGACGACACGCGATCCCGGACAGGGCCAGGGGGGGGCCGCCCTGCGGCCCTGTGATGCCCGAAGTGTGTTCGCCGGGCCTTTTCCAGCCAATTCTCACGAGCGTTCTGCCCAAATTGGGATCGATTTGGTCAGAACGCTCGTGAGAATTGGCCGGCGTTGGGCAGCCCTGGTCAGCGCCCAGTTCGCGTGGAGCAGGGCCCTTTCTCGCTCGGGGCATGTCGCGGCCACCCGGAAAACGAGCCGCGACGATGGGGCGCGGCCGGCAGCCGCGGCGCCGGGGAGTTTTCCCCGAGCAGAGTGGATGGAGGCGCCGTGGACGGGCGTCCGCCTCCGCCGTGGCGGGCGGCCGGGGCGCCCCTGGAGGGGGCTGGCCTCTGTGGGGAAACGGACTGGTCTCTCACTCCGCGGCTAGGACGAAGCCGCGAAAGGTGCCGTTGTCGCCGGGACGGTCGGGGGACTCGTGGCGCGGGACACAGGGTTCCCCATGGGGAGGCCCCCAGGCTCAGGCCCCTGGCAACGGAAGGCTGAGCAAGCAGGCCCGGGCCCGGGCCCGGCTTTCGGGGCTGGCCCGGCCCCAGGTGCCGGCGCCAGGGAGGGGACCCATCGGAGGCTGCGGAGCGTGAGGCGTCGGCCGCCCCACGGCACGCCTCCCGGAGCTCCTCCTGGCGGTGCCGGAACGCGACGACACGCGATCCCGGACAGGGCCCCGGGGGGGGCCGCCCTGCGGCCCTGTGGTGCCCGAAGTGTGTTCGCCGGGCGTTTTCCGGCCAATTCTCACGAGCGTTCTGCCCAAATCGGGATCGATTTGGGCAGAACGCTCGTGAGAATTGGCCGGCGTTGGGCAGCCCTGGTCAGCGCCCAGTTCCGCGTGGAGCAGGGCCCTTTCTCGCTCGAGGCATGTCGCGGCCACCCGGAAAACGAGCCGCGACGATGGGGCGCGGCCGGCAGCCCTGGCGCCGGGGAGTTTTCCCCGAGCAGAGTGGATGGAGGCGCCGTGGCCGGGCGTCCGCAACCGCCGTGGCGGGCGGCCGGGGCGCCCCTGGAGGGGGCTGGCCTCTGTGGGGAAACGGACTGGTCTCTCACTCCGCGGCTAGGACGAAGCCGCGAAAGGTGCCGTTGTCGCCGGGACGGTCGGGGGACTCGTGGCGCGGGACTCAGGGTTCCCCATGGGGAGGCCCCCAGGCTCAGGCCCCTGGCAACGGAAGGCTGAGCAAGCAGGCCCGGGCCCGGGCCCGGCTTTCGGGGCTGGCCCGACCCAGCTGCCGGCGCCAGGGAGGGGACCCCCGGAGGCTGAGGAGCGGGAGGCGTCGGCCGCCCCGCGGCACGCCTCCCGGAGCTTCTCCTGGCGGTGCCGGATCGCGACGACACGCGATCCCGGACAGGGCCCCGGGGGGGGCGGCCCTGCGGTCCTGTGGTGCCCGAAGTGTGTTCGCCGGGCGTTTTCCGGCCAATTCTCACGAGCGTTCTGCCCAAATCGGGATCGATTTGGGCAGAACGCTCGTGAGAATTGGCCGGCGTTGGGCAGCCCTGGTCAGCGCCCAGTTCCGCGTGGAGCAGGGCCCTTTCTCGCTCGGGGCATGTCGCGGCCACCCGGAAAACGAGCCGCGACGATGGGGCGCGGCCGGCAGCCGCGGCGCCGGGGAGTTTTCCCCGAGCAGAGTGGATGGAGGCACCGTGGCCGGGCGTCCGCCTCCGCCGTGGCGGGCGGCCGGGGCGCCCCTGGAGGGGGCTGGCCTCTGTGGGGAAACGGACTGGTCTCTCACTCCGCGGCTAGGACGAAGCCGCGAAAGGTGCCGTAGTCGCCGGGACGGTCGGGGGACACGTGGCGCGGGACTCAGGGTTCCCCATGGGGAGGCCCCCAGGCTCAGGCCCCTGGGAACGGAAGGTTGAGCAAGCAGGCCCGGGCCCGGGCCCGGCTTTCTGGGCTGGCCCGGCCCCAGCTGCCGGCGCCAGGGAGGGGACCCCCGGAGGCTGAGTAGCGGGAGGCGTCGGCCTCCCCGGGGCCCGCCTCCCGGAGCTCCTCCTGGCGGTGCCGGAACGCGACGACACGCGATCCCGGACAGGGCCCCGGGGGGGCGGCCCCGCGGCCCTGTGGTGCCCGAAGTGTGTTCGCCGGGCGTTTTCCGGCCAATTCTCACGAGCGTTCTGCCCAAATCAGCATCGATTTGGGCAGAACGCTCGTGAGAATTGGCCGGCGTTGGGCAGCCCTGGTCAGCGCCCAGTTCCGCGTGGAGCAGGCCCCTTTCTCGCTCGGGGCATGTCGCGTCCACCCGGAAAACGAGCCGCGACTCTGGGGCTTGGTCGGCGGCCCTGGCGCCGGGGAGTTTCCCCGAGCAGAGTGGATGGAGGCGCCGTGGCCGGGCGTCCGCCTCCGCCGTGGCGGGCGGCCGGGGCGCCCGTGGAGGGGGCTGGCCTCTGTGGGGGAACGGAGTGATGTCTCACTCCACGGCTGGGACGAAGCCGCGAAAGGTGCCATTGACGCGGGGGACGGTCGGGGGGACTCGTGGCGCGGGACTCAGGTTTCCCCATGCGGAGGCCCCCAGGCTCAGGCCCCTGGCAACGGAAGGCTGAGCAAGCAGGCCCGGGCCCGGGCCCGGCTTTCGGGACTGGCCCGGCCCCAGAGGCCGGCGCCAGAGAGGGGACCCCTGGAGGCTGAGGAGCGGGAGGCGTCGGCCTCCCTGGGGCCCGCCTCCCGGAGCTCCTCCTGGCGGTGCCGGAACGCGACGACACGCGATCCCGGACAGGGCCCCGGGGGGGGGCCGCCCTGCGGCCCTGTGGTGCCCGAAGTGTGTTCGCCGGGCCTTTTCCGGCCAATTCTCACGAGCGTTCTGCCCAAATCGGGATCGATTTGGGCAGAACGCTCGTGAGAATTGGCCGGCGTTGGGCAGCCCTGGTCAGCGCCCAGTTCCGCGTGGAGCAGGGCCCTTTCTCGCTCGGGACATGTCGCGGCCACCCGGAAAACGAGCCGCGACGATGGGGCGCGGCCGGCAGCCGCGGCGCCGGGGAGTTTTCCCCGAGCAGAGTGGATGGAGGCGCAGTGGCCGGGCGTCGGCCTCCGCCGTGGCGGGCGGCCGGGGCGCCCCTGGAGGGGGCTGGCCTCTGTGGGGAAACGGACTGGTCTCTCACTCCGCGGCTAGGACGAAGCCGCGAAAGGTGCCGTTGTGGCCGGGACGGTCGGGGGACTCGTGGCGCGGGACTCAGGTTTCCCCATGGGGAGGCCCCCAGGCTCAGGCCCCTGGCAACGGAAGGCTGAGCAAGCAGGCCCGGGCCCGGGCCCGGCTTTCGGGGCTGGCCCGGCCCCAGCTGCCGGCGCCAGGGAGGGGACCCCCGGAGGCTGAGGAGCGGGAGGCGTCAGCCGCCCTGCGGCACGCCTCCCGGAGCTCCTCCTGGCGGTGCCGGAACGCGACGACACGCGATCCCGGACAGGGCCCCGGGGGGGGGCCGCCCTGCGGCCCTGTGGTGCCCGAAGTGTGTTCGCCGGGCCTTTTCCGGCCAATTCTCACGAGCGCTCGTGAGAATTGGCCGGCGTTGGGCAGCCCTGGTCAGCGCCCAGTTCCGCGTGGAGCAGGGCCCTTTCTCGCTCGGGGCATGTCGCGGCCACCCGGAAAGCGAGCCGCGACGATGGGGCGCGGCCGGCAGCCGCGGCGCCGGGGAGATTTCCCCGAGCAGAGTGGATGGAGGCGCCGTGGCCGGGCGTCCGCCTCCGCCGTGGCGGGCGGCCGGGGCGCCCCTGGAGGGGGCTGGCCTCTGTGGGGAAACGGACTGGTCTCTCACTCCGCGACTAGGACGAAGCCGCGAAAGGTGCCTTTGTCGCCCGGACGGTCGGGGGACTCGTGGCGCGGGACTCAGGGTTCCCCATGTGGAGGCCCCCAGGCTCAGGACTCTGGCAACGGAAGGCTGAGCAAGCAGGCCCGGGCCCGGGCCCGGCTTTCGGGGCTGGCCCTGCCCCAGCTGCCGGCGCCAGGGAGGGGACACCCGGAGGCTGAGGAGCGGGAGGCGTCGGCCGCCCCGCGGCACTCCTCCCGGAGCTCCTCCTGGCGGTGCCGGAACGCGACGACACGCGATCCCAGACAGGGCCCCGGGGGGGCCGCCCTGCGGCCCTGTGGTGCCCGAAGTGTGTTCGCCGGGCGTTTTCCGGCCAATTCTCACGAGCGTTCTGCCCAAATCGGGATCGATTTGGGCAGAACGCTCGTGAGAATTGGCCGGCGTTGGGCAGCCCTGGTCAGCGCCCAGTTCCGCGTGGAGCAGGGCCCTTTCTCGCTCGGGGCATGTCGCGGCCACCCGGAAAGCGAGCCGCGACAATAGGGCGCGGCCGGCAGCCGTGGCGCCGGGGAGATTTCCCCGAGCAGAGTGGATGGAGGCGCCGTGGCCGGGCGTCTGCCTCCGCCGTGGCGGGCGGCCGGGGCGCCCCTGGAGGAGGCTGGCCTCTGTGGGGAAACGGACTGGTCTCTCACTCCGCGGCTAGGACGAAGCCACGAAAGGTGCCGTTGTCGCTGGGACGGTCGGGGGACTCGTGGCACGGGACTCAGGGTTCCCCATGGGGAGGCCCCCAGGCTCAGGCCCCTGGCAACGGAAGGCTGAGCAAGCAGGCCCGGGGTCGGGCCCGGCTTTCGGGGCTGGCCCGGCCCCAGCTGCCGGCGCCAGGGAGGGGACCCCCGGAGGCTGAGGAGCGGGAGGCGTCAGCCGCCCTGCGGCACGCCTCCCAGAGCTCCTCCTGGCGGTGCCGGAACGCGACGACACGCGATCCCGGACAGGGCCCCGGGGGGGGCCGCCCTGCGGCCCTGTGGTGCCCGAAGTGTGTTCGCCGGGCGTTTTCCAGCCAATTCTCACGAGCGTTCTGCCCAAATCGGGATCGATTTGGGCAGAACGCTCGTGAGAATTGGCCGGCGTTGGGCAGCCCTGGTCAGCGCCCAGTTCCGCGTGGAGCAGGGCCCTTTCTCGCTCGGGGCATGTCGCGGCCACCCGGAAAGCGAGCCGCGACGATGGGGCGCGGCCGGCAGCCGTGGCGCCGGGGAGATTTCCCCGAGCAGAGTGGATGGAGGCGCCGTGGCCGGGCGTCCGCCTCCGCCGTGGCAGGCGGCCGGGGCGCCCCTGGAGGGGGCTGGCCTCTGTGGGGAAACGGACTGGTCTCTCACTCCGCGGCTAGGACAAAGCCGCGAAAGGTGCCGTTGTCGCCGGGACGGTCGGGGGACTCGTGGCACGGGACTCAGGGTTCCCCATGGGGAGGCCCCCAGGCTCAGGCCCCTGGCAACGGAAGGCTGAGCAAGCAGGCCCGGGCCCGGGCCCCGCTCTGGGGGCTGGCCCGGCCCCAGCTGCCGGCGCCAGGGAGGGGACCCCCGGAGGCTGAGGAGCTGGAGGAGTCGGCCGCCCCGCGGCACGCCTCCCGGAGCTCCTCCTGGCGGTGCTGGAACGCGACGACACGCGATCCCGGACAGGGCCCCGGGGGGGGCCGCCCTGCGGCCCTGTGGTGCCCGAAGTGTGTTCGCCGGGCCTTTTCCGGCCAATTCTCACGAGCGCTCGTGAGAATTGGCCGGCGTTGGGCAGCCCTGGTCAGCGCCCAGTTCCGCGTGGAGCAGGGCCCTTTCTCGCTCGGGGCATGTCGCGGCCACTCGGAAAACGAGCCGCGACGATGGGGCGCGGCCGGCAGCCGCGGCGCCGGCGAGTTTTCCCCGAGCAGAGTGGATGGAGGCGCCGTGGCCGGGCGTCCGCCTCCGCCGTGGCCGGCGGCTGGGGCGCCCCTGGAGGGGGCTGGCCTCTGTGGGGAAACGGACTGGTCTCTCACTCCGCGGCTAGGACGAAGCCGCGAAAGGTGCCGTTGTCGCCGGGACGGTCGGGGGACTCGTGGCGCGGGACTCAGGGTTCCCCATGGGGAGGCCCCCAGGCTCAGGCCCCTGGCAACGGAAGGCTGAGCAAGCAGGCCCGGGCCCGGGCCCGGCTTTCGGGGCTGGCCCGGCCCCAGCTGCCGGCGCCAGGGAGGGGACACCCGGAGGCTGAGGAGCGGGAGGCGTCAGCCGCCCTGCGGCACGCCTCCCGTAGCTCCTCCTGGCGGTGCCGGAACGCGACGACACGCGATCCCGGACAGGGCCCCGGGGGGGGGGCCGCCCTGCGGCCCTGTGGTGCCCGAAGTGTGTTCGCCGGGCCTTTTCCGGCCAATTCTCACGAGCGCTCGTGAGAATTGGCCGGCGTTGGGCAGCCCTGGTCAGCGCCCAGTTCCGCGTGGAGCAGGGCCCTTTCTCGCTCGGGGCATGTCGCGGCCACCCGGAAAGCGAGCCGCGACAATGGGGCGCGGCCGGCAGCCGTGGCGCCGGGGAGATTTCCCCGAGCAGAGTGGATGGAGGCGCCGTGGCCGGGCGTCTGCCTCCGCCGTGGCGGGCGGGCCGGGGCGCCCCTGGAGGGGGCTGGCCTCTGTGGGGAAACGGACTGGTCTCTCACTCCGCGGCTAGGACGAAGCCGCGAAAGGTGCCGTTGTCTCCGGGACGGTCGGGGGACTCGTGGCACGGGACTCAGGGTTCCCCATGCGGAGGCCCCCAGGCTCAGGCCCCTGGCAACGGAAGGCTGAGCAAGCAGGCCCGGGCCCGGGCCCGGCTTTCGGGCCTGGCCCGGCCCCAGCTGCCGGCGCCAGGGAGGGGACCCCCGGAGGCTGAGGAGCGGGAGGCGTCGGCCGCCCCGCGGCACGCCTCCCGGAGCTCCTCCTGGCGGTGCTGGAACGCGACGACACGCGATCCCGGACAGGGCCCCGGGGGGGGCCGCCCTGCGGCCCTGTGGTGCCCGAAGTGTGTTCGCCGGGCGTTTTCCGGCCAATTCTCACGAGCGTTCTGCCCAAATCGGGATCGATTTGGGCAGAACGCTCGTGAGAATTGGCCGGCGTTGGGCAGCCCTGGTCAGCACCCTGTTCCGCGTGGAGCAGGGCCCTTTCTCGCTCGGGGCATGTCGCGGCCACCCGGAAAACGAGCCGCGACGATGGGGCGCGGCCGGCAGCCGCGGCGCCGGGGAGATTTCCCCGAGCAGATTGCATGGAGGCGCCGTGCCCGGGCGTCCGCCTCTGCCGTGGCGGGCGGCCGGGGCGCCCCTGGAGGGGGCTGGCCTCTGTGGGGAAACGGACTGGTCTCTCACTCCGCAGCTAGGACGAAGCCAAGAAAGGTGCCGTTGTCGCCGGGACGGTCGGGGGACTCGTGGCGCGGGACTCAGGGTTCCCCATGGGGAGGCCCCCAGGCTCAGGCCCCTGGCAACGGAAGGCTGAGCAAGCAGGCCCGGGGTCGGGCCCGGCTTTCGGGGCCGGCCCGGCCCCAGCTGCCAGCGCCAGGGAGGGGTCCCCCGGAGGCTGAGGAGCGGGAGGCGTCGGCCGCCCCGCGGCACGCCTCCCGGAGCTCCTCCTGGCGGTGCCGGAACGCGACGACACGCGATCCCGGACAGGGCCCCGGGGGGGGCCGCCCTGCGGCCCTGTGGTGCCCGAAGTGTGTTCGCCGGGCCTTTTCCGGCCAATTCTCACGAGCGCTCGTGAGAATTGGCCGGCGTTGGGCAGCCCTGGTCAGCGCCCAGTTCCGCGTGGAGCAGGGCCCTTTCGCGCTCGGGGCATGTCGCGGCCACTCGGAAAACGAGCCGCGACGATGGGGCGCGGCCGGCAGCCGCGGCGCCGGGGAGTTTTCCCCGAGCAGAGTGGATGGAGGCGCCGTGGCCGGGCGTCCGCCTCCGCCGTGGCGGGCGGCCGGGGCGCCCATGGAGGGGGCTGGCCTCTGTGGGGAAACGGACTGGTCTCTCACTCCGCGGCTAGGACGAAGCCGCGAAAGGTGCCGTTGTCGCCGGGACGGTCGGGGGACTCGTGGCGCGAGACTCAGGTTTCCCCATGGGGAGGCCCCCAGGCTCAGGCCCCTGGCAACGGAAGGCTGAGCAAGCAGGCCCGGGCCCGGGCCCGGCTTTCGGGGCTGGCCCGGCCCCAGCTGCCGGCGCCAGGGAGGGGACCCCCGGAGGCTGAGGAGCGGGAGGCGTCGGCCGCCCCGCGGTACGCCTCCCGGAGCTCCTCCTGGCGGTGCTGGAACGCGACGACACGCGATCCCGCACAGGGCCCCGGGGGGGGCCGCCCTGCGGCCCTGTGGTACCCGAACTGTGTTCGCCGGGCGTTTTCCGGCCAATTCTCACGAGCGTTCTGCCCAAATCGGGATCGATTTGGGCAGAAAGCTCGTGAGAATTGGCCGGCGTTGGGCAGCCCTGGTCAGCACCCAGTTCCGCGTGGAGCAGGGCCCTTTCTCGCTCGGGGCATGTCGCGGCCACCCGGAAAACGAGCCGCGACGATGGGGCGCGGCCGGCAGCCGCGGCGCCGGGGAGATTTCCCCGAGCAGATTGCATGGAGGCGCCGTGGCCGGGCGTCCGCCTCCGCCGTGGCGGGCGGCCGGGGCGCCCCTGGAGGGGGCTGGCCTCTGTGGGGAAACGGACTGGTCTCTCACTCCGCGGCTAGGACGAAGCCGCGAAAGGTGCCGTTGTCGCCGGGACGGTCGGGGGACTCGTGGCGCGGGACTCAGGGTTCCCCATGGGGTGGCCCCAAGGCTCAGGCCCCTGGCAACGGAAGGCTCAGCAAGCAGGCCCGGGCCCGGGCCCGGCTTTCGGGGCTGGCCCGGCCCCAGCTCCCGGCGCCAGGGAGGGGACCCCCGGAGGCTGAGGATCGGGAGGCGTCGGCCACCCCGCGGCACGCCTCCCGGAGCTCCTCCTGGCGGTGCCGGAACGCGACGACACGCGATCCCTGACAGGGCCCCAGGGGGGGCCGCCCTGCGGCCCTGTGGTGCCCGAAGTGTGTTCGCCGGGCCTTTTCCGGCCAATTCTCACGAGCGTTCTGCCCAAATCGATCCCGATTTGGGCAGAACGCTCGTGTGAATTGGCCGGCGTTGGGTAGCCCTGGTCAGTGCCAAGTTCCGCGTGGAGCAGGGCCCTTTCTCGCTCGGGGCATGTCACGGCCACCCGGAAAACGAGCCGCGACGATGGGGCGCGGCCGGCAGCCGCGGCGCCGGTGAGTTCTCCCCGAGCAGAGTGGATGGCGGCGCCGTGGCCGGGCGCCCGCCTCCGCCGTGGCAGGCGGCCGGGACGCCCCTGGAGGGGGCTGGCCTCTGTGGGGAAACGGACTGGTCTCTCACTCCGCGGCTAGGACGAAGCCGCGAAAGGTGCCGTTGTCGCCGGGACGGTCGGGGGACTCGTGGCGCGGGACTCAGGGTTCCCCATGGGGAGGCCCCCAGGCTCAGGCCCCTGGCAACGGAAGGCTGAGAAAGCAGGCCAGGGCCCGGGCCCGGCTTTCGGGGCTGGCCCGGCCCCCGCTGCCGGCGCCAGGGAGGGGACCCCCGGAGGCTGAGGAGCGGGAGGCGTCGGCCGCCCCGCGGCACGCCTCCCGGAGCTCCTCCTGGCGGTGCCGGAACGCGACGACACGCGATCCCGGACAGGGCCCCGGGGGGGGCCGCCCTGCGGCCCTGTGGTGCCCGAAGTGTGTTCGCCGGGCGTTTTCCGGCCAATTCTCACGAGCGTTCTGCCCAAATTGGGATCGATTTGGGCAGAACGCTCGTGAGAATTGGCCGGCGTTGGGCAGCCCTGGTCAGCGCCCAGTTCCGCGTGGAGCAGGGCCCTTTCTCGCTCGGGGCATGTCGCGGCCACCCGGAAAGCGAGCCGCGACAATGGGGCGCGGCCGGCAGCCGTGGCGCCGGGGAGATTTCCCCGAGCAGAGTGGATGGAGGCGCCGTGGCCGGGCGTCTGCCTCCGCCGTGGCGGGCGGCCGGGGCGCCCCTGGAGGGGGCTGGCCTCTGTGGGGAAACGGACTGGTCTCTCACTCCGCGGCTAGGACGAAGCCGCGAAAGGTGCCGTTGTCTCCGGGACGGTCGGGGGACTCGTGGCACGGGACTCAGGGTTCCCCATGGGGAGGCCCCCAGGCTCAGGCCCCTGGCAACGGAAGGCTGAGCAAGCAGGCCCGGGCCCGGGCCCGGCTTTCGGGGCTGGCCCGGCCCCAGCTGCCGGCGCCAGGGAGGGGACCCCCGGAGGCTGAGGAGCGGGAGGCGTCGGCCGCCCCGCGGCACGCCTCCCGGAGCTCCTCCTGGCGGTGCTGGAACGCGACGACACGCGATCCCGGACAGGGCCCCGGGGGGGGCCGCCCTGCGGCCCTGTGGTGCCCGAAGTGTGTTCGCCGGGCGTTTTCCGGCCAATTCTCACGAGCGTTCTGCCCAAATCGGGATCGATTTGGGCAGAACGCTCGTGAGAATTGGCCGGCGTTGGGCAGCCCTGGTCAGCACCCAATTCCGCGAGGAGCAGGGCCCTTTCTCGCTCGGGGCATGTCGCGGCCACCCGGAAAACGAGCCGCGACGATGGGGCGCGGCCGGCAGCCGCGGCGCCGGGGAGTTCTCCCTGAGCAGAGTGGATGGAGGCGCCTTGGACGGGCGCCCGCCTCCGCCGTGGCAGGCGGCCGGTGCGCCCCTGGAGGGGGCTGGCCTCTGTGGGGAAACGGACTGGTCTCTCACTCCGCGGCTAGGACGAAGCCGCGAATGGTGCCGTTGTCGCCGGGACGGTCGGGGGACTCGTGGCGCGGGACTCAGGGTTCCCCATGGGGAGGCCCCCAGGCTCAGGCCCCTGGCAACGGAAGGCTGAGCAAGCAGGCCCGGGCCCGGGAGGGGCTTTCGGGGCTGGCCCGGCCCCAGCTTCCGGCGCCAGGGAGGGGACCCCCGGAGGCTGAGGAGCGGGAGGCGTCGGCCGCCCCGCGGCACGCCTCCCGGAGCTCCTCCTGGCGGTGCCGGAACGCGACGACACGCGATCCCTGACAGGGCCCCGGGGGGGGCCGCCCTGCGGCCCTGTGGTGCCCGAAGTGTGTTCGCCGGGCCTTTTCCGGCCAATTCTCACGAGCGTTCTGCCCAAATCGATCCCGATTTGGGCAGAACGCTCGTGTGAATTGGCCGGCGTTGGCTAGCCCTGGTCAGCGCCCAGTTCCGCGTGGAGCAGGGCCCTTTCTCGCTCGGAGCATGTCGCGGCCACCCGGAAAACGAGCCGCGACGATGGGGCGCGGCCGGCAGCCGCGGCGCCGGGGAGTTCTCCCCGAGCAGAGTGGATGGAGGCGCCGTGGCCGGGCGCCCGCCTCCGCCGTGGCAGGCGGCCGGGGCGCCCCTGGAGGGGGCTGGCCTCTGTGGGGAAACGGACTGGTCTCTCACTCCGCGGCTAGGACGAAGCCGCGAAAGGTGCCATTGTCGCCGGGACGGTCGGGGGACTCGTGGCGCGGGACTCAGGGTTCCCCATGGGGAGGCCCCCAGGCTCAGGCCCCTGGCAACGGAAGGCTGAGCAAGCAGGCCCGGGGTCGGGCCCGGCTTTCGGGGCTGGCCCGGCCCCAGCTGCCAGCGCCAGGGAGGGGTCCCCCGGAGGCTGAGGAGCGGGAGGCGTCGGCCGCCCCGCGGCACGCCTCCCGGAGCTCCTCCTGGCGGTGCTGGAACGCGACGACACGCGATCCCGGACAGGGCCCCGGGGGGGGCCGCCCTGCGGCCCTGTGGTGCCCGAAGTGTGTTCGCCGGGCGTTTTCCGGCCAATTCTCACGAGCGTTCTGCCCAAATCGGGATCGATTTGGGCAGAACGCTCGTGAGAATTGGCCGGCGTTGGGCAGCCCTGGTCAGCACCCAGTTCCGCGTGGAGCAGGGCCCTTTCTCGCTCGGGGCATGTCGCGGCCACCCGGAAAACGAGCCGCGACGATGGGGCGCGGCCGGCAGCCGCGGCGCCGGGGAGATTTCCCCGAGCAGATTGCATGGAGGCGCCGTGCCCGGGCGTCCGCCTCTGCCGTGGCGGGCGGCCGGGGCGCCCCTGGAGGGGGTTGGCCTCTGTGGGGAAACGGACTGGTCTCTCACTCCGCAGCTAGGACGAAGCCAAGAAAGGTGCCGTTGTCGCCGGGACGGTCGGGGGACTCGTGGCGCGGGACTCAGGGTTCCCCATGGGGAGGCCCCCAGGCTCAGGCCCCTGGCAACGGAAGGCTGAGCAAGCAGGCCCGGGGTCGGGCCCGGCTTTCGGGGCCGGCCCGGCCCCAGCTGCCAGCGCCAGGGAGGGGTCCCCCGGAGGCTGAGGAGCGGGAGGCGTCGGCCGCCCCGCGGCACGCCTCCCGGAGCTCCTCCTGGCGGTGCCGGAACGCGACGACACGCGATCCCGGACAGGGCCCCGGGGGGGGCCGCCCTGCGGCCCTGTGGTGCCCGAAGTGTGTTCGCCGGGCCTTTTCCGGCCAATTCTCACGAGCGCTCGTGAGAATTGGCCGGCGTTGGGCAGCCCTGGTCAGCGCCCAGTTCCGCGTGGAGCAGGGCCCTTTCGCGCTCGGGGCATGTCGCGGCCACTCGGAAAACGAGCCGCGACGATGGGGCGCGGCCGGCAGCCGCGGCGCCGGGGAGTTTTCCCCGAGCAGAGTGGATGGAGGCGCCGTGGCCGGGCGTCCGCCTCCGCCGTGGCGGGCGGCCGGGGCGCCCATGGAGGGGGCTGGCCTCTGTGGGGAAACGGACTGGTCTCTCACTCCGCGGCTAGGACGAAGCCGCGAAAGGTGCCGTTGTCGCCGGGACGGTCGGGGGACTCGTGGTGCGAGACTCAGGTTTCCCCATGGGGAGGCCCCCAGGCTCAGGCCCCTGGCAACGGAAGGCTGAGCAAGCAGGCCCGGGCCCGGGCCCGGCTTTCGGGGCTGGCCCGGCCCCAGCTGCCGGCGCCAGGGAGGGGACCCCCGGAGGCTGAGGAGCGGGAGGCGTCGGCCGCCCCGCGGTACGCCTCCCGGAGCTCCTCCTGGCGGTGCTGGAACGCGACGACACGCGATCCCGCACAGGGCCCCGGGGGGGGCCGCCCTGCGGCCCTGTGGTACCCGAACTGTGTTCGCCGGGCGTTTTCCGGCCAATTCTCACGAGCGTTCTGCCCAAATCGGGATCGATTTGGGCAGAAAGCTCGTGAGAATTGGCCGGCGTTGGGCAGCCCTGGTCAGCACCCAGTTCCGCGTGGAGCAGGGCCCTTTCTCGCTCGGGGCATGTCGCGGCCACCCGGAAAACGAGCCGCGACGATGGGGCGCGGCCGGCAGCCGCGGCGCCGGGGAGATTTCCCCGAGCAGATTGCATGGAGGCGCCGTGGCCGGGCGTCCGCCTCCGCCGTGGCGGGCGGCCGGGGCGCCCCTGGAGGGGGCTGGCCTCTGTGGGGAAACGGACTGGTCTCTCACTCCGCGGCTAGGACGAAGCCGCGAAAGGTGCCGTTGTCGCCGGGACGGTCGGGGGACTCGTGGCGCGGGACTCAGGGTTCCCCATGGGGTGGCCCCAAGGCTCAGGCCCCTGGCAACGGAAGGCTCAGCAAGCAGGCCCGGGCCCGGGCCCGGCTTTCGGGGCTGGCCCGGCCCCAGCTCCCGGCGCCAGGGAGGGGACCCCCGGAGGCTGAGGATCGGGAGGCGTCGGCCACCCCGCGGCACGCCTCCCGGAGCTCCTCCTGGCGGTGCCGGAACGCGACGACACGCGATCCCTGACAGGGCCCCAGGGGGGGCCGCCCTGCGGCCCTGTGGTGCCCGAAGTGTGTTCGCCGGGCCTTTTCCGGCCAATTCTCACGAGCGTTCTGCCCAAATCGATCCCGATTTGGGCAGAACGCTCGTGTGAATTGGCCGGCGTTGGGTAGCCCTGGTCAGTGCCAAGTTCCGCGTGGAGCAGGGCCCTTTCTCGCTCGGGGCATGTCACGGCCACCCGGAAAACGAGCCGCGACGATGGGGCGCGGCCGGCAGCCGCGGCGCCGGTGAGTTCTCCCCGAGCAGAGTGGATGGCGGCGCCGTGGCCGGGCGCCCGCCTCCGCCGTGGCAGGCGGCCGGGACGCCCCTGGAGGGGGCTGGCCTCTGTGGGGAAACGGACTGGTCTCTCACTCCGCGGCTAGGACGAAGCCGCGAAAGGTGCCGTTGTCGCCGGGACGGTCGGGGGACTCGTGGCGCGGGACTCAGGGTTCCCCATGGGGAGGCCCCCAGGCTCAGGCCCCTGGCAACGGAAGGCTGAGAAAGCAGGCCAGGGCCCGGGCCCGGCTTTCGGGGCTGGCCCGGCCCCCGCTGCCGGCGCCAGGGAGGGGACCCCCGGAGGCTGAGGAGCGGGAGGCGTCGGCCGCCCCGCGGCACGCCTCCCGGAGCTCCTCCTGGCGGTGCCGGAACGCGACGACACGCGATCCCGGACAGGGCCCCGGGGGGGGCCGCCCTGCGGCCCTGTGGTGCCCGAAGTGTGTTCGCCGGGCGTTTTCCGGCCAATTCTCACGAGCGTTCTGCCCAAATTGGGATCGATTTGGGCAGAACGCTCGTGAGAATTGGCCGGCGTTGGGCAGCCCTGGTCAGCGCCCAGTTCCGCGTGGAGCAGGGCCCTTTCTCGCTCGGGGCATGTCGCGGCCACCCGGAAAGCGAGCCGCGACAATGGGGCGCGGCCGGCAGCCGTGGCGCCGGGGAGATTTCCCCGAGCAGAGTGGATGGAGGCGCCGTGGCCGGGCGTCTGCCTCCGCCGTGGCGGGCGGCCGGGGCGCCCCTGGAGGGGGCTGGCCTCTGTGGGGAAACGGACTGGTCTCTCACTCCGCGGCTAGGACGAAGCCGCGAAAGGTGCCGTTGTCTCCGGGACGGTCGGGGGACTCGTGGCACGGGACTCAGGGTTCCCCATGGGGAGGCCCCCAGGCTCAGGCCCCTGGCAACGGAAGGCTGAGCAAGCAGGCCCGGGCCCGGGCCCGGCTTTCGGGGCTGGCCCGGCCCCAGCTGCCGGCGCCAGGGAGGGGACCCCCGGAGGCTGAGGAGCGGGAGGCGTCGGCCGCCCCGCGGCACGCCTCCCGGAGCTCCTCCTGGCGGTGCTGGAACGCGACGACACGCGATCCCGGACAGGGCCCCGGGGGGGGCCGCCCTGCGGCCCTGTGGTGCCCGAAGTGTGTTCGCCGGGCGTTTTCCGGCCAATTCTCACGAGCGTTCTGCCCAAATCGGGATCGATTTGGGCAGAACGCTCGTGAGAATTGGCCGGCGTTGGGCAGCCCTGGTCAGCACCCAATTCCGCGAGGAGCAGGGCCCTTTCTCGCTCGGGGCATGTCGCGGCCACCCGGAAAACGAGCCGCGACGATGGGGCGCGGCCGGCAGCCGCGGCGCCGGGGAGTTCTCCCTGAGCAGAGTGGATGGAGGCGCCTTGGACGGGCGCCCGCCTCCGCCGTGGCAGGCGGCCGGTGCGCCCCTGGAGGGGGCTGGCCTCTGTGGGGAAACGGACTGGTCTCTCACTCCGCGGCTAGGACGAAGCCGCGAATGGTGCCGTTGTCGCCGGGACGGTCGGGGGACTCGTGGCGCGGGACTCAGGGTTCCCCATGGGGAGGCCCCCAGGCTCAGGCCCCTGGCAACGGAAGGCTGAGCAAGCAGGCCCGGGCCCGGGAGGGGCTTTCGGGGCTGGCCCGGCCCCAGCTTCCGGCGCCAGGGAGGGGACCCCCGGAGGCTGAGGAGCGGGAGGCGTCGGCCGCCCCGCGGCACGCCTCCCGGAGCTCCTCCTGGCGGTGCCGGAACGCGACGACACGCGATCCCTGACAGGGCCCCGGGGGGGGCCGCCCTGCGGCCCTGTGGTGCCCGAAGTGTGTTCGCCGGGCCTTTTCCGGCCAATTCTCACGAGCGTTCTGCCCAAATCGATCCCGATTTGGGCAGAACGCTCGTGTGAATTGGCCGGCGTTGGCTAGCCCTGGTCAGCGCCCAGTTCCGCGTGGAGCAGGGCCCTTTCTCGCTCGGAGCATGTCGCGGCCACCCGGAAAACGAGCCGCGACGATGGGGCGCGGCCGGCAGCCGCGGCGCCGGGGAGTTCTCCCCGAGCAGAGTGGATGGAGGCGCCGTGGCCGGGCGCCCGCCTCCGCCGTGGCAGGCGGCCGGGGCGCCCCTGGAGGGGGCTGGCCTCTGTGGGGAAACGGACTGGTCTCTCACTCCGCGGCTAGGACGAAGCCGCGAAAGGTGCCGTTGTCGCCGGGACGGTCGGGGGACTCGTGGCGCGGGACTCAGGGTTCCCCATGGGGAGGCCCCCAGGCTCAGGCCCCTGGCAACGGAAGGCTGAGCAAGCAGGCCCGGGGTCGGGCCCGGCTTTCGGGGCTGGCCCGGCCCCAGCTGCCAGCGCCAGGGAGGGGTCCCCCGGAGGCTGAGGAGCGGGAGGCGTCGGCCGCCCCGCGGCACGCCTCCCGGAGCTCCTCCTGGCGGTGCCGGAACGCGACGACACGCGATCCCGGACAGGGCCCCGGGGGGGGCCGCCCTGCGGCCCTGTGGTGCCCGAAGTGTGTTCGCCGGGCGTTTTCCGGCCAATTCTCACGAGCGTTCTGCCCAAATCGGGATCGATTTGGGCAGAACGCTCGTGAGAATTGGCCGGCGTTTGGCAGCCCTGGTCAGCGCCCAGTTCCGCGTGGAGCAGGGCCCTTTCTCGCTCGGGGCATGTCGCGGCCACCCGGAAAGCGAGCCGCGACGATGGGGCGCGGCCGGCAGCCGCGGCGCCGGGGAGATTTCCCCGAGCAGAGTGGATGGAGGCGCCGTGGACGGGCTTCTGCCTCCCCCGTGGCGGGCGGCCGGGGCGCCCCTGGAGGGGGCTGGCCTCTGTGGGGAAACGGACTGGTCTCTCACTCCGCGGCTAGGACGAAGCTGCGAAAGGTGCCGTTGTCGCCGGGACGGTCGTGGGACTCGTGGCGCGGGACTCAGGGTTCCCCATGGGGAGGCCCCCAGGCTCAGGCCCCTGGCAACGGAAGGCTGAGCAAGCAGGCCCGGGCCCGGGCCCGGCTTTCGGGGCTGGCCCGGCCCCAGCTGCCTGCGCCAGGGAGGGGACCCCCGGAGGCTGAGAAGCCGGAGGCGTCGGTCGCCCCGCGGCACGCCTCCCGGAGCACCTCCTGGCGGTGCCGGAACGCGACGACACGCGATCCCGGACAGGGCCCCGGGGGGGGCCGCCCTGCGGCCCTGTGGTGCCCGAAGTGTGTTCGCCGGGCGTTTTCCGGCCAATTCTCACGAGCGTTCTGCCCAAATCGGGATCGATTTGGGCAGAACGCTCGTGAGAATTGGCCGGCGTTGGGCAGCCCTGGTCAGCGCCCAGTGCCGCGTGGAGCAGGGCGCTTTCTCGCTCGGGGCACGGCGCGGCCACCCGGAAAACGAGCCGCGACGATGGGGCGCGGCCGGCGGCCCCGGCCCCGGGGAGTTTTCCCCGAGCAGAGTGGATGGAGGCGCCGTGGCCCGGCGTCCGCCTCCGCCGTGGCGGGCGGCCGGGGCGCCCGTGGAGGGGGCTGGCCTCTGTGGGGGAACGGAGTGATCTCTCACTCCACGGCTGGGACCAAGCCACGAAAGGTGCCGTTGTCGCCGGGACGGTCGGGGGGACTCGAGCGCGGGACTCAGGTTTCCCCATGCGGAGGCTCCCAGGCTCAGGCCCCTGGCAACGGAAGGCTGAGCAAGCAGGCCCGGGCCCGGGCCTAGCTTTCGGGGCTGGCCCGACCCCAGCGGCCGGCGCCAGGGAGGGGACCCCCGGAGGCTGAGGAGCGGGAGGCGTCGGCCTCCCCGGGGCCCGCCTCCCGGAGCTCCTACTGGCGGTGCCGGAACGCGACGACACGCGATCCCGGACAGGGCCCCGGGGGGGCGGCCCTGCGGCCCTGTGGTGCCCGAAGTGTGTTCGCCGGGCGTTTTCCGGCCAATTCTCACGAGCGTTCTGCCCAAATCGGGATCGATTTGGGCAGAACGCTCGTGAGAATTGGCCGGCGTTGGGCCGCCCTGGTCAGCGCCCAGTGCCGCGTGGAGCAGAGCGCTTTCTCGCTCGGGGCATGGCGGGGCCACCCGGAAAACGAGCCGCGACGATGGGGCGCGGCCGGCGTCCCCGGCGCCGGGGAGTTTTCCCCGAGCAGAGTGGATGGAGGCGCCGTGGCCGGTCGTCCGCCTCCGCCGTGGCGGGCGGCCGGGGCGCCCGTGGAGGGGGCTGGCCTCTGTGGGGGAACGGAGTGATCTCTCACTCCACGGCTGGGACCAAGCCGCGAAAGGTGCCGTTGTCGCCGGGACGGTCGGGGGGACTCGTGGCGCGGGACTCAGGGTTCCCCATGCGGAGGCCCCCAGGCTCAGGCCCCTGGCAACGGAAGGCTGAGCAAGCAGGCCCGGGCCCGGGCCTAGCTTTTGGGTCTGGCCCGGCACCAGCGGCCGGCGCCAGGGAGGGGACCCCCGGAGGCTGAGGAGCGGGAGGCGTCGGCCTCCCCGGGGCCCGCCTCCCGGAGCTCCTCCTGGCGGTGCCGGAACGCGACGACACGCGATCCCGCACAAAGCCCCGGAGGGGCGGCCCTGCGGCCCTGTGGTGCCCGAAGTGTGTTCGCCGGGCGTTTTCCGGCCAATTCTCACGAGCGTTCTGCCCAAATCGGGATCGATTTGGGCAGAACGCTCGTGAGAATTGGCCGGCGTTGGGCAGCCTGGTCAGCGCCCAGTGCCGCGTGGAGCAGGGCCCTTTCTCGCTCGGGGCATGGCGCGGCCACCCGGAAAACGAGCCGCGACGATGGGGCGCGGTCGGCGGCCCCGGCTCCGGGGAGTTTCCCCGAGCAGAGTGGATGGAGGCGCCGTGGCCGGGCGTCCGCCTCCGCCGTGGCGGGCGGCCGGGGCGCCCGTGGAGGGGGCTGGCCTCTGTGGGGGAACGGAGTGATCTCTCACTCCACGGCTGTGACGAAGCCGCGAAAGGTGCCATTGTCGCCGGGACGGTCGGGGGGACTCGTGGCGCGGGACTCAGGGTTCCCCATGCGGAGGCCCCCAGGCTCAGGCCCCTGGCAACGGAAGGCTGAGCAAGCAGGCCCGGGCCCGGGCCCGGGATTCGGGGCTGGCCCGGCCCCAGCGGCTGGCGCCAGGGAGGGGACCCCCGGAGGCTGAGGAGCGGGAGGCGTCGGCCTCCCCGGGGCCCGCCTCCCGGAGCTCCTCCTGGCGGTGCCGGAACGCGACGACACGCCATCCCGGACAGGGCCCCGGGGGGGCGGCCCTGCGGCCCTCTAGTGCCCGAAGTGTCTTCGCCGGGCGTTTTCCGGCCAAATCTCACGAGCGTTCTGCCCAAATCGGGATCGATTTGGGCAGAACGCTCGTGAGAATTGGCCGGCGTTGGGCAGCCCTGGTCAGCGCCCAGTTCCGCGTGGAGCAGGGCCCTTTCTCGCTCGGGGCATGTCGCGGCCACTCGGAAAACGTGCCGCGACGATGGGGCGCGGCCGGCAGCCGCGGCGCCGGGGAGTTTTCCCTGAGCAGAGTGGATGGAGGCGCCGTGGCCGGGCGTCCGCCTCCGCCGTGGCGGGCGGCCGGGGCGCCCCTGGAGGGGGCTGGCCTCTGTGGGGAAACGGACTGGTCTATCACTCCGCGGCTAGGACGAAGCCGCGAAAGGTGCCGTTGTCGCCGGGACGGTCGGGGGACTCGTGGCGCGGGACTCAGTGTTCCCCATGGGGAGGCCCCCAGGCTCAGGCCCCTGGCAACGGAAGGCTGAGCAAGCAGGCCCGGGCCCGGCTTTCGGGGCTGGCCCGGCCCCAGCTTCCGGCGCCAGGGAGGGGACCCCCGGAGGCTGAGGAGCGGGAGGCGTCGGCCGCCCCGCGGCACGCCTCCCGGAGCTCCTCCTGGCGGTGCCGGAACGCGACGACACGCTATCCCGGATAGGGCCCCGGGGGGGGCCGCCCTGCGGCCCTTTGGTGCCCGAAGTGTGTTCGCCGGGCGTTTTCCGGCCAATTCTCACGAGCGTTCTGCCCAAATCGGGATCGATTTGGGCAGAACGCTCGTGAGAATTGGCCGGCGTTGGGCAGCCCTGGTCAGCGCCCAGTTCTGCGTGGAGCAGGGCCCTTTCTCGCTCGGGGCATGTCGCGGCCACTCGGAAAACGAGCCGCGACGATGGGGCGCGGCCGGCAGCCGCGGCGCCGGGGAGTTTTCCCCGAGCAGAGTGGATGGAGGCGCCGTGGCCGGGCGTCCGCCTCCGCCGTGGCGGGCGGCCGGGGCACCCGTGGAGGGGGCTGGCCTCTGTGGGGGAACGGAGTGATCTTTCACTCCACGGCTGGGACGAAGCCGCGAAAGGTGCCATTGTCGCCGGGACGGTCGGGGGGACTCGTGGCGCGGGACTCAGTGTTCCCCACGCGGAGGCCCCCAGGCTCAGGCCCCTGGCAACGGAAGGCTGAGCAAGCAGGACCGGGCCCGGGCCCGGCTTTCGGGGCTGGCCCGGCCCCAGCGGTCGGCGCCAGGGAGGGTACCCCCGGAGGCTGTGGAGCGGGAGGCGTCGGCCTCCCCGGGGCCCGCCTCCCGGAGCTCCTCCTGGCGGTGCCGGAACGCGACGACACGCAATCCCGCACAAAGCCTCGGAGGGGCGGCCCTGCGGCCCTGTGGTGCCCGAAGTGTGTTCGCAGGGCATTTTCCGGCCAATTCTCACGAGCGTTCTGCCCAAATCGGGATCGATTTGGGCAGAACGCTCGTGAGAATTGGCCTCGTTGGGCAGCCCTGGTCAGCGCCCAGTGCCGCGTGGTGCAGGGCGCTTTCTCGCTCGGGGCATGGCGCGGCCACCCGGAAAACGAGTCGCGACGATGGCGCGCGGCCGGCGGCCCCGGCGCCGGGGAGTTTTCCCCGAGCAGAGTGGATGGAGGCGCCGTGGCCGGGCGTCCGCCTCCGCCGTGGCGGGCGGCCGGGGCGCCCCTGGAGGGGGCTGGCCTCTGTGGGGAAACGGACTGGTCTCGCACTCCGCGGCTAGGACGAAGCCGCGAAAGGTGCCGTTGTCGCCGGGACGGTCGGGGTACTCGTGGCGCGGGACTCAGGTTTCCCCATGGGGAGGCCCCAAGGCTCAGGCCCCTGGCAACGGAAGGCTGAGCAAGCAGGCCCGGGCCCGGGCCCGGGTTTCGGGGCTGGCCCGGCCCCAGCTGCCGGCGCCAGGGAGGGGACCCCCGGAGGCTGAGGAGCGGGAGGCGTTGGCCGCCCCGCCGCACGCCTCCCGGAGCTCCTCCTGGCGGTGCCGGAACCCGACGACACGCGATCCCGGACAGCGCCCCGGGGGGGGGGGCCGCCCTGCGGCCCTATGGTGCCCGAAGTGTGTTCGCCGGGCGTTTTCCGGCCAATTCTCACGAGCGTTCTGCCCGTGAGAATTGGCCGGCGTTGGGCAGCCCTGGTCAGCGCCCAGTTCCGCGTGGAGCATGGCCCTTTCTCGCTCGGGGCATGTCGCGGCCACCCGGAAAACGAGCCGCGACGATGGGGCGCGGCGGGCAGCCGCGGCGCCGGGGAGTTTTCCCCGAGCAGAGTGGATGGAGGCGCCGTGGCCAGGCGTCCGCCTCCGCCGTGGCGGGCGGCCCGGGCGCCCCTGGAGGGGGCTGGCCTCTGTGGGGAAACGGACTGGTCTCTCAGTCCGCGGCTAGGACGAAGCCGCGAAAGGTGCCGTTGTCGCCGGGACGGTCGGGGGACTCGTGGCGCGGGACTCAGGGTTCCCCATGGGGAGGCCCCAGGCTCAGGCCCCTGGCAACGGAAGGCTGAGCAAGCAGGCCCGGGCCCGGGACCGGCTTTCGGGGCTGGCCCGGCCCCAGCTGCCGGCGCCAGGAAGGGGACCCCTGGAGGCTGAGGAGCGGGAGGCGTCCTCCTCCCCGCGGCACGCCTCCCGGAGCTCCTCCTGGCGGTGCCGGAACGCGACGACACGCGATCCCGGACAGCGCCCCGGGGGGGGCGGCCCTGCGGCCCTGTGGTGCCCGAAGTGTGTTCGCCGGGCGTTTTCCGGCCAATTCTCACGAGCGTTCTGCCCAAATCGGGATCGATTTGGGCAGAACGCTCGTGAGAATTGGCCGGCGTTGGGCAGCCTGGTCAGCGCCCAGTGCCGCTTGGAGCAGGGCCCTTTCTCGCTCGGGGCATGGCGCGGCCACCCGGAAAACGAGCCGCGACGATGGGGCGCGGTCGGCGGCCCCGGTTCCGGGGAGTTTCCGCGAGCAGAGTGGATGGAGGCGCCGTGGCCGGGCGTCCGCCTCCGCCGTGGCGGGCGGCCGGGGCGCCCGTGGAGGGGGCTGGCCTCTGTGGTGGAACGGAGTGATCTCTCACTCCACGGCTGTGACGAAGCCGCGAAAGGTGCCATTGTCGCCGGGACGGTCGGGGGGACTCGTGGCGCGGGACTCAGGGTTCCCCATGCGGAGGCCCCCAGGCTCAGGCCACTGGCAACGGAAGGCTGAGCAAGCAGGCCCGGGCCCGGGCCCGGCTTTCGGGGCTGGCCCGGCCCCAGCTGCCGGCGCCAGGGAGGGGACCCCCGGAGGCTGAGGAGCGGGAGGCGTCAGCCGCCCTGCGGCACGCCTCCCGTAGCTCCTCCTGGCGGTGCCGGAACGCGACGACACGCGAACCCGGACAGGGCCCCGGGGGGGGCCGCCCTGCGGCCCTGTGGTGCCCGAAGTGTGTTCGCCGGGCGTTTTCCGGCCAATTCTCACGAGCGTTCTGCACAAATTGGGATCGATTTGGGCAGAACGCTCGTGAGAATTGGCCGGCGTTGGGCAGCCCTGGTCAGCGCCCAGTTCCGCGTGGAGCAGGGCCCTTTCTCGCTCGGGGCATGTCGCGGCCACCCGGAAAACGAGCCGCGACGATGGGGCGCGGCCGGCAGCCGTGGCGCCGGGGAGATTTCCCCGAGCAGAGTGGATGGAGGCGCCGTGGCCGGGCGTCTGCCTCCGCCGTGGCGGGCGGCCGGGGCGCCCCTGGAGGGGGCTGGCCTCTGTGGGGAAACGGACTGGTCTCTCACTCCGCGGCTAGGACGAAGCCGCGAAAGGTGCCGTTGTCGCCGGGACGGTCGGGGGACTCGTGGCACGGGACTCACGGTTCCCCATGGGGAGGCCCCCAGGCTCAGGCCCCTGGCAACGGACGGCTGAGCAAGCAGGCCCGGGCCCGGGCCCGGCTTTCGGGGCTGGCCCGGCCCCAGCTGCCGGCGCCTGGGAGGGGACCCCCGGAGGCTGAGGAGCGGGAGGGGTCGGCCGCCCCGCGGCACGCCTCCCGGAGCTCCGCCTGGCGGTGCCGGAACGCGACGACACGCGATCCCGGACAGGGCCCCGGGGGGGGCGGCCCTGCGGCCCTGTGGTGCCCGAAGTGTGTTCGCCGGGCGTTTTCCCGGCAAATTCTCACGAGCGTTCTGCCCAAATCGGGATCGATTTTGGCAGAACGCTCGTGAGAATTGGCCGGCGTTGGGCAGCCCTGGTCAGCACCCAGTTCCGCGTGGAGCAGGGCCCTTTCTCGCTCGGGGCATGTCGCGGCCACCCGGAAAACGAGCCGCGACGATGGGGCGCGGCCGGCAGCCGCGGCGCCGGGGAGTTCTCCCCGAGCAGAGTGGATGGAGGCGCCGTGGCCGGGCGCCCGCCTCCGCCGTGGCAGGCGGCCGGGGCGCCCCTGGAGGGGGCTGGCCTCTGTGGGGAAACGGACTGGTCTCTCACTCCGCGGCTAGGACGAAGCCGCGAAAGGTGCCGTTGTCGCCGGGACGATCGGGGGACTCGTGGCGCGGGACTCAGGGTTCCCCATGGGGAGGCCCCCAGGCTCATGTCCCTGGCAACGGAAGGCTGAGCAAGCAGGCCCGGGCCCGGGCCCGGCTTTCGGGGCTGGCCCGGCCCCAGCTGCCGGCGCCACGGAGGGTACCCCCGGAGGCTGAGGAGCGGGAGGCGTCGGCCGCCCCGCGGCACGCCTCCCGGAGCTCCTCCTGGCGGTGCCGGAACGCGACGACACGCGATCCCGGACAGGGCCCCGGGGCGGGCCGCCCTGCGGCCCTGTGGTTCCCGAAGTGTGTTCGCCGTGCGTTTTCCGGCCAATTCTCACGAGCGTTCTGCCCAAATCGGGATCGATTTGGGCAGAACGCTCGTGAGAATTGGCCGGCGTTGGGCAGCCCTGGTCAGCGCCCAGTTCCGCGTGGAGCACGGCCCTTTCTCGCTCGGGGCATGTCGCGGCCACCCGGAAAACGAGCCGCGACGATGGGGCGCGGCCGGCAGCCGCGGCGCCGGGGAGTTTTCCCCGAGCAGAGTGGATGGAGGCGCCGTGGCCGGGCGCCCGCCTCCGCCGTGGCAGGCGGCCGGGGCGCCCCTGGAGGGGGCTGGCCTCTGTGGGGAAACGGACTGGTCTCTCACTCCGCGGCTAGGACGAAGCCGCGAAAGGTGCCGTTTTCGCCGGGACGGTCGGGGGACTCGTGGCGCGGGACTCAGGGTTCCCCATGGGGAGGCCCCCAGGCTCAGGCCCCTGGCAACGGAAGGCTGAGCAAGAAAGCCCGGGGCCGGGCCCGGCTTTCGTGGCTGGCCCGGCCCCACCTGCCAGCGCCAGGGAGGGGACCCCCGGAGGCTGAGGAGCGGGAGGCTTCGGCCGCCCCGTGGCACACCTCCCGGAGCACCTCCTGGCGGTGCCGGAACGCGACGACACGCGATCCCGGACAGGGCCCCGGGAGGGCGGCCCTGCGGCCCTGTGGTGCCCGAAGTGTGTTCGCCGGGCGTTTTCCGGCCAATTCTCACGAGCGTTCTGCCCAAATCGGGATCGATTTGGGCAGAACGCTCGTGAGAATTGGCCGGCGTTGGGCAGCCCTGGTCAGCGCCCAGTTCCGCGTGGAGCAGGGCCCTTTCTCGCTCGGGGCATGTCGCGGCCACCCGGAAAACGAGCCGCGACGATGGGGCGCGGCCGGCAGCCGCGGCGCCGGGGAGTTTTCCCCGAGCAGCGTGGATGGAGGCGCCGTGGCCGGGCGTCCGCCTCCGCCGTGGCGGGCGGCCGGGGCGCCCCTGGAGGGGGCTGGCCTCTGTGGGGATACGGACTGGTCTCTCACTCCACGGCTAGGACGAAGCCGCGAAAGGTGCCGTTGTCGCCGGGACGGTCGGGGGACTCGTGGCGCGGGACTCAGGGTTCCCCATGGGGAGGCCCCCAGGCTCAGGCCCCTGGCAACGGAAGGCTGAGCAAGCAGGCCCGGGCCCGGGCCCGGCTTTCGGGGCTGGCCCGGCCCCAGCTGCCGGCGCCAGGGAGGGGACCCCCGGAGGCTGAGGAGCGGGAGGCGTCGGCCTCCCCGCGGCACGCCTCCCGGAGCGCCTCCTGGCGGTGCCGGAACGCGACGAGACTCGATCCCGTACAGGGCCCCGGGGGGGCCCGCCTTGCGGCCCTGTGGTGCCCGAAGTGTGTTCGCCGGGCGTTTTCCGGCCAATTCTCACGAGCGTTCTGCCCAAATCGGGATCGATTTGGGCAGAACGCTCGTGAGAATTGGCCGGCGTTGGGCAGCCCTGGTCAGCGCCCAGTTCCGCGTGGAGCAGGGCCCTTTCTCGCTCGGGGCATGTCGCGGCCACCCGGAAAACGAGCCGCGACGATGGGGCGCGGCCGGCAGCCGCGGCGCCGGGGAGTTTTCCCCGAGCAGCGTGGATGGAGGCGCCGTGGCCGGGCGTCCGCCTCCGCCGTGGCGGGCGGCCGGGGCGCCCCTGGAGGGGGCTGGCCTCTGTGGGGATACGGACTGGTCTCTCACTCCACGGCTAGGACGAAGCCGCGAAAGGTGCCGTTGTCGCCGGGACGGTCGGGGGACTCGTGGCGCGGGACTCAGGGTTCCCCATGGGGAGGCCCCCAGGCTCAGGCCCCTGGCAACGGAAGGCTGAGCAAGCAGGCCCGGGCCCGGGCCCGGCTTTCGGGGCTGGCCCGGCCCCAGCTGCCGGCGCCAGGGAGGGGACCCCCGGAGGCTGAGGAGCGGGAGGCGTCGGCCTCCCCGCGGCACGCCTCCCGGAGCGCCTCCTGGCGGTGCCGGAACGCGACGAGACTCGATCCCGTACAGGGCCCCGGGGGGGCCCGCCTTGCGGCCCTGTGGTGCCCGAAGTGTGTTCGCCGGGCGTTTTCCGGCCAATTCTCACGAGCGTTCTGCCCAAATCGGGATCGATTTGGGCAGAACGCTCGTGAGAATTGGCCGGCGTTGGGCAGCCCTGGTCAGCGCCCAGTTCCGCGTGGAGCAGGTCCCTTTCTCGCTCGGGGAATGTCGCGGCCACCCGGAAAACGAGCCGCTACGATGGGGCGCGGCCGGCAGCCGCGGCGCCGGGGAGTTTTCCCCGAGCAGAGGGGATGGAGGCGCCGTGGCCGGGCATCCGCCTCCGCCGTGGCGGGCGGCCGGGGCGCCCCGGAAGGGGGCTGGCCTCTGTGGGGATACGGACTGGTCTCTCACTCCGCGGCTAGGACGAAGCCGCGAAAGGTGCCGTTGTCGCCGGGACGGTCGGGGGACTCGTGGCGCGGGACTCAGGGTTCCCCATGGGGAGGCCCCCAGTCTCAGGCCCCTGGCAACGGAAGGCTGAGCAAGCAGGCCCGGGCCCGGGCCCGGCTTTCGGGGCTGGCCCGGCCCCAGCTGCCGGCGCCAGGGAGGGGACCCCCGGAGGCTGAGGAGCGGGAGGCGTCAGCCGCCCTGCGGCACGCCTCCCGGAGCTCCTCCTGGCGGTGCCGGAACGCGACGACACGCGATCCCGGACAGGGCCCCGGGGGGGGCCGCCCTGCGGCCCTGTGGTGCCCGAAGTGTGTTCGCCGGGCCTTTTCCGGCCAATTCTCACGAGCGCTCGTGAGAATTGGCCGGCGTTGGGCAGCCCTGGTCAGCGCCCAGTTCCGCGTGGAGCAGGGCCCTTTCTCGCTCGGGGCATGTCGCGGCCACCCGGAAAACGAGCTGCGACGATGGGGCGCGGCCGGCAGCCGCGGCGCCGGGGAGTTTTCCCCGAGCAGCGTGGATGGAGGCGCCGTGGCCGGGCGTCCGCCTCCGCCGTGGCGGGCGGCCGGGGCGCCCCTGGAGGGGGCTGGCCTCTGTGGGGATACGGACTGGTCTCTCACTCCACGGCTAGGACGAAGCCGCGAAAGGTGCCGTTGTCGCCGGGACGGTCGGGGGACTCGTGGCGCGGGACTCAGGGTTCCCCATGGGGAGGCCCCCAGGCTCAGGCCCCTGGCAACGGAAGGCTGAGCAAGCAGGCCCGGGCCCGGGCCCGGCTTTCGGGGCTGGCCCGGCCCCAGCTGCCGGCGCCAGGGAGGGGACCCCCGGAGGCTGAGGAGCGGGAGGCGTCGGCCTCCCCGCGGCACGCCTCCCGGAGCGCCTCCTGGCGGTGCCGGAACGCGACGAGACTCGATCCCGTACAGGGCCCCGGGGGGGCCCGCCTTGCGGCCCTGTGGTGCCCGAAGTGTGTTCGCCGGGCGTTTTCCGGCCAATTCTCACGAGCGTTCTGCCCAAATCGGGATCGATTTGGGCAGAACGCTCGTGAGAATTGGCCGGCGTTGGGCAGCCCTGGTCAGCGCCCAGTTCCGCGTGGAGCAGGGCCCTTTCTCGCTCGGGGCATGTCGCGGCCACCCGGAAAACGAGCCGCGACGATGGGGCGCGGCCGGCAGCCGCGGCGCCGGGGAGTTTTCCCCGAGCAGAGTGGATGGAGGCGCCGTGGCCGGGCGTCCGCCTCCGCCGTGGCGGGCGGCCGGGGCGCCCCTGGAGGGGGCTGGCCTCTGTGGGGAAACGGACTGGTCTCTCACTCCGCGGCTAGGACGAAGCCGCGAAAGGTGCCGTTGTCGCCGGGACGGTCGGGGGACTCGTGGCGCGGGACTCAGGGTTCCCCATGGGGTGGCCCCCAGGCTCAGGCCCCTGGCAACGGAAGTCTGAGCAAGCAGGCCCGGGCCCGGGCCCGGCTTTCGGGGCTGGCCCGGCCCCAGCTGCCGGCGCCAGGGAGGGGACCCCCGGAGGCTGAGGAGCGGGAGGCGTCGGCCTCCCCGCGGCACGCCTCCCGGTGCTCCTCCTGGCGGTGCCGGAACGCGACGACACGCGATCCCGGACAGGACCCCGGGGGGGGCCGCCCTGCGGCCCTGTGTTGCCCAAAGTGTGTTCGCCGGGCGTATTCCGGCCAATTCTCACGAGCGTTCTGCCCAAATCGGGATCGATTTGGGCAGAACGCTCGTGAGAATTGGCCGGCGTTGGGCAGCCCTGGTCAGCGCCCAGTTCCGCGTGGAGCAGGTCCCTTTCTCGCTCGGGGAATGTCGCGGCCACCCGGAAAACGAGCCGCTACGATGGGGCGCGGCCGGCAGCCGCGGCGCCGGGGAGTTTTCCCCGAGCAGAGGGGATGGAGGCGCCGTGGCCGGGCATCCGCCTCCGCCGTGGCGGGCGGCCGGGGCGCCCCGGAAGGGGGCTGGCCTCTGTGGGGATACGGACTGGTCTCTCACTCCGCGGCTAGGACGAAGCCGCGAAAGGTGCCGTTGTCGCCGGGACGGTCGGGGGACTCGTGGCGCGGGACTCAGGGTTCCCCATGGGGAGGCCCCCAGTCTCAGGCCCCTGGCAACGGAAGGCTGAGCAAGCAGGCCCGGGCCCGGGCCCGGCTTTCGGGGCTGGCCCGGCCCCAGCTGCCGGCGCCAGGGAGGGGACCCCCGGAGGCTGAGGAGCGGGAGGCGTCAGCCGCCCTGCGGCACGCCTCCCGGAGCTCCTCCTGGCGGTGCCGGAACGCGACGACACGCGATCCCGGACAGGGCCCCGGGGGGGGCCGCCCTGCGGCCCTGTGGTGCCCGAAGTGTGTTCGCCGGGCCTTTTCCGGCCAATTCTCACGAGCGCTCGTGAGAATTGGCCGGCGTTGGGCAGCCCTGGTCAGCGCCCAGTTCCGCGTGGAGCAGGGCCCTTTCTCGCTCAGGGCATGTCGCGGCCACCTGGAAAACGAGCCGCGACGAAGGGGCGCGGCCGGCAGCCGCGGCGCCGGGGAGATTTCCCCGAGCAGATTGCATGGAGGCGCCGTGGCCGGTCGTCCGCCTCCGCCGTGGCGGGCGGCCGGGGCGCCCCTGGAGGGGGCTGGCCTCTGTGGGGAAACGGACTGGTCTCTCACTCCGCGGCTAGGACGAAGCCGCGAAAGGTGCCGTTGTCGCCGGGACGGTCGGGGGACTCGTGGCGCGGGACTCAGGGTTCCCCATGGGGAGGCCCCAAGTCTCAGGCCCCTGGCAACGGAAGGCTAAGCAAGCAGGCCCGGGCCCGGGCCCGGCTTTCGGGGCTGGCCCGGCCCCAGCTGCCGGCGCCAGGGAGGGGACCCCCGGAGGCTGAGGAGCGGGAGGCGTCGGCCACCCCGCGGCACGCCTCCCGGAGCTCCTCCTGGCGGTGCCGGAACGCGACGACACGCGATCCCTGACAGGGCCCCGGGGGGGGGGCCGCCCTGCGGCCCTGTGGTGCCTGAAGTGTGTTCGCCGGGCCTTTTCCGGCCAATTCTCACGAGCGTTCTGCCCAAATCGATCCCGATTTGGCCAGAACGCTCGTGTGAATTGGCCGGCGTTGGCTAGCCCTGGTCAGCGCCAAGTTCCGCGTGGAGCAGGGCCCTTTCTCGCTCGGAGCATGTCGCGGCCACCCGGAAAACGAGCCGCGACGATGGGGCGCGGCCGGCAGCCGCGGCGCCGGGGAGTTCTCCCCGAGCAGAGTGGATGGAGGCGCCGTGGCCGGGCGCCCGCCTCCGCCGTGGCAGGCGGCCGGGGCGCCCCTGGAGGGGGCTGGCCTCTGTGGGGAAACGGACTGGTCTCTCACTCCGCGGCTAGGACGAAGCCGCGAAAGGTGCCGTTGTCGCCGGGACGGTCGGGGGACTCGTGGCGCGGGACTCAGGGTTCCCCATGGGGAGGCCCCCAGGCTCAGGCCCCTGGCAACGGAAGGCTGAGCAAGCAGGCCCGGGGTCGGGCCCGGCTTTCGGGGCTGGCCCGGCCCCAGCTGCCAGCGCCAGGGAGGGGTCCCCCGGAGGCTGAGGAGCGGGAGGCGTCGGCCGCCCCGCGGCACGCCTCCCGGAGCTCCTCCTGGCGGTGCCGGAACGCGACGACACGCGATCCCGGACAGGGCCCCGGGGGGGGCCGCCCTGCGGCCCTGTGGTGCCCGAAGTGTGTTCGCCGGGCGTTTTCCGGCCAATTCTCATGAGCGTTCTGCCCAAATCGGGATCGATTTGGGCAGAACGCTCGTGAGAATTGGCCGGCGTTGGGCAGCCCTGGTCAGCGCCCAGTTCCGCGTGGAGCAGGGACCTTTCTCGCTCGGGGCATGTCGCGGCCACCCGGAAAGCGAGCCGCGACGATGGGGCGCGGCCGGCAGCCGCGGCGCCGGGGAGATTTCCCCGAGCAGAGTGGATGGAGGCGCCGTGGCCGGGCGTCCGCCTCCGCCGTGGCGGGCGGCCGGGGCGCCCCTGGAGGGGGCTGGCCTCTGTGGGGAAACGGACTGGTCTCTCACTCCGCGACTAGGACGAAGCCGCGAAAGGTGCCGTTGTCGCCGGGACGGTCGGGGGACTCGTGGCGCGGGATTCAGGTTTCCCCATGGAGAGGCCCCCAGGCTCAGGCCCCTGGCAACGGAAGGCTGAGCAAGCAGGCCCGGGCCCAGGCCCTGCTATCAGGGCTGGCCCGGCCCCAGCTGCCGGCGCCAGGGAAGGGACCCCCGGAGGCTGAGTAGCGGGAGGCGTCGGCCTCCCCGCGGCACGCCTCCCGGAGCTCCTCCTGGCGGTGCCGGAACGCGACGACACGCGATCCCGGACAGGGCCCCGGGGGGGGGGCGGCCCTGCGGCCCTGTGGTGCCCGAAGTGTGTTCGCCGGGCGTTTTCCAGCCAATTCTCACGAGCGTTCTGCCCAAATCGGGATCGATTTGGGCAGAACGCTCGTGAGAATTGGCCGGCGTTGGGCTGCCCTGGTCAGCGCCCAGTTCCGCGTGGAGCAGGGCCCTTTCTCGCTCGGGGCATGTCGCGGCCACCCGGAAAAAGAACCGCGACGCCGGGGAGATTTCCCCGAGCAGTGTGGATGGAGGCGCCGTGGCCGGGCATCCGCCTCCGCTGTGGCGGGCAGCCGGGGCGCCCCTGGAGGGGGCTGGCCTCTGTGGGGAAACGGACTGGTCTCTCACTCCGCGGCTAGGAGGAAGCCGCGAAAGGTGCCATTGTCGCCGGGACGGTCGGGGGACTCGTGGCGCGGGACTCAGGGTTCCCCATGTGGAGGCCCCCAGGCTCAGGCCCCTGGCAACGGAAGGCTGAGCAAGCAGGCCCGGGCCCGGGCCCGGCTTTCGGGGCTGGCCCGGCCCCAGCTGCCGGCGCCAGGGAGGGGACCCCCGGAGGCTGAGGAGCGGGAGGCGTCGGCCTCCCCGCGGCACGCCTCCCGGAGCTCCTCCTGGCGGTGCCGGAACGCGACGACACGCGATCCCAGACAGGGCCCCGGGGGGGGCGGCCCTGCGGCCCTGTGGTGCCCGAAGTGTGTTCGCCGGGCGTTTTCCGGCCAATTCTCACGAGCGTTCTGCCCAAATCGATCCCGATTTGGGCAGAACGCTCGTGAGAATTGGCCGGCGTTGGGCAGCCCTGGTCAGCGCCCAGTTCCGTGTGGAGCAGGGCCCTTTCTCGCTCGGGGCATGATGCGGCCACCCGCAAAACGAGCCGCGACGATGGGGCGCGGCCGGAAGCCGCGGCACCGGGGAGTTTTCCCCGAGCAGAGTGGATGGAGGCGCCGTGGCCGGGCGTCCGCCTCCGCCGTGGCGGGCGGCCGGGGCGCCCCTGGAGGGGGCTGGCCTCTGTGGGGAAACGGACTGGTCTCTCACTCCGCGGCTAGGACGAAGCCGCGAAAGGTGCCGTTGTCGCCGGGACGGTCGGGGGACTCGTGGCGCGGGACTCAGGGTTCCCCATGGGGAGGCCCCCAGGCTCAGGCCCCTGGCAACGGAAGGCTGAGCAAGCAGGCCCGGGCCCGGGCCCGGCTTTCGGGGCTGGCCCGGCCTCAGCTGCCGGCGCCAGGGAGGGGAACCCCGGAGGCTGAGGAGCGGGAGGCGTCGGCCTCCCCGCGGCACGGCTCCCGGAGCTCCTCCTGGCGGTGCCGGAATGCGACGACACGCGTTCCCGGACAGGGTCCCGGGCGGGGCCGCCATACGGCCCTGTGGTGCCCGAAGTGTGTTCGCCGGGAGTTTTCCGGCCAATTCTCACGAGCGTTCTGCCCAAATCGGGATCGATTAGGGCAGAACGCTCGTGAGAATTGGCCGGCGTTGGGCAGCCCTGGTCAGCGCCCAGTTCCGCGTGGAGCAGGGCCCTTTCTCGCTCGGGGCATGTCGCGGCCACCCGGAAAACGAGCCGCGACGATGGGGCGCGGCTGGCAGCCGCGGCGCCGGGGAGTTATCACCGAGCAGAGTGGATGGAGGCGCCGTGGCCGGGCGTCCGCCTCCGACGTGGCGGGCGGCCGGGACGCCCCTGGAGGGGGCTGGCCTCTGTGGGGAAACGGACTTGTCTCTCACTCCGCGGCTAGGACAAAGCCACGAAAGGTGCCGTTGTCGCCGGGACGGTCGGGGGACTCGTGGCGCGGGACTCATGGTTCCCCATGGGGAGGCCCCCAGGCTCAGGCCCCTGGCAACGGAAGTCTGAGCAAGCAGGCCCGGACCCAGGCCCGGCTTTCGGGGCTGGCCCGGCCCCAGCTGCCGGCGCCAGGGAGGGGACCCCCGGAGGCTGAGGAGCGGGAGGCGTCGGCCTCCCCGCGGCACGCCTCCCGGAGCTCCTCCTGGCGGTGCCGGAACGCGACGACACGCGGTCCCGGACAGGGCCCCGGGGGGGGCCGCCCTGCGGCCCTGTGGTGCCCGAAGTGTGTTCGCCGGGCGTTTTCCGGCCAATTCTCACGAGCGTTCTGCCCAAATCGATTTGGGCAGAACGCTCGTGAGAATTGGCCGGCGTTGGGCAGCCCTGGTCAGCGCTCAGTTCCGCGTGGAGCAGGGCCCTTTCTCGCTCGGGGCATGTCGCGGCCACACGGAAAACGAGCTGCGACGATGGGGCGCGGCCGGCAGCCGCGGCGCCGGGGAGTTTTCCCCGAGCAGAGTGGATGGAGGCGCCGTGGCCGGGCGTCCGCCTCCGCCGAGCCGGGCGGCCGGGGCACCCCTGGAGGGGGCTGGCCTCTGTGGGGAAACGGACTGGTCTCTCACTCCGCGGCTAGGACGAAGCCGCGAAAGGTGCCGTTGTCGCCGGGACGGTCGGGGGACTCGTGGCGCGGGACTCAGGGTTCCCCATGGGGAGGCCCCCAGGCTCAGGCCCCTGGCAACGGAAGGCTGAGCAAGCAGGCCCGGGCCCGTGCCCGGCTTTCGGGGCTGGCCCGGCCCCAGCTGCCGGCGCCAGGGAGGGGACCCCCGGAGGCTGAGGAGCGGGAGGCGTCGGCCTCCCCGCGGCACGCCTCCCGGAGCTCCTCCTGGCGGTGCCGGAACGCGACGACACGCGATCCCGGACAGGGCCCGGGGTGGGGGCCGCCCTGCGGGCCTGTGGTGCCCGAAGTGTGTTCGCCGTGCGTTTTCCGGCCAATTCTCACGAGCGTTCTGCCCAAATCGGGATCGATTTGGGCAGAACGCTCGTGAGAATTGGCCGGCGTTGGGCAGTCCTGGTCAGCGCCCAGTACCGCGTGGAGCAGGGCCCTTTCTCGCTCGGGGCATGTCGCGGCCACCCGGAAAACGAGCCGCGACGATGGGGCGCGGCCGGCAGCCGCGGCGCCGGGGAGTATACCCCGAGCAGAGTGGATGGAGGCACCGTGGCCGGGTGTCCGCCTCCGCGGTGGCGGGCGGCCGGGGCGCCCCTGGAGGGGGCTGGCCTCTGTGGGGAAACGGACTGGTCTCTCACTCCGCGGCTAGGACGAAGCCGCGAAAGGTGCCGTTGTCGCCGGGACGGTCGGGGGACTCGTGGCGCGGGACTCAGGGTTCCCCATGGGGAGGCCCCCAGGCTCAGGCCCCTGGCAACGGAAGGCTGAGCAAGCAGGCCCGGGCCCGTGCCCGGCTTTCGGGGCTGGCCCGGCCCCAGCTCCCGGCGCCAGGGAGGGGACCCCCGGAGGCTGAGGAGCGGGAGGCCTCAGCCTCCCCGCGGCACGCCTCCCGGAGCTCCTCCTGGCGGTGCCGGAACGCGACGACACGCGATCCCGGACAGGGCCCCGGGGGGGGCCGCCCTGCGGCCCTGTGGTGCCCGAAGTGTGTTCGCCGGGCGTTTTCCGGCCAATTCTCACGAGCTTTCTGCCCAAATCGGGATCGATTTGGGCAGAACGCTCGTGAGAATTGGCCGGCGTTGGGCAGCCCTGGTCAGCGCCCAGTTCCGCGTGGAGCAGGGCCCTTTCTTGCTCGGGGCATGTCGCGGTCGCCCGGAAAATGAGCCGCGACGATGGGGCGCGGCCGGCAGCCGCGGCGCCGGGGAGTTTTCCCCGAGCAGAGTGGATGGAGGCGCCGTGGCCGGGCGTCCGCCTCCGCCGTGGCGGGCGTCCGGGGCCCCCCTGGAGGGGGCTGGCCTCTGTGGGGAAACGGACTGGTCTCTCACTCCGCGGCTAGGACGAAGCCGCGAAAGGTGCCGTTGTGGCCGGGACGGTCGGGGGACTCGTGGCGCGGGACTCAGGGTTCCCCATGGGGAGGCCCCCAGGCTCAGGCCCCTGGCAACGGAAGGCTGAGCAAGCAGGCCCGGGCCCGGGCCCGGCTTTCGGGGCTGGCCCGGCCCCAGCTGCCGGCGCCAGGGAGGGGACCCCCGGAGGCTGAGGAGCGGGAGGCGTCGGCCTCCCCGCGGCACGCCTCCCGGAGCTCCTCCTGGCGGTGCCGGAACGCGGCGACACGCGATCCCGGACAGGGCCCCGGGGGGGGCCGCCCTGCGGCCCTGTGGTGCCCGAAGTGTGTTCGCCGGGCGTTTTCCGGCCAATTCTCACGAGCGTTCTGCCCAAATCGATCCCGATATGGGCAGAACGCTCGTGAGAATTGGCCGGCGTTGGGCAGCCCTGGTCAGCGCCCAGTTCCGCGTGGAGTAGGGCCCTTTCTCGCTCGGGGCATGTCGCGGCCACCCGGAAAACGAGCCGCGACGATGGGGCGCGGCCGGCAGCCGCGGCGCCGGGGAGTTTTCCCCGAGCAGAGTGGATGGAGGCGCCGTGGCAGGGCGTCCGCCTCCGCCGTGGCGGGCGGCCGGGGCGCCCCTGTAGGGGGCTGGCCTCTGTGGGGAAACGGACTGGTCTCTCACTCCGCGGCTAGGACGAAGCCGCGAAAGGTGCCGTTGTGGCCGGGACGGTCGGGGGACTCGTGGCGCGGGACTCAGGGTTCCCCATGGGGAGGCCCCCAGGCTCAGGCCCCTGGCAACGGAAGGCTGAGCAAGCAGGCCCGGGCCCGGGCCCGGCTTTCGGGGCTGGCCCGGCCCCAGCTGCCGGGGCCAGGGAGGGGACCCCCGGAGGCTGAGGAGCGGGAGGCGTCGGCCTCCCCGCGGCACGCCTCCCGGAGCTCCTCCTGGCGGTGCCGGAACGCGACGACACGCGGTTCCGGACAGGGCCCCGGGGGGGGCCGCCCTGCGGCCCTGTGGTGCCCGAAGTGTGTTCGCCGGGCGTTTTCCGGCCAATTCTCACGAGCGTTCTGCCCAAATCGGGATCGATTTGGGCAGAACGCTCGTGAGAATTGGCCGGCGTTGGGCAGCCCTGGTCAGCGCCCAGTTCCGCGTGGAGCAGGGCCCTTTCTCGCTCGGGGCATATCGCGGCCACCCGGAAAACGAGCCGCGACGATTGGGCGCGGCCGGCAGCCGCGGCGCCGGGGAGTTTTCCCCGAGCAGAGTGGATGGAGGCGCCGTGGCCGGGCGTCCGCCTCCGCCGTGGCGGTCGGCCGGGGCGCCCCTGGAGGGGGCTGGCCTCTGTGGGGAAACGGACTGGTCTCTCACTCCGCGGCTAGGACGAAGCCACGAAAGGTGCCGTTGTCGCCGGGACGGTCGGGGGACTCGTGGCGCGGGACTCAGGGTTCCCCATGGGGAGGCCCCCAGGCTCAGGCCCCTGGCAACGGAAGGCTGAGCAAGCAGGCCTGGGCCCGGGCCCGTCTTTCGGGGCTGGCCCGGCCCCAGCTGCTGGCGCCAGGGAGGGGACCCCCGGAGGCTGAGGAGCGGGAGGCGTCGGCCTCCCCGCGGCACGCCTCCCGGAGCTCCTCCTGGCGGTGCCAGAACGCGGCGACACGCGATCCCGGACAGGGCCCCGGGGGGGGCCGCCCTGCGGCCTTGTGGTGCCCGAAGTGTGTTCGCCGGGCGTTTTCCGGCCAATTCTCACGAGCGTTCTGCCCAAATCGGGATCTATTTGGGCAGAACGCTCGTGAGAATTGGCCGGCGTTGGGCAGCCCTGGTCAGCGCCCAGTTCCGCGTGGAGCAGGGCCCTTTCTCGCTCGGGGCATGTCGCGGCCACCCGGAAAACGAGCCGCGACGATGGGGCGCGGCCGGCAGCCGCGGCGCTGGGGAGTTTTCCCCGAGCAGAGTGGATGGAGGCGCCGTGGCCGGGCGTCCGCCTCCGCCGTGGCGGGCGGCCGGGGCGCCCCTGGAGGGGGCTGGCATCTGTGGGGAAACGGACTGGTCTCTCACTCCGCGGCTAGGACGAAGCAGCGAAAGGTGCCGTTGTGGCCGGGACGGTCGGGGGACTCGTGGCGCGGGACTCAGGGTTCCCCATGGGGAGGCCCCCAGGCTCAGGCCCCTGGCAACGGAAGGCTGAGCAAGCAGGCCCGGGCCCGGGCCCGGCTTTCGGGGCTGGCCCGGCCCCAGCTGCCGGGGCCAGGGAGGGGACCCCCGGAGGCTGAGGAGCGGGAGGCGTCGGCCTCCCCGCGGCACGCCTCCCGGAGCTCCTCCTGGCGGTGCCGGAACGCGACGACACGCGGTCCCGGACAGGGCCCCAGGGGGGGCCGCCCTGCGGCCCTGTGGTGCCCGAAGTGTGTTCGCTGGGCGTTTTCCGGCCAATTCTCACGAGCGTTCTGCCCAAATCGGGATCGATTTGGGCAGAACGCTCGTGAGAATTGGCCGGCGTTGGGCAGCCCTGGTCAGCGCCCAGTTCCGCGTGGAGCAGGGCCCTTTCTCGCTCGGGGCATGTCGCGGCCACCCGGAAAACGAGCCGCGACGATGGGGCGCGGCCGGCAGCCGCGGCGCCGGGGAGTTTTCCCCGAGCAGAGTGGATGGAGGCGCCGTGGCCGGGCGTCCGCCTCCGCCGTGGCGGGCGGCCGGGGCGCCCCTGGAGGGGGCTGGCCTCTGTGGGGAAACGGACTGGTCTCTCACTCCGCGGCTAGGACGAAGCCACGAAAGGTGCCGTTGTCGCCGGGACGGTCGGGGGACTCGTGGCGCGGGACTCAGGGTTCCCCATGGGGAGGCCCACAGGCTCAGGCCCCTGGCAACGGAAGGCTGAGCAAGCAGGCCTGGGCCCGGGCCCGGCTTTCGGGGCTGGCCCGGCCCCAGCTGCCGGCGCCAGGGAGGGGACCCCCGGAGGCTGAGGAGCGGGAGGCGTCGGCCTCCCCGCGGCACGCCTCCCGGAGCTCCTCCTGGCGGTGCCAGAACGCGGCGACACGCGATCCCGGACAGGGCCCCGGGGGGGGCCGCCCTGCGGCCTTGTGGTGCCCGAAGTGTGTTCGCCGGGCGTTTTCCGGCCAATTCTCACGAGCGTTCTGCCCAAATCGGGATCTATTTGGGCAGAACGCTCGTGAGAATTGGCCGGCGTTGGGCAGCCCTGGTCAGCGCCCAGTTCCGCGTGGAGCAGGGCCCTTTCTCGCTCGGGGCATGTCGCGGCCACCCGGAAAACGAGCCGCGACGATGGGGCGCGGCCGGCAGCCGCGGCGCTGGGGAGTTTTCCCCCAGCAGAGTGGATGGAGGCGCCGTGGCCGGGCGTCCGCCTCCGCCGTGGCGGGCGGCCGGGGCGCCCCTGGAGGGGGCTGGCATCTGTGGGGAAACGGACTGGTCTCTCACTCCGCGGCTAGGACGAAGCAGCGAAAGGTGCCGTTTTGGCCGGGACGGTCGGGGGACTCGTGGCGCGGGACTCAGGGTTCCCCATGGTTAGGCCCCCAGGCTCAGGGCCCTGGCAACGGAAGGCTGAGCAAGCAGGCCCGGGCCCGGGCCAGGCTTTCGGGGCTGGCCCGGCCCCAGCTGCCGGCGCCAGGGAGGGGACCCCTGGAGGCTGAGGAGCCGTAGGCGTCGGCCTCCCCGCGGCACGACTCCCGGAGCTCCTCCTGGCGGTGCCGGAACGCGGCGACACGCGATCCCGGACAGGGCCCCGGGGGGGCCCGCCCTGCGGCCTTGTGGTGCCCGAAGTGTGTTCGCCGGGCGTTTTCCGGCCAATTCTCACGAGCGTTCTGCCCAAATCGGGATCGATTTGGGCAGAACGCTCGTGAGAATTGGCCGGCGTTGGGCAGCCCTGGTCAGCGCCCAGTTCCGCGTGGAGCAGGGCCCTTTCTCGCTCGGGGCATGTCGCGGCCACCCGGAAAACGAGCCGTGACGATGGGGCGCGTCCGGCAGCCGCGGCGCCGGGGAGTTTTCCCCGAGCAGAGTGGATGGAGGCGCCGTGGCCGGGCGTCCGCCTCCGCCGTGGCGGGCGGCCGGGGCGCCCCTGGAGGGGGCTGGCCTCTGTGGGGAAACGGACTGGTCTCTCACTCCGCGGCTAGGACGAAGCCACGAAAGGTGCCGTTGTCGCCGGGACGGTCGGGGGACTCGTGGCGCGGGACTCAGGGTTCCCCATGGGGAGGCCCACAGGCTCAGGCCCCTGGCAACGGAAGGCTGAGCAAGCAGGCCTGGGCCCGGGCCCGGCTTTCGGGGCTGGCCCGGCCCCAGCTGCCGGCGCCAGGGAGGGGACCCCCGGAGGCTGAGGAGCGGGAGGCGTCGGCCTCCCCGCGGCACGCCTCCCGGAGCTCCTCCTGGCGGTGCCAGAACGCGGCGACACGCGATCCCGGACAGGGCCCCGGGGGGGGCCGCCCTGCGGCCTTGTGGTGCCCGAAGTGTGTTCGCCGGGCGTTTTCCGGCCAATTCTCACGAGCGTTCTGCCCAAATCGGGATCTATTTGGGCAGAACGCTCGTGAGAATTGGCCGGCGTTGGGCAGCCCTGGTCAGCGCCCAGTTCCGCGTGGAGCAGGGCCCTTTCTCGCTCGGGGCATGTCGCGGCCACCCGGAAAACGAGCCGCGACGATGGGGCGCGGCCGGCAGCCGCGGCGCTGGGGAGTTTTCCCCCAGCAGAGTGGATGGAGGTGCCGTGGCCGGGCGTCCGCCTCCGCCGTGGCGGGCGGCCGGGGCGCCCCTGGAGGGGGCTGGCATCTGTGGGGAAACGGACTGGTCTCTCACTCCGCGGCTAGGACGAAGCAGCGAAAGGTGCCGTTTTGGCCGGGACGGTCGGGGGACTCGTGGCGCGGGACTCAGGGTTCCCCATGGTTAGGCCCCCAGGCTCAGGGCCCTGGCAACGGAAGGCTGAGCAAGCAGGCCCGGGCCCGGGCCAGGCTTTCGGGGCTGGCCCGGCCCCAGCTGCCGGCGCCAGGGAGGGGACCCCTGGAGGCTGAGGAGCCGTAGGCGTCGGCCTCCCCGCGGCACGACTCCCGGAGCTCCTCCTGGCGGTGCCGGAACGCGGCGACACGCGATCCCGGACAGGGCCCCGGGGGGGCCCGCCCTGCGGCCTTGTGGTGCCCGAAGTGTGTTCGCCGGGCGTTTTCCGGCCAATTCTCACGAGCGTTCTGCCCAAATCGGGATCGATTTGGGCAGAACGCTCGTGAGAATTGGCCGGCGTTGGGCAGCCCTGGTCAGCGCCCAGTTCCGCGTGGAGCAGGGCCCTTTCTCGCTCGGGGCATGTCGCGGCCACCCGGAAAACGAGCCGTGACGATGGGGCGCGTCCGGCAGCCGCGGCGCCGGGGAGTTTTCCCCGAGCAGAGTGGATGGAGGCGCCGTGGCCGGGCGTCCGCCTCCGCCGTGGCGGGCGGCCGGGGCGCCCCTGGAGGGGGCTGGCCTCTGTGGGGAAACGGACTGGTCTCTCACTCCGCGGCTAGGACGAAGCCACGAAAGGTGCCGTTGTCGCCGGGACGGTCGGGGGACTCGTGGCGCGGGACTCAGGGTTCCCCATGGGGAGGCCCACAGGCTCAGGCCCCTGGCAACGGAAGGCTGAGCAAGCAGGCCTGGGCCCGGGCCCGGCTTTCGGGGCTGGCCCGGCCCCAGCTGCCGGCGCCAGGGAGGGGACCCCCGGAGGCTGAGGAGCGGGAGGCGTCGGCCTCCCCGCGGCACGCCTCCCGGAGCTCCTCCTGGCGGTGCCAGAACGCGGCGACACGCGATCCCGGACAGGGCCCCGGGGGGGGCCGCCCTGCGGCCTTGTGGTGCCCGAAGTGTGTTCGCCGGGCGTTTTCCGGCCAATTCTCACGAGCGTTCTGCCCAAATCGGGATCTATTTGGGCAGAACGCTCGTGAGAATTGGCCGGCGTTGGGCAGCCCTGGTCAGCGCCCAGTTCCGCGTGGAGCAGGGCCCTTTCTCGCTCGGGGCATGTCGCGGCCACCCGGAAAACGAGCCGCGACGATGGGGCGCGGCCGGCAGCCGCGGCGCTGGGGAGTTTTCCCCCAGCAGAGTGGATGGAGGCGCCGTGGCCGGGCGTCCGCCTCCGCCGTGGCGGGCGGCCGGGGCGCCCCTGGAGGGGGCTGGCATCTGTGGGGAAACGGACTGGTCTCTCACTCCGCGGCTAGGACGAAGCAGCGAAAGGTGCCGTTTTGGCCGGGACGGTCGGGGGACTCGTGGCGCGGGACTCAGGGTTCCCCATGGTTAGGCCCCCAGGCTCAGGGCCCTGGCAACGGAAGGCTGAGCAAGCAGGCCCGGGCCCGGGCCAGGCTTTCGGGGCTGGCCCGGCCCCAGCTGCCGGCGCCAGGGAGGGGACCCCTGGAGGCTGAGGAGCCGTAGGCGTCGGCCTCCCCGCGGCACGACTCCCGGAGCTCCTCCTGGCGGTGCCGGAACGCGGCGACACGCGATCCCGGACAGGGCCCCGGGGGGGCCCGCCCTGCGGCCTTGTGGTGCCCGAAGTGTGTTCGCCGGGCGTTTTCCGGCCAATTCTCACGAGCGTTCTGCCCAAATCGGGATCGATTTGGGCAGAACGCTCGTGAGAATTGGCCGGCGTTGGGCAGCCCTGGTCAGCGCCCAGTTCCGCGTGGAGCAGGGCCCTTTCTCGCTCGGGGCATGTCGCGGCCACCCGGAAAACGAGCCGTGACGATGGGGCGCGTCCGGCAGCCGCGGCGCCGGGGAGTTTTCCCCGAGCAGAGTGGATGGAGGCGCCGTGGCCGGGCGTCCGCCTCCGCCGTGGCGGGCGGCCGGGGCGCCCCTGGAGGGGGCTGGCCTCTGTGGGGAAACGGTCTGGTCTCTCACTCCGCGGCTAGGACGAAGCCGCGAAAGGTGCCGTTGTGGCCGGGACGGTCGGGGGACTCGTGGCGCGGGACTCAGGGTTCCCCATGAGGAGGCCCCCAGGCTCAGGCCCCTGGCAACGGAAGGCTGAGCAAGCAGGCCCGGGCCCGGTCCCGGCTTTCGGGGCTGGCCCGGCCCCAGCTGCCGGCGCCAGGGAGGGGACCCCCGGAGGCTGAGGAGCGGGAGGCGTCGGCCTCCCCGCGGCACGCCTCCCGGTGCTCCTCCTGGCGGTGCCGGAACGCGACGACACGCGATCCCGGACAGGGCCCCGGGGGGGGGGCCGCCCTGCGGCCCTGTGTTGCCCAAAGTGTGTTCGCCGGGCGTTTTCCGGCCAATTCTCACGAGCGTTCTGCCAAATCGGGATCGATTTGGGCAGAACGCTCGTGAGAATTGGCCGGCGTTGGGCAGCCCTGGTCAGCGCCCAGTTCCGCGTGGAGCAGGGCCCTTTCTCGCTCGGGGCATGTCGCGGCCACCCGGAAAACGAGCCACGACGATGGAACCAGATGGGCCTTCATATTTATACTGACCTATATACTTACTGGAGTCCATTATGGAAAGATTTCCATCTGGGTGTGAGGCTGAGTCCTGTGGTATTGCTCAGGCATCCCCAAATCCTAGGGCTTTGGAGCCCACCCTTAGGGGACGGAGACATGAGAACCCAAGCTAGGGATAGAGTTAGGGCCGAAGGACATTGCAGGCCCAAACAGCTGACAGTGTGTGTGGTTCCTAGAGGCTGGAATTAAGGATGAGTGTTCTGTTTCTGGTCAGGCACAGGGTTTGTGACCTAGAGGCCACTGAAATTGGGGGTTTGCTGGTATAGGCTCAGATGGGCAGGCATTTTAATCCTGCTTTGAATACTTTCTAGAGGTCTACATGGCACGCTTTCCTCCTGTCTGTTAGGATGAGTCCTGTGGTATGGCTAAGGTGACCCCAGTCCGTGGGGTAGGGAGCCAGACCCCTAGGAATTGAATGCTCAGAACACAAACTAAGCTTCAGTTAGGGGTTAGGAGCATGGCAGGCCCAATCTGATGGTGGTGTGGCAAGCTATCCAGAGGGCTGAGTACAGAGGGATGGATAGAGTAAGTGTCAGGTTCAGGTTTGTGTCCAGCTGCTGACTCTGGGTGAACTCAGTGGTGCGTGGCAGATTTCTCCTGCTCAGAATCCTTTGCAGAGTCCCAAATGGTATGGTTTCCTTCTGGGTGGCAGGCAGAGATCTCAAATATTGCTCAGGGGTCCCCATCCGTGGGACTTGGGTGCCAGTCCTCTGGGGACAGAGCATGAAACCCCAACCTAGGGTTGGGGCTAGGTCCCAGCAACATGACAGGCCTGATTTGCTGGTGCTGTGCAGAGCTCTCACGGGGACTGAGTAGAGAACATGGGTCAGTCTGAGTCAGGCTCCGGGTTGGTGGCCATGGGGGGAAAGGCAGATTTCTCCTGCTCTCAGTCCTTGGCAGAGTTCCAATTCTACTGTTTCCTTCTGGGTTGAAGACAGAGTCCTCTGGCATTTCTCAGGGGTCCCACATATGTGGGGCTTTGGTACCTGTATTCTTGGGACACAAGACAGAAAATGTACCTAAGTTTTGGTTAGGGCTGAGGGTCATGTCAGTCTCAATAGGCCACCCTGAGAGGAGTGACCTGGGGAGCAGAGTTGAGGACGTGGGTCAGTGTGAGTGTTAAGATCCAGGTGTGAACGGGGGGTGCTGAAAGTGGGATAGCCTCAGGGGGCCAAGAAATATTCTGGTATAGTTCAGGTGTAACCCATCAGCGGAGCTTTGGTGTCAATCATCAGAGGACAGAAGACTGAAAACACAACCTAGGGCTTGGAAAAGAGCACAGGGGCATGGCTGGCCTGATCTGCTGGTGCCGAGGCTAGATGTCTGGGGTACTGAGTTGAGGGCCATGGTCAGGTGGTGCATTACGATCTGGGTTTGTGCCTGGGGGGTGGCCGAAGGTGGAGGTGGCTTCAGGGAGCATGAAGATTTCTCCCATTCCGATGGTTCTGTGCAGCTCCAAACAGAACGGTTTCCTCCCGGGTGGCAGACAGAGCACTGGGTTGTGGCTCAGGGGTCCAAATATGGAGGAATTGGGGGACCAGCCTCTGGGGATGAAGACTGAAAATGCAACCTAGGCTTAAGGTTAGGGTCAGGGGCATGGCAGGCCCAATTTGCTGGCACTGAGAAGGGATCCCAGGGGGATGAATTGAGGGCAGAGGTCCGGTGGCATGAGAGGGTCCAGGTTTGTGGTCAGGGGACCGCTGAAGGAGGGGGTTGTGCTCAGGGAGGCATGCAGTTTCTCCCACTCTGAGTGTTCTACTCAGTTTCAAATGGCACGGTTTCCTCCTGGGTGGTAGGCAGGCTGAGTGCCAGCCTCCACATTTGTGGCCCAATAGTGCGCAGAGGGTGGGGGATAGCCTCGGGTGAACCGTGCAGGTTTCTCCCGCTCTGAGGATTCGACACAGCTCCAAACAGCATGGTTTCCTCCTGCATGGTGGACAGAGTCCTGAGGTGTCACTCAGGATTCTTTAATCTTGGGGTCTTGGGGTCAGGACTCTTGGGGATGATACCTGAAAACCAAAATTAGGGATAGGGTTAAGGCCTAGGGCCATGGTAGACCTGATATGCCAGTGCAGAGGCAGGTGCCCTGGTGCGCTGAGTTGAGCTCGGGTGTCAGACGGGGCCTTAGCCTCTAGGTGTGTGTCCAGACGTTCGCATAACCTGGGGGTGACTTCAGGGGTGCATGGAAGTTTCTCCAGCTCTGAGGGTTCAGCGCAGCTCCAAACAGCACAGCGGTGCCCTGCGTGGCAGGCAGATTCCCAGCATGAGTATCAGGCATCCTCAATCCTTGTGACGCAGTATGTGGTCTATTCTGGAGAAGGTTCCATGTGCACTTGAGAAGAATGAGTATTCTGTTGTTTTAGGGTGGAATGTTCTGTATATGTCTATGAGGTCCATCTGGTCCAATGTTTCATTCAATGCTCTTATTTCTTTTTTAATTTTCTGCTTCGATGATCTGTCTATTTCTGAGAGAGGCGTATGAAGATCTCCTACTATTATTGTATTCATATCAATATGACTCTTTATCTTGATTAATAGTTTTCTTATGGAATTGGGTGCTCCCATATTGGGGGCATAGATATTCACAATGGTTAGATCATCTTGGCGGATAGTCCCTTTAAGAATTATGGAGTGTCCTTCTGTATCTCTGACTACAGTCTTTAGTTTAAAATCTAATTTATCTGATATGAGAATCGCTACCCCGGCCTTCTTTTGAGGCCCATTGGCATGAAAGATGCTTCTCCATCCGTTCACGTTCAGTCTGGGTGTATCCTTAGGTTCAAAATGGGTCTCTTGTAGACAACATATGGATGGGTCCTGTCGTTTTATCCAATCTGCAACCCTGTGTCGTTTTATGGGCGCATTTAGGCCATTCACATTGAGAGTGGTTATTGAGAGATAGGTTTTGATTCATGTCATGTTGCCTTTGAAGTCTTACTGTCTGTAGATTGTTTCTATATTTCTGTTCAATGATATTCTTGGGATTTTTTCTCTTTTATAGGACCCCCCCTTAATATTTCCTGCAGTGTCGGCTTGCTGGTTGCATAGTCTTTTAAGCCTTGCTGGTCTTGGAAACTCTTTATCTCTCCATCCATTTTAAATGTCAGTCTTGCCGGATAGAGTATTCTTGGTTGCATGTTCTTCTCATTTAGTACTCTGAATATATTTTGCCAGCCCTTCCTGGCTTGCCAGGTCTCTGTGAAAAGGTCTGACGTTATTCTAATGGGCTTGGATGCCCACTCTCACCACTCTTGTTCAACATAGTATTAGAAGTCCTAGCAACGGCAATCAGACAACAAAGAGAAATAAAAGGTATCCAAATTGGCAAGGAAGAAGTCAAACTCTCTCTCTTCGCAGATGACATGATTTTTTATATGGAAAACCCCAAAGACTCCACCCCCAAACTACTAGACTCATACAGCAATTCAGTAACGTGGCAGGATACAAAGTCAATGTACAGAAATCAGTGGCTTTCTTATACACTAACAGTGAAAATACAGAAAGGGAAATTAGAGAATCGATTCCATTTACTAGAGCACCAAGAACCATAAGATACCTGGGAATAAACCTAACCAAAGAGGTAAAGGATCTGTACTCGAGGAACTACAGAACACTCATGAAAGAAATTGAAGAAGACCCAAAAAGATGGAAGACAATTCCATGCTCTTGGATTGGAAGAATAAACATTGTTAAAATGTTTATACTGCCTAGAGCAATCTATGCTTTTAATGCCATTCCGATCAAAATTCCACCGGTAGTTTTCAAAGAGCTGGAGCCAATAATCCTAAAATTTGTATGGAATCAGAAGAGACCCCGAATTGCTAAGGCAATGTTGAAAAACAAAAACAAAACTGGCGGCATCACGTTACCCGATTTTAAGCTTTACTACAAAGCTGCGATCACCAAGACAGCGTGGCCCTGGCATAAAAACAGACACATAGACCAGTGGAACAGAGTGGAGAGCCCAGATATGGACCCTCAACTCCACGGTGAAATAATGTTCGACAAAACAGGAAAAAATATTCAATGGAAAAAAAGACAGTCTCTTCAATCAATGGTGCTGGGAAAACTGGACAGCTATATGTAGAATAATGAAACTCAACCATTCTCTTACACTCGAAATGGATAAAAGACCTCATCATGAGACAGGAATCCATCAGAATCCTAGAGGAGAACATAGGCAGTAACCTCTTCGATATCAGCCACAGCAACTTCTTTCAAGATATGTCTCCAAAGGCCAAGGAAACAAAAGCGAAAATAAACTTTTGGCACTTCATCAAGATCAAAAGCTTCTGCACAGCAAAGGAAACAGTCCACCAAACAAAAAGGCAACCCACGGAATGGGAGAAGATATTTGCAAATGACAGTACAGACAAAAGGTTGATATCCAGGATCTAGAAAGAACTTCTCAAACTCAACACACACAAAACAGAGAATCATATCCAAAAATGGGCAGAAGATATGAACAGACACTTCTCCAACGAAGACATACAAATGGCTATCAGACACATGAAAAAATGTTCATCATCACTAGCCATCAGGGAGATTCAAATGAAAACCACATTGAGATACCACCTGACACCAGTTAGAATGGCCAAAATGAGCAAGACAGGAAACAACGTGTGTTGGAGAGGATGTGGAGAAAGGGGAACCCTCTTACACTGTTGGTGGGAATGCAAGTTGGTGCAGCCACTTTGGAGAACAGTGTGGAGATTCCTCCAGAAATTAAGAATAGAGCTTCCCTATGACCCTGCAATTGCACTGCTGGGTATTTACCCCAAAGATACAGATGTAGTGAAAAGAAGAGCCATCTGTACCCCAATGCTTATTGTAGCAATGGCTATGCTCACCAAACTGTGGAAAGAACCAAGATGCCCTTCAACGGATGAATGGATAAGGAAGATGTGGTCCATATACGCAATGGAGTATTATGCCTCCATCAGAAAGGATGAATACCCAACTTTTGTAGCAACATGGACGGGACTGGAAGAAATTATGCTGAGCGAAATAAGTCAAGCAGAGAGAGAGTCATGTATCATATGGTCTCCCTTATTTGTGGAGCATAGCAAATAACACGGAGGACATAGGGAGATGGAGAGGAGAGGGAGTTGAGAGAAACTGGAAGGGGAGATGAACCATGAGAGACTATGGACTCTGAAAAACAACCAGAGGGTTTTGGAGGGGCAGGGTGGGGTGGGAGTTTGAGGAATCAGGTGGTGGTTAATAGGGAGGGCACGTACTGCATGGAGCACTGGGTGTGATGCCAAAACAATGAACACTGTTATGCTGTAAATAAACAAATAAAAAAAAAAAATGAGTCTATGGAAGGCCCGGCAGTGCCAGTTCACTCCACTGGAGGGAGTGGTGAGCCGTGGTGTGAGATACCCTGGAAGGCATGGCGATGCTGCTTGCCACCACTGGAGGCAGCGGCGAGCTGCCATGGGAAACACACCTGAAGAGGAGTCAGTGCAGCTTGCTGGCTCTGAAGGCAGGGCGGAGGTGCCCGGTGAGAGACCCTGAAACGTGAGGCACTACAGCTTATTTTTACAGGATGGAGTGGTGAGCTGTATAGTCTCTGTTTCTCCAGGCTCAAGGGTGGTGGTAAGAATTGATGGAGCCTGTCCCCCACTCAGCATTGTGCCCTCTTTCCCCAGGTTTGCTGGTAATGTGCTGTCAGGATGGTTCAGGAGGGTCCTCCCAGTTGGGCTCTGGAGCCAGGGGAACCAAACCCGACTCATGGTGCATTTGGAACCGAGGAGCTGAGTGTTTGTTTGGAAAAGTATGTTTGTTTCTCCAAAAAGGACAAGGGCATTGACCAGCTTGAGAGGGAAGTGAATGACCAGTTAAGAAACAAGCCTGTGTCTCTCCTTCTCCCAGGAATCAGAGCAGATGTGCAGGCTTTAGGTGGGAGACGCCTGCTTATCTGCACCTGACAACCCTTCTTCACTCTGGCTCCATGAGACCTGAAGTTTGGAAGTCAGCGTCTGAGTCAGTCATGCAGCTTGTCCCAGGACGTCAGTGTTCAGAGAAAACAGCAGGCCTGTGGGTGGCAATGTCACATCCATGCCAGGATGGCAGGTAAAAATTCCCTTTCACCCCAAATTTCCTGGGCTTTTCTCTTGTCTCCAGTGGAGCTCACAAATGGCACCCTGAACCAGCTGTAAGCAATCTCGTGTGGGTGCCAGAGCTCCTGAGTTTCTCTGCAGGGAGCACCTGGCAGGGATCTCATTTTCTGTTTATTTCTGGCTTACAAAGGTATTTGGAACATCTCTTTCCTAGGAAATCCCTTGGATTCGAAAGGGAAGGTGAGATTGACTTGGTGTGCCTTTTGAACATAGAAAGTATTCCTTCACCGAACAGTGTTTACTCCACTGGGCCTAGACTCTGGTGGAACGGCTGGCATCTAGAGTGAGGTGGCTGTTTGTGGTCAGATAGAGACTTGGATGATGGCTTCTTCTTTGTCCAAGGTGATGTATCCTAATGGATTCGTCTTTGAATCCAAAGAGTTCCAATGAGGGCAGAGGGAAAATTCAAAATGATTCCAAGGAGTCTTGGACAATTTAAAAGGGATGCTTGTCTTCCTAGGTTCACTCAAACGGCTATATATGGTTGGACATGCTGTATTTTCTCTGCAGTTTCATGGGTAGTGAAGTCAGAAGGAGAGTCTTTGGGAATTTCCCTGGATAAAGGCACTCTGTTGGCTTCAAGGGACTTGGTGTCAGGAACCCTGGGCTGAATTTCTGTGGCTGCTTTCCTGATGCTCAGTGAGTCAGGGTTTCCCACAGGTTTTATATTTCCTCCTTAGGAAATTGCTGGCAGGGAATGTTCTGTTTAAAGTGGAACCCTCGGGGGCACCTGTGTGGCTCAGTGGGTTAAGCCACTGCCTTCGGCTCAGGTCATGGTCTCAGGGTCCTGAGATCGAGCCCCGCATTGGGCTCTCTGCTCAGCGGGGAGTCTGCTTCGTCCTCTCTCTCTGCCTGCCTCTCTGCCTACTTGTGACCTCTGTCAAATAAATAAATAAAATCTAAAAAAAAAAAAAAAACAAAACCCAAAACCGGGACCCTCCTACATTGTTGGTGGGCCTGCGTGTTGTTGCAGCCACTCTTGGAAAGAATACAGTCTGTCCTCCAAAAGCTAAGAACTGAACAACAGTAGGATCCAGCAATTGTCCTCCTAGTTATTTCCCTAAAGGGCACAAAAATGCACATTCAGTGGGGTATAAGCACCGTGATATTTACAGCAGCATTTTCAACCATTGTAAAACAATGGAGGGAGACCAAATGTCCATTCACTGATGAGTGATATATATATATATATATATATATATATATATATATATATATCACTCGTATATATCATATGTGTGTGTGTGTGTGTGTGTATGTGTATTCATTCTCCCACATCTTCTTAATGGAATAGGATCCAGGTTCAAAAAGGATGAAATCTTACCATCTGCAAGGATGTGGATGGATCTACAGTGGATTTAGCTAAGTAAAATCAGTAAGAAAAGACCAATAGCCTATATCTTGACCTCTATGGAATTTCAGAAAGAAAACAGATGAACATAGTGAGGGGAGAAAGGCCAATGAGGAAACAGACTCTAACCTAGAGCAAAATCGAGGGTTGCTAGGGGGCAGGGGTGTGGGGCGAAGGGTTAAGTGGGTGACAGCTATTAGGGAGAGTACTTGTTGTGATGAGCTCTGGGTGTTCTATGCAGGTGAGGAATCACAAAATCCTACCCCTGAAGGAGAGGAATGAACATTGCATGGAAACGAATTGGAATTGAAGTCAATGAAGAAAAGAAGACCATGTTCTACTTCATGAAGACTGAGGTAAAACTGGAATGACTTTTGCTCTCCTGTTCTGTAGCTGTTCATTATGAAACACTCTGTGGCAGGATACACTAGTTTCCTATTGCATAAGGAGCCCTCAGAAAGTTGCCATGAAAGATTTAGATCTCAGAGCATGTACATGTTCCATTGATATGTTACTTTCAGTTTGCCCAGGTGCAAAGGTAAGTGGAGAGAAATAGGGCTGAAGAGGAAAGGAGGTATTAAGCATTCAAGAGGTAGCCTTCCCCTTTCTCATGAATGCCTGGGCCAGTGTAAATTGGGAAGAAGGAGGGGGGATCCCAGAGCTTTGCCGCAGACAGGGGAGTTCTAGGTCTGCCTAGAGCTGGTGGTGTCCATGAGCAGAGCTGAGCTAGTGGCGTGGCAGGCCCGAACTGCTGGTGTTGAGGTGAGTTCCCCAAGGAGCTGAGTTGAGAATGGGGGTCAGGTGGTGAATCAGGCTCTGGGTTTGTGGCCAGGGGGCTGCAGAATGTGGGGGAGTCCTAATGGGGTCATGCAGGTTTCTCTGGCTCTGAGGGTTCCGCACAGCTCCAAAGGGACAAGTTTCCTGCTGGGTGGCAGGGGGACTCCTACAGTGTGGCTCCAAGTTTACCAATCTAGAGGGCTTGGTGGATAGGCCCCTGGGGAAGGAAGCCTGAAAATGCAACATAGGGTTAAGGGTAATGGGCTGGGCAGGACAGGCCTGATCAGCCGACACAGAGGTGAGATACCCTCAGAATTGAGTTGAGGAAATGCATCCTGCAATGCAGAAGAGTCAGGGTTTCTGGCCAGAGGGACGGCTGATCGTGGGGGTGGCTTTAGAGGGGCATGCTGGTTTCTCCCTCTCTGAGGAAACTTTGGAGCTCCAAATGTCATGGCTTCCCCCTGCATGGCATTCAGGTTACTGCCTTGTTACAGGGGGGTCCTGAATCTGGGGAGTTTGGGGGCCAGGCCTCTTGGGATGGAAGCCCAAAATCAGAAACTAGAGCTACGGTAAGGGCGTAGGGGCATGGCATGGTGAATCTGCTACTGCTGAGGTGGGCTCCCTGGTGGGCTGACTTCAGGGTGGGTATCAGGTGGCATGTCAGACTCAGAGTTTGTGTCCAGGGATGCCACAGAAGCTGGGCGTGACCTCAGGGTTGCATGCAGGTTTCTCCTACCCTGAGGGTTCTGCAGAGCTCCAAATGGCATGGTTTCCTCCTGTGTGGCAGACGCAGTCCTGGGGTGTCACTGAGGAATCCTTAATCTCTACTGGCATGAATCTCGGAGGTGCCCAATCTGGCGGGCTTGGGGGACAGGCCTCTGTTCATGAAAGCCTGTACACCCCACCTAGGTTTATGGTTAGGGCCGAAGGGCATGGCAGGTCCAATGTGCCGGTGCTGATGCGGGCTCCCCTAAGGGTCGAGTTGAGGGCATAGATCTGGCATCGCAGGAGAATCTGGTTTTATGGCCATGGGGGTGACTCATGGTGGGGTGGCATTACGGGGGTTTGCATGTTTCTCCCCGTCTGAGTGTTCAGTGCAGCTCTAAACCACAAGTTTTCCTCATGAGTGCCAGGTGGAGTCCCGTGGTGGCGCTCAGTAGACCTTAATCTGGGGGGACATGGGAGGCAGGCCCCTGGGATGGAAGCCTGAAAACCTAAAGAGGGGTTCTGGTAAGGGCTTAGGGGCATGGTGGCCTGATCTGCTTATGTTGAGGTGGGGCGCCCTAGGGTCTGAATTTATGGCATGCGTCCGGCAGCTCAGCAGAATCTGGTTTATGGCCGGGGGGACGGGTGCAGATGATGGGAGTGCCTTTAGAGGGGCAAGTTTCTCCCCCTCTGAGGGTTCAGCACAACTCCAAGGCACAGGTTCCTACTGTGTGGCAAGCGGAGTCCTGAGGTGTATGTCAAGATTCCTTAATCCAGGGGATTTTGTTGCCTGGACCCTCAGCATGGAAGACTGAACACCCAAACTTGTGTTAGGGTTAGGGCCTAGGGGCAATGGCAGGCCCGATCTGCCAGTGCTGAGGCGGGATCCCCTATGGGCTCAGTTGAGGGTATGCATTTGGTGGCGGGATGGAATCCAGCTCTATGGCCAGAGTGGCTGTTGATTATTGGGGTGGCTTTAGGGTGGCATGAAAGTTTCTCCCCATCTGAGGGTTCATTGCAGCTCCAAACCACAAGGTTTCCACTTGTGTGACAGGCTGTGTCCTGTGGTGTTGCTCAGAAGTCCTTAATCTGGGGGGCGTGGGGGCCAGGCCTCTTGGGATGGAAGCCTGAAAATCCAAACTAGGGTTAGGGTTAAGGCTTAGGGACATGGCAGACCCGATCTGCTGCAATTGAGGTGGTCTCCTGGATAGGCCGAATGGAGGGTGGGAATCAGGCAGGACTTGAGGTCTGTGTTTGTGTTTGTGGGGGCAAAGAAGCTAGTGGTGTCCGCGGGGGGCATGCAGCTTTCTCCTGCTCTGAGGTTCCTGCACAGTTCCAAATGGCACCATTTTGCCCTAGGAGGCTGGAGGAGTGCTGGCGGGAGTCTCAGTCATCCCCAGTCTGATGGGCTTGGGGTACAGGCCTCTGGGCATGGAAGGCTGTATACCCCACCTAGGGTTAGGGTTAGGGTCTAGGGTCATGGCAGGCCCAATCTGCCGGCGCTGAGATGGGCTCCCCTCAGGGCTGAGTTGAGGGCATGTGTCCGGTAGCTTCATAGAAAACAGCTTTCTGGCCTGGGGTGCCGCAAATTGTGCGGATAGCTTTACGGGGGCTTGAAGGTTTCTCACCCTCTGAGTATTCAGCAGCTCCAAACTGCAAGGTTTCATCCTGCGTGGCTGTTGGAGTCCTGCAATGTCACTCAGGGGTCCTTAATCCAGGGGGCCTGGAGGCTAGGCATCTTGGGATGGAAGCCTGGAAACTCAAACTAAGGGTGAGGTCTTGGGGCGCGACAGGCCCAATCTGCCAGTGCTGAGGCGGACTCCCCGGTGGCCTGAGTTGAGGGTCGGTGATAGGTGGCTAGTGTGAATCTGGGTTTGTGTTCAGGAGGGGCTCAGATGCTGGGGCTTGCCTTGGGGGGCATGAAGTTATCTTTTGCTCTGAGGTCTAAGTAGCTCCAAATGGCACTGTAACAGCATAGGCAGCCTCCAGACTGCCAGAGTGAGTCTCATGCATCCACAATCTGGCGGGTTTGGGGGCTAGGCCTCTGGGTACGGAAGACTGTACACCCAACCTAGGGTTAGGGTTAAGGCCTAGGGGCATGGCAGTTCTGATATGCTGCTGATATGCTGTGTTGAGGTGGGCTCCCTCAGGGCTGAGTGGATGACATGCATCTGGCGTTGTGGCAGAATCTGGCATTATGTCTGGGGCATTTCCAATGGCGGGTGTGTTTAGGTGCTCATGCACCTTTCTTTCTGGAGGGCAGGCAGAGTCCTGTGTTGTGACTTTGGAATCCCCAGTCTGGAGGGTTAGGGTTAGGGATAGAGGTTCGGAGAGTGTTAGGGTTAGTTGTTAGGGGTTAGGGTTAGGGTTAGGGTTAGGAGTTAGGGGATAGGGTTAGAGGTAAGGTTTAGGGTTAGGCTTAGGGTTAGGCGTATGTCTTAGGGACAAGGCATGTCAGATCTGCCAACACAGATATGGACTCACCCAAGGGCTGTGTTGAGGGCGGGACTCAGGAGTCTCCTCAGGCCCTGGATTTTTGGACTGGAGGGGCAAAGAAGGTGGGAATCGCCTCTGGGGAGCATGATGGTTTCTACTGCTCCGAGGTTGTTATGTTAGGTTTAGAGGTTAGGGTTAGGTTTTGTGGTTAGGGTTAGTGTTAAGATTAGTGTTAAGGTGGGGCGCCTGGGTGGCTCAGTTGGTTAAAGCCTCTGCCTTCCGCTCAGGTCATCATCTCAGGGTCCTGGGATGGAGCCCCACATCAGGCTCTCTGCTCAGCGGGGAGCGTGCTTCGTCCTCTCTGTGCCTTCTTCTGATCTGTCTCTGTCAAAGAAATGAATAAAATCTTAAAAAAAATAAAAAGATTAGGGTTAGGGTTATGTCTTAGGGACAAGGCATGTTGGATCTGGTAACACTTATATGGGCTCACCCAAGGGCTGAGTTGAAGGCGGGACTCAGGAGGCTCCTTAGGCCCTGGGTTTTTTTCCTAGAAGGTAAAGATGGTGGGAATGGCCTCAGGGGAGCATGCTGGTTTCTAGGTCTCTGAGAGTGTTAGATAGCACTAAATGAAATGGTTTATTTCATTTATTCTCCTGGCTGAGAGGCTGAGTCCTGCCATCAGTCTGATGTTCCTATCCACTGGGATGGAATTGGGTATCAGGCCTCTGGGGTCCAGAGCCTGACCACCTGAGCTAGGGTATTAGGGTTTGGTCCTGGGAGCATGGCAGGCCTGAGGTGCCAGTGCGGACTCAGGCTCTCCGGAGGGCTGAGTTGAGGGTATTGCTCTGGTGGCCCATCAGGCACTGGGCGGTGGTGTGTGGGTCCTCGGAAGGTGTGGGTGTCTTTAGGGGGCATGGAGGTTTCTCCAGCCAGGAGCGTACTGCACAGGGCCATGTGGGCCATTTTCCTTGTGGGTGGCAGCCGGAGTCCAGCATTGCAAATACAGGGTCCCCAGTCTGGATGGCTAGGGAGCCAGGCCTCTGTGGATCGAAGCATAAACACCCATCCTAGCATTATGGTTAAGTCTTTGGGGCATGGTAACCCCGATCTGCCAGTGCTGTGGTGACCCATCCTGATGCCTGAGTTGAGGCTATGTCTGCAGGACCTTGAGACTCTGGTTCCCGGTCCTTGGGAGGGTCCAGAAGTGCTTTGGCCTCAGGGAGACTTGCAGGCTTCTCCTGCTCTGTGGCTTCAGCCCATTTCTAAACGGCACGGTTCATGCTGGGATCATGTGCAATTATGGGGTGCAACTCAGGGGTCCCCTATCTGGGGTTTTGAGGACCAGTTGTGGGAGGAGGATGCCTGAGCACGAACCTGGGCTAGGGTTAGTATTAGGATTAGGGTTAAGGTTATGTCTTAGGGACAAGGCATGTCGGATATGCAAGCACAGATATCAGCTCGCCCAAGGGCTGAGTTGAGGGTGGGACTCAGGAGGCTCCTCGGGCACTGGGGTTTTGGGCTGTACGGGCAAAGATGTTGGAAATCGCCTCAGGGGAGCATGCCAGTTTCTACAATTCTCAGGGCATTAGATAGCACGAAATGAAAGGTCACCTTCTGGCTGAGAGGGTGAGTCCTGCTGTGAGGGTTAGGTTGTAGGGGCATTGCAGCCGCAATCTGCTGGCGCTGTGGTGGCCCATCCCAATGCTTGAGTTCAGAGCGTGTGTCTGCAGGACCATGAGACTCCTGGTTCTTGGTCCTTGGGGGCGCTGGAAGTGGGGTGGCCTCAGGGAGACATTCCAATTTATCCCGCTCTGTGGGTTCAGCACAATTCTAAACAGCATGGTTTCCTCCTGGTGTCAGGTTCAATGATGGGGTATCGCTCACGGGTCCCCCATCTGGGGCCTTGGGGACCAGGAGTCAGAGTATGGACGCCTGAACACACAACCTGGGCTAGGTTTAGTATTATGGTTAGTGTTAGGCTTAGGGACAGGGCATGTCGGATCTGCTAGCACAGATACGGGCTCACCCAAGGGCTGAGTTGAGGGCAGGACTCAGGAGGCTCCTCAGGCCCTGGGTTCTTGGCCTGGAGGAGCAAAGCTGGTGGGAATGGCCTCAAGGGAGAATGGCTGGTTGCTACTGCTCTGAGGGTGTGAGAGAACACCAAATGAAAAGGTCTCCTCCTGGCTGAGAACTGAGTCCTGCCGACAGTCTGATGCTCAACCCATGGGAGGAATTGGGTGTCAGGCCTCTGGGTCCAATGCCTGAACACCCAACCTAGTGTTAGGGTTTCGTCCTGGGAGAATGGCAGGCCTGCCAGTGCGGCTCAGGTTCTCCGGAGGGCTGAGTTGAGGGCATTGCTCTGGTGGCCTGTCAGGCTCTGGGTTTGTGGTGTGGCATTTCTTGGAAGGCGTGGGTGGCTTTAGGGGGCATGGAGGATTCTGTGGCCAGGAGCATACTGCACAGGATCATATGGTCCAGTTTCATCGTGGGTGGCAGCCAGAGTCCTGCATTGGGAATCCAGGGTCCCCAGTCTGGAGGGCTAGGGGTCCAGTCCTCAGGGGACAGAAGCCTGACACCCAACCTAGGGTTAGGGTAGGGTTGTAAGGGCATGGCAGCCCCGATCTGATGGCGCTGTGGTGATGCTTCCCAATGCCTGAGTTGAGGGCGCGAGTCTGTAGCACTGTGAGAGTCCTGGTTCCTGGTCCTTGGGTGTGCCAGAAGTGGCAGTGGGCTCTGGGAGGCATGCAGGTTTCTCCCGCTCTGCGGGTTCAACACATTTCTAAAGGGCAGGGTTTCCTCCTGGGATCAGGCGCAATTATGGGGTGCAGCTCAGGGGTCCCCCATCTGGCCGTTTGGGGGACCAGGCTATGGAGGAGGGATGCCTGAACACACAACCTGGGCTAGAGTTAGTATTAGGGTTAGGCTTAGCGTTAAGGTTATGTCTTAGGGAGAAGGCATGTGGGATCTGCCAGCACAGATATTGGCTCACTCAAGGGCTGAGTTGAGGGCAGGGCTCCGGAGGCTTCTCAGGCCCTGGGTTTTTGGCCTGGAGGTGCAAAGATGGCGGGAATGGCCTCAGGGCAGCTTGGCCGGTTCCTAGGGCTCTGAGGGTGTTGGAGAGCACCAAATGGAATCTCCTGCTGGTTGAGAAGCTGAGTCATGCCATCAGTTTGATGCTCCCACCCATGGGTGGAATTGGGTGTCAGGGTTCTAGAACCTGAACACCCAACCTAGGCTTAGGGTTTGGTCCTGGGAGAATGGCAGGCCTGATGTGCCAGCACGGACTCAGGCTCTCTGGAGGGCTGGGCTGAGGGCATTGTTCTGGCGGCCTGTAAGGCTAAGGAATTGTGCTGTGGGGGTGCTCAGAAGATGTGGTTGGCTTTAGGGGTCATGGAGGTTTCTCCGGCAAGGAGCGTTCTGCAAAGGTCCATGTGGTCAAGTTTCATCATGGGTGGCAGCCAGAGTCCTACGTTGGGAATATGGGGTCCCCAGTCTGGAGGGCTAGGGAGCCAGTCCTCTGGGGACTGAAGCCTGAACGCCCAACCGAGGGTTAGGTTTAGGTCACAGGGGCATGGCGGCCCGGATCTGCCGGCACAGTGATGACCTATCCCGATGCCTGAGTTGAGGACGTGAGTCTGCAGGACCGTGAGACTCCTCATTCCTGCTCCTCAGGGGCGCCGGTATTGGGGGTGGCATCAGGGAGGCATTCTGATTTCTTCTGCTCTGTAGGTTCAGCACATTCCTTTTTTTTTTCACTTTCAATATCTATCTATCTATCTATATTATTTCTTTTCAGCGTAACAGTATTCCTTATTTTTGCACCACACCCAGTGCTCCATGCAACACGTGCCCTCCCTAATACCCACCACCTTGTTCTCCCAACCTCCCACTCCCCACCCATTCAAGACCCTCAGGTTCTTTTTCAGAGTCCGTAGTCTCTCATGGTTCACCTCCCCTTCCCATTTCCCACAACTTCCTTCTCCTCTCCATCTCCCCATGTCCTCCTTGTTCTTTGTTATGCTCCACAAATAAGTGAAACCATATGATAATTGACTCTCTCTGCTTGACTTATTTCACTCAGCATAATCTCTTCCAGTCCCATCCATATTGCTACAAAAGTTGGGTATTCATCCTTTCTGATGGAGGCATAATACTCCATCTTGTATATGGACCACATCTTCCTTATCCATTCGTCCATTGAAGGGCATCTTGGTTCTTTCCACAGTTTGGCGACCGAGGCCTTTGCTGCTATAAACATTGGGGTACAGATGGCCCTTCTTTTCACTCCATCTGTATCTTTGGGGTAAATACCCAGCAGTGCAATTGCAGGGTCATAGGGAAGCTCTATTCTTAATTTCTGGAGGAATCTCCACACTGTTCTCCAAAGTGGCTGCACCAACTTGCATTCCCACCAACAGTGTAAGAGGGTTCCCCTTTCTCCACATCCTCTCCAACACACGTTGTTTCCTGTCTTGCTCATTTTGGCCATTCTAACTGGTGTCAGGTGGTATCTCAATGTGGTTTTCATTTGAATCTCCCTGATGGCTAGTGATGATGAACATTTTTTCATGTGTCTGATAGCCATTTGTATGTCTTCGTTGGAGGAGCGTCTGTTCATATCTTCTGCCCATTTTTGGATATGATTATCTGTTTTGTGTGTGTTGAGTTTGAGAAGTTCTTTCTAGATCCTGGATATCAACCTTTTGTCTGAACTGTCATTTACAAATATCTTCTCCCATTCCGTGGGTTGCCTTTTGATTGGTGGACTGTTCCCTTTGCTGTGCAGAAGCTTTTGATCTTGATGAAGTGCCAAAAGTTCATTTTCGCTTTTGTTTCCTTGGCCTTTGGAGACATATCTTGAAAGAAGTTGCTGTGGCTGATATCGAAGAGGTTACTGCCTATGTACTCCTCTAGGATTCTGAGAGAATCCTGTCTCACGTTGAGCTCCTTTATCGAGATCGAGTTTATCATTGTGTATGGTGTAAGAGAATGGTCGAGTTTCATTCTTCTACATATCGCTGTCCAGTTTCCCCAGCACCATTGATTGAGGAGAATGTCTTTTGTTACATTGAATATTTTTTCCTGATTTCTCGACGATTATATCACAATAGAGTTGAGGGTCCATATCTAATCGGGATCGATTTGGGCAGAGCGCTCATGAAAATTAGCTGGCGTTGGACAACCATGGGGACCGCCTTGTTCCGCGTGGCCCAGGACCCTTTCTCACTCGGGGTATGTCCCAGCCACCCAAAAACGCGCCGAGACGACGGGGCCCGGCCGGGGGCCTCAGAGCCGGAGAGCTTGCTCCGAGCAGAGTTGATGGAGGGTCTGTGGTCGGGCATCCGGCTCCGCCTTGGAGGGAGGCCGGGGCGCCCGGGAAGGGATTGGCCTCTCTGGGGGAACAAAAAGATCTGTCGCTCCACAGCTGTGTCGCAGCCACGAAAGGGGCCGATGGCGCCGGGACGGTCGGAGGACTCGTGGCGCGGGACTCAGGGTTCCCCATGGGGAGGCCCGCAGGCTCAGGCCGCTGACAACGGAAGGCTGAGCAAGCAGGCCTCGACCGGGCCCGGCTTTCGGGGCTGGCCCGGCCCCAGCTGCCAGCGAAGGGAGGGGACCACCAGAGTCTGAGGAGCGCGAGGCGTCGACTTGCCCACGCCAGCCTCACGGAGCTCCTCCTGGCTGTGCCGGATCGCGACGACACGCGATCCCGGACAGGGCCCCGGGGGGGCGGCCCTGCGGCCCTGTGGTGCCCGAAGTGTGTTCGCCGGGCGTCTTCCGGCCAATTCTCACGAGCGTTCTGCCCAAATCGGGATCGATTTGGGCAGAACGCTCGTGAGAATTGGCCGGCGTTGGGCAGCCCTGGTCAGCGCCCAGTTCCGCGTGGAGCAGGGCCCTTTCTCGCTCAGGGCATGTCGCGGCCACCCTGAAAATGAGCCGCGACGATGGGGCGCGGCCGGCGGCCCCGGCGCCGGGGAGTTTTCCCCGAGCAGAGTGGATGGAGGCGCCGAGGCCGGGGGTCCGCCTCCGCCGTGGCGGGCGGCCGGGGCGCCCGAGGAGGGGGCTGGCCACTGTGGGGAAACGGAATGATCTCTCACTCCATGGCTGGGACGAAGACGCGAAAGGTGCCGTTGTCGCCGGGAGGGTCGGGGGACTCGTGGCGCGGGACTCAGGGTTCCCCATGGAGAGGCCCCCAGGCTCAGGCCCCTGGCAACGGAAGGCTGAGCAAGCAGGCCCGGGCCCAGGCCCGGCTTTCAGGGCTGGCCCGGACCCAGCTGCCGGCGCCAGGGAGGGGACCCCCGGAGGCTGAGGAGCGGGAGGCGTCGGCCTCCCCGCGGCACGCCTCCCGGAGCTCCTCCTGGCGGTGCCGGAACGCGACGACACGCGATCCCGGACAGGGCCCCGGGGGGGGGGCGGCCCTGCGGCCCTGTGGTGCCCGAAGTGTGTTCGCCGGGCGTTTTCCAGCCAATTCTCATGAGCGTTCTGCCCAAATCGGGATCGATTTGGGCAGAACGCTCGTGAGAATTGGCCGGCGTTGGGCAGCCCTGGTCAGCGCCCAGTTCCGCGTGGAGCAGGGCCCTTTCACGCTCGGGGCATGTCGCGGCCACCCGGAAAACGAGCCGCGACGATGGGGCGCGGCCGGCAGCCGCGGCGCCGGGGAGTTTTCCCCGAGCAGAGTGGATGGAGGCGCCGTGGCCGTGCGTCCGCCTCCACCGTGGCGGGCGGCCGGGGCGGCCCTGGAGGTGGCTGGCCTCTCTGGGGAAACGGACTGGTCTCTCACTCCGCGGCTAGGACGAAGCCGAGAAAGGTGCCGTTGTCGCCGGGACGGTCGGGGGACTCGTGGCGCGGGACTCAGGGTTCCCCATGGGGAGGCCCGCAGGCTCAGGCCCCTGGCAACGGAAGGCTGAGCAAGCAGTCCCGGGCCCGGGCCCGGCTTTCGGGGCTGGCCCGGCCCCAGCTGCCGGCGCCAGGGAGGGGACCCCCGGAGGCTGAGGAGCGGGAGGCTTCGGCCTCCCCGCGGAACGCCTCCCGGAGCTCCTCCTGGCGGTGCCGGAACGCGACGACACCCAGTCCCGGACAGGGCCCCGGGGGGGGCCGCCGTGCGGCCCTGTAGTGCCGGAAGTGTGTTCGCCGGGCGTTTTCCGGCCAATTCTCACGAGTCTTCTGCCCAAATCGGGATCGATTTGGGCAGAACGCTCGTGAGAATTGGCCGGCGTTGGGCAGCCCTGGTCAGCGCCCAGTTCCGCGTGGATCAGGGCCCTTTCTCGCTCGGGGCATGTCGCGGCCGCCCGGAAAACGAGCCGTGACGATGGGGAGCGGCCGACAGCCGCGGCGCCGGGGAGTTTTCCACGAGCAGAGTGGATGGAGGCGCCGTGGCCGGGCGTCCGCCTCCGCCGTGGCGGGCGGCCGGGGCGCCCCTGGAGGGGGCTGGCCTCTGTGGGGAAACGGACAGGTCTCTCACTCCGCGGCTAGGACGAAGCCGCGAAAGGTGCCGTTGTGGCCGGGACGGTCGGGGGACTCGTGGCGCGGGACTCAGGGTTCCCCATGGGGAGGCCCCCAGGCTCAGGCCCCTGGCAACGGAAGGCTGAGCAAGCAGGCCCGGGCCCGGGCCCGGCTTTCGGGGCTGGCCCGGCCCCAGCTGCCGGCGCCAGGGAGGGGACCCCCTGAGGCTGAGGAGCGGGAGGCGTCGGCCTCCCCGCGGCACGCCTCCCGGAGTTCCTCCTGGCGGTGCCAGAACGCGACGACACGCGGTCCCGGACAGGGCCCCGGGGGGGCCGCCCTGCGGCCCTGTGGTGCCCGAAGTGTGTTCGCCGGGCGTTTTCCGGCCAATTCTCACGAGCGTTCTGCCCAAATCGGGATCTATTTGGGCAGAACGCTCGTGAGAATTGGCCGGCGTTGGGCAGCCCTGGTCAGCGCCCAGTTCCGCGTGGAGCAGGGCCCTTTCTCGCTCGGGGCATGTCGCAGCCACCCGGAAAACGAGCCGCGACGATGGGGCGCGGCCGGCAGCCGCGGCGCCGGGGAGTTTTCCCCGAGCAGAGTGGATGGAGGCGCCGTGGCCGGGCGTCCGCCTCCGCCGTGGCGGGCGGCCGGGGCGCCCCTGGAGGGGGCTGGCCTCTGTGGGGAAACGGACTGGTCTCTCACTCCGCGGCTAGGACGAAGCCGCGAAAGGTGCCGTTGTGGCCGGGACGGTCGGGGGACTCGTGGCGCGGGACTCAGGGTTCCCCATGGGGAGGCCCCCAGGCTCAGGCCCCTGGCAACGGAAGGCTGAGCAAGCAGGCCCGGGCCCGGGCCCGGCTTTCGGGGCTGGAATGGCTCCAGCTGCCGGCGCCAGGGAGGGGACCCCCGGAGGCTGAGGAGAGGGAGGCGTCGGCCTCCCCGCGGCACGCCTCCCGGAGCTCCTCCTGGCGGTGCCGGAACGCGACGACACACGATCCCGGACAGCGCCCCGGGGGGGGCGGCCCTGCGGCCCTGTGGTGCCCGAAGTGTTCGCCGGGCGTCATCCGCCCAATTCTCACGAGCGTTCTGCCCAAATCGGGATCGATTTGGGCAGAACGCTCGTGAGAATTGGCCGGCGTTGGGCAGCCCTGGTCAGCGCCCAGTTCCGCGTGAGCAGGGCCCTTTCTCGCTCGGGGCATGTCGCGGCCACCCGGAAAACGAGCCGCGACGATGGGGCGCGGCCGGCAGCCGCGGTGCCGGGGAGTTTTCCCCGAGCAGAGTGGATGGAGGCGCCGTGGCCGGGCGTCAGCCTCCGCCGTGGCGGGCGGCCGGGGCGCCCCTGGAGGGGGCTGGCCTCTGTGGGGAAACGGACTGGTCTCTCACTCCGCGGCTAGGACGAAGCCGCGAAACGTGCCGTTGTCGCCGGGACGGTCAGGGGACTCGTGGCGGGGGACTCAGGGTTCCCCATGGGGAGGCCTCCAGGCTCAGGCCCCTGGCAACGGAAGGCTGAGCAAGCAGGCCCGGGCCCGGGCCCGGCTTTCGGGGCTGGCCCGGCCCCAGCTGCCGGCGCCAGGGAGGGGACCCCCGGAGGCTGAGGAGCGGGAGGCGTCGGCCTCCCCGCGGCACGCCTCCCAGAGCTCCTCCCGGCAGTGCCGGAACGCGAGGACCCGCGTTCCCGGACAGGGCCCCGGGTGGGGCCGCCCTGCGGCCCTGTGGTGCCCGAAGTGTGTTCGCCGGGCGTTTTCCGGCCAATTCTCACGAGCGTTCTGCCCAAATCGGGATCGATTTGGGCAGAACGCTCGTGAGAATTGGCCGGCGTTGGGCAGCCCTGGTCAGCGCCCAGTTCCGCGTGGAGCAGGGCCCTTTCTCGCTCGGGGCATGTCGCGGCCACCCGGAAAACGAGCCGCGACGATGGGGCGCGGCCGGCAGCCGCGGCGCCGGGGAGTTTTCCCCGAGCAGAGTGGATGGAGGCGCCGTGGCCGGGCGTCCGCCTCCGCCGTGGCGGGCGGCCGGGGCGCCCCTGGAGGGGGCTGGCCTCTGTGGGGAAACGGACTGGTCTCTCACTCCGCGGCTAGGACGAAGCCGCGAAAGGTGCCGTTGTCGCCGGGACGGTCGGGGGACTCGTGGCGCGGGACTCAGGGTTCCCCATGGGGAGGCCCCCAGGCTGAGGCCCCTGGCAACGGAAGGCTGAGCAAGCAGGCCCGGGCCCGGGCCCGGCTTTCGGGGCTGGCCCGGCCCCAGCTGCCGGCGCCAGGGAGGGGACCCCCGGAGGCTGAGGAGCGGGAGGCGTCGGCCTCCCCGGGGCACGCCTCCCGGAGCTCCACCCGGCGGTGCCGGAACGCGACGACACGCGATCCTGGACAGGGCCCTGGGGGGCCGCCCTGCGGCCCTGTGGTGCCCGAAGTGTGTTCGCCGGGCGTTTTCCGGCCAATTCTCACGAGCGTTCTGCCCAAATCGGGATCGATTTGGGCAGAACGCTCGTGAGAATTGGCCGGCGTTGGGCAGTCCTGGTCAGCGCCCAGTTCCGCGTGGAGCAGGGCCCTTTCTCGCTCGGGGCATGTCGCGGCCACCCGGAAAACGAGCCGCGACGATGGGGCGCGGCCGGCAGCCGCGGCGCCGGGGAGTTTTCCGCGAGCAGAGTGGATGGAGGCGTCGTGGCCGGGCGTCCGCCTCCGCCGTGGCGGTCGGCCGGGGCGCCCCTGGAGGGGGCTGGCCTCTGGGGGGAAACGGACTGGTCTCTCACTCCGCGGATAGGACGAAGCCGCGAAAGGTGCCGTTGTCGCCGGGACGGTCGGGGGACTCGTGGCGCGGGACTCAGGGTTCCCCATGGGGAGGCCCCCAGGCTCAGGCCCCTGGCAACGGAAGGCTGAGCAAGCAGGCCCGGGCCCGGGCCCGGCTTTCGGGGCTGGCCCGGCCCCAGCTGCCGGCGCCAGGGAGGGGACCCCCGGAGGCTGAGGAGCGGGAGGCGTCGGCCTCCCCGGGGCACGCCTCCCGGAGCTCCACCCGGCGGTGCCGGAACGCGACGACACGCGATCCTGGACAGGGCCCCGGGGGGGCCGCCCTGCGGCCCTGTGGTGCCCGAAGTGTGTTCGCCGAGCGTTTTCCGGCCAATTCTCACGAGCGTTCTGCCCAAATCGGGATCGATTTGGGCAGAACGCTCGTGAGAATTGGCCGGCGTTGGGCAGGCCTGGTCAGCGCCCATTTCCATGTGAGCAGGGCCCTTTCTCGCTCGGGGCATGTCGCGGACACCCGGAAAACGAGCCGCGACGATGGGGCGCGGCCGGCAGCCGCGGCTCCGGTGAGTTTTCCCCGAGCAGAGTGGATGGAGGCGCCGTGGCCGGGCGTCCGCCTCCGCCGTGGCGGGCGGCCGGGGCGCCCCTGGATGGGGCTGGCCTCTGTGGGGAAACGGACTGGTCTCTCACTCCGCGGCTAGGACGAAGCCGCGAAAGGTGCCGTTGTCGCCGGGACGGTCGGGGGACTCGTGGCGGGGGACTCAGGGTTCCCCATGGGGAGGCCTCCAGGCTCAGGCCCCTGGCAACGGAAGGCTGAGCAAGCAGGCCCGGGCCCGGGCCCGGCTTTCGGGGCTGGCCCGGCCCCAGCTGCCGGCGCCAGGGAGGGGACCCCCGGAGGCTGAGAAGCGGGAGGCGTCGGCCTCCCCGCGGCACGCCTCCCGGAGCTCCTCCCGGCGGTGCCGGAACGCGATGACCCGCGATCCCGGACAGGGCCCCGGGTGGGGCCGCCCTGCGGCCCTGTGGTGCCCGAAGTGTGTTCGCCGGGCGTTTTTTCGGCCAAATCTCACGAGCGTTCTGCCCAAATCGGGATCGATTTGGGCAGAACGCTCGTGAGAATTGGCCGGCGTTGGGCAGCCCTGGTCAGCGCCCAGTTCCGCGTGGAGCAGGGCCCTTTCTCGCTCGGGGCATGTCGCGGCCACCCGGATAACGAGCCGCGACGATGGGTCGCGGCCGGCAGCCGCGGCGCCGGGGAGTTTTCCCCGAGCAGAGTGGATGGAGGCGCCGTGGCCGGGCGCCGCCTCCGCCGTGGCGGGCGGCCGGGGCGCCCCTGGAGGGGGCTGGCCTCTGTGGGGAAACGGACTGGTCTCTCACTCCGCGGCTAGGACGAAGCCGCGAAAGGTGCCGTTGTCGCCGGGACGGTCGGGGGACTCGTGGCGCGGGACTCAGGGTTCCCCATGGGGAGGCCCCCAGGCTGAGGCCCCTGGCAACGGAAGGCTGAGCAAGCAGGCCCGGGCCCGGGCCCGGCTTTCGGGGCTGGCCCGGCCCCAGCTGCCGGCGCCAGGGAGGGGACCCCCGGAGGCTGAGGAGCGGGAGGCGTCAGCCTCCCCGGGGCCCGCCTCCCAGAGCTCCTCCTGGCGGTGCCGGAACTCGACGACACGCGATCCCGGACAGGGCCCAGGGGGGGCGGCCCTGCGGCCCTGTGGTGCCCGAAGTGTGTTCTCCGGGCGTTTTCCGGCCAATTCTCACGAGCGTTCTGGCCAAATCGGGATCGATTTGGGCAGAACGCTCGTGAGAATTGGCCGTCGTTGGGCAGCCCTGGTCAGCGCCAAGTTCCGCGTGGAGCAGGGCCCTTTCTCGCTCGGGGCATGTCGCGGCCACCCGGAAAACGAGCCGCGACGATGGGGTGCGGTCGTCAGCCGCGGCGCCGGGGAGTTTTCGCCGAGCAGAGTGCATGGAGGCGCCGTACCGGGCGTCCGCCTCCGACGTGGCGGGCGGCCGGGTCGCCCCTGGAGGGGCTGGCCTCTGTGGGGAAACGGACTGATCTCTCACTCCGCGGCTAGGACGAAGCCACGAAAGGTGCCGATGTCGCCGGGACGGTCGGGGGACTCGTCGCGCCGGACTCAGTGTTCCCCATGGGGAGGCCCCCAGGCTCAGGCCCATGGCAACGGACGGCTGTGCAGGCAGGCCCGGGCTCGGCCCGGCTTTCGGGGCTGGCCCAGCCCCAGCTGCCGGCGCCAGGGAAGGGACCCCCGGAGGCTGAGGAGCAGGACGCGACGGCCTCCCCGTGGCACGCCTCCCGGAGCTCCTCCGGGCGGTGCCGGAACGCGACGACACGCGATCCCAGACAGGGCCCCGGGGGGGCCGCCCTGCAGCCCTGTGGTGCCCGAAGTGTGTTCGCCGGGCGTTTTCCGGCCAATTCTCACGAGTGTTCTACCCAAATCGGGATCGATTTGGGCAGAACGCTCGTGAGAATTGGCCGGCGTTGGGCAGCCCTGGTCAGCGCCCAGTTCCGCGTGGAGCAGGGCCCTTTCTCGGTCGGGGCATGTCGCGGCCACCTGGAAAACGAGCCGCGACGATGGGGCGCGGCCGGCAGCCGCGGCGCCGGGGAGTTTTCCCCGAGCAGAGTGCATGGAGGCGCCATGGCCGGGCGTCCGCCTCCGCCGTGGCGGGCTGCCGGGGCGCCCCTGGAGGGGGCTGGCCTCTGTGGGGAAACGGACTGGTCTCTCACTCCGCGGCTAGGACGAAGCCGCGAAAGGTGCCTTTGTCGCCGGGACGGTCGGGGGACTCGTGGTGGGGGACTCAGGGCTCCGCATGGGGAGGCCCCCAGGCTCAGGCCCCTGGCAACGGAAGCCTGAGCAAGCAGGCCCGGCCCGGGCCCGGCTTTCGGGGCTGGCCCGGCCCCAGGTTCCGACGCCATGGAGGGGACCCCCGGAAGCTGAGGAGCGGGAGGCGTCGGCCTCCCCGGGGCCCGCCTCCCGGAGCTCCTCCTGGCGGTGCCGGAAAGCGACGACACGGGATCCCGGACACGGCCCCGAGGGGGCGGCCCTGCGGCCCCGTGGTGCCGGCCCTGCGGCCCCGTGGTGCCCGAAGTGTGTTCGCCAGGCCTTGTCCGGCCAATTCTCACGAGCGTTCTGCCCAAATCGGGATCGATTTGGGCAGAACGCTCGTGAGAATGGGCCGGCGTTGGGCCACCCTGGGGACCGCCTTGTTCTGTGTGGCCCAGGGCCCTTTCTTGCTCGGGGTATGTTGCGGCCACCCGGAAAATGAGCCGTGACGATGGGGCGCGGTCGGCAGCCACGGCGCCATGGCGTTTTCCCCAAGCAGAGTTGATGGAGGGGCTGTGGCCGGGCGTCCGCCTTCGCCGTGGCGGGTCGCCAGGGCGCCCGTTGTGGGGTCTTGCCTCTGTGGGGATCGCTTTGATCTCTCATTCCTCGGCTGGGACGCAGCCGAGAAAGGCACCGTTGGCGCTGGGACGGTGGTGGACTTGTGGCACGGGACTCAGGATCCCGGGTGATGCCCCGAGGTACAGGCCCCTGGCAGTGGAAGTCTGAACAAGCAGGCCTGGGTCCGGGCCCGGATTTCGTGGCAGGCCCGGCCCCAGCTGCCACCGCCAAGGAGGGACCCCCAGAATCTGTGGAGAGGGAGGCGTCTGCCTTGCCATCAGGGAGATTCTAATTTAAACTACATTGAGATACCACGTGACACCAGATAGAATGTCCAAAATTAGGAAGACAGGAAATAACATGTGTTGGATGGATGTTGAAAAGGGGAACCCTGTTACACTGTTGGTCAGACTCCAATTTAGTGCAGCCACTTTGGAGAACAGTGTGCAGATGACTCAAGAAATTAAAAATAGAGCTTCCCTATGACCCTGCAATTACCCTGATGGGTATTTACCCCAAAGATACAGATGGAGTGAAAAGAAGAGCCATCTGTACCCCAATGTTTTTTGCAACAATGGCCATGGTCGCCAAACTGTGGAAAGAACCAAGATGCCCTTCAACGGATGAATGGATAAGGAAGATGTGGTTCATATACACAATGGAGTATTATGCCTCCACCAGAAAGGATGAATACCCAACTTTTGTAGCAACATGGACGGGACTCGAAGAGATTATGCTGAGTGAAATAAGTCAAGCAGAGAGAGTCAAATATCATATGGTCTCCCTTATTTGTGGAGCATAACAAAGAACACGGAGGACATGGGGAGATGGAGAGGAGAGGGAGTTGAGGGAAACTCGAAGGGGAGATGAACCATGAGAGACTATGGACTCTGAAAAACAACCTGAGTGTTTTGGAAGGCAGGGGGTTGGGAGGTTGAGGAACCAGGTGGTGGGTAATAGGGAGGGCACGTACTGCATGGAGCACTGGGTGTGGTGCAAAAACAGTGAACACTGTTATGCTGAAAATAAACAAATAAAAAAAAAAGAAAATTGTACTCTTAGACCCCGTCATCTATATCACTCATCCCTCCATCCACTTCCACTCTGGTAACCACTGAGTCGGTTTTTGTTTTGTATCTTCTTTCTCCTTTATTTATGTATGTTTGTTTCCTAAATTCCATGGAAGTGTGACATCCAAAGGCCGTTGTCTTTCTCTGACTGACTGATTTCACTTAGGATAGTATTCTCTAGCTCCATCCATGTGTCTGCAAATGGCAAGATTTCATTTTTTATGGCTGAGTAATTTCCCACTGTGTGTGTATGTGTGTGTGTGTGTGTGTGTGTGTGTACATTTATTATCTCATTTATCAAGTTTTCAAGAAATACTTGGATTGTTTCCATATTGTAATATTGTAATTAATGTTGCAAGAAACATAGGGGCACATGTATCCTTTTGAGTTACTGTTCTCATATTCGTCGGGTAATCACCCGGTAGTGTGATTGCTGGATTATAAGGTAGTTCTAATATTTAACGTTTTGAGGAACAGTGATACTGTTTTCCACAGGGACTGCAGCAGCTAGCATTCCCACCACAGTGCAAGAGGGTTCCCTTTTACCCACATCCTCCCAACATTTGTTTTCTTGTGCTAGTGCTGTTAGCCATTCTGATAGTATGAGGTAATATCTCATGGACCTTTCATTTGGATTTTCCTGTTGATGGCTGATGTGAACATCTTCTTACGTGACTGTTGTCCATCTGTATGTCTTCTTTGGAGCAATGTCTGTTCATGTCTTCTGTCTATTTTTTAATTGGATTTTTTGTTTTTTGGTTGTTGCGTTGTATCAGTTCTACATATTTTGGACACTACCCCTTTATTGCACATGATATTTGCAAACATCTTCTCCTATTAAGTACGTTGTATTCTATTTATTACATTTTCATTGTTGTTCTGCTGTGCGGTAAGTTTTTATATTGATGGAACTCTAGTAGTTTATTTTTGCTTTTGTTTCCTTTGCCTTAGGAGGCGTGTCTATTAAATGTATGGTTCATGTCAGAGAAGTTACTGTCTGTGCCCTCTTGTAGGATTTTTATGATTTAAGGTCTCACATTGAGGTCTTGAAACTGTTTTGAGTTTATTTGTCCATATGGTGTAAGAAAGCAGTCTAATTTCATTGTTTTGTGCATAGCTGTTCAGTTTTCCCAACACCATTTGTTGTAGAGACTGTCCTCTTCCCTTTTAATAGTTTTGCCTGTTTTGCAGAAGATTAATTGGGCACGTGATTGTGGGTTGATGTCTGAGCTTCTATTCCATTTCCTTGGTCACTGTGTGTATTTTTTTTTTTTTTTTTGCCAGTCCCATACTGTGAGGATGAATGCAGCTTTGTAGTATAATATGAAATATGGAATTGTGATGCCTCCAGCTTTCTTTTTCTTCATAACATTGTGCTGGTTGTTCAGTATCTTTTGTGATTCCATACAAATTGTTAGGGTAGTTTATTTGAGTTCTCTCATTTTTTATTTGAATTCAATGAGCCAACTTATCATACATCATTATTTTCAGATGTAGTGTTAAATAATATATCAGATGTGTATTGCATCACGTGCCCTCCTTAATGCCCATCACCCCAGTTACCCCCCCCACCCCCCATCCAGCAACCCTCAGTTGGTTGCTATAGTTAAGAGTCTATCATGGTTTTTTCCCCATCTCTGATGACTTCCCATTCTGTTTCCCCTTCCTTTGCCTATGGTTCTCTGCCCTGTTTCTGATATTTCACATATGAGTGAAACCCTATCATAATTGTGTTTCTTTCATTGACATATTTTACTCAGCATAATATCTTCCAGACCCATCCAGGTTGATGTGATGGTAAGTATTCATCCTTTCTGATGGCTGAGGAATATTCCATTGAATATATGAACCACATCTTCTTTATCCATTCCTCTGTCCATAGATATCTGGGTTCTTTCCATAGTTTATCTAGAGTGGATATTGTTGCAATGAACACTGGGGTGCAGGTGCCAGTTCTTTCCCCTACATCTCTATTTTTGTGGTAAAAGCCCTGTAGTGCAAGTGCTGTGTTTTAGGGTAACTTTATTTTAACTTCTTGAGGAAACCCCATACTATTTTCCAGAGTGGATATAACAGTCTGCATTCCAACCAGGAGTGTAGGAGGGTTCTCCATTCTCTGCATCCTCACCAATATTTGTGGTTTCATGTCCTGTTAACTTTAGACATTCTGCCTGGTGTGATAGGACACCTCAATGTGGTTTAGATTTGCATTTCCCAGAAGCCATGTGATATAGAACATTTATGTATATATCTGTGGGTCACATGCGTGTCATCATTGGAGAAATATCTGTTCATATTTTCGCCCATGTCTAGACCTTCTGTTGGATTAAGGCCCAGAAGCCTAGAAGATACAATCAGCCAGAACTGTGGAGATTTTCACAAGGTCTGAGATACAATGGAGATTTAGGGTGTGTATCAAGCTCAGGGATTGTCGTCAGAGGGTGGATGGAAGTGTAGGTTCATTGACATTGTCTCAGGTTTGCATTCAGATGTCTCATGCTCTGAATCCAGTCTGGAGTAAAAAAAGGAGTTTCCTTTTGTGTGGCGGGCTGATCCTCTGGTTTTGCTAAAGTGTTCCCAATACCCGGGGCTTGGGATCCAGGCCTCTACAGATGGACCTCTCAGAACTCCAAATAGGGTTAGGGTTAGGACCTAGGAAAATGGAAGGTCTGAATTGCCAACCGTGTGGTGAGCGTCCTGGAGGGCTGAGTTGAGGACATGGGTCAGGGTGAGTGTCCGGCTCAGGGTTTCAGTCCATGAGCCCTTGAATGTGGGAATTCACTGGGATGGACACAGATGGGCCTTCATATCTATACTGACCTATATACTTACTGGAGTCCATTATGGAAACATTTCCATCTGGGTGTGAGGCTGAGTCCTGTGGTATTGCTCAGGCATCCCCAAATCCTAGGGCTTTGGAGCCCACCCTTAAGGGACAGAGACATGAGAACCCAAGCTAGGGATAGAGTTAGGGCCAAAGGACATTGCAGGCCCAAACAGCTGACAGTGTGTGTGGTTCCTAGAGGCTGGAATTAAGGATGAGTGTTCTGGTTCTGGTCAGGCACAGGGTTTGTGACCTCGAGGCCACTGACATTGGGGGTTTGCTGGTATAGGCTCAGATGGGCAGGCATTTTATCCTGCTTTGAATACTTTCTAGAGGTCTACATGGCACGCTTTCATCCTGTGTGTTAGGATGAGTCCTGTGGTATGGCTAAGGTGACCCCAGTCCATGGGGTAGGGAGCCAGGCCCCTAGGAATTGAATGCTCAGAACACAAACTAAGCTTCAGTTAGGGGTTAGGAGCACGGCAGGCCCAATCTGATGGTGGTGTGGCAAGCTATCCAGAGGTCTGAGTACAGAGGGATGGATAGAGTAAGTGTCAGGTTCAGGTTTGTGTCCAGCTGCTGACTCTGGGTGAACTCAGTGGTGCATGGCAGATTTCTCCTGCTCAGAATCCTTTGCAGAGTTCCAAATGGTATGGTTTCCTTCTGGGTGGCAGGCAGAGATCTCAAATATTGCTCAGGGGTCCCCATCCGTGGGTCTTGGGCACCAGTCCTCTGGGGTCAGAGCATGAAACCCCAACCTGGGGTTAGGGCTAGGTCCCAGCAACATAACAGGCCTGATTTGCTGGTGCTGTGCAGAGCTCTCACGGGGACTGAGTAGAGAACATGGGTCAGTCTGAGTCAGGCTCCGGGTTGGTGGCCATGGGGGGAAAGGCAGATTTCTCCTGCTCTCAGTCCTTGGCAGAGTTCCAATTCTACTGTTTCCTGCTGGGTTGAAGACAGAGTCCTCTGGCATTTCTCAGGGGCCCCACATATGTGGGGCTTTGGTACCTGTATTCTTGGGACACAAGACAGAAAATGTACTAAGTTTTGGTTAGGGCTGAGGGTCATGTCAGTCTCAATATGCCACCCTGAGAGGAGTGACCTGGGGAGCAGAGTTGAGGACGTGGGTCAGTGTGAGTGTTAAGATCCAAGTGTGAACGGGGGGTGCTGAAAGTGGGATAGCCTCAGGGGGCCAAGAAATATTCTGGTATAGTTCAGGTGTAACCCATCAGCGGAGCTTTGGTGTCAATCATCAGAGGACAGAAGACTGAAAACACAACCTAGGGCTTGGAAAAGAGCACAGGGGCATGGCTGGCCTGATCTGCTGGTGCTGAGGCTAGATGTCTGGGGTACTGAGTTGGGGGCCATGGTCAGGTGGTGCATTACGACCTGGGTTTGTGCCTGGGGGGGTGGCCGAAGGTGGAGGTGGCTTCAGGGAGCATGAAGATTTCTCCCGTTCCGATGGTTCTGTGCAGCTCCAAACAAAACGGTTTCCTCCTGGGTGGCAGACAGAGCACTGGGTTGTGGCTCAGGGGTCCAAATATGGAGGAATTGGGGGACCAGCCTCTGGGGATGAAGACTGAAAATGCAACCTAGGGTTAAAGTTAGGGTCAGGGGCATGGCAGGCCCAATTTGCTGGCACTGAGAAGGGATCCCAGGGGGATGAATTGAGGGCAGAGGTCCGGTGGCATGAGAGGGTCCAGGTTTGTGGCCAGGGGACCGCTGAAGGAGGGGGTTGTGCTCAGGGAGGCATGCAGTTTCTCCCACTCTGAGTGTTCTACTCAGTTTCAAATGGCACGGTTTCCTCCTGGGTGGTAGGCAGGCTGAGTGCCAGCCTCCGCATTTGTGGCCCAATAGTGCGCAGAGGGTGGGGGATAGCCTCAGGTGAACCATGCAGGTTTCTCCCGCTCTGAGGATTTGACACAGCTCCAAACAGCATGGTTTCCTCCTGCATGGTGGACAGAGTCCTGGGGTGTCACTCAGGATTCTTTAATCTTGGGGTCTTGGGATCAGGACTCTTGGGGATGATACCTGAAAACCGAAATTAGGGATAGGGTTAAGGCCTAGGGCCATGGTAGACCTGATATGCCAGTGCTGAGGCAGGTGCCCTGGTGCGCTGAGTTGAGGTCAGGTGTCAGACGGGGCCTTAGCCTCTAGGTGTGTGTCCAGACGTTCGCATAACCTGGGGGTGACTTCAGGGGTGCATGGAAGTTTCTCCAGCTCTGAGGGTTCAGCGCAGCTCCAAACAGCACAGCGGTGCCCTGCGTGGCAGGCAGATTCCCAGCATGAGTATCAGGCATCCTCAATCCTTGTGACGCAGTATGTGGTCTATTCTGGAGAAGGTTCCATGTGCACTTGAGAAGAACGAGTATTCTGTTGTTTTAGGGTGGAATGTTCTGTATATGTCTATGAGGTCCATCTGGTCCAATGTTTCATTCAATGCTCTTATTTCTTTTTTAATTTTCTGCTTCGATGATCTGTCTATTTCTGAGAGAGGCGTATGAAGATCTCCTACTATTATTGTATTCATATCAATATGACTTTTTATCTTGATTAATAGTTTTGTTATGGAATTGGGTTCTCCCATATTGGGGGCATAGATATTCACAATGGTTAGATCATCTTGGCGGATAGTCCCTTTAAGAATTATGGAGTGTCCTTCTGTATCTCTGACTACAGTCTTTAGTTTAAAATCTAATTTATCTGATATGAGAATCGCTACCCCCGGCCTTCTTTTGAGGCCCATTGGCATGAAAGATGCTTCTCCATCCGTTCACTTTCAGTCTGGGTGTATCCTTAGGTTCAAAATGGGTCTCTTGTAGACAACATATGGATGGGTCCTGTCGTTTTATCCAATCTGCAACCCTGTGTCGTTTTATGGGCGCATTTAGGCCATTCACATTGAGAGTGATTATTGAGAGATAGGTTTTGATTCATGTCATGTTGCCTTTGAAGTCTTTCTGTCTGTAGATTGTTTCTATATTTCTGTTCAATGATATCCTTGGGATTTTTTCTCTTTTATAGGACCCCCCTTAATATTTCCTGCAGTGTGGGCTTGGTGGTTGCATAGTCTTTTAAGCCTTGCCGGTCTTGGAAACTCTTTATCTCTCCATCCATTTTAAATGTCAGTCTTGCCGGATAGAGTATTCTTGGTTGCATGTTCTTCTCATTTAGTACTCTGAATATATTTTGCCAGCCCTTCCTGGCTTGCCAGGTCTCTGTGAAAAGGTCTGACGTTATTCTAATGGGCTTGGATGCCCACTCTCACCACTCTTGTTCAACATAATATTAGAAGTCCTAGCAACGGCAATCAGACAACAAAGAGAAATAAAAGGTATCCAAATTGGCAAGGAAGAAGTCAAACTCTCTCTCTTCGCAGATGACATGATTTTTTATATGGAAAACCCCAAAGACTCCACCCCCAAACTACTAGACTCATACAGCAATTCAGTAACGTGGCAGGATACAAAGTCAATGTACAGAAATCAGTGGCTTTCTTATACACTAACAATGAAAATACAGAAAGGGAAATTAGAGAATCGATTCCATTTACTAGAGCACCAAGAACCATAAGATACCTGGGAATAAACCTAACCAAAGAGGTAAAGGACCTGTACTCGAGGAACTACAGAACACTCATGAAAGAAACTGAAGAAGACCCAAAAAGATGGAAGACAATTCCATGCTCTTAGATTGGAAGAATAAACATTGTTAAAATGTTTATACTGCCTAGAGCAATCTATGCTTTTAATGCCATTCCGATCAAAATTCCACAGGTATTTTTCAAAGAGCTGGAGCCAATAATCCTAAAATTTGTATGGAATCAGAAGAGACCCCGAATTGCTAAGGAAATGTTGAAAAACAAAAACAAAACTGGCCGCATCACGTTACCCGATTTCAAGCTTTACTACAAAGCTGCGATCACCAAGACAGCGTGGTCCTGGCATAAAAACAGACACATAGACCAGTGGAACAGAGTGGAGAGCCCAGATATGGACCCTCAACTCCACGGTGAAATAATCTTCGACAAAACAGGAAAAAATATTCAATGGAAAAAAAGACAGTCTCTTCAATCAATGGTGCTGGGAAAACTGGACAGCTATATGTAGAATAATGAAACTCAACCATTCTCTTACACTCGAAATGGATAAAAGACCTCATCATGAGACAGGAATCCATCAGAATCCTAGAGGAGAACATAGGCAGTAACCTCTTCGATAGCAGCCACAGCAACTTCTTTCAAGATATGTCTCCAAAGGCCAAGGAAACAAAAGCGAAAATGAACTTTTGGCACTTCATCAAGATCAAAAGCTTCTGCACAGCAAAGGAAACAGTCCACCAAACAAAAACGCAACCCACGGAATGGGAGAAGATATTTGCAAATGACAGTACAGACAAAAGGTTGATATCCAGGATCTAGAAAGAACTTCTCAAACTCAACACACACAAAACAGATAATCATATCCAAAAATGGGCAGAAGATATGAACAGACACTTCTCCAACGAAGACATACAAATGGCTATCAGACACATGAAAAAATGTTCATCATCACTAGCCATCAGGGAGATTCAAATGAAAACCACATTGAGATACCACCTGACACCAGTTAGAATGGCCAAAATTAGCAAGACAGGAAACAACGATTGTTGGAGAGGATGTGGAGAAAGGGGAACCCTCTTACACTGTTGGTGGGAATGCAAGTTGGTGCAGCCACTTTGGAGAACAGTGTGGAGATTCCTCAAGAAATTAAGAATAGAGCTTCCCTATGACCCTGCAATTGCACTGCTGGGTATTTACCCCAAAGATACAGATGTAGTGAAAAGAAGGGCCATCTGTACCCCAATGTTTATTGTAGCAATGGCTATGCTCACCAAACTGTGGAAAGAACCAAGATGCCCTTCAACGGATGAATGGATAAGGAAGATGTGGTACATATACGCAATGGAGTATTATGCCTCCATCAGAAAGGATGAATACCCAACTTTTGTAGCAACATGGACGGGACTGGAAGGAATTATGCTGAGCGAAATAAGTCAAGCAGAGAGAGAGTCATGTATCATATGGTCTCACTTATTTGTGGAGCATAGCAAATAACACGGAGGACATAGGGAGATGGAGAGGAGAGGGAGTTGAGAGAAACTGGAAGGGGAGATGAACCATGAGAGACTATGGACTCTGAAAAACAACCAGAGGGTTTTGGAGGGGCAGGGTGGGGTAGGAGTTTGAGGAATCAGGTGGTGGTTAATAGGGAGGGCACGTACTGCATGGAGCACTGGGTGTGATGCCAAAACAATGAACACTGTTATGCTGTAAATAAACAAAAAAAAAAAAAAAAATGAGTCTATGGAAGGCCCGGCAGTGCCAGTTCACGCCACTGGAGGGAGTGGTGAGCCGTGGTGTGAGATACCCTGGAAGGCATGGCGATGCTGCTTGCCACCACTGGAGGCAGCGGCGAGCTGCCATGGGAAACACACCTGAAGAGGAGTCAGTGCAGCTTGCTGGCTCTGAAGGCAGGGCGGAGGTGCCCGGTGAGAGACCCTGAAACGTGAGGCACTACAGCTTATTTTTACAAGACGGAGTGGTGAGCTGTATAGTCTCTGTTTCTCCAGGCTCAAGGGTGGTGGTAAGAATTGATGGAGCCTGTCCCCCACTCAGCATTGTGCCCTCTTTCCCCAGGTTTGCTGGTAATGTGCTGTCAGGATGGTTCAGGAGGGTCCTCCCAGTTGGGCTCTGGAGCCAGGGGAACCAAACCCGACTCATGGTGCATTTGGAACCGAGGAGCTGAGTGTCTGTTTGGAAAAGTATGTTTGTTTCTCCAAAAAGGACAAGGGCATTGACCAGCTTGAGAGGGAAGTGAATGACCAGTTAAGAAACAAGCTTGTGTCTCTCCTTCTCCCAGGAATCAGAGCAGGTGTGCAGGCTTTAGGTGGGAGACGCCTGCTTATCTGCACCTGACAACCCTTCTTCACTCTGGCTCCATGAGACCTGAAGTTTGGAAGTCAGCGTCTGAGTCAGTCATGCAGCTTGTCCCAGGACGTCAGTGTTCAGAGAAAACAGCAGGCCTGTGGGTCACAATGTCACATCCATGCCAGGATGGCAGGTAAAAATTCCCTTTCACCCCAAATTTCCTGGGCTTTTCTCTTGTCTCCAGTGGAGCTCACAAATGGCACACTGAACCAGCTGTAAGCAATCTCGTGCGGGTGCCAGAGCTCCTGAGTTTCTCTGCAGGGAGCACCTGGCAGGGATCTCATTTTCTCTGTTTATTTCTGGCTTACAAAGGTATTTGGAACATCTCTTTCCTAGGAAATCCCTTGGATTCGAAAGGGAATGTGAGATTGACTTGGTGTGCCTTTTGAACATAGAAAGTATTCCTTCACCGAACAGTGTTTACTCCACTGGGCCTAGACTCTGGTGGAACGGCTGGCACCTAGAGTGAGGTGGCTGTTTGTGGTCAGATAGAGACTTGGATGATGGCTTCTTCTTTGTCCAAGGTGATGTATCCTAATGGATTCGTCTTTGAATCCAAAGAGTTCCAATGAGGGCAGAGGGAAAATTCAAAATGATTCCAAGGAGTCTTGGACAATTTAAAAGGGATGCTTGTCTTCCTAGGTTCACTCAAACGGCTATATATGGTTGGACATGCTGTATTTTCTCTGCAGTTTCATGGGTAGTGAAGTCAGAAGGAGAGTCTTTGGGAATTTCCCTGGATAAAGGCACTCTGTTGGCTTCAAGGGACTTGGTGTCAGGAACCCTGGGCTGAATTTCTGTGGCTGCTTTCCTGATGCTCAGTGAGTCAGGTTTTCCCACAGGTTTTATATTTCCTCCTTAGGAAATTGCTGGCAGGGAATGTTCTGTTTAAAGTGGAACCCTCGGGGGCACCTGTGTGGCTCAGTGGGTTAAGCCACTGCCTTCGGCTCAGGTCATGGTCTCAGGGTCCTGAGATTGAGCCCCGCATTGGGCTCTCTGCTCAGCGGGGAGTCTGCTTCGTCCTCTCTCTCTGCCTGCCTCTCTGCCTACTTGTGACCTCTGTCAAATAAATAAATAAAATCTAAAAAAAAAAAAAAAACCCAAAACCGGGACCCTCCTACATTGTTGGTGGGCCTGCGTGTTGTTGCAGCCACTCTTGGAAAGAATACAGTCTGTCCTCCAAAAGCTAAGAACTGAACAACAGTAGGATCCAGCAATTGCCCTCCTAGTTATTTCCCTAAAGGGCACAAAAATGCACATTCAGTGGGGTATAAGCACCGTGATATTTACAGCAGCATTTTCAACCATTGTAAAACAATGGAGGGAGACCAAATGTCCATTCACTGATGAGTGATATATATATATATATATCACTCGTATATATCATATGTGTGTGTGTGTGTGTGTATGTGTATTCATTCTCCCACATCTTCTTAATGGAATAGGGTCCAGGTTCAAAAAGGATGAAATCTTACCATCTGCAAGGATGTGGATGGATCTACAATGGATTTAGCTAAGTAAAATCAGTAAGAAAAGACCAATAGCCTATATCTTGACCTCTATGGAATTTCAGAAAGAAAACAGATGAACATAGTGAGGAGAGAAAGGCCAATGAGGAAACAGACTCTAACCTAGAGCAAAATCGAGGGTTGCTAGGGGGCAGGGGTGTGGGGCGAAGGGTTAAGTGGGTGACAGCTATTAGGGAGAGTACTTGTTGTGATGAGCTCTGGGTGTTCTATGCAGGTGAGGAATCACAAAATCCTACCCCTGAAGGAGAGGAATGAACATTGCATGGAAACGAATTGGAATTGAAGTCAATGAAGAAAAGAAGACCATGTTCTACTTCATGAAGACTGAGGTCAAACTGGAATGACTTTTGCTCTCCTGTTCTGTAGCTGTTCATTATGAAACACTCTGTGGCAGGATACACTAGTTTCCTATTGCATAAGGAGCCCTCAGAAAGTTGCCATGAAAGATTTAGATCTCAGAGCATGTACATGTTCCATTGATATGTTACTTTCAGTTTGCCCAGGTGCAAAGGTAAGTGGAGAGAAATAGGGCTGAAGAGGAAAGGAGGTATTAAGCATTCAAGAGGTAGCCTTCCCCTTTCTCATGAATGCCTGGGCCAGTGTAAATTGGGACGAAGGAGGGGGGATCCCAGAGCTTTGCCGCAGACAGGGGAGTTCTAGGTCTGCCTAGAGCTGGTGGTGTCCATGAGCAGAGCTGAGCTAGTGGCGTGGCAGGCCCGAACTGCTGGTGTTGAGGTGAGTTCCCCAAGGAGCTGAGTTGAGAATGGGGGTCAGGGGGTGAATCAGGCTCTGGGTTTGTGGCCAGGGGGCTGCAGAATGTGGGGGAGTCCTAATGGGGTCATGCAGGTTTCTCTGGCTCTGAGGGTTCCGCACAGCTCCAAAGGGACAAGTTTCCTGCTGGGTGGCAGGGGGACTCCTACAGTGTGGCTCCAAGTTTACCAATCTAGAGGGCTTGGTGGATAGGCCCCTGGGGAAGGAAGCCTGAAAATGCAACATAGGGTTAAGGGTAATGGGCTGGGCAGGACAGGCCTGATCAGCCGACACAGAGGTGAGATACCCTCAGAACTGAGTTGAGGAAATGCATCCTGCAATGCAGAAGAGTCAGGGTTTCTGGCCAGAGGGACGGCTGATCGTGGGGGTGGCTTTAGAGGGGCATGCTGGTTTCTCCCTCTCTGAGGAAACTTTGGAGCTCCAAATGTCATGGCTTCCCCCTGCATGGCATTCAGGTTTCTGCCTTGTTACAGGGGGGTCCTGAATCTGGGGAGTTTGGGGGCCAGGCCTCTTGGGATGGAAGCCTGAAATCAGAAACTAGAGCTACGGTAAGGGCGTAGGGGCATGGCATGCTCAATCTGCTACTGCTGAGGTGGGCTCCCTGGTGGGCTGACTTCAGGGTGGGTATCAGGTGGCATGTCAGACTCAGAGTTTGTGTCCAGGGATGCCACAGAAGCTTTGCGTGACCTCAGGGTTGCATGCAGGTTTCTCCTACCCTGAGGGTTCTGCAGAGCTCCAAATGGCATGGTTTCCTCCTGTGTGGCAGACGCAGTCCTGGGGTGTCACTGAGGAATCCTTAATCTCTCCTGGCATGAATCTCGGAGGTGCCCAATCTGGCGGGCTTGGGGGACAGGCCTCTGTTCATGAAAGCCTGTACACCCCACCTCGGTTTATGCTTAGGGCCGAAGGGCATGGCAGGTCCGATGTGCCGGTGCTGATGCGGGCTCCCCTAAGGGTCGAGTTGAGGGCATAGATCTGGCATCGCAGGAGAATCTGGTTTTATGGCCATGGGGGTGACTCATGGTGGGGTGGCATTACGGGGGTTTGCAGGTTTCTCCCCGTCTGAGTGTTCAGTGCAGCTCTAAACCACAAGTTTTCCTCATGAGTGCCAGGTGGAGTCCCGTGGTGGCGCTCAGTAGACCTTAATCTGGGGGGACATGGGAGGCAGGCCCCCTGGGATGGAAGCCTGAAAACCTAAAGAGGGGTTCTGGTAAGGGCCTAGGGGCATGGTGGCCCGATCTGCTTATGTTGAGGTGGGGCGCCCTAGGGTCTGAATTTATGGCATGCGTCCGGCAGCTCAGCAGAATCTGGTTTATGGGGCCGGGGGGATGGGTGCTGATGATGGGAGTGCCTTTAGAGGGGCAAGTTTCTCCCCCTCTGAGGGTTCAGCACAACTCCAAGGCACAGGTTCCTACTGTGTGGCAAGCGGAGTCCTGAGGTGTATGTCAAGATTCCTTAATCCAGGGGATTTTGTTGCCTGGACCCTCAGCATGGAAGACTGAACACCCAAACTTGTGTTAGGGTCAGGGCCTAGGGGCAATGGCAAGCCCGATCTGCCAGTGCTGAGGCGGGATCCCGTATGGGCTGAGTTGAGGGTATGCATTTGGTGGCGGGATGGAATCCAGCTCTATGGCCAGAGTGGCTGTTGATTATTGGGGTGGCTTTAGGGTGGCATGAAAGTTTCTCCCCATCTGAGGGTTCATTGCAGCTCCAAACCACAAGGTTTCCACTTGTGTGACAGGCTGTGTCCTGTGGTGTTGCTCAGAAGTCCTTAATCTGGGGGGCGTGGGGGCCAGGCCTCTTGGGATGGAAGCCTGAAAATCCAAACTAGGGTTAGGGTTAGGGCTTAGGGACATGGCAGGCCCGATCTGCTGCAATTGAGGTGGTCTCCTGGATAGGCCGAATGGAGGGTGGGAATCAGGCAGGACTTGAGGTCTGTGTTTGTGTTTGTGGGGGCAAAGAAGCTAGTGGTGTTCTTGGGGGCCATGCAGCTTTCTCCTGCTCTGAGGTTCCTGCACAGTTCCAAATGGCACCATTTTGCCGTAGGAGGCTGGAGGAGTGCTGGCGGGAGTCTCAGTCATCCCCAGTCTGATGGGCTTGGGGTACAGACCTCTGGGCACGGAAGGCTGTATACCCCACCTAGGGTTAGGGTTAGGGACTAGGGTCATGGCAGGCCCAATCTGCCGGCGCAGAGATGGGCTCCCCTCAGGGCTGAGTTGAGGGCATGTGTCCGGTAGCTTCATAGAAAACAGCTTTCTGGCCTGGGGTGCCGCAAATTGTGCGGATAGCTTTACGGGGGCTTGAAGGTTTCTCACCCTCTGAGTATTCAGCAGCTCCAAACTGCAAGGTTTCATCCTGCGTGGCTGTTGGAGTGCTGCAATGTCACTCAGGGGTCCTTAATCCAGGGGGCCTGGAGGCTAGGCATCTTGGGATGGAAGCCTGGAAACTCAAACTAAGGGTGAGGTCTTGGGGTGCGACAGGCCCAATCTGCCAGTGCTGAGGCGGACTCCCCGGTGGCCTGAGTTGAGGGTCGGTGATAGGTGGCTCGTGTGAATCTGGGTTTGTGTTCAGGAGGGGCTCAGATGCTGGGGCTTGCCTTGGGGGGCATGAAGTTATCTTTTGCTCTGAGGTCTAAGTAGCTCCAAATGGCACTGTAACAGCATAGGCAGCCTCCAGACTGCCAGAGTGAGTCTCATGCATCCACAATCTGGCGGGTTTGGGGGCTAGGCCTCTGGGTACGGAAGACTGTACACCCAACCTAGGGTTAGGGTTAAGGCCTAGGGGCATGGCAGTTCTGATATGCTGCTGATATGCTGTGTTGAGGTGGGCTCCCTCAGGGCTGAGTGGATGACATGCCTCTGGCGTTGTGGCAGAATCTGGCATTATGTCTGGGGCATTTCCAATGGCGGGTGTGTTTAGGTGCTCATACACCTTTCTTTCTGGAGGGCAGGCAGAGTCCTGTGTTGTGACTTTGGAATCCCCAGTCTGGAGGGTTAGGGTTAGGGATAGAGGTTCGGAGAGTGTTAGGGTTAGTTGTTAGGGTTTAGGGTTAGGGTTAGGAGTTAGGGGATAGGGTTAGAGGTAAGGTTTAGGGTTAGGCTTAGGGTTAGGCGTATGTCTTAGGGACAAGGCATGTCAGATCTGCCAACACAGATATGGACTCACCCAAGGGCTGTGTTGAGGGCGGGACTCAGGAGTCTCCTCAGGCCCTGGATTTTTGGACTGGAGGGGTAAAGAAGGTGGGAATCGCCTCTGGGGAGCATGATGGTTTCTACTGCTCCGAGGTTGTTATGTTAGGTTTAGAGGTTAGGGTTAGGTTTTGTGGTTAGGGTTAGTGTTAAGATTAGTGTTAAGGTGGGGCGCCTGGGTGGCTCAGTTGGTTAAAGCCTCTGCCTTCCGCTCAGGTCATGATCTCAGGGTCCTGGGATGGAGCCCCACATCAGGCTCTCTGCTCAGCGGGGAGCATGCTTCGTCCTCTCTGTGCCTTCTTCTGATCTGTCTCTGTCAAAGAAATGAATAAAATCTTAAAAAAAAATAAAAAGATTAGGGTTAGGGTTATGTCTTAGGGACAAGGCATGTTGGATCTGGTAACACTTATATGGGCTCACCCAAGGGCTGAGTTGAAGGCGGGACTCAGGAGGCTCCTTAGGCCCTGGGTTTTTTTCCTAGAAGGTAAAGATTGTGGGAATGGGCTCAGGGGAGCATGCTGGTTTCGAGGTCTCTGAGAGTGTTAGATAGCACTAAATGAAATGGTTTATTTCATTTATTCTCCTGGCTGAGAGGCTGAGTCCTGCCATCAGTCTGATGATCCTATCCACTGGGATGGAATTGGGTATCAGGCCTCTGGGGTCCAGAGCCTGACCACCTGAGCTAGGGTATTAGGGTTTGGTCCTGGGAGCATGGCAGGCCTGAGGTGCCAGTGCGGACTCAGGCTCTCCGGAGGGCTGAGTTGAGGGTATTGCTCTGGTGGCCCATCAGGCACTGGGCGGTGGTGTGTGGGTCCTCGGAAGGTGTGGGTGTCTTTAGGGGGCATGGAGGTTTCTCCGGCCAGGAGCGTACTGCACAGGGCCATGTGGGCCATTTTCCTTGTGGGTGGCAGCCGGAGTCCAGCATTGCAAATACAGGGTCCCCAGTCTGGACGGCTAGGGAGCCAGGCCTCTGTGGATCGAAGCATAAACACCCATCCTAGCATTATGGTTAAGTCTTTGGGGCATGGTAACCCCGATCTGCCGGTGCTGTGGTGACCCATCCTGATGCCTGAGTTGAGGCTATGTCTGCAGGACTTTGAGACTCTGGTTCCCGGTCCTTGGGAGGGTCCAGAAGTGCTTTGGCCTCAGGGAGACTTGCAGGCTTCTCCTGCTCTGTGGCTTCAGCCCATTTCTAAACGGCACGGTTCATGCTGGGATCATGTGCAATTATGGGGTGCAACTCAGGGGTCCCCTATCTGGGGTTTTGAGGACCAGTTGTGGGAGGATGATGCCTGAGCACGAACCTGGGCTAGGGTTAGTATTAGGATTAGGGTTAAGGTTATGTCTTAGGGACAAGGCATGTCGGATATGCAAGCACAGATATCAGCTCACCCAAGGGCTGAGTTGAGGGCGGGACTCAGGAGGCTCCTCGGGCACTGGGGTTTTGGGCTGTACGGGCAAAGATGTTGGAAATCGCCTCAGGGGAGCATGCCAGTTTCTACAATTCTCAGGGCATTAGATAGCACGAAATGAAAGGTCACCTTCTGGCTGAGAGGGTGAGTCCTGCTGTGAGGGTTAGTTTGTAGGGGCACTGCAGCCCCAATCTGCTGGCGCTGTGGTGGCCCATCCCAATGCTTGAGTTCAGAGCGTGTGTCTGCAGGACCATGAGACTCCTGGTTCTTGGTCCTTGGGGGCGCTGGAAGTGGGGTGGCCTCAGGGAGACATTCAAATTTATCCCGCTCTGTGGGTTCAGCACAATTCTAAACAGCATGGTTTCCTCCTGGTATCAGGTTCAATGATGGGGTATCGCTCACGGGTCCCCCATCTGGGGCCTTGGGGACCAGGAGTCAGAGTATGGACGCCTGAACACACAACCTGGGCTAGGTTTAGTATTATGGTTAGTGTTAGGCTTAGGGACAGGGCATGTCGGATCTGCTAGCACAGATACGGGCTCACCCAAGGGCTGAGTTGAGGGCAGGACTCAGGAGGCTCCTCAGGCCCTGGGTTCTTGGCCTGGAGGAGCAAAGCTGGTGGGAATGGCCTCAAGGGAGAATGGCTGGTTGCTACTGCTCTGAGGGTGTGAGAGAACACCAAATGAAAAGGTCTCCTCCTGGCTGAGAACTGAGTCCTGCCGATAGTCTGATGCTCAACCCATGGGAGGAATTGGGTGTCAGGCCTCTGGGTCCAATGCCTGAACACCCACCCTAGTGTTAGGGTTTCGTCCTGGGAGAATGGCAGGCCTGCCAGTGCGGCTCAGGTTCTCCGGAGGGCTGAGTTGAGGGCATTGCTCTGGTGGCCTGTCAGGCTCTGGGTTTGTGGTGTGGCATTTCTTGGAAGGCGTGGCTGGCTTTAGGGGGCATGGAGGATTCTGTGGCCAGGAGCATACTGCACAGGATCATATGGTCCAGTTTCATCGTGGGTGGCAGCCAGAGTCCTGCATTGGGAATACAGGGTCCCCAGTCTGGAGGGCTAGGGGTCCAGTCCTCAGGGGACAGAAGCCTGACACCCAACCTAGGGTTAGGGTAGGGTTGTAAGGGCATGGCAGCCCCGATCTGATGGCGCTGTGGTGATGCTTCCCAATGCCTGAGTTGAGGGTGTGAGTCTGTAGCACTGTGAGAGTCCTGGTTCCTGGTCCTTGGGTGTGCCAGAAGTGGCAGTGGCCTCTGGGAGGCATGCAGGTTTCTCCCGCTCTGCGGGTTCAACACATTTCTAAAGGGCAGGGTTTCCTCCTGGGATCAGGCGCAATTATGGGGTGAAGCTCAGGGGTCCCCCATCTGGCCGTTTGGGGGACCAGGCTATGGAGGAGGGATGCCTGAACACACAACCTGGGCTAGAGTTAGTATTAAGGTTAGGCTTAGCGTTAAGGTTATGTCTTAGGGAGAAGGCATGTGGGATCTGCCAGCACAGATATTGGCTCACTCAAGGGCTGAGTTGAGGGCAGGGCTCCGGAGGCTTCTCAGGCCCTGGGTTTTTGGCCTGGAGGTGCAAAGATGGCGGGAATGGCCTCAGGGCAGCTTGGCCGGTTCCTAGGGCTCTGAGGGTGTTGGAGAGCACCAAATGGAATCTCCTGCTGGTTGAGAAGCTGAGTCATGCCATCAGTTTGATGCTCCCACCCATGGGTGGAATTGGGTGTCAGGGTTCTAGAACCTGAACACCCAACCTAGGCTTAGGGTTTGGTCCTGGGAGAATGGCAGGCCTGATGTGCCAGCACGGACTCAGGCTCTCTGGAGGGCTGGGCTGAAGGCATTGTTCTGGCGGCCTGTAAGGCTAAGGAATTGTGGTGTGGGGGTGCTCAGAAGATGTGGTTGGCTTTAGGGGTCATGGAGGTTTCTCCGGCAAGGAGCGTTCTGCAAAGGTCCATGTGGTCAAGTTTCATCATGGGTGGCAGCCAGAGTCCTACGTTGGGAATATGGGGTCCCCAGTCTGGAGGGCTAGGGAGCCAGTCCTCTGGGGACTGAAGCCTGAACACCCAACCGCGGGTTAGGTTTAGGTCACAGGGGCATGGCGGCCCGGATCTGCCGGCACAGTGATGACCAATCCCGATGCCTGTGTTGAGGACGTGAGTCTGCAGGACCGTGAGACTCCTCATTCCTGCTCCTCAGGGGCGCCGGTATTGGGGGTAGCGTCAGGGAGGCATTCTGGTTTCTTCTGCTCTGTAGGTTCAGCACATTCCTTTTTTTTTTTTTTTCACTTTCAATATCTATCTATCTATCTATATTATTTGTTTTCAGTGTAACAGTATTCCTTATTTTTGCACCACACCCAGTGCTCCATGCAACACGTGCCCTCCCTAATACCCATCACCTTGTTCTCCCAACCTCCCACTCCCCACCCATTCAAGACCCTCAGGTTCTTTTTCAGAGTCCGTAGTCTCTCATGGTTCACCTCCCCTTCCCATTTCCCACAACTTCCTTCTCCTCGCCATCTCCCCATGTCCTCCTTGTTCTTTGTTATGCTCCACAAATAAGTGAAACCATATGATAATTGACTCTCTCTGCTTGACTTATTTCACTCAGCATAATCTCTTCCACTCCCGTCCATATTGCTACAAAAGTTGGTATTCATCCTTTCTGATGGAGGCATAATACTCCATCTTGTATATGGACCACATCTTCCTTATCCATTCGTCCATTGAAGGGCATCTTGGTTCTTTCCACAGTTTGGCGACCGAGGCCTTTGCTGCTATAAACATTGGGGTACAGATGGCCCTTCTTTTCACTACATCTGTATCTTTGGGGTAAATACCCAGCAATGCAATTGCAGGGTCATAGGGAAGCTCTCTTTTTAATTTCTGGAGGAATCTCCACACTGTTCTCCAAAGTGGCTGCACCAACTTGCATTCCCACCAACAGTGTAAGAGGGTTCCCCTTTCTCCACATCCTCTCCAACACACGTTGTTTCCTGTCTTGCTAATTGTGGCCTTTCTAACTGGTGTCAGGTGGTATCTCAATGTCGTTTTCATTTGAATCTCCCTGATGGCTAGTGATGATGAACATTTTGTCATGTGTCTGATAGCCATTTGTATGTCTTCGTTGGAGGAGTGTCTGCTCATATCTTCTGCCCATTTTTGGATATGATTATCTGTTTTGTGTGTGTTGAGTTTGAGAAGTTCTTTCTAGATCCTGGATCTCAACCTTTTGTCTGAACTGTCATTTACAAATATCTTCTCCCATTCCGTGGGTTGCCTTTTGATTGGTGGACTGTTCCCTTTGCTGTGCAGAAGCTTTTGATCTTGATGAAGTGCCAAAAGTTCATTTTCGCTTTTGTTTCCTTGGCCTTTGGAGACATATCTTGAAAGAAGTTGCTGTGGCTGATATCGAAGAGGTTACTGCCTATGTACTCCTCTAGGATTCTGAGAGAATCCTGTCTCACGTTGAGCTCCTTTATCGAGTTCGAGTTTATCATTGTGTATGGTGTAAGAGAATGGTCGAGTTTCATTCTTCTACATATCGCTGTCCAGTTTTCCCAGCACCATTGATTGAGGAGAATGTCTTTTGTTACATTGAATATTTTTTCCTGAATTCTCGATGATTATATCACAATAGAGTTGAGGGTCCATATCTAATCGGGATCGATGTGGGCAGAGCGCTCATGAAAATTGGCTGGCGTTGGATAACCATGGGGACCGCCTTGTTCCGCGTGGCCCAGGACCCTTTCTCGCTCGGGGTGTGTCGCAGCCACCCGAAAACGCGCCGAGACGACGGGGCCCGGCCGGGGGCCTCAGCGCCGGGGAGCTTGCTCCGAGCAGAGTTGATGGAGGGGCTGTGGTCGGGCATTCGTCTCCGCCTTGGAGGGAGGCCGGGCGCCCGGGAAGGGCTTGGCCTCTCTGGGGGAACAAATGGATCTGTCGCTCCACAGCTGTGTCGGAGCCACGAAACGGGCCGATGGCGCCAGGACGGTCGAGGACTCGTCGCGCGGGACTCAGGGTTCCCCATGCGGAGGCCCCCAGGCTCAGGCCCCTGGCAACGGAAGGCTGAGCAAGCAGGCCCGGGCCCGGGCCCGGTTTCGGGGCTGGCCCGGCCCCAGCGGCCGGCGTCAGGGAGTGGACCCCCGGAGGCTGAGGAGCGGGAGGCGTCGGCCTCCCCGGGGCCCGCCTCCCGGAGCTCCTCCCGGCGGTGCCGGAACGCGACGACACGCGATCCCGGACAGGGCCCCGGGGGGGCGGCCCTGCGGCCCTCTGGTGCCCGAAGTGTGTTCGCCGGGCGTTTTCCGGCCAATTCTCACGAGCGTTCTGCCCAAATCGGGATCGATTTGGGCAGAACGCTCGTGAGAATTGGCCGGCGTTGGGCAGCCCTGGTCAGCGCCCAGAGCCGCGTGGAGCAGGGCCCTTTCTCGCTCGGGGCATGGCGCGGCCACCCGGAAAACGAGCCGCGACGATGGGGCGCGGCCGGCGGCCCCGGCGCCGGGGAGTTTTCCCCGAGCAGAGTGGATGGAGGCGCCGTGGCCGGGCGTCCGCCTCCGCCGTGGCGGGCGGCCGGGGCGCCCGTGGAGGGGGCTGGCCTCTGTGGGGGAACGGAGTGATCTCTGACTCCACGGCTGGGACCAAGCCGCGAAAGGTGCAGTTGTCGCCGGGACGGTTGGGGGGACTCGTGGCGCGGGACTCAGGGTTCCCCATGCGGAGGCCCCCAGGCTCAGGCCCCTGGCAACGGAAGGCTGAGCAAGCAGGCCCGGGCCCGGGCCCGGCTTTCGGGGCTGGCCCGGCCCCAGCGGCCGGCGCCAGGGAGGGGACCCCCGGAGGCTGAGGAGCGGGAGGCGTCGGCCTCCCCGCGGCACGTCTCCCGGAGCTCCTCCCGGCGGTGCCGGAACGCGACGACACGCGATCCCGGACAGAGCCCCGGGGGGCGGCCCTGCGGCCCTCTGGTGCCCGAAGTGTGTTCGCCGGGCGTTTTCCGGCCAATTCTCACGAACGTTCTGCCCAAATCGGGATCGATTTGGGCAGAACGCTCGTGAGAATTGGCGGCGTTGGGCAGCCCTGGTCAGCGCCCAGTTCCGCGTGGATCAGGGCCCTTTCACGCTCGGGGCATGTCGTGGCCGCCCGGAAAACGAGCCGCGACGATGGGGCGCGGCCGGCAGCCGCGGCGCCGGGGAGTTTTCCCCGAGCAGAGTGCATGGAGGCGCCGTGGCCGGGCGTCCGCCTCCGCCGTGGCGGGCGGCCGGGGCGCCCATGGAGGGGGTGGCCTCTGTGGGGAAACGGACTGGTCTCTGACTCCGCGGCTAGGACGAAGCCGCGAAAGGTGCCGTTGTCGCCGGGACGGTCGGGGGACTCGTGGCGCGGGACTCAGGGTTCCCAATGGGGAGGCCCCCAGGCTCAGTTCCCTGGCAACGGAAGGCTGAGCAAGCAGGCCCGGGCCCGGGCCCTGCTTTCGGGGCTGGCCCGGCCCCGGCTGCCGGCGCCAGGGTGGGAACCCCCTGAGGCTGAGGAGCGGGAGGCGTCGGCCTCCCCGGGGCACGGCTCCCGGAGCTCCTCCCGGCGGTGCCGGAACGCGACGACACGCGATCCCGGACAGGGCCCCGGGGCTGCCGCCCTGCGGCCCTGTCGTACCCGATGTGTGTTCGCCGGGCGGTTTCCGGCCAATTCTCACGAGCGTTCTGCCCAAATCGGGATCGATTTGGGCAGAACGCTCGTGAGAATTGGCGGCGTTGGGCAGCCCTGGTCAGCGCCCAGTTCCGCGTGGAGCAGGGCCCTTTCTCGCTCGGGGCATGTCGCGGCCACCCGGAAAACGAGCCGCGACGATGGGGCGCGGCCGGCAGCCGCGGCGCCGGGGAGTTTTCCCCGAGCAGAGTGCATGGAGGCGCCGTGGCCGGGCGTCCGCCTCCGCCGTGGCGGCCGGCCGGGTCGCCCCTGGAGGGGGCTGGCCTCTGTGGGGAAACGGACTGATCTCTCACTCCGCGGCTAGGACGAAGCCGCGAAAGGTGCCGATGTCGCCGGGACGGTCGGGGGACTCGTCGCGCCGGACTCAGGGTTCCCCATGGGGAGGCCCCCAGGCTCAGGCCCCTGGCAACGGAAGGCTGTGCAGGCAGACCCGGGCCCGGCCCGGCTTTCGGGGCTGGCCCAGCCCCAGCTGCCGGCGCCAGGGAAGGGACCCCCGGAGGCTGAGGAGCAGGACGCGACGGCCTCCCCGGGGCACGCCTCCCGGAGCTCCTCCCGGCGGTGCCGGAACGCGACGACACGCTTCCCGGACAGGGCCCCGGGGGGGCCGCCCTGCAGCCCTGTGGTGCCCGAAGTGTGTTCGCCGGGCGTTTTCCGGCCAATTCTCACGAGCGTTCTTCCCAAATTGGGATCGATTTGGGAGAACGCTCGTGAGAATTGGCCGGCGTTGGGCAGCCCTGGTCAGCGCCCAGTTCCGCGTGGAGCAGGGCCCTTTCTCGCTCGGGGCATGTTGCGGCCACCTGGAAAACGAGCCGCGACGATGGGGCGCAGCCGGCAGCCGCGGCGCCGGGGAGTTTTCCCCGAGCAGAGTGCATGGAGGCGCCATGGCCGGGCATCCGCCTCCGCCGTGGCGGGCGGCCGGGGCGCCCCTGGAGGGGGCTGGCCTCTGTGTGGAAACGGACTGGTCTCTCACTCCGCGGCTAGGACGAAGCCGCGAAAGGTGCCGTTGTCGCCGGGACGGTCGGGGGACTCGTGGTGGGGGACTCAGGGTTCCGCATGGGGAGGCCCCCAGGCTCAGGCCCCTGGCAACGGAAGGCTGAGCAAGCAGGCCCGGGCCCGGGCCCGGCTTTCGGGGCTGGCCCGGCCCCAGCTGCCTGCGCCATGGAGGGGACCCCCGGAGGCTGAGGAGCGGGAGGCGTCGGCCTCCCCGGGGCCCGCCTCCCGGAGCTCCTCCTGGCGGTGCCGGAAAGCGAAGACACGCGATCCCGGACACGGCCCCGGGGGGGCGGCCCTGCGGCCCCGTGGTGCCGGCCCTGCGGCCCCGTGGTGCCCGAAGTGTGTTCGCCAGGCCTTGTCCGGCCAATTCTCACGAGCGTTCTGCCCAAATCGGGATCGATTTGGGCAGAACGCTCGTGAGAATGGGCCGGCGTTGGGCCACCATGGGGACCGCCTTGTTCTGCGTGGCCCAGGTCCCTTTCTTGCTCGGGGTATGTTGCGGCCACCCGGAAAATGAGCCGTGACGATGGGGCGCGGTCGGCAGCCACGGCGCCATGGCGTTTTCCCCAAGCAGAGTTGATGGAGGGGCTGTGGCCGGGCGTCCGCCTTCGCCGTGGCGGGTCGCCAGGGCGCCCGTTGTGGGGTCTTGCCTCTGTGGGGATCGCTTTGATCTCTCATTCCTCGGCTGGGACGCAGCCGAGAAAGGCACCGTTGGCGCTGGGACGGTGGTGGACTTGTGGCACGGGACTCAGGATCCCGGGTGATGCCCCGAGGTACAGGCCCCTGGCAGTGGAAGTCTGAACAAGCAGGCCTGGGTCCGGGCCCGGATTTCGTGGCAGGCCCGGCCCCAGCTGCCACCGCCAAGGAGGGACCCCCAGAATCTGTGGAGAGGGAGGCGTCTGCCTTGCCATCAGGGAGATTCTAATTTAAACTACATTGAGATACCACGTGACACCAGATAGAATGTCCAAAATTAGGAAGACAGGAAATAACATGTGTTGGATGGATGTTGAAAAGGGGAACCCTGTTACACTGTTGGTCAGACTCCAATTTAGTGCAGCCACTTTGGAGAACAGTGTGCAGATGACTCAAGAAATTAAAAATAGAGCTTCCCTATGACCCTGCAATTACCCTGATGGGTATTTACCCCAAAGATACAGATGGAGTGAAAAGAAGAGCCATCTGTACCCCAATGTTTTTTGCAGCAATGGCCATGGTCGCCAAACTGTGGAAAGAACCAAGATGCCCTTCAACGGATGAATGGATAAGGAAGATGTGGTTCATATACACAATGGAGTATTATGCCTCCACCAGAAAGGATGAATACCCAACTTTTGTAGCAACATGGACGGGACTCGAAGAGATTATGCTGAGTGAAATAAGTCAAGCAGAGAGAGTCAAATATCATATGGTCTCCCTTATTTGTGGAGCATAACAAAGAACACGGAGGACATGGGGAGATGGAGAGGAGAGGGAGTTGAGGGAAACTCGAAGGGGAGATGAACCATGAGAGACTATGGACTCTGAAAAACAACCTGAGTGTTTTGGAAGGCAGGGGGTTGGGAGGTTGAGGAACCAGGTGGTGGGTAATAGGGAGGGCATGTACTGCATGGAGCACTGGGTGTGGTGCAAAAACAGTGAACACTGTTATGCTGAAAATAAACAAATAAAAAAAAAAAGAAAATTGTACTCTTAGACCCCGTCATCTATATCACTCATCCCTCCATCCACTTCCACTCTGGTAACCACTGAGTCGGTTTTTGTTTTGTATCTTCTTTCTCCTTTATTTATGTATGTTTGTTTCCTAAATTCCATGGAAGAGTGACATCCAAAGGCCTTTGTCTTTCTCTGACTGACTGATTTCACTTAGGATAGTATTCTCTAGCTCCATCCATGTGTCTGCAAATGGCAAGATTTCATTTTTTATGGCTGAGTAATTTCCCACTGTGTGTGTATGTGTGTGTGTGTGTGTGTGTGTGTACATTTATTATCTCATTTATCAAGTTTTCAAGAAATACTTGGATTGTTTCCATATTGTAATATTGTAATTAATGTTGCAAGAAACATAGGGGCACATGTATCCTTTTGAGTTACTGTTCTCATATTCGTCGGGTAATCACCCGGTAGTGTGATTGCTGGATTATAAGGTAGTTCTAATATTTAACGTTTTGAGGAACAGTGATACTGTTTTCCACAGGGACTGCAGCAGCTAGCATTCCCACCACAGTGCAAGAGGGTTCCCTTTTACCCACATCCTCCCAACATTTGTTTTCTTGTGCTGGTGCTGTTAGCCATTCTGATAGTATGAGGTAATATCTCATGGACCTTTTCATTTGGATTTTCCTGTTGATGGCTGATGTGAACATCTTCTTACGTGACTGTTGTCCATCTGTATGTCTTCTTTGGAGCAATGTCTGTTCATGTCTTCTGTCTATTTTTTAATTGGATTTTTTGTTTTTTGGTTGTTGCGTTGTATCAGTTCTACATATTTTGGACACTACCCCTTTATTGCACATGATATTTGCAAACATCTTCTCCTATTAAGTACGTTGTATTCTATTTATTACATTTTCATTGTTGTTCTGCTGTGCGGTAAGTTTTTATATTGATGGAACTCTAGTAGTTTATTTTTGCTTTTGTTTCCTTTGCCTTAGGAGGCGTGTCTATTAAATGTATGGTTCATGTCAGAGAAGTTACTGTCTGTGCCCTCTTGTAGGATTTTTATGATTTAAGGTCTCACATTGAGGTCTTGAAACTGTTTTGAGTTTATTTGTCCATATGGTGTAAGAAAGCAGTCTAATTTCATTGTTTTGTGCATAGCTGTTCAGTTTTCCCAACACCATTTGTTGTAGAGACTGTCCTCTTCCCTTTTAATAGTTTTGCCTGTTTTGCAGAAGATTAATTGGGCACGTGATTGTGGGTTGATGTCTGAGCTTCTATTCCATTTCCTTGGTCACTGTGTGTATTTTTTTTTTTTTTTGCCAGTCCCATACTGTGAGGATGAATGCAGCTTTGTAGTATAATATGAAATATGGAATTGTGATGCCTCCAGCTTTCTTTTTCTTCATAACATTGTGCTGGTTGTTCAGTATCTTTTGTGATTCCATACAAATTGTTAGGGTAGTTTATTTGAGTTCTCTCATTTTTTATTTGAATTCAATGAGCCAACTTATCATACATCATTATTTTCAGATGTAGTGTTAAATAATATATCAGATGTGTATTGCATCACGTGCCCTCCTTAATGCCCATCACCCCAGTTACCCCCCCCCACCCCCCATCCAGCAACCCTCAGTTGGTTGCTATAGTTAAGAGTCTATCATGGTTTTTTCCCCATCTCTGATGACTTCCCATTCTGTTTCCCCTTCCTTTGCCTATGGTTCTCTGCCCTGTTTCTGATATTTCACATATGAGTGAAACCCTATCATAATTGTGTTTCTTTCATTGACATATTTTACTCAGCATAATATCTTCCAGACCCATCCAGGTTGATGTGATGGTAAGTATTCATCCTTTCTGATGGCTGAGGAATATTCCATTGAATATATGAACCACATCTTCTTTATCCATTCCTCTGTCCATAGATATCTGGGTTCTTTCCATAGTTTATCTAGAGTGGATATTGTTGCAATGAACACTGGGGTGCAGGTGCCAGTTCTTTCCCCTACATCTCTATTTTTGTGGTAAAAGCCCTGTAGTGCAAGTGCTGTGTTTTAGGGTAACTTTATTTTAACTTCTTGAGGAAACCCCATACTATTTTCCAGAGTGGATATAACAGTCTGCATTCCAACCAGGAGTGTAGGAGGGTTCTCCATTCTCTGCATCCTCACCAATATTTGTGGTTTCATGTCCTGTTAACTTTAGACATTCTGCCTGGTGTGATAGGACACCTCAATGTGGTTTAGATTTGCATTTCCCAGAAGCCATGTGATATAGAACATTTATGTATATATCTGTGGGTCACATGCGTGTCATCATTGGAGAAATATCTGTTCATATTTTCGCCCATGTCTAGACCTTCTGTTGGATTAAGGCCCAGAAGCCTAGAAGATACAATCAGCCAGAACTGTGGAGATTTTCACAAGGTCTGAGATACAATGGAGATTTAGGGTGTGTATCAAGCTCAGGGATTGTCGTCAGAGGGTGGATGGAAGTGTAGGTTCATTGACATTGTCTCAGGTTTGCATTCAGATGTCTCATGCTCTGAATCCAGTCTGGAGTAAAAAAAGGAGTTTCCTTTTGTGTGGCGGGCTGATCCTCTGGTTTTGCTAAAGTGTTCCCAATACCCGGGGCTTGGGATCCAGGCCTCTACAGATGGACCTCTCAGAACTCCAAATAGGGTTAGGGTTAGGACCTAGGAAAATGGAAGGTCTGAATTGCCAACCGTGTGGTGAGCGTCCTGGAGGGCTGAGTTGAGGACATGGGTCAGGGTGAGTGTCCGGCTCAGGGTTTCAGTCCATGAGCCCTTGAATGTGGGAATTCACTGGGATGGACACAGATGGGCCTTCATATCTATACTGACCTATATACTTACTGGAGTCCATTATGGAAACATTTCCATCTGGGTGTGAGGCTGAGTCCTGTGGTATTGCTCAGGCATCCCCAAATCCTAGGGCTTTGGAGCCCACCCTTAAGGGACAGAGACATGAGAACCCAAGCTAGGGATAGAGTTAGGGCCAAAGGACATTGCAGGCCCAAACAGCTGACAGTGTGTGTGGTTCCTAGAGGCTGGAATTAAGGATGAGTGTTCTGGTTCTGGTCAGGCACAGGGTTTGTGACCTCGAGGCCACTGACATTGGGGGTTTGCTGGTATAGGCTCAGATGGGCAGGCATTTTATCCTGCTTTGAATACTTTCTAGAGGTCTACATGGCACGCTTTCATCCTGTGTGTTAGGATGAGTCCTGTGGTATGGCTAAGGTGACCCCAGTCCATGGGGTAGGGAGCCAGGCCCCTAGGAATTGAATGCTCAGAACACAAACTAAGCTTCAGTTAGGGGTTAGGAGCACGGCAGGCCCAATCTGATGGTGGTGTGGCAAGCTATCCAGAGGTCTGAGTACAGAGGGATGGATAGAGTAAGTGTCAGGTTCAGGTTTGTGTCCAGCTGCTGACTCTGGGTGAACTCAGTGGTGCATGGCAGATTTCTCCTGCTCAGAATCCTTTGCAGAGTTCCAAATGGTATGGTTTCCTTCTGGGTGGCAGGCAGAGATCTCAAATATTGCTCAGGGGTCCCCATCCTTGGGTCTTGGGCACCAGTCCTCTGGGGTCAGAGCATGAAACCCCAACCTGGGGTTAGGGCTAGGTCCCAGCAACATAACAGGCCTGATTTGCTGGTGCTGTGCAGAGCTCTCACGGGGACTGAGTAGAGAACATGGGTCAGTCTGAGTCAGGCTCCGGGTTGGTGGCCATGGGGGGAAAGGCAGATTTCTCCTGCTCTCAGTCCTTGGCAGAGTTCCAATTCTACTGTTTCCTGCTGGGTTGAAGACAGAGTCCTCTGGCATTTCTCAGGGGCCCCACATATGTGGGGCTTTGGTACCTGTATTCTTGGGACACAAGACAGAAAATGTACTAAGTTTTGGTTAGGGCTGAGGGTCATGTCAGTCTCAATATGCCACCCTGAGAGGAGTGACCTGGGGAGCAGAGTTGAGGACGTGGGTCAGTGTGAGTGTTAAGATCCAAGTGTGAACGGGGGGTGCTGAAAGTGGGATAGCCTCAGGGGGCCAAGAAATATTCTGGTATAGTTCAGGTGTAACCCATCAGCGGAGCTTTGGTGTCAATCATCAGAGGACAGAAGACTGAAAACACAACCTAGGGCTTGGAAAAGAGCACAGGGGCATGGCTGGCCTGATCTGCTGGTGCTGAGGCTAGATGTCTGGGGTACTGAGTTGGGGGCCATGGTCAGGTGGTGCATTACGACCTGGGTTTGTGCCTGGGGGGGTGGCCGAAGGTGGAGGTGGCTTCAGGGAGCATGAAGATTTCTCCCGTTCCGATGGTTCTGTGCAGCTCCAAACAAAACGGTTTCCTCCTGGGTGGCAGACAGAGTACTGGGTTGTGGCTCAGGGGTCCAAATATAGAGGAATTGGGGGACCAGCCTCTGGGGTGAAGACTGAAAATGCAACCTAGGGTTAAAGTTAGGGTCAGGGGCATGGCAGGCCCAATTTGCTGGCACTGAGAAGGGATCCCAGGGGGATGAATTGAGGGCAGAGGTCCGGTGGCATGAGAGGGTCCAGGTTTGTGGCCAGGGGACCGCTGAAGGAGGGGGTTGTGCTCAGGGAGGCATGCAGTTTCTCCCACTCTGAGTGTTCTACTCAGTTTCAAATGGCACGGTTTCCTCCTGGGTGGTAGGCAGGCTGAGTGCCAGCCTCCGCATTTGTGGCCCAATAGTGCGCAGAGGGTGGGGGATAGCCTCAGGTGAACCATGCAGGTTTCTCCCGCTCTGAGGATTTGACACAGCTCCAAACAGCATGGTTTCCTCCTGCATGGTGGACAGAGTCCTGGGGTGTCACTCAGGATTCTTTAATCTTGGGGTCTTGGGATCAGGACTCTTGGGGATGATACCTGAAAACCGAAATTAGGGATAGGGTTAAGGCCTAGGGCCATGGTAGACCTGATATGCCAGTGCTGAGGCAGGTGCCCTGGTGCGCTGAGTTGAGGTCAGGTGTCAGACGGGGCCTTAGCCTCTAGGTGTGTGTCCAGACGTTCGCATAACCTGGGGGTGACTTCAGGGGTGCATGGAAGTTTCTCCAGCTCTGAGGGTTCAGCGCAGCTCCAAACAGCACAGCGGTGCCCTGCGTGGCAGGCAGATTCCCAGCATGAGTATCAGGCATCCTCAATCCTTGTGACGCAGTATGTGGTCTATTCTGGAGAAGGTTCCATGTGCACTTGAGAAGAACGAGTATTCTGTTGTTTTAGGGTGGAATGTTCTGTATATGTCTATGAGGTCCATCTGGTCCAAAGTTTCATTCAATGCTCTTATTTCTTTTTTAATTTTCTGCTTCGATGATCTGTCTATTTCTGAGAGAGGCGTATGAAGATCTCCTACTATTATTGTATTCATATCAATATGACTCTTTATCTTGATTAATAGTTTTGTTATGGAATTGGGTTCTCCCATATTGGGGGCATAGATATTCACAATGGTTAGATCATCTTGGCGGATAGTCCCTTTAAGAATTATGGAGTGTCCTTCTGTATCTCTGACTACAGTCTTTAGTTTAAAATCTAATTTATCTGATATGAGAATCGCTACCCCGGCCTTCTTTTGAGGCCCATTGGCATGAAAGATGCTTCTCCATCCGTTCACTTTCAGTCTGGGTGTATCCTTAGGTTCAAAATGGGTCTCTTGTAGACAACATATGGATGGGTCCTGTCGTTTTATCCAATCTGCAACCCTGTGTCGTTTTATGGGCGCATTTAGGCCATTCACATTGAGAGTGATTATTGAGAGATAGGTTTTGATTCATGTCATGTTGCCTTTGAAGTCTTTCTGTCTGTAGATTGTTTCTATATTTCTGTTCAATGATATCCTTGGGATTTTTTCTCTTTTATAGGACCCCCCTTAATATTTCCTGCAGTGTGGGCTTGGTGGTTGCATAGTCTTTTAAGCCTTGCCGGTCTTGGAAACTCTTTATCTCTCCATCCATTTTAAATGTCAGTCTTGCCGGATAGAGTATTCTTGGTTGCATGTTCTTCTCATTTAGTACTCTGAATATATTTTGCCAGCCCTTCCTGGCTTGCCAGGTCTCTGTGAAAAGGTCTGACGTTATTCTAATGGGCTTGGATGCCCACTCTCACCACTCTTGTTCAACATAATATTAGAAGTCCTAGCAACGGCAATCAGACAACAAAGAGAAATAAAAGGTATCCAAATTGGCAAGGAAGAAGTCAAACTCTCTCTCTTCGCAGATGACATGATTTTTTATATGGAAAACCCCAAAGACTCCACCCCCAAACTACTAGACTCATACAGCAATTCAGTAACGTGGCAGGATACAAAGTCAATGTACAGAAATCAGTGGCTTTCTTATACACTAACAATGAAAATACAGAAAGGGAAATTAGAGAATCGATTCCATTTACTAGAGCACCAAGAACCATAAGATACCTGGGAATAAACCTAACCAAAGAGGTAAAGGACCTGTACTCGAGGAACTACAGAACACTCATGAAAGAAACTGAAGAAGACCCAAAAAGATGGAAGACAATTCCATGCTCTTAGATTGGAAGAATAAACATTGTTAAAATGTTTATACTGCCTAGAGCAATCTATGCTTTTAATGCCATTCCGATCAAAATTCCACAGGTATTTTTCAAAGAGCTGGAGCCAATAATCCTAAAATTTGTATGGAATCAGAAGAGACCCCGAATTGCTAAGGAAATGTTGAAAAACAAAAACAAAACTGGCGGCATCACGTTACCCGATTTCAAGCTTTACTACAAAGCTGCGATCACCAAGACAGCGTGGTCCTGGCATAAAAACAGACACATAGACCAGTGGAACAGAGTGGAGAGCCCAGATATGGACCCTCAACTCCACGGTGAAATAATCTTCGACAAAACAGGAAAAAATATTCAATGGAAAAAAAGACAGTCTCTTCAATCAATGGTGCTGGGAAAACTGGACAGCTATATGTAGAATAATGAAACTCAACCATTCTCTTACACTCGAAATGGATAAAAGACCTCATCATGAGACAGGAATCCATCAGAATCCTAGAGGAGAACATAGGCAGTAACCTCTTCGATAGCAGCCACAGCAACTTCTTTCAAGATATGTCTCCAAAGGCCAAGGAAACAAAAGCGAAAATGAACTTTTGGCACTTCATCAAGATCAAAAGCTTCTGCACAGCAAAGGAAACAGTCCACCAAACAAAAACGCAACCCACGGAATGGGAGAAGATATTTGCAAATGACAGTACAGACAAAAGGTTGATATCCAGGATCTAGAAAGAACTTCTCAAACTCAACACACACAAAACAGATAATCATATCCAAAAATGGGCAGAAGATATGAACAGACACTTCTCCAACGAAGACATACAAATGGCTATCAGACACATGAAAAAATGTTCATCATCACTAGCCATCAGGGAGATTCAAATGAAAACCACATTGAGATACCACCTGACACCAGTTAGAATGGCCAAAATTAGCAAGACAGGAAACAACGATTGTTGGAGAGGATGTGGAGAAAGGGGAACCCTCTTACACTGTTGGTGGGAATGCAAGTTGGTGCAGCCACTTTGGAGAACAGTGTGGAGATTCCTCAAGAAATTAAGAATAGAGCTTCCCTATGACCCTGCAATTGCACTGCTGGGTATTTACCCCAAAGATACAGATGTAGTGAAAAGAAGGGCCATCTGTACCCCAATGTTTATTGTAGCAATGGCTATGCTCACCAAACTGTGGAAAGAACCAAGATGCCCTTCAACGGATGAATGGATAAGGAAGATGTGGTACATATACGCAATGGAGTATTATGCCTCCATCAGAAAGGATGAATACCCAACTTTTGTAGCAACATGGACGGGACTGGAAGGAATTATGCTGAGCGAAATAAGTCAAGCAGAGAGAGAGTCATGTATCATATGGTCTCACTTATTTGTGGAGCATAGCAAATAACACGGAGGACATAGGGAGATGGAGAGGAGAGGGAGTTGAGAGAAACTGGAAGGGGAGATGAACCATGAGAGACTATGGACTCTGAAAAACAACCAGAGGGTTTTGGAGGGGCAGGGTGGGGTAGGAGTTTGAGGAATCAGGTGGTGGTTAATAGGGAGGGCACGTACTGCATGGAGCACTGGGTGTGATGCCAAAACAATGAACACTGTTATGCTGTAAATAAACAAAAAAAAAAAAAAAAATGAGTCTATGGAAGGCCCGGCAGTGCCAGTTCACGCCACTGGAGGGAGTGGTGAGCCGTGGTGTGAGATACCCTGGAAGGCATGGCGATGCTGCTTGCCACCACTGGAGGCAGCGGCGAGCTGCCATGGGAAACACACCTGAAGAGGAGTCAGTGCAGCTTGCTGGCTCTGAAGGCAGGGCGGAGGTGCCCGGTGAGAGACCCTGAAACGTGAGGCACTACAGCTTATTTTTACAGGACGGAGTGGTGAGCTGTATAGTCTCTGTTTCTCCAGGCTCAAGGGTGGTGGTAAGAATTGATGGAGCCTGTCCCCCACTCAGCATTGTGCCCTCTTTCCCCAGGTTTGCTGGTAATGTGCTGTCAGGATGGTTCAGGAGGGTCCTCCCAGTTGGGCTCTGGAGCCAGGGGAACCAAACCCGACTCATGGTGCATTTGGAACCGAGGAGCTGAGTGTCTGTTTGGAAAAGTATGTTTGTTTCTCCAAAAAGGACAAGGGCATTGACCAGCTTGAGAGGGAAGTGAATGACCAGTTAAGAAACAAGCTTGTGTCTCTCCTTCTCCCAGGAATCAGAGCAGGTGTGCAGGCTTTAGGTGGGAGACGCCTGCTTATCTGCACCTGACAACCCTTCTTCACTCTGGCTCCATGAGACCTGAAGTTTGGAAGTCAGCGTCTGAGTCAGTCATGCAGCTTGTCCCAGGACGTCAGTGTTCAGAGAAAACAGCAGGCCTGTGGGTCACAATGTCACATCCATGCCAGGATGGCAGGTAAAAATTCCCTTTCACCCCAAATTTCCTGGGCTTTTCTCTTGTCTCCAGTGGAGCTCACAAATGGCACACTGAACCAGCTGTAAGCAATCTCGTGCGGGTGCCAGAGCTCCTGAGTTTCTCTGCAGGGAGCACCTGGCAGGGATCTCATTTTCTCTGTTTATTTCTGGCTTACAAAGGTATTTGGAACATCTCTTTCCTAGGAAATCCCTTGGATTCGAAAGGGAATGTGAGATTGACTTGGTGTGCCTTTTGAACATAGAAAGTATTCCTTCACCGAACAGTGTTTACTCCACTGGGCCTAGACTCTGGTGGAACGGCTGGCACCTAGAGTGAGGTGGCTGTTTGTGGTCAGATAGAGACTTGGATGATGGCTTCTTCTTTGTCCAAGGTGATGTATCCTAATGGATTCGTCTTTGAATCCAAAGAGCTCCAATGAGGGCAGAGGGAAAATTCAAAATGATTCCAAGGAGTCTTGGACAATTTAAAAGGGATGCTTGTCTTCCTAGGTTCACTCAAACGGCTATATATGGTTGGACATGCTGTATTTTCTCTGCAGTTTCATGGGTAGTGAAGTCAGAAGGAGAGTCTTTGGGAATTTCCCTGGATAAAGGCACTCTGTTGGCTTCAAGGGACTTGGTGTCAGGAACCCTGGGCTGAATTTCTGTGGCTGCTTTCCTGATGCTCAGTGAGTCAGGTTTTCCCACAGGTTTTATATTTCCTCCTTAGGAAATTGCTGGCAGGGAATGTTCTGTTTAAAGTGGAACCCTCGGGGGCACCTGTGTGGCTCAGTGGGTTAAGCCACTGCCTTCGGCTCAGGTCATGGTCTCAGGGTCCTGAGATTGAGCCCCGCATTGGGCTCTCTGCTCAGCGGGGAGTCTGCTTCGTCCTCTCTCTCTGCCTGCCTCTCTGCCTACTTGTGACCTCTGTCAAATAAATAAATAAAATCTAAAAAAAAAAAAAAAACCCAAAACCGGGACCCTCCTACATTGTTGGTGGGCCTGCGTGTTGTTGCAGCCACTCTTGGAAAGAATACAGTCTGTCCTCCAAAAGCTAAGAACTGAACAACAGTAGGATCCAGCAATTGCCCTCCTAGTTATTTCCCTAAAGGGCACAAAAATGCACATTCAGTGGGGTATAAGCACCGTGATATTTACAGCAGCATTTTCAACCATTGTAAAACAATGGAGGGAGACCAAATGTCCATTCACTGATGAGTGATATATATATATATCACTCGTATATATCATATGTGTGTGTGTGTGTGTGTATGTGTATTCATTCTCCCACATCTTCTTAATGGAATAGGGTCCAGGTTCAAAAAGGATGAAATCTTACCATCTGCAAGGATGTGGATGGATCTACAATGGATTTAGCTAAGTAAAATCAGTAAGAAAAGACCAATAGCCTATATCTTGACCTCTATGGAATTTCAGAAAGAAAACAGATGAACATAGTGAGGAGAGAAAGGCCAATGAGGAAACAGACTCTAACCTAGAGCAAAATCGAGGGTTGCTAGGGGGCAGGGGTGTGGGGCGAAGGGTTAAGTGGGTGACAGCTATTAGGGAGAGTACTTGTTGTGATGAGCTCTGGGTGTTCTATGCAGGTGAGGAATCACAAAATCCTACCCCTGAAGGAGAGGAATGAACATTGCATGGAAACGAATTGGAATTGAAGTCAATGAAGAAAAGAAGACCATGTTCTACTTCATGAAGACTGAGGTCAAACTGGAATGACTTTTGCTCTCCTGTTCTGTAGCTGTTCATTATGAAACACTCTGTGGCAGGATACACTAGTTTCCTATTGCATAAGGAGCCCTCAGAAAGTTGCCATGAAAGATTTAGATCTCAGAGCATGTACATGTTCCATTGATATGTTACTTTCAGTTTGCCCAGGTGCAAAGGTAAGTGGAGAGAAATAGGGCTGAAGAGGAAAGGAGGTATTAAGCATTCAAGAGGTAGCCTTCCCCTTTCTCATGAATGCCTGGGCCAGTGTAAATTGGGACGAAGGAGGGGGGATCCCAGAGCTTTGCCGCAGACAGGGGAGTTCTAGGTCTGCCTAGAGCTGGTGGTGTCCATGAGCAGAGCTGAGCTAGTGGCGTGGCAGGCCCGAACTGCTGGTGTTGAGGTGAGTTCCCCAAGGAGCTGAGTTGAGAATGGGGGTCAGGGGGTGAATCAGGCTCTGGGTTTGTGGCCAGGGGGCTGCAGAATGTGGGGGAGTCCTAATGGGGTCATGCAGGTTTCTCTGGCTCTGAGGGTTCCGCACAGCTCCAAAGGGACAAGTTTCCTGCTGGGTGGCAGGGGGACTCCTACAGTGTGGCTCCAAGTTTACCAATCTAGAGGGCTTGGTGGATAGGCCCCTGGGGAAGGAAGCCTGAAAATGCAACATAGGGTTAAGGGTAATGGGCTGGGCAGGACAGGCCTGATCAGCCGACACAGAGGTGAGATACCCTCAGAACTGAGTTGAGGAAATGCATCCTGCAATGCAGAAGAGTCAGGGTTTCTGGCCAGAGGGACGGCTGATCGTGGGGGTGGCTTTAGAGGGGCATGCTGGTTTCTCCCTCTCTGAGGAAACTTTGGAGCTCCAAATGTCATGGCTTCCCCCTGCATGGCATTCAGGTTTCTGCCTTGTTACAGGGGGGTCCTGAATCTGGGGAGTTTGGGGGCCAGGCCTCTTGGGATGGAAGCCTGAAATCAGAAACTAGAGCTACGGTAAGGGCGTAGGGGCATGGCATGCTCAATCTGCTACTGCTGAGGTGGGCTCCCTGGTGGGCTGACTTCAGGGTGGGTATCAGGTGGCATGTCAGACTCAGAGTTTGTGTCCAGGGATGCCACAGAAGCTTTGCGTGACCTCAGGGTTGCATGCAGGTTTCTCCTACCCTGAGGGTTCTGCAGAGCTCCAAATGGCATGGTTTCCTCCTGTGTGGCAGATGCAGTCCTGGGGTGTCACTGAGGAATCCTTAATCTCTCCTGGCATGAATCTCGGAGGTGCCCAATCTGGCGGGCTTGGGGGACAGGCCTCTGTTCATGAAAGCCTGTACACCCCACCTCGGTTTATGCTTAGGGCCGAAGGGCATGGCAGGTCCGATGTGCCGGTGCTGATGCGGGCTCCCCTAAGGGTCGAGTTGAGGGCATAGATCTGGCATCGCAGGAGAATCTGGTTTTATGGCCATGGGGGTGACTCATGGTGGGGTGGCATTACGGGGGTTTGCAGGTTTCTCCCCGTCTGAGTGTTCAGTGCAGCTCTAAACCACAAGTTTTCCTCATGAGTGCCAGGTGGAGTCCCGTGGTGGCGCTCAGTAGACCTTAATCTGGGGGGACATGGGAGGCAGGCCCCCTGGGATGGAAGCCTGAAAACCTAAAGAGGGGTTCTGGTAAGGGCCTAGGGGCATGGTGGCCCGATCTGCTTATGTTGAGGTGGGGCGCCCTAGGGTCTGAATTTATGGCATGCGTCCGGCAGCTCAGCAGAATCTGGTTTATGGGGCCGGGGGGATGGGTGCTGATGATGGGAGTGCCTTTAGAGGGGCAAGTTTCTCCCCCTCTGAGGGTTCAGCACAACTCCAAGGCACAGGTTCCTACTGTGTGGCAAGCGGAGTCCTGAGGTGTATGTCAAGATTCCTTAATCCAGGGGATTTTGTTGCCTGGACCCTCAGCATGGAAGACTGAACACCCAAACTTGTGTTAGGGTCAGGGCCTAGGGGCAATGGCAAGCCCGATCTGCCAGTGCTGAGGCGGGATCCCGTATGGGCTGAGTTGAGGGTATGCATTTGGTGGCGGGATGGAATCCAGCTCTATGGCCAGAGTGGCTGTTGATTATTGGGGTGGCTTTAGGGTGGCATGAAAGTTTCTCCCCATCTGAGGGTTCATTGCAGCTCCAAACCACAAGGTTTCCACTTGTGTGACAGGCTGTGTCCTGTGGTGTTGCTCAGAAGTCCTTAATCTGGGGGGCGTGGGGGCCAGGCCTCTTGGGATGGAAGCCTGAAAATCCAAACTAGGGTTAGGGTTAGGGCTTAGGGACATGGCAGGCCCGATCTGCTGCAATTGAGGTGGTCTCCTGGATAGGCCGAATGGAGGGTGGGAATCAGGCAGGACTTGAGGTCTGTGTTTGTGTTTGTGGGGGCAAAGAAGCTAGTGGTGTTCTTGGGGGCCATGCACCTTTCTCCTGCTCTGAGGTTCCTGCACAGTTCCAAATGGCACCATTTTGCCGTAGGAGGCTGGAGGAGTGCTGGCGGGAGTCTCAGTCATCCCCAGTCTGATGGGCTTGGGGTACAGACCTCTGGGCACGGAAGGCTGTATACCCCACCTAGGGTTAGGGTTAGGGACTAGGGTCATGGCAGGCCCAATCTGCCGGCGCAGAGATGGGCTCCCCTCAGGGCTGAGTTGAGGGCATGTGTCCGGTAGCTTCATAGAAAACAGCTTTCTGGCCTGGGGTGCCGCAAATTGTGCGGATAGCTTTACGGGGGCTTGAAGGTTTCTCACCCTCTGAGTATTCAGCAGCTCCAAACTGCAAGGTTTCATCCTGCGTGGCTGTTGGAGTGCTGCAATGTCACTCAGGGGTCCTTAATCCAGGGGGCCTGGAGGCTAGGCATCTTGGGATGGAAGCCTGGAAACTCAAACTAAGGGTGAGGTCTTGGGGTGCGACAGGCCCAATCTGCCAGTGCTGAGGCGGACTCCCCGGTGGCCTGAGTTGAGGGTCGGTGATAGGTGGCTCGTGTGAATCTGGGTTTGTGTTCAGGAGGGGCTCAGATGCTGGGGCTTGCCTTGGGGGGCATGAAGTTATCTTTTGCTCTGAGGTCTAAGTAGCTCCAAATGGCACTGTAACAGCATAGGCAGCCTCCAGACTGCCAGAGTGAGTCTCATGCATCCACAATCTGGCGGGTTTGGGGGCTAGGCCTCTGGGTACGGAAGACTGTACACCCAACCTAGGGTTAGGGTTAAGGCCTAGGGGCATGGCAGTTCTGATATGCTGCTGATATGCTGTGTTGAGGTGGGCTCCCTCAGGGCTGAGTGGATGACATGCCTCTGGCGTTGTGGCAGAATCTGGCATTATGTCTGGGGCATTTCCAATGGCGGGTGTGTTTAGGTGCTCATACACCTTTCTTTCTGGAGGGCAGGCAGAGTCCTGTGTTGTGACTTTGGAATCCCCAGTCTGGAGGGTTAGGGTTAGGGATAGAGGTTCGGAGAGTGTTGGGTTAGTTGTTAGGGTTTAGGGTTAGGGTTAGGAGTTAGGGGATAGGGTTAGAGGTAAGGTTTAGGGTTAGGCTTAGGGTTAGGCGTATGTCTTAGGGACAAGGCATGTCAGATCTGCCAACACAGATATGGACTCACCCAAGGGCTGTGTTGAGGGCGGGACTCAGGAGTCTCCTCAGGCCCTGGATTTTTGGACTGAAGGGGTAAAGAAGGTGGGAATCGCCTCTGGGGAGCATGATGGTTTCTACTGCTCCGAGGTTGTTATGTTAGGTTTAGAGGTTAGGGTTAGGTTTTGTGGTTAGGGTTAGTGTTAAGATTAGTGTTAAGGTGGGGCGCCTGGGTGGCTCAGTTGGTTAAAGCCTCTGCCTTCCGCTCAGGTCATGATCTCAGGGTCCTGGGATGGAGCCCCACATCAGGCTCTCTGCTCAGCGGGGAGCGTGCTTCGTCCTCTCTGTGCCTTCTTCTGATCTGTCTCTGTCAAAGAAATGAATAAAATCTTAAAAAAAAATAAAAAGATTAGGGTTAGGGTTATGTCTTAGGGACAAGGCATGTTGGATCTGGTAACACTTATATGGGCTCACCCAAGGGCTGAGTTGAAGGCGGGACTCAGGAGGCTCCTTAGGCCCTGGGTTTTTTTCCTAGAAGGTAAAGATTGTGGGAATGGGCTCAGGGGAGCATGCTGGTTTCGAGGTCTCTGAGAGTGTTAGATAGCACTAAATGAAATGGTTTATTTCATTTATTCTCCTGGCTGAGAGGCTGAGTCCTGCCATCAGTCTGATGATCCTATCCACTGGGATGGAATTGGGTATCAGGCCTCTGGGGTCCAGAGCCTGACCACCTGAGCTAGGGTATTAGGGTTTGGTCCTGGGAGCATGGCAGGCCTGAGGTGCCAGTGCGGACTCAGGCTCTCCGGAGGGCTGAGTTGAGGGTATTGCTCTGGTGGCCCATCAGGCACTGGGCGGTGGTGTGTGGGTCCTCGGAAGGTGTGGGTGTCTTTAGGGGGCATGGAGGTTTCTCCGGCCAGGAGCGTACTGCACAGGGCCATGTGGGCCATTTTCCTTGTGGGTGGCAGCCGGAGTCCAGCATTGCAAATACAGGGTCCCCAGTCTGGACGGCTAGGGAGCCAGGCCTCTGTGGATCGAAGCATAAACACCCATCCTAGCATTATGGTTAAGTCTTTGGGGCATGGTAACCCCGATCTGCCGGTGCTGTGGTGACCCATCCTGATGCCTGAGTTGAGGCTATGTCTGCAGGACTTTGAGACTCTGGTTCCCGGTCCTTGGGAGGGTCCAGAAGTGCTTTGGCCTCAGGGAGACTTGCAGGCTTCTCCTGCTCTGTGGCTTCAGCCCATTTCTAAACGGCACGGTTCATGCTGGGATCATGTGCAATTATGGGGTGCAACTCAGGGGTCCCCTATCTGGGGTTTTGAGGACCAGTTGTGGGAGGATGATGCCTGAGCACGAACCTGGGCTAGGGTTAGTATTAGGATTAGGGTTAAGGTTATGTCTTAGGGACAAGGCATGTCGGATATGCAAGCACAGATATCAGCTCACCCAAGGGCTGAGTTGAGGGCGGGACTCAGGAGGCTCCTCGGGCACTGGGGTTTTGGGCTGTACGGGCAAAGATGTTGGAAATCGCCTCAGGGGAGCATGCCAGTTTCTACAATTCTCAGGGCATTAGATAGCACGAAATGAAAGGTCACCTTCTGGCTGAGAGGGTGAGTCCTGCTGTGAGGGTTAGGTTGTAGGGGCACTGCAGCCCCAATCTGCTGGCGCTGTGGTGGCCCATCCCAATGCTTGAGTTCAGAGCGTGTGTCTGCAGGACCATGAGACTCCTGGTTCTTGGTCCTTGGGGGCGCTGGAAGTGGGGTGGCCTCAGGGAGACATTCAAATTTATCCCGCTCTGTGGGTTCAGCACAATTCTAAACAGCATGGTTTCCTCCTGGTGTCAGGTTCAATGATGGGGTATCGCTCACGGGTCCCCCATCTGGGGCCTTGGGGACCAGGAGTCAGAGTATGGACGCCTGAACACACAACCTGGGCTAGGTATAGTATTATGGTTAGTGTTAGGCTTAGGGACAGGGCATGTCGGATCTGCTAGCACAGATACGGGCTCACCCAAGGGCTGAGTTGAGGGCAGGACTCAGGAGGCTCCTCAGGCCCTGGGTTCTTGGCCTGGAGGAGCAAAGCTGGTGGGAATGGCCTCAAGGGAGAATGGCTGGTTGCTACTGCTCTGAGGGTGTGAGAGAACACCAAATGAAAAGGTCTCCTCCTGGCTGAGAACTGAGTCCTGCCGACAGTCTGATGCTCAACCCATGGGAGGAATTGGGTGTCAGGCCTCTGGGTCCAATGCCTGAACACCCACCCTAGTGTTAGGGTTTCATCCTGGGAGAATGGCAGGCCTGCCAGTGCGGCTCAGGTTCTCCGGAGGGCTGAGTTGAGGGCATTGCTCTGGTGGCCTGTCAGGCTCTGGGTTTGTGGTGTGGCATTTCTTGGAAGGCGTGGCTGGCTTTAGGGGGCATGGAGGATTCTGTGGCCAGGAGCATACTGCACAGGATCATATGGTCCAGTTTCATCGTGGGTGGCAGCCAGAGTCCTGCATTGGGAATACAGGGTCCCCAGTCTGGAGGGCTAGGGGTCCAGTCCTCAGGGGACAGAAGCCTGACACCCAACCTAGGGTTAGGGTAGGGTTGTAAGGGCATGGCAGCCCCGATCTGATGGCGCTGTGGTGATGCTTCCCAATGCCTGAGTTGAGGGTGTGAGTCTGTAGCACTGTGAGAGTCCTGGTTCCTGGTCCTTGGGTGTGCCAGAAGTGGCAGTGGCCTCTGGGAGGCATGCAGGTTTCTCCCGCTCTGCGGGTTCAACACATTTCTAAAGGGCAGGGTTTCCTCCTGGGATCAGGCGCAATTATGGGGTGAAGCTCAGGGGTCCCCCATCTGGCCGTTTGGGGGACCAGGCTATGGAGGAGGGATGCCTGAACACACAACCTGGGCTAGAGTTAGTATTAAGGTTAGGCTTAGCGTTAAGGTTATGTCTTAGGGAGAAGGCATGTGGGATCTGCCAGCACAGATATTGGCTCACTCAAGGGCTGAGTTGAGGGCAGGGCTCCGGAGGCTTCTCAGGCCCTGGGTTTTTGGCCTGGAGGTGCAAAGATGGCGGGAATGGCCTCAGGGCAGCTTGGCCGGTTCCTAGGGCTCTGAGGGTGTTGGAGAGCACCAAATGGAATCTCCTGCTGGTTGAGAAGCTGAGTCATGCCATCAGTTTGATGCTCCCACCCATGGGTGGAATTGGGTGTCAGGGTTCTAGAACCTGAACACCCAACCTAGGCTTAGGGTTTGGTCCTGGGAGAATGGCAGGCCTGATGTGCCAGCACGGACTCAGGCTCTCTGGAGGGCTGGGCTGAGGGCATTGTTCTGGCGGCCTGTAAGGCTAAGGAATTGTGGTGTGGGGGTGCTCAGAAGATGTGGTTGGCTTTAGGGGTCATGGAGGTTTCTCCGGCAAGGAGCGTTCTGCAAAGGTCCATGTGGTCAAGTTTCATCATGGGTGGCAGCCAGAGTCCTACGTTGGGAATATGGGGTCCCCAGTCTGGAGGGCTAGGGAGCCAGTCCTCTGGGGACTGAAGCCTGAACACCCAACCGCGGGTTAGGTTTAGGTCACAGGGGCATGGCGGCCCGGATCTGCCGGCACAGTGATGACCAATCCCGATGCCTGAGTTGAGGACGTGAGTCTGCAGGACCGTGAGACTCCTCATTCCTGCTCCTCAGGGGCGCCGGTATTGGGGGTAGCGTCAGGGAGGCATTCTGGTTTCTTCTGCTCTGTAGGTTCAGCACATTCCTTTTTTTTTTTTTCACTTTCAATATCTATCTATCTATCTATATTATTTGTTTTCAGCGTAACAGTATTCCTTATTTTTGCACCACACCCAGTGCTCCATGCAACACGTGCCCTCCCTAATACCCATCACCTTGTTCTCCCAACCTCCCACTCCCCACCCATTCAAGACCCTCAGGTTCTTTTTCAGAGTCTGTAGTCTCTCATGGTTCACCTCCCCTTCCCATTTCCCACAACTTCCTTCTCCTCGCCATCTCCCCATGTCCTCCTTGTTCTTTGTTATGCTCCACAAATAAGTGAAACCGTATGATAATTGACTCTCTCTGCTTGACTTATTTCACTCAGCATAATCTCTTCCACTCCCGTCCATATTGCTACAAAAGTTGGTATTCATCCTTTCTGATGGAGGCATAATACTCCATCTTGTATATGGACCACATCTTCCTTATCCATTCGTCCATTGAAGGGCATCTTGGTTCTTTCCACAGTTTGGCGACCGAGGCCTTTGCTGCTATAAACATTGGGGTACAGATGGCCCTTCTTTTCACTCCATCTGTATCTTTGGGGTAAATACCCAGCAATGCAATTGCAGGGTCATAGGGAAGCTCTCTTTTTAATTTCTGGAGGAATCTCCACACTGTTCTCCAAAGTGGCTGCACCAACTTGCATTCCCACCAACAGTGTAAGAGGGTTCCCCTTTCTCCACATCCTCTCCAACACACGTTGTTTCCTGTCTTGCTAATTGTGGCCTTTCTAACTGGTGTCAGGTGGTATCTCAATGTCGTTTTCATTTGAATCTCCCTGATGGCTAGTGATGATGAACATTTTGTCATGTGTCTGATAGCCATTTGTATGTCTTCGTTGGAGGAGTGTCTGCTCATATCTTCTGCCCATTTTTGGATATGATTATCTGTTTTGTGTGTGTTGAGTTTGAGAAGTTCTTTCTAGATCCTGGATCTCAACCTTTTGTCTGAACTGTCATTTACAAATATCTTCTCCCATTCCGTGGGTTGCCTTTTGATTGGTGGACTGTTCCCTTTGCTGTGCAGAAGCTTTTGATCTTGATGAAGTGCCAAAAGTTCATTTTCGCTTTTGTTTCCTTGGCCTTTGGAGACATATCTTGAAAGAAGTTGCTGTGGCTGATATCGAAGAGGTTACTGCCTATGTACTCCTCTAGGATTCTGAGAGAATCCTGTCTCACGTTGAGCTCCTTTATCGAGTTCGAGTTTATCATTGTGTATGGTGTAAGAGAATGGTCGAGTTTCATTCTTCTACATATCGCTGTCCAGTTTTCCCAGCACCATTGATTGAGGAGAATGTCTTTTGTTACATTGAATATTTTTTCCTGAATTCTCGATGATTATATCACAATAGAGTTGAGGGTCCATATCTAATCGGGATCGATGTGGGCAGAGCGCTCATGAAAATTGGCTGGCGTTGGATAACCATGGGGACCGCCTTGTTCCGCGTGGCCCAGGACCCTTTCTCGCTCGGGGTGTGTCGCAGCCACCCGAAAACGCGCCGAGACGACGGGGCCCGGCCGGGGGCCTCAGCGCCGGGGAGCTTGCTCCGAGCAGAGTTGATGGAGGGGCTGTGGTCGGGCATTCGTCTCCGCCTTGGAGGGAGGCCGGGCGCCCGGGAAGGGCTTGGCCTCTCTGGGGGAACAAATGGATCTGTCGCTCCACAGCTGTGTCGGAGCCACGAAACGGGCCGATGGCGCCAGGACGGTCGAGGACTCGTCCGCGGGACTCAGGGTTCCCCATGCGGAGGCCCCCAGGCTCAGGCCCCTGGCAACGGAAGGCTGAGCAAGCAGGCCCGGGCCCGGGCCCGGTTTCGGGGCTGGCCCGGCCCCAGCGGCCGGCGTCAGGGAGTGGACCCCCGGAGGCTGAGGAGCGGGAGGCGTCGGCCTCCCCGGGGCCCGCCTCCCGGAGCTCCTCCCGGCGGTGCCGGAACGCGACGACACGCGATCCCGGACAGGGCCCCGGGGGGGCGGCCCTGCGGCCCTCTGGTGCCCGAAGTGTGTTCGCCGGGCGTTTTCCGGCCAATTCTCACGAGCGTTCTGCCCAAATCGGGATCGATTTGGGCAGAACGCTCGTGAGAATTGGCCGGCGTTGGGCAGCCCTGGTCAGCGCCCAGAGCCGCGTGGAGCAGGGCCCTTTCTCGCTCGGGGCATGGCGCGGCCACCCGGAAAACGAGCCGCGACGATGGGGCGCGGCCGGCGGCCCCGGCGCCGGGGAGTTTTCCCCGAGCAGAGTGGATGGAGGCACCGTGGCCGGGCGTCCGCCTCCGCCGTGGCGGGCGGCCGGGGCGCCCGTGGAGGGGGCTGGCCTCTGTGGGGGAACGGAGTGATCTCTCACTCCACGGCTGGGACGAAGCCGCGAAAGGTGCCGTCGTCGCCGGGACGGTCGGGGGGACTCGTGGCGCGGGACTCAGGGTTCCCCATGCGGAGGCCCCCAGGCTCAGGCCCCTGGCAACGGAAGGCTGAGCAAGCAGGCCCGGGCCCGGGCCCGGCTTTCGGGGCTGGCCCGGCCCCAGCGGCCGGCTCCAGGGAGGGGACCCCCGGAGGCTGAGGAGCGGGAGGCGTCGGCCTCCCCGGGGCCCGCCTCCCGGAGCTCCTCCTGGCGGTGCCGGAACGCGACGACATGCGATCCCGGACAGGGCCCCGGGGGGGCGGCCCTGCGGCCCTCTGGTGCCCGAAGTGTGTTCGCCGGGCGTTTTCCGGCCAATTCTCACGAGCGTTCTTCCCAAATCGGGATCGATTTGGGCAGAACGCTCGTGAGAATTGGCCGGCGTTGGGCAGCCCTGGTCAGCGCCCAGGGCCGCGTGGAGCAGGGCCCTTTCTCGCTCGGGGCATGGCGCGGCCACCCGGAAAACGAGCCGCGACGATGGGGCGCGGCCGGCGGCCCCGGCGCCGGGGAGTTTTCCCTGAGCAGAGTGGATGGAGCGCCGTGGCCGGGCGTCCGCCTCCCCCGTGGCGGGCGGCCGGGGCGCCCGTGGAGGGGGCTGGCCTCTGTGGGGGAACGGAGTGATCTCTGACTCCACGGCTGGGACCAAGCCGCGAAAGGTGCAGTTGTCGCCGGGACGGTTGGGGGGACTCGTGGCGCGGGACTCAGGGTTCCCCATGCGGAGGCCCCCAGGCTCAGGCCCCTGGCAACGGAAGGCTGAGCAAGCAGGCCCGGGCCCGGGCCCTGCGTTCGGGGCTGGCCCGGCCCCGGCTGCCGGCGCCAGGGTGGGAACCCCCTGAGGCTGAGGAGCGGGAGGCGTCGGCCTCCCCGGGGCATGGCTCCCGGAGCTCCTCCCGGCGGTGCCGGAACGCGACGACACGCGATCCCGGACAGGGCCCCGGGGCTGCCGCCCTGCGGCCCTGTCGTACCCGATGTGTGTTCGCCGGGCGGTTTCCGGCCAATTCTCACGAGCGTTCTGCCCAAATCGGGATCGATTTGGGCAGAACGCTCGTGAGAATTGGCGGCGTTGGGCAGCCCTGGTCAGCGCCCAGTTCCGCGTGGAGCAGGGCCCTTTCTCGCTCGGGGCATGTCGCGGCCACCCGGAAAACGAGCCGCGACGATGGGGCGCGGCCGGCAGCCGCGGCGCCGGGGAGTTTTCCCCGAGCAGAGTGCATGGAGGCGCCGTGGCCGGGCGTCCGCCTCCGCCGTGGCGGCCGGCCGGGTCGCCCCTGGAGGGGGCTGGCCTCTGTGGGGAAACGGACTGATCTCTCACTCCGCGGCTAGGACGAAGCCGCGAAAGGTGCCGATGTCGCCGGGACGGTCGGGGGACTCGTCGCGCCGGACTCAGGGTTCCCCATGGGGAGGCCCCCAGGCTCAGGCCCCTGGCAACGGAAGGCTGTGCAGGCAGGCCCGGGCCCGGCCCGGCTTTCGGGGCTGGCCCAGCCCCAGCTGCCGGCGCCAGGGAAGGGACCCCCGGAGGCTGAGGAGCAGGACGCGACGGCCTCCCCGGGGCACGCCTCCCGGAGCTCCTCCCGGCGGTGCCGGAACGCGACGACACGCTTCCCGGACAGGGCCCCGGGGGGGCCGCCCTGCAGCCCTGTGGTGCCCGAAGTGTGTTCGCCGGGCGTTTTCCGGCCAATTCTCACGAGCGTTCTTCCCAAATTGGGATCGATTTGGGAGAATGCTCGTGAGAATTGGCCGGCGTTGGGCAGCCCTGGTCAGCGCCCAGTTCCGCGTGGAGCAGGGCCCTTTCTCGCTCGGGGCATGTTGCGGCCACCTGGAAAACGAGCCGCGACGATGGGGCGCAGCCGGCAGCCGCGGCGCCGGGGAGTTTTCCCCGAGCAGAGTGCATGGAGGCGCCATGGCCGGGCATCCGCCTCTGCCATGGCGGGCGGCCGGGGCGCCCCTGGAGGGGGCTGGCCTCTGTGTGGAAACGGACTGGTCTCTCACTCCGCGGCTAGGACGAAGCCGCGAAAGGTGCCGTTGTCGCCGGGACGGTCGGGGGACTCGTGGTGGGGGACTCAGGGTTCCGCATGGGGAGGCCCCCAGGCTCAGGCCCCTGGCAACGGAAGGCTGAGCAAGCAGGCCCGGGCCCGGGCCCGGCTTTCGGGGCTGGCCCGGCCCCAGCTGCCTGCGCCATGGAGGGGACCCCCGGAGGCTGAGGAGCGGGAGGCGTCGGCCTCCCCGGGGCCCGCCTCCCGGAGCTCCTCCTGGCGGTGCCGGAAAGCGAAGACACGCGATCCCGGACACGGCCCCGGGGGGGCGGCCCTGCGGCCCCGTGGTGCCGGCCCTGCGGCCCCGTGGTGCCCGAAGTGTGTTCGCCAGGCCTTGTCCGGCCAATTCTCACGAGCGTTCTGCCCAAATCGGGATCGATTTGGGCAGAACGCTCGTGAGAATGGGCCGGCGTTGGGCCACCATGGGGACCGCCTTGTTCTGCGTGGCCCAGGTCCCTTTCTTGCTCGGGGTATGTTGCGGCCACCCGGAAAATGAGCCGTGACGATGGGGCGCGGTCGGCAGCCACGGCGCCATGGCGTTTTCCCCCAAGCAGAGTTGATGGAGGGGCTGTGGCCGGGCGTCCGCCTTCGCCGTGGCGGGTCGCCAGGGCGCCCGTTGTGGGGTCTTGCCTCTGTGGGGATCGCTTTGATCTCTCATTCCTCGGCTGGGACGCAGCCGAGAAAGGCACCGTTGGCGCTGGGACGGTGGTGGACTTGTGGCACGGGACTCAGGATCCCGGGTGATGCCCCGAGGTACAGGCCCCTGGCAGTGGAAGTCTGAACAAGCAGGCCTGGGTCCGGGCCCGGATTTCGTGGCAGGCCCGGCCCCAGCTGCCACCGCCAAGGAGGGACCCCCAGAATCTGTGGAGAGGGAGGCGTCTGCCTTGCCATCAGGGAGATTCTAATTTAAACTACATTGAGATACCACGTGACACCAGATAGAATGTCCAAAATTAGGAAGACAGGAAATAACATGTGTTGGATGGATGTTGAAAAGGGGAACCCTGTTACACTGTTGGTCAGACTCCAATTTAGTGCAGCCACTTTGGAGAACAGTGTGCAGATGACTCAAGAAATTAAAAATAGAGCTTCCCTATGACCCTGCAATTACACTGATGGGTATTTACCCCAAAGATACAGATGGAGTGAAAAGAAGAGCCATCTGTACCCCAATGTTTTTTGCAGCAATGGCCATGGTCGCCAAACTGTGGAAAGAACCAAGATGCCCTTCAACGGATGAATGGATAAGGAAGATGTGGTTCATATACACAATGGAGTATTATGCCTCCACCAGAAAGGATGAATACCCAACTTTTGTAGCAACATGGACGGGACTCGAAGAGATTATGCTGAGTGAAATAAGTCAAGCAGAGAGAGTCAAATATCATATGGTCTCCCTTATTTGTGGAGCATAACAAAGAACACGGAGGACATGGGGAGATGGAGAGGAGAGGGAGTTGAGGGAAACTCGAAGGGGAGATGAACCATGAGAGACTATGGACTCTGAAAAACAACCTGAGTGTTTTGGAAGGCAGGGGGTTGGGAGGTTGAGGAACCAGGTGGTGGGTAATAGGGAGGGCGTGTACTGCATGGAGCACTGGGTGTGGTGCAAAAACAGTGAACACTGTTATGCTGAAAATAAACAAATAAAAAAAAAAAGAAAATTGTACTCTTAGACCCCGTCATCTATATCACTCATCCCTCCATCCACTTCCACTCTGGTAACCACTGAGTCGGTTTTTGTTTTGTATCTTCTTTCTCCTTTATTTATGTATGTTTGTTTCCTAAATTCCATGGAAGAGTGACATCCAAAGGCCTTTGTCTTTCTCTGACTGACTGATTTCACTTAGGATAGTATTCTCTAGCTCCATCCATGTGTCTGCAAATGGCAAGATTTCATTTTTTATGGCTGAGTAATTTCCCACTGTGTGTGTATGTGTGTGTGTGTGTGTGTGTGTGTACATTTATTATCTCATTTATCAAGTTTTCAAGAAATACTTGGATTGTTTCCATATTGTAATATTGTAATTAATGTTGCAAGAAACATAGGGGCACATGTATCCTTTTGAGTTACTGTTCTCATATTCGTCGGGTAATCACCCGGTAGTGTGATTGCTGGATTATAAGGTAGTTCTAATATTTAACGTTTTGAGGAACAGTGATACTGTTTTCCACAGGGACTGCAGCAGCTAGCATTCCCACCACAGTGCAAGAGGGTTCCCTTTTACCCACATCCTCCCAACATTTGTTTTCTTGTGCTGGTGCTGTTAGCCATTCTGATAGTATGAGGTAATATCTCATGGACCTTTTCATTTGGATTTTCCTGTTGATGGCTGATGTGAACATCTTCTTACGTGACTGTTGTCCATCTGTATGTCTTCTTTGGAGCAATGTCTGTTCATGTCTTCTGTCTATTTTTTAATTGGATTTTTTGTTTTTTGGTTGTTGCGTTGTATCAGTTCTACATATTTTGGACACTACCCCTTTATTGCACATGATATTTGCAAACATCTTCTCCTATTAAGTACGTTGTATTCTATTTATTACATTTTCATTGTTGTTCTGCTGTGCGGTAAGTTTTTATATTGATGGAACTCTAGTAGTTTATTTTTGCTTTTGTTTCCTTTGCCTTAGGAGGCGTGTCTATTAAATGTATGGTTCATGTCAGAGAAGTTACTGTCTGTGCCCTCTTGTAGGATTTTTATGATTTAAGGTCTCACATTGAGGTCTTGAAACTGTTTTGAGTTTATTTGTCCATATGGTGTAAGAAAGCAGTCTAATTTCATTGTTTTGTGCATAGCTGTTCAGTTTTCCCAACACCATTTGTTGTAGAGACTGTCCTCTTCCCTTTTAATAGTTTTGCCTGTTTTGCAGAAGATTAATTGGGCACGTGATTGTGGGTTGATGTCTGAGCTTCTATTCCATTTCCTTGGTCACTGTGTGTATTTTTTTTTTTTTTTGCCAGTCCCATACTGTGAGGATGAATGCAGCTTTGTAGTATAATATGAAATATGGAATTGTGATGCCTCCAGCTTTCTTTTTCTTCATAACATTGTGCTGGTTGTTCAGTATCTTTTGTGATTCCATACAAATTGTTAGGGTAGTTTATTTGAGTTCTCTCATTTTTTATTTGAATTCAATGAGCCAACTTATCATACATCATTATTTTCAGATGTAGTGTTAAATAATATATCAGATGTGTATTGCATCACGTGCCCTCCTTAATGCCCATCACCCCAGTTACCCCCCCCACCCCCCATCCAGCAACCCTCAGTTGGTTGCTATAGTTAAGAGTCTATCATGGTTTTTTCCCCATCTCTGATGACTTCCCATTCTGTTTCCCCTTCCTTTGCCTATGGTTCTCTGCCCTGTTTCTGATATTTCACATATGAGTGAAACCCTATCATAATTGTGTTTCTTTCATTGACATATTTTACTCAGCATAATATCTTCCAGACCCATCCAGGTTGATGTGATGGTAAGTATTCATCCTTTCTGATGGCTGAGGAATATTCCATTGAATATATGAACCACATCTTCTTTATCCATTCCTCTGTCCATAGATATCTGGGTTCTTTCCATAGTTTATCTAGAGTGGATATTGTTGCAATGAACACTGGGGTGCAGGTGCCAGTTCTTTCCCCTACATCTCTATTTTTGTGGTAAAAGCCCTGTAGTGCAAGTGCTGTGTTTTAGGGTAACTTTATTTTAACTTCTTGAGGAAACCCCATACTATTTTCCAGAGTGGATATAACAGTCTGCATTCCAACCAGGAGTGTAGGAGGGTTCTCCATTCTCTGCATCCTCACCAATATTTGTGGTTTCATGTCCTGTTAACTTTAGACATTCTGCCTGGTGTGATAGGACACCTCAATGTGGTTTAGATTTGCATTTCCCAGAAGCCATGTGATATAGAACATTTATGTATATATCTGTGGGTCACATGCGTGTCATCATTGGAGAAATATCTGTTCATATTTTCGCCCATGTCTAGACCTTCTGTTGGATTAAGGCCCAGAAGCCTAGAAGATACAATCAGCCAGAACTGTGGAGATTTTCACAAGGTCTGAGATACAATGGAGATTTAGGGTGTGTATCAAGCTCAGGGATTGTCGTCAGAGGGTGGATGGAAGTGTAGGTTCATTGACATTGTCTCAGGTTTGCATTCAGATGTCTCATGCTCTGAATCCAGTCTGGAGTAAAAAAAGGAGTTTCCTTTTGTGTGGCGGGCTGATCCTCTGGTTTTGCTAAAGTGTTCCCAATACCCGGGGCTTGGGATCCAGGCCTCTACAGATGGACCTCTCAGAACTCCAAATAGGGTTAGGGTTAGGACCTAGGAAAATGGAAGGTCTGAATTGCCAACCGTGTGGTGAGCGTCCTGGAGGGCTGAGTTGAGGACATGGGTCAGGGTGAGTGTCCGGCTCAGGGTTTCAGTCCATGAGCCCTTGAATGTGGGAATTCACTGGGATGGACACAGATGGGCCTTCATATCTATACTGACCTATATACTTACTGGAGTCCATTATGGAAACATTTCCATCTGGGTGTGAGGCTGAGTCCTGTGGTATTGCTCAGGCATCCCCAAATCCTAGGGCTTTGGAGCCCACCCTTAAGGGACAGAGACATGAGAACCCAAGCTAGGGATAGAGTTAGGGCCAAAGGACATTGCAGGCCCAAACAGCTGACAGTGTGTGTGGTTCCTAGAGGCTGGAATTAAGGATGAGTGTTCTGGTTCTGGTCAGGCACAGGGTTTGTGACCTCGAGGCCACTGACATTGGGGGTTTGCTGGTATAGGCTCAGATGGGCAGGCATTTTATCCTGCTTTGAATACTTTCTAGAGGTCTACATGGCACGCTTTCATCCTGTGTGTTAGGATGAGTCCTGTGGTATGGCTAAGGTGACCCCAGTCCATGGGGTAGGGAGCCAGGCCCCTAGGAATTGAATGCTCAGAACACAAACTAAGCTTCAGTTAGGGGTTAGGAGCACGGCAGGCCCAATCTGATGGTGGTGTGGCAAGCTATCCAGAGGTCTGAGTACAGAGGGATGGATAGAGTAAGTGTCAGGTTCAGGTTTGTGTCCAGCTGCTGACTCTGGGTGAACTCAGTGGTGCATGGCAGATTTCTCCTGCTCAGAATCCTTTGCAGAGTTCCAAATGGTATGGTTTCCTTCTGGGTGGCAGGCAGAGATCTCAAATATTGCTCAGGGGTCCCCATCCTTGGGTCTTGGGCACCAGTCCTCTGGGGTCAGAGCATGAAACCCCAACCTGGGGTTAGGGCTAGGTCCCAGCAACATAACAGGCCTGATTTGCTGGTGCTGTGCAGAGCTCTCACGGGGACTGAGTAGAGAACATGGGTCAGTCTGAGTCAGGCTCCGGGTTGGTGGCCATGGGGGGAAAGGCAGATTTCTCCTGCTCTCAGTCCTTGGCAGAGTTCCAATTCTACTGTTTCCTGCTGGGTTGAAGACAGAGTCCTCTGGCATTTCTCAGCGGCCCCACATATGTGGGGCTTTGGTACCTGTATTCTTGGGACACAAGACAGAAAATGTACTAAGTTTTGGTTAGGGCTGAGGGTCATGTCAGTCTCAATATGCCACCCTGAGAGGAGTGACCTGGGGAGCAGAGTTGAGGACGTGGGTCAGTGTGAGTGTTAAGATCCAAGTGTGAACGGGGGGTGCTGAAAGTGGGATAGCCTCAGGGGGCCAAGAAATATTCTGGTATAGTTCAGGTGTAACCCATCAGCGGAGCTTTGGTGTCAATCATCAGAGGACAGAAGACTGAAAACACAACCTAGGGCTTGGAAAAGAGCACAGGGGCATGGCTGGCCTGATCTGCTGGTGCTGAGGCTAGATGTCTGGGGTACTGAGTTGGGGGCCATGGTCAGGTGGTGCATTACGACCTGGGTTTGTGCCTGGGGGGGTGGCCGAAGGTGGAGGTGGCTTCAGGGAGCATGAAGATTTCTCCCGTTCCGATGGTTCTGTGCAGCTCCAAACAAAACGGTTTCCTCCTGGGTGGCAGACAGAGTACTGGGTTGTGGCTCAGGGGTCCAAATATGGAGGAATTGGGGGACCAGCCTCTGGGGATGAAGACTGAAAATGCAACCTAGGGTTAAAGTTAGGGTCAGGGGCATGGCAGGCCCAATTTGCTGGCACTGAGAAGGGATCCCAGGGGGATGAATTGAGGGCAGAGGTCCGGTGGCATGAGAGGGTCCAGGTTTGTGGCCAGGGGACCGCTGAAGGAGGGGGTTGTGCTCAGGGAGGCATGCAGTTTCTCCCACTCTGAGTGTTCTACTCAGTTTCAAATGGCACGGTTTCCTCCTGGGTGGTAGGCAGGCTGAGTGCCAGCCTCCGCATTTGTGGCCCAATAGTGCGCAGAGGGTGGGGGATAGCCTCAGGTGAACCATGCAGGTTTCTCCCGCTCTGAGGATTTGACACAGCTCCAAACAGCATGGTTTCCTCCTGCATGGTGGACAGAGTCCTGGGGTGTCACTCAGGATTCTTTAATCTTGGGGTCTTGGGATCAGGACTCTTGGGGATGATACCTGAAAACCGAAATTAGGGATAGGGTTAAGGCCTAGGGCCATGGTAGACCTGATATGCCAGTGCTGAGGCAGGTGCCCTGGTGCGCTGAGTTGAGGTCAGGTGTCAGACGGGGCCTTAGCCTCTAGGTGTGTGTCCAGACGTTCGCATAACCTGGGGGTGACTTCAGGGGTGCATGGAAGTTTCTCCAGCTCTGAGGGTTCAGCGCAGCTCCAAACAGCACAGCGGTGCCCTGCGTGGCAGGCAGATTCCCAGCATGAGTATCAGGCATCCTCAATCCTTGTGACGCAGTATGTGGTCTATTCTGGAGAAGGTTCCATGTGCACTTGAGAAGAACGAGTATTCTGTTGTTTTAGGGTGGAATGTTCTGTATATGTCTATGAGGTCCATCTGGTCCAAAGTTTCATTCAATGCTCTTATTTCTTTTTTAATTTTCTGCTTCGATGATCTGTCTATTTCTGAGAGAGGCGTATGAAGATCTCCTACTATTATTGTATTCATATCAATATGACTCTTTATCTTGATTAATAGTTTTGTTATGGAATTGGGTTCTCCCATATTGGGGGCATAGATATTCACAATGGTTAGATCATCTTGGCGGATAGTCCCTTTAAGAATTATGGAGTGTCCTTCTGTATCTCTGACTACAGTCTTTAGTTTAAAATCTAATTTATCTGATATGAGAATCGCTACCCCGGCCTTCTTTTGAGGCCCATTGGCATGAAAGATGCTTCTCCATCCGTTCACTTTCAGTCTGGGTGTATCCTTAGGTTCAAAATGGGTCTCTTGTAGACAACATATGGATGGGTCCTGTCGTTTTATCCAATCTGCAACCCTGTGTCGTTTTATGGGCGCATTTAGGCCATTCACATTGAGAGTGATTATTGAGAGATAGGTTTTGATTCATGTCATGTTGCCTTTGAAGTCTTTCTGTCTGTAGATTGTTTCTATATTTCTGTTCAATGATATCCTTGGGATTTTTTCTCTTTTATAGGACCCCCCTTAATATTTCCTGCAGTGTGGGCTTGGTGGTTGCATAGTCTTTTAAGCCTTGCCGGTCTTGGAAACTCTTTATCTCTCCATCCATTTTAAATGTCAGTCTTGCCGGATAGAGTATTCTTGGTTGCATGTTCTTCTCATTTAGTACTCTGAATATATTTTGCCAGCCCTTCCTGGCTTGCCAGGTCTCTGTGAAAAGGTCTGACGTTATTCTAATGGGCTTGGATGCCCACTCTCACCACTCTTGTTCAACATAATATTAGAAGTCCTAGCAACGGCAATCAGACAACAAAGAGAAATAAAAGGTATCCAAATTGGCAAGGAAGAAGTCAAACTCTCTCTCTTCGCAGATGACATGATTTTTTATATGGAAAACCCCAAAGACTCCACCCCCAAACTACTAGACTCATACAGCAATTCAGTAACGTGGCAGGATACAAAGTCAATGTACAGAAATCAGTGGCTTTCTTATACACTAACAATGAAAATACAGAAAGGGAAATTAGAGAATCGATTCCATTTACTAGAGCACCAAGAACCATAAGATACCTGGGAATAAACCTAACCAAAGAGGTAAAGGACCTGTACTCGAGGAACTACAGAACACTCATGAAAGAAACTGAAGAAGACCCAAAAAGATGGAAGACAATTCCATGCTCTTAGATTGGAAGAATAAACATTGTTAAAATGTTTATACTGCCTAGAGCAATCTATGCTTTTAATGCCATTCCGATCAAAATTCCACAGGTATTTTTCAAAGAGCTGGAGCCAATAATCCTAAAATTTGTATGGAATCAGAAGAGACCCCGAATTGCTAAGGAAATGTTGAAAAACAAAAACAAAACTGGCGGCATCACGTTACCCGATTTCAAGCTTTACTACAAAGCTGCGATCACCAAGACAGCGTGGTCCTGGCATAAAAACAGACACATAGACCAGTGGAACAGAGTGGAGAGCCCAGATATGGACCCTCAACTCCACGGTGAAATAATCTTCGACAAAACAGGAAAAAATATTCAATGGAAAAAAAGACAGTCTCTTCAATCAATGGTGCTGGGAAAACTGGACAGCTATATGTAGAATAATGAAACTCAACCATTCTCTTACACTCGAAATGGATAAAAGACCTCATCATGAGACAGGAATCCATCAGAATCCTAGAGGAGAACATAGGCAGTAACCTCTTCGATAGCAGCCACAGCAACTTCTTTCAAGATATGTCTCCAAAGGCCAAGGAAACAAAAGCGAAAATGAACTTTTGGCACTTCATCAAGATCAAAAGCTTCTGCACAGCAAAGGAAACAGTCCACCAAACAAAAACGCAACCCACGGAATGGGAGAAGATATTTGCAAATGACAGTACAGACAAAAGGTTGATATCCAGGATCTAGAAAGAACTTCTCAAACTCAACACACACAAAACAGATAATCATATCCAAAAATGGGCAGAAGATATGAACAGACACTTCTCCAACGAAGACATACAAATGGCTATCAGACACATGAAAAAATGTTCATCATCACTAGCCATCAGGGAGATTCAAATGAAAACCACATTGAGATACCACCTGACACCAGTTAGAATGGCCAAAATTAGCAAGACAGGAAACAACGATTGTTGGAGAGGATGTGGAGAAAGGGGAACCCTCTTACACTGTTGGTGGGAATGCAAGTTGGTGCAGCCACTTTGGAGAACAGTGTGGAGATTCCTCAAGAAATTAAGAATAGAGCTTCCCTATGACCCTGCAATTGCACTGCTGGGTATTTACCCCAAAGATACAGATGTAGTGAAAAGAAGGGCCATCTGTACCCCAATGTTTATTGTAGCAATGGCTATGCTCACCAAACTGTGGAAAGAACCAAGATGCCCTTCAACGGATGAATGGATAAGGAAGATGTGGTACATATACGCAATGGAGTATTATGCCTCCATCAGAAAGGATGAATACCCAACTTTTGTAGCAACATGGACGGGACTGGAAGGAATTATGCTGAGCGAAATAAGTCAAGCAGAGAGAGAGTCATGTATCATATGGTCTCACTTATTTGTGGAGCATAGCAAATAACACGGAGGACATAGGGAGATGGAGAGGAGAGGGAGTTGAGAGAAACTGGAAGGGGAGATGAACCATGAGAGACTATGGACTCTGAAAAACAACCAGAGGGTTTTGGAGGGGCAGGGTGGGGTAGGAGTTTGAGGAATCAGGTGGTGGTTAATAGGGAGGGCACGTACTGCATGGAGCACTGGGTGTGATGCCAAAACAATGAACACTGTTATGCTGTAAATAAACAAAAAAAAAAAAAAAAATGAGTCTATGGAAGGCCCGGCAGTGCCAGTTCACGCCACTGGAGGGAGTGGTGAGCCGTGGTGTGAGATACCCTGGAAGGCATGGCGATGCTGCTTGCCACCACTGGAGGCAGCGGCGAGCTGCCATGGGAAACACACCTGAAGAGGAGTCAGTGCAGCTTGCTGGCTCTGAAGGCAGGGCGGAGGTGCCCGGTGAGAGACCCTGAAACGTGAGGCACTACAGCTTATTTTTACAGGACGGAGTGGTGAGCTGTATAGTCTCTGTTTCTCCAGGCTCAAGGGTGGTGGTAAGAATTGATGGAGCCTGTCCCCCACTCAGCATTGTGCCCTCTTTCCCCAGGTTTGCTGGTAATGTGCTGTCAGGATGGTTCAGGAGGGTCCTCCCAGTTGGGCTCTGGAGCCAGGGGAACCAAACCCGACTCATGGTGCATTTGGAACCGAGGAGCTGAGTGTCTGTTTGGAAAAGTATGTTTGTTTCTCCAAAAAGGACAAGGGCATTGACCAGCTTGAGAGGGAAGTGAATGACCAGTTAAGAAACAAGCTTGTGTCTCTCCTTCTCCCAGGAATCAGAGCAGGTGTGCAGGCTTTAGGTGGGAGACGCCTGCTTATCTGCACCTGACAACCCTTCTTCACTCTGGCTCCATGAGACCTGAAGTTTGGAAGTCAGCGTCTGAGTCAGTCATGCAGCTTGTCCCAGGACGTCAGTGTTCAGAGAAAACAGCAGGCCTGTGGGTCACAATGTCACATCCATGCCAGGATGGCAGGTAAAAATTCCCTTTCACCCCAAATTTCCTGGGCTTTTCTCTTGTCTCCAGTGGAGCTCACAAATGGCACACTGAACCAGCTGTAAGCAATCTCGTGCGGGTGCCAGAGCTCCTGAGTTTCTCTGCAGGGAGCACCTGGCAGGGATCTCATTTTCTCTGTTTATTTCTGGCTTACAAAGGTATTTGGAACATCTCTTTCCTAGGAAATCCCTTGGATTCGAAAGGGAATGTGAGATTGACTTGGTGTGCCTTTTGAACATAGAAAGTATTCCTTCACCGAACAGTGTTTACTCCACTGGGCCTAGACTCTGGTGGAACGGCTGGCACCTAGAGTGAGGTGGCTGTTTGTGGTCAGATAGAGACTTGGATGATGGCTTCTTCTTTGTCCAAGGTGATGTATCCTAATGGATTCGTCTTTGAATCCAAAGAGCTCCAATGAGGGCAGAGGGAAAATTCAAAATGATTCCAAGGAGTCTTGGACAATTTAAAAGGGATGCTTGTCTTCCTAGGTTCACTCAAACGGCTATATATGGTTGGACATGCTGTATTTTCTCTGCAGTTTCATGGGTAGTGAAGTCAGAAGGAGAGTCTTTGGGAATTTCCCTGGATAAAGGCACTCTGTTGGCTTCAAGGGACTTGGTGTCAGGAACCCTGGGCTGAATTTCTGTGGCTGCTTTCCTGATGCTCAGTGAGTCAGGTTTTCCCACAGGTTTTATATTTCCTCCTTAGGAAATTGCTGGCAGGGAATGTTCTGTTTAAAGTGGAACCCTCGGGGGCACCTGTGTGGCTCAGTGGGTTAAGCCACTGCCTTCGGCTCAGGTCATGGTCTCAGGGTCCTGAGATTGAGCCCCGCATTGGGCTCTCTGCTCAGCGGGGAGTCTGCTTCGTCCTCTCTCTCTGCCTGCCTCTCTGCCTACTTGTGACCTCTGTCAAATAAATAAATAAAATCTAAAAAAAAAAAAAAAACCCAAAACCGGGACCCTCCTACATTGTTGGTGGGCCTGCGTGTTGTTGCAGCCACTCTTGGAAAGAATACAGTCTGTCCTCCAAAAGCTAAGAACTGAACAACAGTAGGATCCAGCAATTGCCCTCCTAGTTATTTCCCTAAAGGGCACAAAAATGCACATTCAGTGGGGTATAAGCACCGTGATATTTACAGCAGCATTTTCAACCATTGTAAAACAATGGAGGGAGACCAAATGTCCATTCACTGATGAGTGATATATATATATATCACTCGTATATATCATATGTGTGTGTGTGTGTGTGTATGTGTATTCATTCTCCCACATCTTCTTAATGGAATAGGGTCCAGGTTCAAAAAGGATGAAATCTTACCATCTGCAAGGATGTGGATGGATCTACAATGGATTTAGCTAAGTAAAATCAGTAAGAAAAGACCAATAGCCTATATCTTGACCTCTATGGAATTTCAGAAAGAAAACAGATGAACATAGTGAGGAGAGAAAGGCCAATGAGGAAACAGACTCTAACCTAGAGCAAAATCGAGGGTTGCTAGGGGGCAGGGGTGTGGGGCGAAGGGTTAAGTGGGTGACAGCTATTAGGGAGAGTACTTGTTGTGATGAGCTCTGGGTGTTCTATGCAGGTGAGGAATCACAAAATCCTACCCCTGAAGGAGAGGAATGAACATTGCATGGAAACGAATTGGAATTGAAGTCAATGAAGAAAAGAAGACCATGTTCTACTTCATGAAGACTGAGGTCAAACTGGAATGACTTTTGCTCTCCTGTTCTGTAGCTGTTCATTATGAAACACTCTGTGGCAGGATACACTAGTTTCCTATTGCATAAGGAGCCCTCAGAAAGTTGCCATGAAAGATTTAGATCTCAGAGCATGTACATGTTCCATTGATATGTTACTTTCAGTTTGCCCAGGTGCAAAGGTAAGTGGAGAGAAATAGGGCTGAAGAGGAAAGGAGGTATTAAGCATTCAAGAGGTAGCCTTCCCCTTTCTCATGAATGCCTGGGCCAGTGTAAATTGGGACGAAGGAGGGGGGATCCCAGAGCTTTGCCGCAGACAGGGGAGTTCTAGGTCTGCCTAGAGCTGGTGGTGTCCATGAGCAGAGCTGAGCTAGTGGCGTGGCAGGCCCGAACTGCTGGTGTTGAGGTGAGTTCCCCAAGGAGCTGAGTTGAGAATGGGGGTCAGGGGGTGAATCAGGCTCTGGGTTTGTGGCCAGGGGGCTGCAGAATGTGGGGGAGTCCTAATGGGGTCATGCAGGTTTCTCTGGCTCTGAGGGTTCCGCACAGCTCCAAAGGGACAAGTTTCCTGCTGGGTGGCAGGGGGACTCCTACAGTGTGGCTCCAAGTTTACCAATCTAGAGGGCTTGGTGGATAGGCCCCTGGGGAAGGAAGCCTGAAAATGCAACATAGGGTTAAGGGTAATGGGCTGGGCAGGACAGGCCTGATCAGCCGACACAGAGGTGAGATACCCTCAGAACTGAGTTGAGGAAATGCATCCTGCAATGCAGAAGAGTCAGGGTTTCTGGCCAGAGGGACGGCTGATCGTGGGGGTGGCTTTAGAGGGGCATGCTGGTTTCTCCCTCTCTGAGGAAACTTTGGAGCTCCAAATGTCATGGCTTCCCCCTGCATGGCATTCAGGTTTCTGCCTTGTTACAGGGGGGTCCTGAATCTGGGGAGTTTGGGGGCCAGGCCTCTTGGGATGGAAGCCTGAAATCAGAAACTAGAGCTACGGTAAGGGCGTAGGGGCATGGCATGCTCAATCTGCTACTGCTGAGGTGGGCTCCCTGGTGGGCTGACTTCAGGGTGGGTATCAGGTGGCATGTCAGACTCAGAGTTTGTGTCCAGGGATGCCACAGAAGCTTTGCATGACCTCAGGGTTGCATGCAGGTTTCTCCTACCCTGAGGGTTCTGCAGAGCTCCAAATGGCATGGTTTCCTCCTGTGTGGCAGACGCAGTCCTGGGGTGTCACTGAGGAATCCTTAATCTCTCCTGGCATGAATCTCGGAGGTGCCCAATCTGGCGGGCTTGGGGGACAGGCCTCTGTTCATGAAAGCCTGTACACCCCACCTCGGTTTATGCTTAGGGCCGAAGGGCATGGCAGGTCCGATGTGCCGGTGCTGATGCGGGCTCCCCTAAGGGTCGAGTTGAGGGCATAGATCTGGCATCGCAGGAGAATCTGGTTTTATGGCCATGGGGGTGACTCATGGTGGGGTGGCATTACGGGGGTTTGCAGGTTTCTCCCCGTCTGAGTGTTCAGTGCAGCTCTAAACCACAAGTTTTCCTCATGAGTGCCAGGTGGAGTCCCGTGGTGGCGCTCAGTAGACCTTAATCTGGGGGGACATGGGAGGCAGGCCCCCTGGGATGGAAGCCTGAAAACCTAAAGAGGGGTTCTGGTAAGGGCCTAGGGGCATGGTGGCCCGATCTGCTTATGTTGAGGTGGGGCGCCCTAGGGTCTGAATTTATGGCATGCGTCCGGCAGCTCAGCAGAATCTGGTTTATGGGGCCGGGGGGATGGGTGCTGATGATGGGAGTGCCTTTAGAGGGGCAAGTTTCTCCCCCTCTGAGGGTTCAGCACAACTCCAAGGCACAGGTTCCTACTGTGTGGCAAGCGGAGTCCTGAGGTGTATGTCAAGATTCCTTAATCCAGGGGATTTTGTTGCCTGGACCCTCAGCATGGAAGACTGAACACCCAAACTTGTGTTAGGGTCAGGGCCTAGGGGCAATGGCAAGCCCGATCTGCCAGTGCTGAGGCGGGATCCCGTATGGGCTGAGTTGAGGGTATGCATTTGGTGGCGGGATGGAATCCAGCTCTATGGCCAGAGTGGCTGTTGATTATTGGGGTGGCTTTAGGGTGGCATGAAAGTTTCTCCCCATCTGAGGGTTCATTGCAGCTCCAAACCACAAGGTTTCCACTTGTGTGACAGGCTGTGTCCTGTGGTGTTGCTCAGAAGTCCTTAATCTGGGGGGCGTGGGGGCCAGGCCTCTTGGGATGGAAGCCTGAAAATCCAAACTAGGGTTAGGGTTAGGGCTTAGGGACATGGCAGGCCCGATCTGCTGCAATTGAGGTGGTCTCCTGGATAGGCCGAATGGAGGGTGGGAATCAGGCAGGACTTGAGGTCTGTGTTTGTGTTTGTGGGGGCAAAGAAGCTAGTGGTGTTCTTGGGGGCCATGCAGCTTTCTCCTGCTCTGAGGTTCCTGCACAGTTCCAAATGGCACCATTTTGCCGTAGGAGGCTGGAGGAGTGCTGGCGGGAGTCTCAGTCATCCCCAGTCTGATGGGCTTGGGGTACAGACCTCTGGGCACGGAAGGCTGTATACCCCACCTAGGGTTAGGGTTAGGGACTAGGGTCATGGCAGGCCCAATCTGCCGGCGCAGAGATGGGCTCCCCTCAGGGCTGAGTTGAGGGCATGTGTCCGGTAGCTTCATAGAAAACAGCTTTCTGGCCTGGGGTGCCGCAAATTGTGCGGATAGCTTTACGGGGGCTTGAAGGTTTCTCACCCTCTGAGTATTCAGCAGCTCCAAACTGCAAGGTTTCATCCTGCGTGGCTGTTGGAGTGCTGCAATGTCACTCAGGGGTCCTTAATCCAGGGGGCCTGGAGGCTAGGCATCTTGGGATGGAAGCCTGGAAACTCAAACTAAGGGTGAGGTCTTGGGGTGCGACAGGCCCAATCTGCCAGTGCTGAGGCGGACTCCCCGGTGGCCTGAGTTGAGGGTCGGTGATAGGTGGCTCGTGTGAATCTGGGTTTGTGTTCAGGAGGGGCTCAGATGCTGGGGCTTGCCTTGGGGGGCATGAAGTTATCTTTTGCTCTGAGGTCTAAGTAGCTCCAAATGGCACTGTAACAGCATAGGCAGCCTCCAGACTGCCAGAGTGAGTCTCATGCATCCACAATCTGGCGGGTTTGGGGGCTAGGCCTCTGGGTACGGAAGACTGTACACCCAACCTAGGGTTAGGGTTAAGGCCTAGGGGCATGGCAGTTCTGATATGCTGCTGATATGCTGTGTTGAGGTGGGCTCCCTCAGGGCTGAGTGGATGACATGCCTCTGGCGTTGTGGCAGAATCTGGCATTATGTCTGGGGCATTTCCAATGGCGGGTGTGTTTAGGTGCTCATACACCTTTCTTTCTGGAGGGCAGGCAGAGTCCTGTGTTGTGACTTTGGAATCCCCAGTCTGGAGGGTTAGGGTTAGGGATAGAGGTTCGGAGAGTGTTAGGGTTAGTTGTTAGGGTTTAGGGTTAGGGTTAGGAGTTAGGGGATAGGGTTAGAGGTAAGGTTTAGGGTTAGGCTTAGGGTTAGGCGTATGTCTTAGGGACAAGGCATGTCAGATCTGCCAACACAGATATGGACTCACCCAAGGGCTGTGTTGAGGGCGGGACTCAGGAGTCTCCTCAGGCCCTGGATTTTTGGACTGGAGGGGTAAAGAAGGTGGGAATCGCCTCTGGGGAGCATGATGGTTTCTACTGCTCCGAGGTTGTTATGTTAGGTTTAGAGGTTAGGGTTAGGTTTTGTGGTTAGGGTTAGTGTTAAGATTAGTGTTAAGGTGGGGCGCCTGGGTGGCTCAGTTGGTTAAAGCCTCTGCCTTCCGCTCAGGTCATGATCTCAGGGTCCTGGGATGGAGCCCCACATCAGGCTCTCTGCTCAGCGGGGAGCATGCTTCGTCCTCTCTGTGCCTTCTTCTGATCTGTCTCTGTCAAAGAAATGAATAAAATCTTAAAAAAAAATAAAAAGATTAGGGTTAGGGTTATGTCTTAGGGACAAGGCATGTTGGATCTGGTAACACTTATATGGGCTCACCCAAGGGCTGAGTTGAAGGCGGGACTCAGGAGGCTCCTTAGGCCCTGGGTTTTTTTCCTAGAAGGTAAAGATTGTGGGAATGGGCTCAGGGGAGCATGCTGGTTTCGAGGTCTCTGAGAGTGTTAGATAGCACTAAATGAAATGGTTTATTTCATTTATTCTCCTGGCTGAGAGGCTGAGTCCTGCCATCAGTCTGATGATCCTATCCACTGGGATGGAATTGGGTATCAGGCCTCTGGGGTCCAGAGCCTGACCACCTGAGCTAGGGTATTAGGGTTTGGTCCTGGGAGCATGGCAGGCCTGAGGTGCCAGTGCGGACTCAGGCTCTCCGGAGGGCTGAGTTGAGGGTATTGCTCTGGTGGCCCATCAGGCACTGGGCGGTGGTGTGTGGGTCCTCGGAAGGTGTGGGTGTCTTTAGGGGGCATGGAGGTTTCTCCGGCCAGGAGCGTACTGCACAGGGCCATGTGGGCCATTTTCCTTGTGGGTGGCAGCCGGAGTCCAGCATTGCAAATACAGGGTCCCCAGTCTGGACGGCTAGGGAGCCAGGCCTCTGTGGATCGAAGCATAAACACCCATCCTAGCATTATGGTTAAGTCTTTGGGGCATGGTAACCCCGATCTGCCGGTGCTGTGGTGACCCATCCTGATGCCTGAGTTGAGGCTATGTCTGCAGGACTTTGAGACTCTGGTTCCCGGTCCTTGGGAGGGTCCAGAAGTGCTTTGGCCTCAGGGAGACTTGCAGGCTTCTCCTGCTCTGTGGCTTCAGCCCATTTCTAAACGGCACGGTTCATGCTGGGATCATGTGCAATTATGGGGTGCAACTCAGGGGTCCCCTATCTGGGGTTTTGAGGACCAGTTGTGGGAGGATGATGCCTGAGCACGAACCTGGGCTAGGGTTAGTATTAGGATTAGGGTTAAGGTTATGTCTTAGGGACAAGGCATGTCGGATATGCAAGCACAGATATCAGCTCACCCAAGGGCTGAGTTGAGGGCGGGACTCAGGAGGCTCCTCGGGCACTGGGGTTTTGGGCTGTACGGGCAAAGATGTTGGAAATCGCCTCAGGGGAGCATGCCAGTTTCTACAATTCTCAGGGCATTAGATAGCACGAAATGAAAGGTCACCTTCTGGCTGAGAGGGTGAGTCCTGCTGTGAGGGTTAGGTTGTAGGGGCACTGCAGCCCCAATCTGCTGGCGCTGTGGTGGCCCATCCCAATGCTTGAGTTCAGAGCGTGTGTCTGCAGGACCATGAGACTCCTGGTTCTTGGTCCTTGGGGGCGCTGGAAGTGGGGTGGCCTCAGGGAGACATTCAAATTTATCCCGCTCTGTGGGTTCAGCACAATTCTAAACAGCATGGTTTCCTCCTGGTGTCAGGTTCAATGATGGGGTATCGCTCACGGGTCCCCCATCTGGGGCCTTGGGGACCAGGAGTCAGAGTATGGACGCCTGAACACACAACCTGGGCTAGGTATAGTATTATGGTTAGTGTTAGGCTTAGGGACAGGGCATGTCGGATCTGCTAGCACAGATACGGGCTCACCCAAGGGCTGAGTTGAGGGCAGGACTCAGGAGGCTCCTCAGGCCCTGGGTTCTTGGCCTGGAGGAGCAAAGCTGGTGGGAATGGCCTCAAGGGAGAATGGCTGGTTGCTACTGCTCTGAGGGTGTGAGAGAACACCAAATGAAAAGGTCTCCTCCTGGCTGAGAACTGAGTCCTGCCGACAGTCTGATGCTCAACCCATGGGAGGAATTGGGTGTCAGGCCTCTGGGTCCAATGCCTGAACACCCACCCTAGTGTTAGGGTTTCGTCCTGGGAGAATGGCAGGCCTGCCAGTGCGGCTCAGGTTCTCCGGAGGGCTGAGTTGAGGGCATTGCTCTGGTGGCCTGTCAGGCTCTGGGTTTGTGGTGTGGCATTTCTTGGAAGGCGTGGCTGGCTTTAGGGGGCATGGAGGATTCTGTGGCCAGGAGCATACTGCACAGGATCATATGGTCCAGTTTCATCGTGGGTGGCAGCCAGAGTCCTGCATTGGGAATACAGGGTCCCCAGTCTGGAGGGCTAGGGGTCCAGTCCTCAGGGGACAGAAGCCTGACACCCAACCTAGGGTTAGGGTAGGGTTGTAAGGGCATGGCAGCCCCGATCTGATGGCGCTGTGGTGATGCTTCCCAATGCCTGAGTTGAGGGTGTGAGTCTGTAGCACTGTGAGAGTCCTGGTTCCTGGTCCTTGGGTGTGCCAGAAGTGGCAGTGGCCTCTGGGAGGCATGCAGGTTTCTCCCGCTCTGCGGGTTCAACACATTTCTAAAGGGCAGGGTTTCCTCCTGGGATCAGGCGCAATTATGGGGTGAAGCTCAGGGGTCCCCCATCTGGCCGTTTGGGGGACCAGGCTATGGAGGAGGGATGCCTGAACACACAACCTGGGCTAGAGTTAGTATTAAGGTTAGGCTTAGCGTTAAGGTTATGTCTTAGGGAGAAGGCATGTGGGATCTGCCAGCACAGATATTGGCTCACTGAAGGGCTGAGTTGAGGGCAGGGCTCCGGAGGCTTCTCAGGCCCTGGGTTTTTGGCCTGGAGGTGCAAAGATGGCGGGAATGGCCTCAGGGCAGCTTGGCCGGTTCCTAGGGCTCTGAGGGTGTTGGAGAGCACCAAATGGAATCTCCTGCTGGTTGAGAAGCTGAGTCATGCCATCAGTTTGATGCTCCCACCCATGGGTGGAATTGGGTGTCAGGGTTCTAGAACCTGAACACCCAACCTAGGCTTAGGGTTTGGTCCTGGGAGAATGGCAGGCCTGATGTGCCAGCACGGACTCAGGCTCTCTGGAGGGCTGGGCTGAGGGCATTGTTCTGGCGGCCTGTAAGGCTAAGGAATTGTGGTGTGGGGGTGCTCAGAAGATGTGGTTGGCTTTAGGGGTCATGGAGGTTTCTCCGGCAAGGAGCGTTCTGCAAAGGTCCATGTGGTCAAGTTTCATCATGGGTGGCAGCCAGAGTCCTACGTTGGGAATATGGGGTCCCCAGTCTGGAGGGCTAGGGAGCCAGTCCTCTGGGGACTGAAGCCTGAACACCCAACCGCGGGTTAGGTTTAGGTCACAGGGGCATGGCGGCCCGGATCTGCCGGCACAGTGATGACCAATCCCGATGCCTGAGTTGAGGACGTGAGTCTGCAGGACCGTGAGACTCCTCATTCCTGCTCCTCAGGGGCGCCGGTATTGGGGGTAGCGTCAGGGAGGCATTCTGGTTTCTTCTGCTCTGTAGGTTCAGCACATTCCTTTTTTTTTTTTTCACTTTCAATATCTATCTATCTATCTATATTATTTGTTTTCAGCGTAACAGTATTCCTTATTTTTGCACCACACCCAGTGCTCCATGCAACACGTGCCCTCCCTAATACCCATCACCTTGTTCTCCCAACCTCCCACTCCCCACCCATTCAAGACCCTCAGGTTCTTTTTCAGAGTCTGTAGTCTCTCATGGTTCACCTCCCCTTCCCATTTCCCACAACTTCCTTCTCCTCGCCATCTCCCCATGTCCTCCTTGTTCTTTGTTATGCTCCACAAATAAGTGAAACCGTATGATAATTGACTCTCTCTGCTTGACTTATTTCACTCAGCATAATCTCTTCCACTCCCGTCCATATTGCTACAAAAGTTGGTATTCATCCTTTCTGATGGAGGCATAATACTCCATCTTGTATATGGACCACATCTTCCTTATCCATTCGTCCATTGAAGGGCATCTTGGTTCTTTCCACAGTTTGGCGACCGAGGCCTTTGCTGCTATAAACATTGGGGTACAGATGGCCCTTCTTTTCACTCCATCTGTATCTTTGGGGTAAATACCCAGCAATGCAATTGCAGGGTCATAGGGAAGCTCTCTTTTTAATTTCTGGAGGAATCTCCACACTGTTCTCCAAAGTGGCTGCACCAACTTGCATTCCCACCAACAGTGTAAGAGGGTTCCCCTTTCTCCACATCCTCTCCAACACACGTTGTTTCCTGTCTTGCTAATTGTGGCCTTTCTAACTGGTGTCAGGTGGTATCTCAATGTCGTTTTCATTTGAATCTCCCTGATGGCTAGTGATGATGAACATTTTGTCATGTGTCTGATAGCCATTTGTATGTCTTCGTTGGAGGAGTGTCTGCTCATATCTTCTGCCCATTTTTGGATATGATTATCTGTTTTGTGTGTGTTGAGTTTGAGAAGTTCTTTCTAGATCCTGGATCTCAACCTTTTGTCTGAACTGTCATTTACAAATATCTTCTCCCATTCCGTGGGTTGCCTTTTGATTGGTGGACTGTTCCCTTTGCTGTGCAGAAGCTTTTGATCTTGATGAAGTGCCAAAAGTTCATTTTCGCTTTTGTTTCCTTGGCCTTTGGAGACATATCTTGAAAGAAGTTGCTGTGGCTGATATCGAAGAGGTTACTGCCTATGTACTCCTCTAGGATTCTGAGAGAATCCTGTCTCACGTTGAGCTCCTTTATCGAGTTCGAGTTTATCATTGTGTATGGTGTAAGAGAATGGTCGAGTTTCATTCTTCTACATATCGCTGTCCAGTTTTCCCAGCACCATTGATTGAGGAGAATGTCTTTTGTTACATTGAATATTTTTTCCTGAATTCTCGATGATTATATCACAATAGAGTTGAGGGTCCATATCTAATCGGGATCGATGTGGGCAGAGCGCTCATGAAAATTGGCTGGCGTTGGATAACCATGGGGACCGCCTTGTTCCGCGTGGCCCAGGACCCTTTCTCGCTCGGGGTGTGTCGCAGCCACCCGAAAACGCGCCGAGACGACGGGGCCCGGCCGGGGGCCTCAGCGCCGGGGAGCTTGCTCCGAGCAGAGTTGATGGAGGGGCTGTGGTCGGGCATTCGTCTCCGCCTTGGAGGGAGGCCGGGCGCCCGGGAAGGGCTTGGCCTCTCTGGGGGAACAAATGGATCTGTCGCTCCACAGCTGTGTCGGAGCCACGAAACGGGCCGATGGCGCCAGGACGGTCGAGGACTCGTCCGCGGGACTCAGGGTTCCCCATGCGGAGGCCCCCAGGCTCAGGCCCCTGGCAACGGAAGGCTGAGCAAGCAGGCCCGGGCCCGGGCCCGGTTTCGGGGCTGGCCCGGCCCCAGCGGCCGGCGTCAGGGAGTGGACCCCCGGAGGCTGAGGAGCGGGAGGCGTCGGCCTCCCCGGGGCCCGCCTCCCGGAGCTCCTCCCGGCGGTGCCGGAACGCGACGACACGCGATCCCGGACAGGGCCCCGGGGGGGCGGCCCTGCGGCCCTCTGGTGCCCGAAGTGTGTTCGCCGGGCGTTTTCCGGCCAATTCTCACGAGCGTTCTGCCCAAATCGGGATCGATTTGGGCAGAACGCTCGTGAGAATTGGCCGGCGTTGGGCAGCCCTGGTCAGCGCCCAGAGCCGCGTGGAGCAGGGCCCTTTCTCGCTCGGGGCATGGCGCGGCCACCCGGAAAACGAGCCGCGACGATGGGGCGCGGCCGGCGGCCCCGGCGCCGGGGAGTTTTCCCCGAGCAGAGTGGATGGAGGCACCGTGGCCGGGCGTCCGCCTCCGCCGTGGCGGGCGGCCGGGGCGCCCGTGGAGGGGGCTGGCCTCTGTGGGGGAACGGAGTGATCTCTCACTCCACGGCTGGGACGAAGCCGCGAAAGGTGCCGTCGTCGCCGGGACGGTCGGGGGGACTCGTGGCGCGGGACTCAGGGTTCCCCATGCGGAGGCCCCCAGGCTCAGGCCCCTGGCAACGGAAGGCTGAGCAAGCAGGCCCGGGCCCGGGCCCGGCTTTCGGGGCTGGCCCGGCCCCAGCGGCCGGCTCCAGGGAGGGGACCCCCGGAGGCTGAGGAGCGGGAGGCGTCGGCCTCCCCGGGGCCCGCCTCCCGAAGCTCCTCCTGGCGGTGCCGGAACGCGACGACATGCGATCCCGGACAGGGCCCCGGGGGGGCGGCCCTGCGGCCCTCTGGTGCCCGAAGTGTGTTCGCCGGGCGTTTTCCGGCCAATTCTCACGAGCGTTCTTCCCAAATCGGGATCGATTTGGGCAGAACGCTCGTGAGAATTGGCCGGCGTTGGGCAGCCCTGGTCAGCGCCCAGGGCCGCGTGGAGCAGGGCCCTTTCTCGCTCGGGGCATGGCGCGGCCACCCGGAAAACGAGCCGCGACGATGGGGCGCGGCCGGCGGCCCCGGCGCCGGGGAGTTTTCCCTGAGCAGAGTGGATGGAGCGCCGTGGCCGGGCGTCCGCCTCCCCCGTGGCGGGCGGCCGGGGCGCCCGTGGAGGGGGCTGGCCTCTGTGGGGGAACGGAGTGATCTCTGACTCCACGGCTGGGACCAAGCCGCGAAAGGTGCAGTTGTCGCCGGGACGGTTGGGGGGACTCGTGGCGCGGGACTCAGGGTTCCCCATGCGGAGGCCCCCAGGCTCAGGCCCCTGGCAACGGAAGGCTGAGCAAGCAGGCCCGGGCCCGGGCCCGGCTTTCGGGGCTGGCCCGGCCCCAGCGGCCGGCGCCAGGGTGGGAACCCCCGGAGGCTGAGGAGCGGGAGGCGTCGGCCTCCCCGCGGCACGTCTCCCGGAGCTCCTCCCGGCGGTGCCGGAACGCGACGACACGCGATCCCGGACAGGGCCCCGGGGGGCGGCCCTGCGGCCCTCTGGTGCCCGAAGTGTGTTCGCCGGGCGTTTTCCGGCCAATTCTCAAGAACGTTCTGCCCAAATCGGGATCGATTTGGGCAGAACGCTCGTGAGAATTGGCGGCGTTGGGCAGCCCTGGTCAGCGCCCAGTTCCGCGTGGATCAGGGCCCTTTCACGCTCGGGGCATGTCGCGGCCGCCCGGAAAACGAGCCGCGACGATGGGGCGCGGCCGGCAGCCGCGGCGCCGGGGAGTTTTCCCCGAGCAGAGTGCATGGAGGCGCCGTGGCCGGGCGTCCGCCTCCGCCGTGGCGGGCGGCCGGGGCGCCCATGGAGGGGGTGGCCTCTGTGGGGAAACGGACTGGTCTCTGACTCCGCGGCTAGGACGAAGCCGCGAAAGGTGCCGTTGTCGCCGGGACGGTCGGGGGACTCGTGGCGCGGGACTCAGGGTTCCCAATGGGGAGGCCCCCAGGCTCAGTTCCCTGGCAACGGAAGGCTGAGCAAGCAGGCCCGGGCCCGGGCCCTGCGTTCGGGGCTGGCCCGGCCCCGGCTGCCGGCGCCAGGGTGGGAACCCCCTGAGGCTGAGGAGCGGGAGGCGTCGGCCTCCCCGGGGCACGGCTCCCGGAGCTCCTCCCGGCGGTGCCGGAACGCGACGACACGCGATCCCGGACAGGGCCCCGGGGCTGCCGCCCTGCGGCCCTGTCGTACCCGATGTGTGTTCGCCGGGCGGTTTCCGGCCAATTCTCACGAGCGTTCTGCCCAAATCGGGATCGATTTGGGCAGAACGCTCGTGAGAATTGGCGGCGTTGGGCAGCCCTGGTCAGCGCCCAGTTCCGCGTGGAGCAGGGCCCTTTCTCGCTCGGGGCATGTCGCGGCCACCCGGAAAACGAGCCGCGACGATGGGGCGCGGCCGGCAGCCGCGGCGCCGGGGAGTTTTCCCCGAGCAGAGTGCATGGAGGCGCCGTGGCCGGGCGTCCGCCTCCGCCGTGGCGGCCGGCCGGGTCGCCCCTGGAGGGGGCTGGCCTCTGTGGGGAAACGGACTGATCTCTCACTCCGCGGCTAGGACGAAGCCGCGAAAGGTGCCGATGTCGCCGGGACGGTCGGGGGACTCGTCGCGCCGGACTCAGGGTTCCCCATGGGGAGGCCCCCAGGCTCAGGCCCCTGGCAACGGAAGGCTGTGCAGGCAGGCCCGGGCCCGGCCCGGCTTTCGGGGCTGGCCCAGCCCCAGCTGCCGGCGCCAGGGAAGGGACCCCCGGAGGCTGAGGAGCAGGACGCGACGGCCTCCCCGGGGCACGCCTCCCGGAGCTCCTCCCGGCGGTGCCGGAACGCGACGACACGCTTCCCGGACAGGGCCCCGGGGGGGCCGCCCTGCAGCCCTGTGGTGCCCGAAGTGTGTTCGCCGGGCGTTTTCCGGCCAATTCTCACGAGCGTTCTTCCCAAATTGGGATCGATTTGGGAGAACGCTCGTGAGAATTGGCCGGCGTTGGGCAGCCCTGGTCAGCGCCCAGTTCCGCGTGGAGCAGGGCCCTTTCTCGCTCGGGGCATGTTGCGGCCACCTGGAAAACGAGCCGCGACGATGGGGCGCAGCCGGCAGCCGCGGCGCCGGGGAGTTTTCCCCGAGCAGAGTGCATGGAGGCGCCATGGCCGGGCATCCGCCTCTGCCATGGCGGGCGGCCGGGGCGCCCCTGGAGGGGGCTGGCCTCTGTGTGGAAACGGACTGGTCTCTCACTCCGCGGCTAGGACGAAGCCGCGAAAGGTGCCGTTGTCGCCGGGACGGTCGGGGGACTCGTGGTGGGGGACTCAGGGTTCCGCATGGGGAGGCCCCCAGGCTCAGGCCCCTGGCAACGGAAGGCTGAGCAAGCAGGCCCGGGCCCGGGCCCGGCTTTCGGGGCTGGCCCGGCCCCAGCTGCCTGCGCCATGGAGGGGACCCCCGGAGGCTGAGGAGCGGGAGGCGTCGGCCTCCCCGGGGCCCGCCTCCCGGAGCTCCTCCTGGCGGTGCCGGAAAGCGAAGACACGCGATCCCGGACACGGCCCCGGGGGGGCGGCCCTGCGGCCCCGTGGTGCCGGCCCTGCGGCCCCGTGGTGCCCGAAGTGTGTTCGCCAGGCCTTGTCCGGCCAATTCTCACGAGCGTTCTGCCCAAATCGGGATCGATTTGGGCAGAACGCTCGTGAGAATGGGCCGGCGTTGGGCCACCCTGGGGACCGCCTTGTTCTGCGTGGCCCAGGTCCCTTTCTTGCTCGGGGTATGTTGCGGCCACCCGGAAAATGAGCCGTGACGATGGGGCGCGGTCGGCAGCCACGGCGCCATGGCGTTTTCCCCAAGCAGAGTTGATGGAGGGGCTGTGGCCGGGCGTCCGCCTTCGCCGTGGCGGGTCGCCAGGGCGCCCGTTGTGGGGTCTTGCCTCTGTGGGGATCGCTTTGATCTCTCATTCCTCGGCTGGGACGCAGCCGAGAAAGGCACCGTTGGCGCTGGGACGGTGGTGGACTTGTGGCACGGGACTCAGGATCCCGGGTGATGCCCCGAGGTACAGGCCCCTGGCAGTGGAAGTCTGAACAAGCAGGCCTGGGTCCGGGCCCGGATTTCGTGGCAGGCCCGGCCCCAGCTGCCACCGCCAAGGAGGGACCCCCAGAATCTGTGGAGAGGGAGGCGTCTGCCTTGCCATCAGGGAGATTCTAATTTAAACTACATTGAGATACCACGTGACACCAGATAGAATGTCCAAAATTAGGAAGACAGGAAATAACATGTGTTGGATGGATGTTGAAAAGGGGAACCCTGTTACACTGTTGGTCAGACTCCAATTTAGTGCAGCCACTTTGGAGAACAGTGTGCAGATGACTCAAGAAATTAAAAATAGAGCTTCCCTATGACCCTGCAATTACACTGATGGGTATTTACCCCAAAGATACAGATGGAGTGAAAAGAAGAGCCATCTGTACCCCAATGTTTTTTGCAGCAATGGCCATGGTCGCCAAACTGTGGAAAGAACCAAGATGCCCTTCAACGGATGAATGGATAAGGAAGATGTGGTTCATATACACAATGGAGTATTATGCCTCCACCAGAAAGGATGAATACCCAACTTTTGTAGCAACATGGACGGGACTCGAAGAGATTATGCTGAGTGAAATAAGTCAAGCAGAGAGAGTCAAATATCATATGGTCTCCCTTATTTGTGGAGCATAACAAAGAACACGGAGGACATGGGGAGATGGAGAGGAGAGGGAGTTGAGGGAAACTCGAAGGGGAGATGAACCATGAGAGACTATGGACTCTGAAAAACAACCTGAGTGTTTTGGAAGGCAGGGGGTTGGGAGGTTGAGGAACCAGGTGGTGGGTAATAGGGAGGGCGTGTACTGCATGGAGCACTGGGTGTGGTGCAAAAACAGTGAACACTGTTATGCTGAAAATAAACAAATAAAAAAAAAAAGAAAATTGTACTCTTAGACCCCGTCATCTATATCACTCATCCCTCCATCCACTTCCACTCTGGTAACCACTGAGTCGGTTTTTGTTTTGTATCTTCTTTCTCCTTTATTTATGTATGTTTGTTTCCTAAATTCCATGGAAGAGTGACATCCAAAGGCCTTTGTCTTTCTCTGACTGACTGATTTCACTTAGGATAGTATTCTCTAGCTCCATCCATGTGTCTGCAAATGGCAAGATTTCATTTTTTATGGCTGAGTAATTTCCCACTGTGTGTGTATGTGTGTGTGTGTGTGTGTGTGTGTGTACATTTATTATCTCATTTATCAAGTTTTCAAGAAATACTTGGATTGTTTCCATATTGTAATATTGTAATTAATGTTGCAAGAAACATAGGGGCACATGTATCCTTTTGAGTTACTGTTCTCATATTCGTCGGGTAATCACCCGGTAGTGTGATTGCTGGATTATAAGGTAGTTCTAATATTTAACGTTTTGAGGAACAGTGATACTGTTTTCCACAGGGACTGCAGCAGCTAGCATTCCCACCACAGTGCAAGAGGGTTCCCTTTTACCCACATCCTCCCAACATTTGTTTTCTTGTGCTGGTGCTGTTAGCCATTCTGATAGTATGAGGTAATATCTCATGGACCTTTTCATTTGGATTTTCCTGTTGATGGCTGATGTGAACATCTTCTTACGTGACTGTTGTCCATCTGTATGTCTTCTTTGGAGCAATGTCTGTTCATGTCTTCTGTCTATTTTTTAATTGGATTTTTTGTTTTTTGGTTGTTGCGTTGTATCAGTTCTACATATTTTGGACACTACCCCTTTATTGCACATGATATTTGCAAACATCTTCTCCTATTAAGTACGTTGTATTCTATTTATTACATTTTCATTGTTGTTCTGCTGTGCGGTAAGTTTTTATATTGATGGAACTCTAGTAGTTTATTTTTGCTTTTGTTTCCTTTGCCTTAGGAGGCGTGTCTATTAAATGTATGGTTCATGTCAGAGAAGTTACTGTCTGTGCCCTCTTGTAGGATTTTTATGATTTAAGGTCTCACATTGAGGTCTTGAAACTGTTTTGAGTTTATTTGTCCATATGGTGTAAGAAAGCAGTCTAATTTCATTGTTTTGTGCATAGCTGTTCAGTTTTCCCAACACCATTTGTTGTAGAGACTGTCCTCTTCCCTTTTAATAGTTTTGCCTGTTTTGCAGAAGATTAATTGGGCACGTGATTGTGGGTTGATGTCTGAGCTTCTATTCCATTTCCTTGGTCACTGTGTGTATTTTTTTTTTTTTTTGCCAGTCCCATACTGTGAGGATGAATGCAGCTTTGTAGTATAATATGAAATATGGAATTGTGATGCCTCCAGCTTTCTTTTTCTTCATAACATTGTGCTGGTTGTTCAGTATCTTTTGTGATTCCATACAAATTGTTAGGGTAGTTTATTTGAGTTCTCTCATTTTTTATTTGAATTCAATGAGCCAACTTATCATACATCATTATTTTCAGATGTAGTGTTAAATAATATATCAGATGTGTATTGCATCACGTGCCCTCCTTAATGCCCATCACCCCAGTTACCCCCCCCACCCCCCATCCAGCAACCCTCAGTTGGTTGCTATAGTTAAGAGTCTATCATGGTTTTTTCCCCATCTCTGATGACTTCCCATTCTGTTTCCCCTTCCTTTGCCTATGGTTCTCTGCCCTGTTTCTGATATTTCACATATGAGTGAAACCCTATCATAATTGTGTTTCTTTCATTGACATATTTTACTCAGCATAATATCTTCCAGACCCATCCAGGTTGATGTGATGGTAAGTATTCATCCTTTCTGATGGCTGAGGAATATTCCATTGAATATATGAACCACATCTTCTTTATCCATTCCTCTGTCCATAGATATCTGGGTTCTTTCCATAGTTTATCTAGAGTGGATATTGTTGCAATGAACACTGGGGTGCAGGTGCCAGTTCTTTCCCCTACATCTCTATTTTTGTGGTAAAAGCCCTGTAGTGCAAGTGCTGTGTTTTAGGGTAACTTTATTTTAACTTCTTGAGGAAACCCCATACTATTTTCCAGAGTGGATATAACAGTCTGCATTCCAACCAGGAGTGTAGGAGGGTTCTCCATTCTCTGCATCCTCACCAATATTTGTGGTTTCATGTCCTGTTAACTTTAGACATTCTGCCTGGTGTGATAGGACACCTCAATGTGGTTTAGATTTGCATTTCCCAGAAGCCATGTGATATAGAACATTTATGTATATATCTGTGGGTCACATGCGTGTCATCATTGGAGAAATATCTGTTCATATTTTCGCCCATGTCTAGACCTTCTGTTGGATTAAGGCCCAGAAGCCTAGAAGATACAATCAGCCAGAACTGTGGAGATTTTCACAAGGTCTGAGATACAATGGAGATTTAGGGTGTGTATCAAGCTCAGGGATTGTCGTCAGAGGGTGGATGGAAGTGTAGGTTCATTGACATTGTCTCAGGTTTGCATTCAGATGTCTCATGCTCTGAATCCAGTCTGGAGTAAAAAAAGGAGTTTCCTTTTGTGTGGCGGGCTGATCCTCTGGTTTTGCTAAAGTGTTCCCAATACCCGGGGCTTGGGATCCAGGCCTCTACAGATGGACCTCTCAGAACTCCAAATAGGGTTAGGGTTAGGACCTAGGAAAATGGAAGGTCTGAATTGCCAACCGTGTGGTGAGCGTCCTGGAGGGCTGAGTTGAGGACATGGGTCAGGGTGAGTGTCCGGCTCAGGGTTTCAGTCCATGAGCCCTTGAATGTGGGAATTCACTGGGATGGACACAGATGGGCCTTCATATCTATACTGACCTATATACTTACTGGAGTCCATTATGGAAACATTTCCATCTGGGTGTGAGGCTGAGTCCTGTGGTATTGCTCAGGCATCCCCAAATCCTAGGGCTTTGGAGCCCACCCTTAAGGGACAGAGACATGAGAACCCAAGCTAGGGATAGAGTTAGGGCCAAAGGACATTGCAGGCCCAAACAGCTGACAGTGTGTGTGGTTCCTAGAGGCTGGAATTAAGGATGAGTGTTCTGGTTCTGGTCAGGCACAGGGTTTGTGACCTCGAGGCCACTGACATTGGGGGTTTGCTGGTATAGGCTCAGATGGGCAGGCATTTTATCCTGCTTTGAATACTTTCTAGAGGTCTACATGGCACGCTTTCATCCTGTGTGTTAGGATGAGTCCTGTGGTATGGCTAAGGTGACCCCAGTCCATGGGGTAGGGAGCCAGGCCCCTAGGAATTGAATGCTCAGAACACAAACTAAGCTTCAGTTAGGGGTTAGGAGCACGGCAGGCCCAATCTGATGGTGGTGTGGCAAGCTATCCAGAGGTCTGAGTACAGAGGGATGGATAGAGTAAGTGTCAGGTTCAGGTTTGTGTCCAGCTGCTGACTCTGGGTGAACTCAGTGGTGCATGGCAGATTTCTCCTGCTCAGAATCCTTTGCAGAGTTCCAAATGGTATGGTTTCCTTCTGGGTGGCAGGCAGAGATCTCAAATATTGCTCAGGGGTCCCCATCCTTGGGTCTTGGGCACCAGTCCTCTGGGGTCAGAGCATGAAACCCCAACCTGGGGTTAGGGCTAGGTCCCAGCAACATAACAGGCCTGATTTGCTGGTGCTGTGCAGAGCTCTCACGGGGACTGAGTAGAGAACATGGGTCAGTCTGAGTCAGGCTCCGGGTTGGTGGCCATGGGGGGAAAGGCAGATTTCTCCTGCTCTCAGTCCTTGGCAGAGTTCCAATTCTACTGTTTCCTGCTGGGTTGAAGACAGAGTCCTCTGGCATTTCTCAGCGGCCCCACATATGTGGGGCTTTGGTACCTGTATTCTTGGGACACAAGACAGAAAATGTACTAAGTTTTGGTTAGGGCTGAGGGTCATGTCAGTCTCAATATGCCACCCTGAGAGGAGTGACCTGGGGAGCAGAGTTGAGGACGTGGGTCAGTGTGAGTGTTAAGATCCAAGTGTGAACGGGGGGTGCTGAAAGTGGGATAGCCTCAGGGGGCCAAGAAATATTCTGGTATAGTTCAGGTGTAACCCATCAGCGGAGCTTTGGTGTCAATCATCAGAGGACAGAAGACTGAAAACACAACCTAGGGCTTGGAAAAGAGCACAGGGGCATGGCTGGCCTGATCTGCTGGTGCTGAGGCTAGATGTCTGGGGTACTGAGTTGGGGGCCATGGTCAGGTGGTGCATTACGACCTGGGTTTGTGCCTGGGGGGGTGGCCGAAGGTGGAGGTGGCTTCAGGGAGCATGAAGATTTCTCCCGTTCCGATGGTTCTGTGCAGCTCCAAACAAAACGGTTTCCTCCTGGGTGGCAGACAGAGTACTGGGTTGTGGCTCAGGGGTCCAAATATGGAGGAATTGGGGGACCAGCCTCTGGGGATGAAGACTGAAAATGCAACCTAGGGTTAAAGTTAGGGTCAGGGGCATGGCAGGCCCAATTTGCTGGCACTGAGAAGGGATCCCAGGGGGATGAATTGAGGGCAGAGGTCCGGTGGCATGAGAGGGTCCAGGTTTGTGGCCAGGGGACCGCTGAAGGAGGGGGTTGTGCTCAGGGAGGCATGCAGTTTCTCCCACTCTGAGTGTTCTACTCAGTTTCAAATGGCACGGTTTCCTCCTGGGTGGTAGGCAGGCTGAGTGCCAGCCTCCGCATTTGTGGCCCAATAGTGCGCAGAGGGTGGGGGATAGCCTCAGGTGAACCATGCAGGTTTCTCCCGCTCTGAGGATTTGACACAGCTCCAAACAGCATGGTTTCCTCCTGCATGGTGGACAGAGTCCTGGGGTGTCACTCAGGATTCTTTAATCTTGGGGTCTTGGGATCAGGACTCTTGGGGATGATACCTGAAAACCGAAATTAGGGATAGGGTTAAGGCCTAGGGCCATGGTAGACCTGATATGCCAGTGCTGAGGCAGGTGCCCTGGTGCGCTGAGTTGAGGTCAGGTGTCAGACGGGGCCTTAGCCTCTAGGTGTGTGTCCAGACGTTCGCATAACCTGGGGGTGACTTCAGGGGTGCATGGAAGTTTCTCCAGCTCTGAGGGTTCAGCGCAGCTCCAAACAGCACAGCGGTGCCCTGCGTGGCAGGCAGATTCCCAGCATGAGTATCAGGCATCCTCAATCCTTGTGACGCAGTATGTGGTCTATTCTGGAGAAGGTTCCATGTGCACTTGAGAAGAACGAGTATTCTGTTGTTTTAGGGTGGAATGTTCTGTATATGTCTATGAGGTCCATCTGGTCCAAAGTTTCATTCAATGCTCTTATTTCTTTTTTAATTTTCTGCTTCGATGATCTGTCTATTTCTGAGAGAGGCGTATGAAGATCTCCTACTATTATTGTATTCATATCAATATGACTCTTTATCTTGATTAATAGTTTTGTTATGGAATTGGGTTCTCCCATATTGGGGGCATAGATATTCACAATGGTTAGATCATCTTGGCGGATAGTCCCTTTAAGAATTATGGAGTGTCCTTCTGTATCTCTGACTACAGTCTTTAGTTTAAAATCTAATTTATCTGATATGAGAATCGCTACCCCGGCCTTCTTTTGAGGCCCATTGGCATGAAAGATGCTTCTCCATCCGTTCACTTTCAGTCTGGGTGTATCCTTAGGTTCAAAATGGGTCTCTTGTAGACAACATATGGATGGGTCCTGTCGTTTTATCCAATCTGCAACCCTGTGTCGTTTTATGGGCGCATTTAGGCCATTCACATTGAGAGTGATTATTGAGAGATAGGTTTTGATTCATGTCATGTTGCCTTTGAAGTCTTTCTGTCTGTAGATTGTTTCTATATTTCTGTTCAATGATATCCTTGGGATTTTTTCTCTTTTATAGGACCCCCCTTAATATTTCCTGCAGTGTGGGCTTGGTGGTTGCATAGTCTTTTAAGCCTTGCCGGTCTTGGAAACTCTTTATCTCTCCATCCATTTTAAATGTCAGTCTTGCCGGATAGAGTATTCTTGGTTGCATGTTCTTCTCATTTAGTACTCTGAATATATTTTGCCAGCCCTTCCTGGCTTGCCAGGTCTCTGTGAAAAGGTCTGACGTTATTCTAATGGGCTTGGATGCCCACTCTCACCACTCTTGTTCAACATAATATTAGAAGTCCTAGCAACGGCAATCAGACAACAAAGAGAAATAAAAGGTATCCAAATTGGCAAGGAAGAAGTCAAACTCTCTCTCTTCGCAGATGACATGATTTTTTATATGGAAAACCCCAAAGACTCCACCCCCAAACTACTAGACTCATACAGCAATTCAGTAACGTGGCAGGATACAAAGTCAATGTACAGAAATCAGTGGCTTTCTTATACACTAACAATGAAAATACAGAAAGGGAAATTAGAGAATCGATTCCATTTACTAGAGCACCAAGAACCATAAGATACCTGGGAATAAACCTAACCAAAGAGGTAAAGGACCTGTACTCGAGGAACTACAGAACACTCATGAAAGAAACTGAAGAAGACCCAAAAAGATGGAAGACAATTCCATGCTCTTAGATTGGAAGAATAAACATTGTTAAAATGTTTATACTGCCTAGAGCAATCTATGCTTTTAATGCCATTCCGATCAAAATTCCACAGGTATTTTTCAAAGAGCTGGAGCCAATAATCCTAAAATTTGTATGGAATCAGAAGAGACCCCGAATTGCTAAGGAAATGTTGAAAAACAAAAACAAAACTGGCGGCATCACGTTACCCGATTTCAAGCTTTACTACAAAGCTGCGATCACCAAGACAGCGTGGTCCTGGCATAAAAACAGACACATAGACCAGTGGAACAGAGTGGAGAGCCCAGATATGGACCCTCAACTCCACGGTGAAATAATCTTCGACAAAACAGGAAAAAATATTCAATGGAAAAAAAGACAGTCTCTTCAATCAATGGTGCTGGGAAAACTGGACAGCTATATGTAGAATAATGAAACTCAACCATTCTCTTACACTCGAAATGGATAAAAGACCTCATCATGAGACAGGAATCCATCAGAATCCTAGAGGAGAACATAGGCAGTAACCTCTTCGATAGCAGCCACAGCAACTTCTTTCAAGATATGTCTCCAAAGGCCAAGGAAACAAAAGCGAAAATGAACTTTTGGCACTTCATCAAGATCAAAAGCTTCTGCACAGCAAAGGAAACAGTCCACCAAACAAAAACGCAACCCACGGAATGGGAGAAGATATTTGCAAATGACAGTACAGACAAAAGGTTGATATCCAGGATCTAGAAAGAACTTCTCAAACTCAACACACACAAAACAGATAATCATATCCAAAAATGGGCAGAAGATATGAACAGACACTTCTCCAACGAAGACATACAAATGGCTATCAGACACATGAAAAAATGTTCATCATCACTAGCCATCAGGGAGATTCAAATGAAAACCACATTGAGATACCACCTGACACCAGTTAGAATGGCCAAAATTAGCAAGACAGGAAACAACGATTGTTGGAGAGGATGTGGAGAAAGGGGAACCCTCTTACACTGTTGGTGGGAATGCAAGTTGGTGCAGCCACTTTGGAGAACAGTGTGGAGATTCCTCAAGAAATTAAGAATAGAGCTTCCCTATGACCCTGCAATTGCACTGCTGGGTATTTACCCCAAAGATACAGATGTAGTGAAAAGAAGGGCCATCTGTACCCCAATGTTTATTGTAGCAATGGCTATGCTCACCAAACTGTGGAAAGAACCAAGATGCCCTTCAACGGATGAATGGATAAGGAAGATGTGGTACATATACGCAATGGAGTATTATGCCTCCATCAGAAAGGATGAATACCCAACTTTTGTAGCAACATGGACGGGACTGGAAGGAATTATGCTGAGCGAAATAAGTCAAGCAGAGAGAGAGTCATGTATCATATGGTCTCACTTATTTGTGGAGCATAGCAAATAACACGGAGGACATAGGGAGATGGAGAGGAGAGGGAGTTGAGAGAAACTGGAAGGGGAGATGAACCATGAGAGACTATGGACTCTGAAAAACAACCAGAGGGTTTTGGAGGGGCAGGGTGGGGTAGGAGTTTGAGGAATCAGGTGGTGGTTAATAGGGAGGGCACGTACTGCATGGAGCACTGGGTGTGATGCCAAAACAATGAACACTGTTATGCTGTAAATAAACAAAAAAAAAAAAAAATGAGTCTATGGAAGGCCCGGCAGTGCCAGTTCACGCCACTGGAGGGAGTGGTGAGCCGTGGTGTGAGATACCCTGGAAGGCATGGCGATGCTGCTTGCCACCACTGGAGGCAGCGGCGAGCTGCCATGGGAAACACACCTGAAGAGGAGTCAGTGCAGCTTGCTGGCTCTGAAGGCAGGGCGGAGGTGCCCGGTGAGAGACCCTGAAACGTGAGGCACTACAGCTTATTTTTACAGGACGGAGTGGTGAGCTGTATAGTCTCTGTTTCTCCAGGCTCAAGGGTGGTGGTAAGAATTGATGGAGCCTGTCCCCCACTCAGCATTGTGCCCTCTTTCCCCAGGTTTGCTGGTAATGTGCTGTCAGGATGGTTCAGGAGGGTCCTCCCAGTTGGGCTCTGGAGCCAGGGGAACCAAACCCGACTCATGGTGCATTTGGAACCGAGGAGCTGAGTGTCTGTTTGGAAAAGTATGTTTGTTTCTCCAAAAAGGACAAGGGCATTGACCAGCTTGAGAGGGAAGTGAATGACCAGTTAAGAAACAAGCTTGTGTCTCTCCTTCTCCCAGGAATCAGAGCAGGTGTGCAGGCTTTAGGTGGGAGACGCCTGCTTATCTGCACCTGACAACCCTTCTTCACTCTGGCTCCATGAGACCTGAAGTTTGGAAGTCAGCGTCTGAGTCAGTCATGCAGCTTGTCCCAGGACGTCAGTGTTCAGAGAAAACAGCAGGCCTGTGGGTCACAATGTCACATCCATGCCAGGATGGCAGGTAAAAATTCCCTTTCACCCCAAATTTCCTGGGCTTTTCTCTTGTCTCCAGTGGAGCTCACAAATGGCACACTGAACCAGCTGTAAGCAATCTCGTGCGGGTGCCAGAGCTCCTGAGTTTCTCTGCAGGGAGCACCTGGCAGGGATCTCATTTTCTCTGTTTATTTCTGGCTTACAAAGGTATTTGGAACATCTCTTTCCTAGGAAATCCCTTGGATTCGAAAGGGAATGTGAGATTGACTTGGTGTGCCTTTTGAACATAGAAAGTATTCCTTCACCGAACAGTGTTTACTCCACTGGGCCTAGACTCTGGTGGAACGGCTGGCACCTAGAGTGAGGTGGCTGTTTGTGGTCAGATAGAGACTTGGATGATGGCTTCTTCTTTGTCCAAGGTGATGTATCCTAATGGATTCGTCTTTGAATCCAAAGAGCTCCAATGAGGGCAGAGGGAAAATTCAAAATGATTCCAAGGAGTCTTGGACAATTTAAAAGGGATGCTTGTCTTCCTAGGTTCACTCAAACGGCTATATATGGTTGGACATGCTGTATTTTCTCTGCAGTTTCATGGGTAGTGAAGTCAGAAGGAGAGTCTTTGGGAATTTCCCTGGATAAAGGCACTCTGTTGGCTTCAAGGGACTTGGTGTCAGGAACCCTGGGCTGAATTTCTGTGGCTGCTTTCCTGATGCTCAGTGAGTCAGGTTTTCCCACAGGTTTTATATTTCCTCCTTAGGAAATTGCTGGCAGGGAATGTTCTGTTTAAAGTGGAACCCTCGGGGGCACCTGTGTGGCTCAGTGGGTTAAGCCACTGCCTTCGGCTCAGGTCATGGTCTCAGGGTCCTGAGATTGAGCCCCGCATTGGGCTCTCTGCTCAGCGGGGAGTCTGCTTCGTCCTCTCTCTCTGCCTGCCTCTCTGCCTACTTGTGACCTCTGTCAAATAAATAAATAAAATCTAAAAAAAAAAAAAAAACCCAAAACCGGGACCCTCCTACATTGTTGGTGGGCCTGCGTGTTGTTGCAGCCACTCTTGGAAAGAATACAGTCTGTCCTCCAAAAGCTAAGAACTGAACAACAGTAGGATCCAGCAATTGCCCTCCTAGTTATTTCCCTAAAGGGCACAAAAATGCACATTCAGTGGGGTATAAGCACCGTGATATTTACAGCAGCATTTTCAACCATTGTAAAACAATGGAGGGAGACCAAATGTCCATTCACTGATGAGTGATATATATATATATCACTCGTATATATCATATGTGTGTGTGTGTGTGTGTATGTGTATTCATTCTCCCACATCTTCTTAATGGAATAGGGTCCAGGTTCAAAAAGGATGAAATCTTACCATCTGCAAGGATGTGGATGGATCTACAATGGATTTAGCTAAGTAAAATCAGTAAGAAAAGACCAATAGCCTATATCTTGACCTCTATGGAATTTCAGAAAGAAAACAGATGAACATAGTGAGGAGAGAAAGGCCAATGAGGAAACAGACTCTAACCTAGAGCAAAATCGAGGGTTGCTAGGGGGCAGGGGTGTGGGGCGAAGGGTTAAGTGGGTGACAGCTATTAGGGAGAGTACTTGTTGTGATGAGCTCTGGGTGTTCTATGCAGGTGAGGAATCACAAAATCCTACCCCTGAAGGAGAGGAATGAACATTGCATGGAAACGAATTGGAATTGAAGTCAATGAAGAAAAGAAGACCATGTTCTACTTCATGAAGACTGAGGTCAAACTGGAATGACTTTTGCTCTCCTGTTCTGTAGCTGTTCATTATGAAACACTCTGTGGCAGGATACACTAGTTTCCTATTGCATAAGGAGCCCTCAGAAAGTTGCCATGAAAGATTTAGATCTCAGAGCATGTACATGTTCCATTGATATGTTACTTTCAGTTTGCCCAGGTGCAAAGGTAAGTGGAGAGAAATAGGGCTGAAGAGGAAAGGAGGTATTAAGCATTCAAGAGGTAGCCTTCCCCTTTCTCATGAATGCCTGGGCCAGTGTAAATTGGGACGAAGGAGGGGGGATCCCAGAGCTTTGCCGCAGACAGGGGAGTTCTAGGTCTGCCTAGAGCTGGTGGTGTCCATGAGCAGAGCTGAGCTAGTGGCGTGGCAGGCCCGAACTGCTGGTGTTGAGGTGAGTTCCCCAAGGAGCTGAGTTGAGAATGGGGGTCAGGGGGTGAATCAGGCTCTGGGTTTGTGGCCAGGGGGCTGCAGAATGTGGGGGAGTCCTAATGGGGTCATGCAGGTTTCTCTGGCTCTGAGGGTTCCGCACAGCTCCAAAGGGACAAGTTTCCTGCTGGGTGGCAGGGGGACTCCTACAGTGTGGCTCCAAGTTTACCAATCTAGAGGGCTTGGTGGATAGGCCCCTGGGGAAGGAAGCCTGAAAATGCAACATAGGGTTAAGGGTAATGGGCTGGGCAGGACAGGCCTGATCAGCCGACACAGAGGTGAGATACCCTCAGAACTGAGTTGAGGAAATGCATCCTGCAATGCAGAAGAGTCAGGGTTTCTGGCCAGAGGGACGGCTGATCGTGGGGGTGGCTTTAGAGGGGCATGCTGGTTTCTCCCTCTCTGAGGAAACTTTGGAGCTCCAAATGTCATGGCTTCCCCCTGCATGGCATTCAGGTTTCTGCCTTGTTACAGGGGGGTCCTGAATCTGGGGAGTTTGGGGGCCAGGCCTCTTGGGATGGAAGCCTGAAATCAGAAACTAGAGCTACGGTAAGGGCGTAGGGGCATGGCATGCTCAATCTGCTACTGCTGAGGTGGGCTCCCTGGTGGGCTGACTTCAGGGTGGGTATCAGGTGGCATGTCAGACTCAGAGTTTGTGTCCAGGGATGCCACAGAAGCTTTGCGTGACCTCAGGGTTGCATGCAGGTTTCTCCTACCCTGAGGGTTCTGCAGAGCTCCAAATGGCATGGTTTCCTCCTGTGTGGCAGACGCAGTCCTGGGGTGTCACTGAGGAATCCTTAATCTCTCCTGGCATGAATCTCGGAGGTGCCCAATCTGGCGGGCTTGGGGGACAGGCCTCTGTTCATGAAAGCCTGTACACCCCACCTCGGTTTATGCTTAGGGCCGAAGGGCATGGCAGGTCCGATGTGCCGGTGCTGATGCGGGCTCCCCTAAGGGTCGAGTTGAGGGCATAGATCTGGCATCGCAGGAGAATCTGGTTTTATGGCCATGGGGGTGACTCATGGTGGGGTGGCATTACGGGGGTTTGCAGGTTTCTCCCCGTCTGAGTGTTCAGTGCAGCTCTAAACCACAAGTTTTCCTCATGAGTGCCAGGTGGAGTCCCGTGGTGGCGCTCAGTAGACCTTAATCTGGGGGGACATGGGAGGCAGGCCCCCTGGGATGGAAGCCTGAAAACCTAAAGAGGGGTTCTGGTAAGGGCCTAGGGGCATGGTGGCCCGATCTGCTTATGTTGAGGTGGGGCGCCCTAGGGTCTGAATTTATGGCATGCGTCCGGCAGCTCAGCAGAATCTGGTTTATGGGGCCGGGGGGATGGGTGCTGATGATGGGAGTGCCTTTAGAGGGGCAAGTTTCTCCCCCTCTGAGGGTTCAGCACAACTCCAAGGCACAGGTTCCTACTGTGTGGCAAGCGGAGTCCTGAGGTGTATGTCAAGATTCCTTAATCCAGGGGATTTTGTTGCCTGGACCCTCAGCATGGAAGACTGAACACCCAAACTTGTGTTAGGGTCAGGGCCTAGGGGCAATGGCAAGCCCGATCTGCCAGTGCTGAGGCGGGATCCCGTATGGGCTGAGTTGAGGGTATGCATTTGGTGGCGGGATGGAATCCAGCTCTATGGCCAGAGTGGCTGTTGATTATTGGGGTGGCTTTAGGGTGGCATGAAAGTTTCTCCCCATCTGAGGGTTCATTGCAGCTCCAAACCACAAGGTTTCCACTTGTGTGACAGGCTGTGTCCTGTGGTGTTGCTCAGAAGTCCTTAATCTGGGGGGCGTGGGGGCCAGGCCTCTTGGGATGGAAGCCTGAAAATCCAAACTAGGGTTAGGGTTAGGGCTTAGGGACATGGCAGGCCCGATCTGCTGCAATTGAGGTGGTCTCCTGGATAGGCCGAATGGAGGGTGGGAATCAGGCAGGACTTGAGGTCTGTGTTTGTGTTTGTGGGGGCAAAGAAGCTAGTGGTGTTCTTGGGGGCCATGCAGCTTTCTCCTGCTCTGAGGTTCCTGCACAGTTCCAAATGGCACCATTTTGCCGTAGGAGGCTGGAGGAGTGCTGGCGGGAGTCTCAGTCATCCCCAGTCTGATGGGCTTGGGGTACAGACCTCTGGGCACGGAAGGCTGTATACCCCACCTAGGGTTAGGGTTAGGGACTAGGGTCATGGCAGGCCCAATCTGCCGGCGCAGAGATGGGCTCCCCTCAGGGCTGAGTTGAGGGCATGTGTCCGGTAGCTTCATAGAAAACAGCTTTCTGGCCTGGGGTGCCGCAAATTGTGCGGATAGCTTTACGGGGGCTTGAAGGTTTCTCACCCTCTGAGTATTCAGCAGCTCCAAACTGCAAGGTTTCATCCTGCGTGGCTGTTGGAGTGCTGCAATGTCACTCAGGGGTCCTTAATCCAGGGGGCCTGGAGGCTAGGCATCTTGGGATGGAAGCCTGGAAACTCAAACTAAGGGTGAGGTCTTGGGGTGCGACAGGCCCAATCTGCCAGTGCTGAGGCGGACTCCCCGGTGGCCTGAGTTGAGGGTCGGTGATAGGTGGCTCGTGTGAATCTGGGTTTGTGTTCAGGAGGGGCTCAGATGCTGGGGCTTGCCTTGGGGGGCATGAAGTTATCTTTTGCTCTGAGGTCTAAGTAGCTCCAAATGGCACTGTAACAGCATAGGCAGCCTCCAGACTGCCAGAGTGAGTCTCATGCATCCACAATCTGGCGGGTTTGGGGGCTAGGCCTCTGGGTACGGAAGACTGTACACCCAACCTAGGGTTAGGGTTAAGGCCTAGGGGCATGGCAGTTCTGATATGCTGCTGATATGCTGTGTTGAGGTGGGCTCCCTCAGGGCTGAGTGGATGACATGCCTCTGGCGTTGTGGCAGAATCTGGCATTATGTCTGGGGCATTTCCAATGGCGGGTGTGTTTAGGTGCTCATACACCTTTCTTTCTGGAGGGCAGGCAGAGTCCTGTGTTGTGACTTTGGAATCCCCAGTCTGGAGGGTTAGGGTTAGGGATAGAGGTTCGGAGAGTGTTAGGGTTAGTTGTTAGGGTTTAGGGTTAGGGTTAGGAGTTAGGGGATAGGGTTAGAGGTAAGGTTTAGGGTTAGGCTTAGGGTTAGGCGTATGTCTTAGGGACAAGGCATGTCAGATCTGCCAACACAGATATGGACTCACCCAAGGGCTGTGTTGAGGGCGGGACTCAGGAGTCTCCTCAGGCCCTGGATTTTTGGACTGGAGGGGTAAAGAAGGTGGGAATCGCCTCTGGGGAGCATGATGGTTTCTACTGCTCCGAGGTTGTTATGTTAGGTTTAGAGGTTAGGGTTAGGTTTTGTGGTTAGGGTTAGTGTTAAGATTAGTGTTAAGGTGGGGCGCCTGGGTGGCTCAGTTGGTTAAAGCCTCTGCCTTCCGCTCAGGTCATGATCTCAGGGTCCTGGGATGGAGCCCCACATCAGGCTCTCTGCTCAGCGGGGAGCATGCTTCGTCCTCTCTGTGCCTTCTTCTGATCTGTCTCTGTCAAAGAAATGAATAAAATCTTAAAAAAAAATAAAAAGATTAGGGTTAGGGTTATGTCTTAGGGACAAGGCATGTTGGATCTGGTAACACTTATATGGGCTCACCCAAGGGCTGAGTTGAAGGCGGGACTCAGGAGGCTCCTTAGGCCCTGGGTTTTTTTCCTAGAAGGTAAAGATTGTGGGAATGGGCTCAGGGGAGCATGCTGGTTTCGAGGTCTCTGAGAGTGTTAGATAGCACTAAATGAAATGGTTTATTTCATTTATTCTCCTGGCTGAGAGGCTGAGTCCTGCCATCAGTCTGATGATCCTATCCACTGGGATGGAATTGGGTATCAGGCCTCTGGGGTCCAGAGCCTGACCACCTGAGCTAGGGTATTAGGGTTTGGTCCTGGGAGCATGGCAGGCCTGAGGTGCCAGTGCGGACTCAGGCTCTCCGGAGGGCTGAGTTGAGGGTATTGCTCTGGTGGCCCATCAGGCACTGGGCGGTGGTGTGTGGGTCCTCGGAAGGTGTGGGTGTCTTTAGGGGGCATGGAGGTTTCTCCGGCCAGGAGCGTACTGCACAGGGCCATGTGGGCCATTTTCCTTGTGGGTGGCAGCCGGAGTCCAGCATTGCAAATACAGGGTCCCCAGTCTGGACGGCTAGGGAGCCAGGCCTCTGTGGATCGAAGCATAAACACCCATCCTAGCATTATGGTTAAGTCTTTGGGGCATGGTAACCCCGATCTGCCGGTGCTGTGGTGACCCATCCTGATGCCTGAGTTGAGGCTATGTCTGCAGGACTTTGAGACTCTGGTTCCCGGTCCTTGGGAGGGTCCAGAAGTGCTTTGGCCTCAGGGAGACTTGCAGGCTTCTCCTGCTCTGTGGCTTCAGCCCATTTCTAAACGGCACGGTTCATGCTGGGATCATGTGCAATTATGGGGTGCAACTCAGGGGTCCCCTATCTGGGGTTTTGAGGACCAGTTGTGGGAGGATGATGCCTGAGCACGAACCTGGGCTAGGGTTAGTATTAGGATTAGGGTTAAGGTTATGTCTTAGGGACAAGGCATGTCGGATATGCAAGCACAGATATCAGCTCACCCAAGGGCTGAGTTGAGGGCGGGACTCAGGAGGCTCCTCGGGCACTGGGGTTTTGGGCTGTACGGGCAAAGATGTTGGAAATCGCCTCAGGGGAGCATGCCAGTTTCTACAATTCTCAGGGCATTAGATAGCACGAAATGAAAGGTCACCTTCTGGCTGAGAGGGTGAGTCCTGCTGTGAGGGTTAGGTTGTAGGGGCACTGCAGCCCCAATCTGCTGGCGCTGTGGTGGCCCATCCCAATGCTTGAGTTCAGAGCGTGTGTCTGCAGGACCATGAGACTCCTGGTTCTTGGTCCTTGGGGGCGCTGGAAGTGGGGTGGCCTCAGGGAGACATTCCAATTTATCCCGCTCTGTGGGTTCAGCACAATTCTAAACAGCATGGTTTCCTCCTGGTGTCAGGTTCAATGATGGGGTATCGCTCACGGGTCCCCCATCTGGGGCCTTGGGGACCAGGAGTCAGAGTATGGACGCCTGAACACACAACCTGGGCTAGGTATAGTATTATGGTTAGTGTTAGGCTTAGGGACAGGGCATGTCGGATCTGCTAGCACAGATACGGGCTCACCCAAGGGCTGAGTTGAGGGCAGGACTCAGGAGGCTCCTCAGGCCCTGGGTTCTTGGCCTGGAGGAGCAAAGCTGGTGGGAATGGCCTCAAGGGAGAATGGCTGGTTGCTACTGCTCTGAGGGTGTGAGAGAACACCAAATGAAAAGGTCTCCTCCTGGCTGAGAACTGAGTCCTGCCGACAGTCTGATGCTCAACCCATGGGAGGAATTGGGTGTCAGGCCTCTGGGTCCAATGCCTGAACACCCACCCTAGTGTTAGGGTTTCGTCCTGGGAGAATGGCAGGCCTGCCAGTGCGGCTCAGGTTCTCCGGAGGGCTGAGTTGAGGGCATTGCTCTGGTGGCCTGTCAGGCTCTGGGTTTGTGGTGTGGCATTTCTTGGAAGGCGTGGCTGGCTTTAGGGGGCATGGAGGATTCTGTGGCCAGGAGCATACTGCACAGGATCATATGGTCCAGTTTCATCGTGGGTGGCAGCCAGAGTCCTGCATTGGGAATACAGGGTCCCCAGTCTGGAGGGCTAGGGGTCCAGTCCTCAGGGGACAGAAGCCTGACACCCAACCTAGGGTTAGGGTAGGGTTGTAAGGGCATGGCAGCCCCGATCTGATGGCGCTGTGGTGATGCTTCCCAATGCCTGAGTTGAGGGTGTGAGTCTGTAGCACTGTGAGAGTCCTGGTTCCTGGTCCTTGGGTGTGCCAGAAGTGGCAGTGGCCTCTGGGAGGCATGCAGGTTTCTCCCGCTCTGCGGGTTCAACACATTTCTAAAGGGCAGGGTTTCCTCCTGGGATCAGGCGCAATTATGGGGTGAAGCTCAGGGGTCCCCCATCTGGCCGTTTGGGGGACCAGGCTATGGAGGAGGGATGCCTGAACACACAACCTGGGCTAGAGTTAGTATTAAGGTTAGGCTTAGCGTTAAGGTTATGTCTTAGGGAGAAGGCATGTGGGATCTGCCAGCACAGATATTGGCTCACTCAAGGGCTGAGTTGAGGGCAGGGCTCCGGAGGCTTCTCAGGCCCTGGGTTTTTGGCCTGGAGGTGCAAAGATGGCGGGAATGGCCTCAGGGCAGCTTGGCCGGTTCCTAGGGCTCTGAGGGTGTTGGAGAGCACCAAATGGAATCTCCTGCTGGTTGAGAAGCTGAGTCATGCCATCAGTTTGATGCTCCCACCCATGGGTGGAATTGGGTGTCAGGGTTCTAGAACCTGAACACCCAACCTAGGCTTAGGGTTTGGTCCTGGGAGAATGGCAGGCCTGATGTGCCAGCACGGACTCAGGCTCTCTGGAGGGCTGGGCTGAGGGCATTGTTCTGGCGGCCTGTAAGGCTAAGGAATTGTGGTGTGGGGGTGCTCAGAAGATGTGGTTGGCTTTAGGGGTCATGGAGGTTTCTCCGGCAAGGAGCGTTCTGCAAAGGTCCATGTGGTCAAGTTTCATCATGGGTGGCAGCCAGAGTCCTACGTTGGGAATATGGGGTCCCCAGTCTGGAGGGCTAGGGAGCCAGTCCTCTGGGGACTGAAGCCTGAACACCCAACCGCGGGTTAGGTTTAGGTCACAGGGGCATGGCGGCCCGGATCTGCCGGCACAGTGATGACCAATCCCGATGCCTGAGTTGAGGACGTGAGTCTGCAGGACCGTGAGACTCCTCATTCCTGCTCCTCAGGGGCGCCGGTATTGGGGGTAGCGTCAGGGAGGCATTCTGGTTTCTTCTGCTCTGTAGGTTCAGCACATTCCTTTTTTTTTTTTTCACTTTCAATATCTATCTATCTATCTATATTATTTGTTTTCAGCGTAACAGTATTCCTTATTTTTGCACCACACCCAGTGCTCCATGCAACACGTGCCCTCCCTAATACCCATCACCTTGTTCTCCCAACCTCCCACTCCCCACCCATTCAAGACCCTCAGGTTCTTTTTCAGAGTCCGTAGTCTCTCATGGTTCACCTCCCCTTCCCATTTCCCACAACTTCCTTCTCCTCGCCATCTCCCCATGTCCTCCTTGTTCTTTGTTATGCTCCACAAATAAGTGAAACCGTATGATAATTGACTCTCTCTGCTTGACTTATTTCACTCAGCATAATCTCTTCCACTCCCGTCCATATTGCTACAAAAGTTGGTATTCATCCTTTCTGATGGAGGCATAATACTCCATCTTGTATATGGACCACATCTTCCTTATCCATTCGTCCATTGAAGGGCATCTTGGTTCTTTCCACAGTTTGGCGACCGAGGCCTTTGCTGCTATAAACATTGGGGTACAGATGGCCCTTCTTTTCACTCCATCTGTATCTTTGGGGTAAATACCCAGCAATGCAATTGCAGGGTCATAGGGAAGCTCTCTTTTTAATTTCTGGAGGAATCTCCACACTGTTCTCCAAAGTGGCTGCACCAACTTGCATTCCCACCAACAGTGTAAGAGGGTTCCCCTTTCTCCACATCCTCTCCAACACACGTTGTTTCCTGTCTTGCTAATTGTGGCCTTTCTAACTGGTGTCAGGTGGTATCTCAATGTCGTTTTCATTTGAATCTCCCTGATGGCTAGTGATGATGAACATTTTGTCATGTGTCTGATAGCCATTTGTATGTCTTCGTTGGAGGAGTGTCTGCTCATATCTTCTGCCCATTTTTGGATATGATTATCTGTTTTGTGTGTGTTGAGTTTGAGAAGTTCTTTCTAGATCCTGGATCTCAACCTTTTGTCTGAACTGTCATTTACAAATATCTTCTCCCATTCCGTGGGTTGCCTTTTGATTGGTGGACTGTTCCCTTTGCTGTGCAGAAGCTTTTGATCTTGATGAAGTGCCAAAAGTTCATTTTCGCTTTTGTTTCCTTGGCCTTTGGAGACATATCTTGAAAGAAGTTGCTGTGGCTGATATCGAAGAGGTTACTGCCTATGTACTCCTCTAGGATTCTGAGAGAATCCTGTCTCACGTTGAGCTCCTTTATCGAGTTCGAGTTTATCATTGTGTATGGTGTAAGAGAATGGTCGAGTTTCATTCTTCTACATATCGCTGTCCAGTTTTCCCAGCACCATTGATTGAGGAGAATGTCTTTTGTTACATTGAATATTTTTTCCTGAATTCTCGATGATTATATCACAATAGAGTTGAGGGTCCATATCTAATCGGGATCGATGTGGGCAGAGCGCTCATGAAAATTGGCTGGCGTTGGATAACCATGGGGACCGCCTTGTTCCGCGTGGCCCAGGACCCTTTCTCGCTCGGGGTGTGTCGCAGCCACCCGAAAACGCGCCGAGACGACGGGGCCCGGCCGGGGGCCTCAGCGCCGGGGAGCTTGCTCCGAGCAGAGTTGATGGAGGGGCTGTGGTCGGGCATTCGTCTCCGCCTTGGAGGGAGGCCGGGCGCCCGGGAAGGGCTTGGCCTCTCTGGGGGAACAAATGGATCTGTCGCTCCACAGCTGTGTCGGAGCCACGAAACGGGCCGATGGCGCCAGGACGGTCGAGGACTCGTCGCGCGGGACTCAGGGTTCCCCATGCGGAGGCCCCCAGGCTCAGGCCCCTGGCAACGGAAGGCTGAGCAAGCAGGCCCGGGCCCGGGCCCGGTTTCGGGGCTGGCCCGGCCCCAGCGGCCGGCGTCAGGGAGTGGACCCCCGGAGGCTGAGGAGCGGGAGGCGTCGGCCTCCCCGGGGCCCGCCTCCCGGAGCTCCTCCCGGCGGTGCCGGAACGCGACGACACGCGATCCCGGACAGGGCCCCGGGGGGGCGGCCCTGCGGCCCTCTGGTGCCCGAAGTGTGTTCGCCGGGCGTTTTCCGGCCAATTCTCACGAGCGTTCTGCCCAAATCGGGATCGATTTGGGCAGAACGCTCGTGAGAATTGGCCGGCGTTGGGCAGCCCTGGTCAGCGCCCAGAGCCGCGTGGAGCAGGGCCCTTTCTCGCTCGGGGCATGGCGCGGCCACCCGGAAAACGAGCCGCGACGATGGGGCGCGGCCGGCGGCCCCGGCGCCGGGGAGTTTTCCCCGAGCAGAGTGGATGGAGGCGCCGTGGCCGGGCGTCCGCCTCCGCCGTGGCGGGCGGCCGGGGCGCCCGTGGAGGGGGCTGGCCTCTGTGGGGGAACGGAGTGATCTCTCACTCCACGGCTGGGACGAAGCCGCGAAAGGTGCCGTGGTCGCCGGGACGGTCGGGGGGACTCGTGGCGCGGGACTCAGGGTTCCCCATGCGGAGGCCCCCAGGCTCAGGCCCCTGGCAACGGAAGGCTGAGCAAGCAGGCCCGGGCCCGGGCCCGGCTTTCGGGGCTGGCCCGGCCCCAGCGGCCGGCTCCAGGGAGGGGACCCCCGGAGGCTGAGGAGCGGGAGGCGTCGGCCTCCCCGGGGCCCGCCTCCCGGAGCTCCTCCTGGCGGTGCCGGAACGCGACGACATGCGATCCCGGACAGGGCCCCGGGGGGGCGGCCCTGCGGCCCTCTGGTGCCCGAAGTGTGTTCGCCGGGCGTTTTCCGGCCAATTCTCACGAGCGTTCTTCCCAAATCGGGATCGATTTGGGCAGAACGCTCGTGAGAATTGGCCGGCGTTGGGCAGCCCTGGTCAGCTCCCAGGGCCGCGTGGAGCAGGGCCCTTTCTCGCTCGGGGCATGGCGCGGCCACCCGGAAAACGAGCCGCGACGATGGGGCGCGGCCGGCGGCCCCGGCGCCGGGGAGTTTTCCCTGAGCAGAGTGGATGGAGCGCCGTGGCCGGGCGTCCGCCTCCCCCGTGGCGGGCGGCCGGGGCGCCCGTGGAGGGGGCTGGCCTCTGTGGGGGAACGGAGTGATCTCTGACTCCACGGCTGGGACCAAGCCGCGAAAGGTGCAGTTGTCGCCGGGACGGTTGGGGGGACTCGTGGCGCGGGACTCAGGGTTCCCCATGCGGAGGCCCCCAGGCTCAGGCCCCTGGCAACGGAAGGCTGAGCAAGCAGGCCCGGGCCCGGGCCCGGCTTTCGGGGCTGGCCCGGCCCCAGCGGCCGGCGCCAGGGTGGGAACCCCCGGAGGCTGAGGAGCGGGAGGCGTCGGCCTCCCCGCGGCACGTCTCCCGGAGCTCCTCCCGGCGGTGCCGGAACGCGACGACACGCGATCCCGGACAGGGCCCCGGGGGGCGGCCCTGCGGCCCTCTGGTGCCCGAAGTGTGTTCGCCGGGCGTTTTCCGGCCAATTCTCACGAACGTTCTGCCCAAATCGGGATCGATTTGGGCAGAACGCTCGTGAGAATTGGCGGCGTTGGGCAGCCCTGGTCAGCGCCCAGTTCCGCGTGGATCAGGGCCCTTTCACGCTCGGGGCATGTCGCGGCCGCCCGGAAAACGAGCCGCGACGATGGGGCGCGGCCGGCAGCCGCGGCGCCGGGGAGTTTTCCCCGAGCAGAGTGCATGGAGGCGCCGTGGCCGGGCGTCCGCCTCCGCCGTGGCGGGCGGCCGGGGCGCCCATGGAGGGGGTGGCCTCTGTGGGGAAACGGACTGGTCTCTGACTCCGCGGCTAGGACGAAGCCGCGAAAGGTGCCGTCGTCGCCGGGACGGTCGGGGGGACTCGTGGCGCGGGACTCAGGGTTCCCCATGCGGAGGCCCCCAGGCTCAGGCCCCTGGCAACGGAAGGCTGAGCAAGCAGGCCCGGGCCCGGGCCCGGCTTTCGGGGCTGGCCCGGCCCCAGCGGCCGGCTCCAGGGAGAGGACCCCCGGAGGCTGAGGAGCGGGAGGCATCGGCCTCACCGGGGCCCGCCTCCCGGAGCTCCTCCTGGCGGTGCCGGAACGCGACGACATGCGATCCCGGACAGGGCCCCGGGGGGGGCGGCCCTGCGGCCCTCTGGTGCCCGAAGTGTGTTCGCCGGGCGTTTTCCGGCCAATTCTCACGAGCGTTCTTCCCTAATCGGGATCGATTTGGGCAGAACGCTCGTGAGAATTGGCCGGCGTTGGGCAGCCCTGGTCAGCGCCCAGGGCCGCGTGGAGCAGGGCCCTTTCTCGCTCGGGGCATGGCGCGGCCACCTGGAAAACGAGCCGCGACGATGGGGCGCGGCCGGCGGCCCCGGCGCCGAGGAGTTTTCCCCGAGCAGAGTGGATGGAGCGCCGTGGCCGGGCGTCCGCCTCCCCCGTGGCGGGCGGCCGGGGCGCCCGTGGAGGGGGCTGGCCTCTGTGGGGGAACCGAGTGATCTCTGACTCCATGGCTGGGACGAAGCCGCGAAAGGTGCCGTTGTCGCCGGGACGGTTGGGGGGACTCGTGGCGCGGGACTCAGGGTTCCCCATGCGGAGGCCCCCAGGCTCAGGCCCCTGGCAACGGAAGGCTGAGCAAGCAGGCCCGGGCCCGGGCCCGGCTTTCGGGGCTGGCCCGGCCCCAGCGGCCGGCGCCAGGGTGGGAACCCCCGGAGGCTGAGGAGCGGGAGGCGTCGGCCTCCCCGCGGCACGCCTCCCGGAGCTCCTCCCGGCGGTGCCGGAACGCGACGACACGCGATCCCGGACAGGGCCCCGGGGGGCGGCCCTGCGGCCCTCTGGTGCCCGAAGTGTGTTCGCCGGGCGTTTTCCGGCCAATTCTCACGAACGTTCTGCCCAAATCGGGATCGATTTGGGCAGAACGCTCGTGAGAATTGGCGGCGTTGGGCAGCCCTGGTCATCGCCCAGTTCCGCGTGGATCAGGGCCCTTTCACGCTCGGGGCATGTCGCGGCCGCCCGGAAAACGAGCCGCGACGATGGGGCGCGGCCGGCAGCCGCGGCGCCGGGGAGTTTTCCCCGAGCAGAGTGCATGGAGGCGCCGTGGCCGGGCGTCCGCCTCCGCCGTGGCGGGCGGCCGGGGCGACCATGGAGGGGGTGGCCTCTGTGGGGAAACGGACTGGTCTCTGACTCCGCGGCTAGGACGAAGCCGCGACAGGTGCCGTTGTCGCCGGGACGGTCGGGGGACTCGTGGCGCGGGACTCAGGGTTCCCAATGGGGAGGCCCCCAGGCTCAGTTCCCTGGCAACGGAAGGCTGAGCAAGCAGGCCCGGGCCCGGGCCCTGCTTTCGGGGCTGGCCCGGCCCCGGCTGCCGGCGCCAGGGTGGGAACCCCCTGAGGCTGAGGAGCGGGAGGCGTCGGCCTCCCCGGGGCACGGCTCCCGGAGCTCCTCCCGGCGGTGCCGGAACGCGACGACACGCGATCCCGGACAGGGCCCCGGGGCTGCCGCCCTGCGGCCCTGTCGTACCCGATGTGTGTTCGCCGGGCGTTTTCCGGCCAATTCTCACGAGCGTTCTGCCCAAATCGGGATCGATTTGGGCAGAACGCTCGTGAGAATTGGCGGCGTTGGGCAGCCCTGGTCAGCGCCCAGTTCCGCGTGGAGCAGGGCCCTTTCTCGCTCGGGGCATGTCGCGGCCACCCGGAAAACGAGCCGCGACGATGGGGCGCGGCCGGCAGCCACGGCGCCGGGGAGTTTTCCCCCGAGCAGAGTGCATGGAGGCGCCGTGGCCGGGCGTCCGCCTCTGCCGTGGCGGCCGGCCGGGTCGCCCCTGGAGGGGGCTGGCCTCTGTGGGGAAACGGACTGATCTCTCACTCCGCGGCTAGGACGAAGCCGCGAAAGGTGCCGATGTCGCCGGGACGGTCGGGGGACTCGTCGCGCCGGACTCAGGGTTCCCCATGGGGAGGCCCCCAGGCTCAGGCCCCTGGCAACGGAAGGCTGTGCAGGCAGGCCCGGGCCCGGCCCGGCTTTCGGGGCTGGCCCAGCCCCAGCTGCCGGCGCCAGGGAAGGGACCCCCGGAGGCTGAGGAGCAGGACGCAACGGCCTCCCCGGGGCACGCCTCCCGGAGCTCCTCCCGGCGGTGCCGGAACGCGACGACACGCGATCCCGGACAGGGCCCCGGGGGGGCCGCCCTGCAGCCCTGTGGTGCCCGAAGTGTGTTCGCCGGGCGTTTTCCGGCCAATTCTCACGAGCGTTCTTCCCAAATTGGGATCGATTTGGGAGAACGCTCGTGAGAATTGGCCGGCGTTGGGCAGCCCTGGTCAGCGCCCAGTTCCGCGTGGAGCAGGGCCCTTTCTCGCTCGGGGCATGTTGCGGCCACCTGGAAAACGAGCCGCGACGATGGGGCGCAGCCGGCAGCCGCGGCGCCGGGGAGTTTTCCCCGAGCAGAGTGCATGGAGGCGCCATGGCCGGGCATCCGCCTCCGCCGTGGCGGGCGGCCGGGGCGCCCCTGGAGGGGGCTGGCCTCTGTGTGGAAACGGACTGGTCTCTCACTCCGCGGCTAGGACGAAGCCGCGAAAGGTGCCGTTGTCGCCGGGACGGTCGGGGGACTCGTGGTGGGGGACTCAGGGTTCCGCATGGGGAGGCCCCCAGGCTCAGGCCCCTGGCAACGGAAGCCTGAGCAAGCAGGCCCGGCCCGGGCCCGGCTTTCGGGGCTGGCCCGGCCCCAGCTGCCGGCGCCATGGAGGGGACCCCCGGAGGCTGAGGAGCGGGAGGCGTCGGCCTCCCCGGGGCCCGCCTCCCGGAGCTCCTCCTGGCGGTGCCGGAAAGCGAAGACACGCGATCCCGGACACGGCCCCGGGGGGGGCGGCCCTGCGGCCCCGTGGTGCCGGCCCTGCGGCCCCGTGGTGCCGGCCCTGCGGCCCCGTGGTGCCCGAAGTGTGTTCGCCAGGCCTTGTCCGGCCAATTCTCACGAGCGTTCTGCCCAAATCGGGATCGATTTGGGCAGAACGCTCGTGAGAATGGGCCGGCGTTGGGCCACCCTGGGGACCGCCTTGTTCTGCGTGGCCCAGGTCCCTTTCTTGCTCGGGGTATGTTGCGGCCACCCGGAAAATGAGCCGTGACGATGGGGCGCGGTCGGCAGCCACGGCGCCATGGCGTTTTCCCCAAGCAGAGTTGATGGAGGGGCTGTGGCCGGGCGTCCGCCTTCGCCGTGGCGGGTCGCCAGGGCGCCCGTTGTGGGGTCTTGCCTCTGTGGGGATCGCTTTGATCTCTCATTCCTCGGCTGGGACGCAGCCGAGAAAGGCACCGTTGGCGCTGGGACGGTGGTGGACTTGTGGCACGGGACTCAGGATCCCGGGTGATGCCCCGAGGTACAGGCCCCTGGCAGTGGAAGTCTGAACAAGCAGGCCTGGGTCCGGGCCCGGATTTCGTGGCAGGCCCGGCCCCAGCTGCCACCGCCAAGGAGGGACCCCCAGAATCTGTGGAGAGGGAGGCGTCTGCCTTGCCATCAGGGAGATTCTAATTTAAACTACATTGAGATACCACGTGACACCAGATAGAATGTCCAAAATTAGGAAGACAGGAAATAACATGTGTTGGATGGATGTTGAAAAGGGGAACCCTGTTACACTGTTGGTCAGACTCCAATTTAGTGCAGCCACTTTGGAGAACAGTGTGCAGATGACTCAAGAAATTAAAAATAGAGCTTCCCTATGACCCTGCAATTACACTGATGGGTATTTACCCCAAAGATACAGATGGAGTGAAAAGAAGAGCCATCTGTACCCCAATGTTTTTTGCAGCAATGGCCATGGTCGCCAAACTGTGGAAAGAACCAAGATGCCCTTCAACGGATGAATGGATAAGGAAGATGTGGTTCATATACACAATGGAGTATTATGCCTCCACCAGAAAGGATGAATACCCAACTTTTGTAGCAACATGGACGGGACTCGAAGAGATTATGCTGAGTGAAATAAGTCAAGCAGAGAGAGTCAAATATCATATGGTCTCCCTTATTTGTGGAGCATAACAAAGAACACGGAGGACATGGGGAGATGGAGAGGAGAGGGAGTTGAGGGAAACTCGAAGGGGAGATGAACCATGAGAGACTATGGACTCTGAAAAACAACCTGAGTGTTTTGGAAGGCAGGGGGTTGGGAGGTTGAGGAACCAGGTGGTGGGTAATAGGGAGGGCATGTACTGCATGGAGCACTGGGTGTGGTGCAAAAACAGTGAACACTGTTATGCTGAAAATAAACAAATAAAAAAAAAAAGAAAATTGTACTCTTAGACCCCGTCATCTATATCACTCATCCCTCCATCCACTTCCACTCTGGTAACCACTGAGTCGGTTTTTGTTTTGTATCTTCTTTCTCCTTTATTTATGTATGTTTGTTTCCTAAATTCCATGGAAGAGTGACATCCAAAGGCCTTTGTCTTTCTCTGACTGACTGATTTCACTTAGGATAGTATTCTCTAGCTCCATCCATGTGTCTGCAAATGGCAAGATTTCATTTTTTATGGCTGAGTAATTTCCCACTGTGTGTGTATGTGTGTGTGTGTGTGTGTGTGTGTACATTTATTATCTCATTTATCAAGTTTTCAAGAAATACTTGGATTGTTTCCATATTGTAATATTGTAATTAATGTTGCAAGAAACATAGGGGCACATGTATCCTTTTGAGTTACTGTTCTCATATTCGTCGGGTAATCACCCGGTAGTGTGATTGCTGGATTATAAGGTAGTTCTAATATTTAACGTTTTGAGGAACAGTGATACTGTTTTCCACAGGGACTGCAGCAGCTAGCATTCCCACCACAGTGCAAGAGGGTTCCCTTTTACCCACATCCTCCCAACATTTGTTTTCTTGTGCTGGTGCTGTTAGCCATTCTGATAGTATGAGGTAATATCTCATGGACCTTTTCATTTGGATTTTCCTGTTGATGGCTGATGTGAACATCTTCTTACGTGACTGTTGTCCATCTGTATGTCTTCTTTGGAGCAATGTCTGTTCATGTCTTCTGTCTATTTTTTAATTGGATTTTTTGTTTTTTGGTTGTTGCGTTGTATCAGTTCTACATATTTTGGACACTACCCCTTTATTGCACATGATATTTGCAAACATCTTCTCCTATTAAGTACGTTGTATTCTATTTATTACATTTTCATTGTTGTTCTGCTGTGCGGTAAGTTTTTATATTGATGGAACTCTAGTAGTTTATTTTTGCTTTTGTTTCCTTTGCCTTAGGAGGCGTGTCTATTAAATGTATGGTTCATGTCAGAGAAGTTACTGTCTGTGCCCTCTTGTAGGATTTTTATGATTTAAGGTCTCACATTGAGGTCTTGAAACTGTTTTGAGTTTATTTGTCCATATGGTGTAAGAAAGCAGTCTAATTTCATTGTTTTGTGCATAGCTGTTCAGTTTTCCCAACACCATTTGTTGTAGAGACTGTCCTCTTCCCTTTTAATAGTTTTGCCTGTTTTGCAGAAGATTAATTGGGCACGTGATTGTGGGTTGATGTCTGAGCTTCTATTCCATTTCCTTGGTCACTGTGTGTATTTTTTTTTTTTTTTGCCAGTCCCATACTGTGAGGATGAATGCAGCTTTGTAGTATAATATGAAATATGGAATTGTGATGCCTCCAGCTTTCTTTTTCTTCATAACATTGTGCTGGTTGTTCAGTATCTTTTGTGATTCCATACAAATTGTTAGGGTAGTTTATTTGAGTTCTCTCATTTTTTATTTGAATTCAATGAGCCAACTTATCATACATCATTATTTTCAGATGTAGTGTTAAATAATATATCAGATGTGTATTGCATCACGTGCCCTCCTTAATGCCCATCACCCCAGTTACCCCCCCCCACCCCCCATCCAGCAACCCTCAGTTGGTTGCTATAGTTAAGAGTCTATCATGGTTTTTTCCCCATCTCTGATGACTTCCCATTCTGTTTCCCCTTCCTTTGCCTATGGTTCTCTGCCCTGTTTCTGATATTTCACATATGAGTGAAACCCTATCATAATTGTGTTTCTTTCATTGACATATTTTACTCAGCATAATATCTTCCAGACCCATCCAGGTTGATGTGATGGTAAGTATTCATCCTTTCTGATGGCTGAGGAATATTCCATTGAATATATGAACCACATCTTCTTTATCCATTCCTCTGTCCATAGATATCTGGGTTCTTTCCATAGTTTATCTAGAGTGGATATTGTTGCAATGAACACTGGGGTGCAGGTGCCAGTTCTTTCCCCTACATCTCTATTTTTGTGGTAAAAGCCCTGTAGTGCAAGTGCTGTGTTTTAGGGTAACTTTATTTTAACTTCTTGAGGAAACCCCATACTATTTTCCAGAGTGGATATAACAGTCTGCATTCCAACCAGGAGTGTAGGAGGGTTCTCCATTCTCTGCATCCTCACCAATATTTGTGGTTTCATGTCCTGTTAACTTTAGACATTCTGCCTGGTGTGATAGGACACCTCAATGTGGTTTAGATTTGCATTTCCCAGAAGCCATGTGATATAGAACATTTATGTATATATCTGTGGGTCACATGCGTGTCATCATTGGAGAAATATCTGTTCATATTTTCGCCCATGTCTAGACCTTCTGTTGGATTAAGGCCCAGAAGCCTAGAAGATACAATCAGCCAGAACTGTGGAGATTTTCACAAGGTCTGAGATACAATGGAGATTTAGGGTGTGTATCAAGCTCAGGGATTGTCTTCAGAGGGTGGATGGAAGTGTAGGTTCATTGACATTGTCTCAGGTTTGCATTCAGATGTCTCATGCTCTGAATCCAGTCTGGAGTAAAAAAAGGAGTTTCCTTTTGTGTGGCGGGCTGATCCTCTGGTTTTGCTAAAGTGTTCCCAATACCCGGGGCTTGGGATCCAGGCCTCTACAGATGGACCTCTCAGAACTCCAAATAGGGTTAGGGTTAGGACCTAGGAAAATGGAAGGTCTGAATTGCCAACCGTGTGGTGAGCGTCCTGGAGGGCTGAGTTGAGGACATGGGTCAGGGTGAGTGTCCGGCTCAGGGTTTCAGTCCATGAGCCCTTGAATGTGGGAATTCACTGGGATGGACACAGATGGGCCTTCATATCTATACTGACCTATATACTTACTGGAGTCCATTATGGAAACATTTCCATCTGGGTGTGAGGCTGAGTCCTGTGGTATTGCTCAGGCATCCCCAAATCCTAGGGCTTTGGAGCCCACCCTTAAGGGACAGAGACATGAGAACCCAAGCTAGGGATAGAGTTAGGGCCAAAGGACATTGCAGGCCCAAACAGCTGACAGTGTGTGTGGTTCCTAGAGGCTGGAATTAAGGATGAGTGTTCTGGTTCTGGTCAGGCACAGGGTTTGTGACCTCGAGGCCACTGACATTGGGGGTTTGCTGGTATAGGCTCAGATGGGCAGGCATTTTATCCTGCTTTGAATACTTTCTAGAGGTCTACATGGCACGCTTTCATCCTGTGTGTTAGGATGAGTCCTGTGGTATGGCTAAGGTGACCCCAGTCCATGGGGTAGGGAGCCAGGCCCCTAGGAATTGAATGCTCAGAACACAAACTAAGCTTCAGTTAGGGGTTAGGAGCACGGCAGGCCCAATCTGATGGTGGTGTGGCAAGCTATCCAGAGGTCTGAGTACAGAGGGATGGATAGAGTAAGTGTCAGGTTCAGGTTTGTGTCCAGCTGCTGACTCTGGGTGAACTCAGTGGTGCATGGCAGATTTCTCCTGCTCAGAATCCTTTGCAGAGTTCCAAATGGTATGGTTTCCTTCTGGGTGGCAGGCAGAGATCTCAAATATTGCTCAGGGGTCCCCATCCGTGGGTCTTGGGCACCAGTCCTCTGGGGTCAGAGCATGAAACCCCAACCTGGGGTTAGGGCTAGGTCCCAGCAACATAACAGGCCTGATTTGCTGGTGCTGTGCAGAGCTCTCACGGGGACTGAGTAGAGAACATGGGTCAGTCTGAGTCAGGCTCCGGGTTGGTGGCCATGGGGGGAAAGGCAGATTTCTCCTGCTCTCAGTCCTTGGCAGAGTTCCAATTCTACTGTTTCCTGCTGGGTTGAAGACAGAGTCCTCTGGCATTTCTCAGGGGCCCCACATATGTGGGGCTTTGGTACCTGTATTCTTGGGACACAAGACAGAAAATGTACTAAGTTTTGGTTAGGGCTGAGGGTCATGTCAGTCTCAATATGCCACCCTGAGAGGAGTGACCTGGGGAGCAGAGTTGAGGACGTGGGTCAGTGTGAGTGTTAAGATCCAAGTGTGAACGGGGGGTGCTGAAAGTGGGATAGCCTCAGGGGGCCAAGAAATATTCTGGTATAGTTCAGGTGTAACCCATCAGCGGAGCTTTGGTGTCAATCATCAGAGGACAGAAGACTGAAAACACAACCTAGGGCTTGGAAAAGAGCACAGGGGCATGGCTGGCCTGATCTGCTGGTGCTGAGGCTAGATGTCTGGGGTACTGAGTTGGGGGCCATGGTCAGGTGGTGCATTACGACCTGGGTTTGTGCCTGGGGGGGTGGCCGAAGGTGGAGGTGGCTTCAGGGAGCATGAAGATTTCTCCCGTTCCGATGGTTCTGTGCAGCTCCAAACAAAACGGTTTCCTCCTGGGTGGCAGACAGAGTACTGGGTTGTGGCTCAGGGGTCCAAATATGGAGGAATTGGGGGACCAGCCTCTGGGGATGAAGACTGAAAATGCAACCTAGGGTTAAAGTTAGGGTCAGGGGCATGGCAGGCCCAATTTGCTGGCACTGAGAAGGGATCCCAGGGGGATGAATTGAGGGCAGAGGTCCGGTGGCATGAGAGGGTCCAGGTTTGTGGCCAGGGGACCGCTGAAGGAGGGGGTTGTGCTCAGGGAGGCATGCAGTTTCTCCCACTCTGAGTGTTCTACTCAGTTTCAAATGGCACGGTTTCCTCCTGGGTGGTAGGCAGGCTGAGTGCCAGCCTCCGCATTTGTGGCCCAATAGTGCGCAGAGGGTGGGGGATAGCCTCAGGTGAACCATGCAGGTTTCTCCCGCTCTGAGGATTTGACACAGCTCCAAACAGCATGGTTTCCTCCTGCATGGTGGACAGAGTCCTGGGGTGTCACTCAGGATTCTTTAATCTTGGGGTCTTGGGATCAGGACTCTTGGGGATGATACCTGAAAACCGAAATTAGGGATAGGGTTAAGGCCTAGGGCCATGGTAGACCTGATATGCCAGTGCTGAGGCAGGTGCCCTGGTGCGCTGAGTTGAGGTCAGGTGTCAGACGGGGCCTTAGCCTCTAGGTGTGTGTCCAGACGTTCGCATAACCTGGGGGTGACTTCAGGGGTGCATGGAAGTTTCTCCAGCTCTGAGGGTTCAGCGCAGCTCCAAACAGCACAGCGGTGCCCTGCGTGGCAGGCAGATTCCCAGCATGAGTATCAGGCATCCTCAATCCTTGTGACGCAGTATGTGGTCTATTCTGGAGAAGGTTCCATGTGCACTTGAGAAGAACGAGTATTCTGTTGTTTTAGGGTGGAATGTTCTGTATATGTCTATGAGGTCCATCTGGTCCAATGTTTCATTCAATGCTCTTATTTCTTTTTTAATTTTCTGCTTCGATGATCTGTCTATTTCTGAGAGAGGCGTATGAAGATCTCCTACTATTATTGTATTCATATCAATATGACTTTTTATCTTGATTAATAGTTTTGTTATGGAATTGGGTTCTCCCATATTGGGGGCATAGATATTCACAATGGTTAGATCATCTTGGCGGATAGTCCCTTTAAGAATTATGGAGTGTCCTTCTGTATCTCTGACTACAGTCTTTAGTTTAAAATCTAATTTATCTGATATGAGAATCGCTACCCCCGGCCTTCTTTTGAGGCCCATTGGCATGAAAGATGCTTCTCCATCCGTTCACTTTCAGTCTGGGTGTATCCTTAGGTTCAAAATGGGTCTCTTGTAGACAACATATGGATGGGTCCTGTCGTTTTATCCAATCTGCAACCCTGTGTCGTTTTATGGGCGCATTTAGGCCATTCACATTGAGAGTGATTATTGAGAGATAGGTTTTGATTCATGTCATGTTGCCTTTGAAGTCTTTCTGTCTGTAGATTGTTTCTATATTTCTGTTCAATGATATCCTTGGGATTTTTTCTCTTTTATAGGACCCCCCTTAATATTTCCTGCAGTGTGGGCTTGGTGGTTGCATAGTCTTTTAAGCCTTGCCGGTCTTGGAAACTCTTTATCTCTCCATCCATTTTAAATGTCAGTCTTGCCGGATAGAGTATTCTTGGTTGCATGTTCTTCTCATTTAGTACTCTGAATATATTTTGCCAGCCCTTCCTGGCTTGCCAGGTCTCTGTGAAAAGGTCTGACGTTATTCTAATGGGCTTGGATGCCCACTCTCACCACTCTTGTTCAACATAATATTAGAAGTCCTAGCAACGGCAATCAGACAACAAAGAGAAATAAAAGGTATCCAAATTGGCAAGGAAGAAGTCAAACTCTCTCTCTTCGCAGATGACATGATTTTTTATATGGAAAACCCCAAAGACTCCACCCCCAAACTACTAGACTCATACAGCAATTCAGTAACGTGGCAGGATACAAAGTCAATGTACAGAAATCAGTGGCTTTCTTATACACTAACAATGAAAATACAGAAAGGGAAATTAGAGAATCGATTCCATTTACTAGAGCACCAAGAACCATAAGATACCTGGGAATAAACCTAACCAAAGAGGTAAAGGACCTGTACTCGAGGAACTACAGAACACTCATGAAAGAAACTGAAGAAGACCCAAAAAGATGGAAGACAATTCCATGCTCTTAGATTGGAAGAATAAACATTGTTAAAATGTTTATACTGCCTAGAGCAATCTATGCTTTTAATGCCATTCCGATCAAAATTCCACAGGTATTTTTCAAAGAGCTGGAGCCAATAATCCTAAAATTTGTATGGAATCAGAAGAGACCCCGAATTGCTAAGGAAATGTTGAAAAACAAAAACAAAACTGGCCGCATCACGTTACCCGATTTCAAGCTTTACTACAAAGCTGCGATCACCAAGACAGCGTGGTCCTGGCATAAAAACAGACACATAGACCAGTGGAACAGAGTGGAGAGCCCAGATATGGACCCTCAACTCCACGGTGAAATAATCTTCGACAAAACAGGAAAAAATATTCAATGGAAAAAAAGACAGTCTCTTCAATCAATGGTGCTGGGAAAACTGGACAGCTATATGTAGAATAATGAAACTCAACCATTCTCTTACACTCGAAATGGATAAAAGACCTCATCATGAGACAGGAATCCATCAGAATCCTAGAGGAGAACATAGGCAGTAACCTCTTCGATAGCAGCCACAGCAACTTCTTTCAAGATATGTCTCCAAAGGCCAAGGAAACAAAAGCGAAAATGAACTTTTGGCACTTCATCAAGATCAAAAGCTTCTGCACAGCAAAGGAAACAGTCCACCAAACAAAAAGGCAACCCACGGAATGGGAGAAGATATTTGCAAATGACAGTACAGACAAAAGGTTGATATCCAGGATCTAGAAAGAACTTCTCAAACTCAACACACACAAAACAGAGAATCATATCCAAAAATGGGCAGAAGATATGAACAGACACTTCTCCAACGAAGACATACAAATGGCTATCAGACACATGAAAAAATGTTCATCATCACTAGCCATCAGGGAGATTCAAATGAAAACCACATTGAGATACCACCTGACACCAGTTAGAATGGCCAAAATTAGCAAGACAGGAAACAACGATTGTTGGAGAGGATGTGGAGAAAGGGGAACCCTCTTACACTGTTGGTGGGAATGCAAGTTGGTGCAGCCACTTTGGAGAACAGTGTGGAGATTCCTCAAGAAATTAAGAATAGAGCTTCCCTATGACCCTGCAATTGCACTGCTGGGTATTTACCCCAAAGATACAGATGTAGTGAAAAGAAGGGCCATCTGTACCCCAATGTTTATTGTAGCAATGGCTATGCTCACCAAACTGTGGAAAGAACCAAGATGCCCTTCAACGGATGAATGGATAAGGAAGATGTGGTACATATACGCAATGGAGTATTATGCCTCCATCAGAAAGGATGAATACCCAACTTTTGTAGCAACATGGACGGGACTGGAAGGAATTATGCTGAGCGAAATAAGTCAAGCAGAGAGAGAGTCATGTATCATATGGTCTCACTTATTTGTGGAGCATAGCAAATAACACGGAGGACATAGGGAGATGGAGAGGAGAGGGAGTTGAGAGAAACTGGAAGGGGAGATGAACCATGAGAGACTATGGACTCTGAAAAACAACCAGAGGGTTTTGGAGGGGCAGGGTGGGGTAGGAGTTTGAGGAATCAGGTGGTGGTTAATAGGGAGGGCACGTACTGCATGGAGCACTGGGTGTGATGCCAAAACAATGAACACTGTTATGCTGTAAATAAACAAAAAAAAAAAAAAAATGAGTCTATGGAAGGCCCGGCAGTGCCAGTTCACGCCACTGGAGGGAGTGGTGAGCAGTGGTGTGAGATACCCTGGAAGGCATGGCGATGCTGCTTGCCACCACTGGAGGCAGCGGCGAGCTGCCATGGGAAACACACCTGAAGAGGAGTCAGTGCAGCTTGCTGGCTCTGAAGGCAGGGCGGAGGTGCCCGGTGAGAGACCCTGAAACGTGAGGCACTACAGCTTATTTTTACAGGACGGAGTGGTGAGCTGTATAGTCTCTGTTTCTCCAGGCTCAAGGGTGGTGGTAAGAATTGATGGAGCCTGTCCCCCACTCAGCATTGTGCCCACTTTCCCCAGGTTTGCTGGTAATGTGCTGTCAGGATGGTTCAGGAGGGTCCTCCCAGTTGGGCTCTGGAGCCAGGGGAACCAAACCCGACTCATGGTGCATTTGGAACCGAGGAGCTGAGTGTCTGTTTGGAAAAGTATGTTTGTTTCTCCAAAAAGGACAAGGGCATTGACCAGCTTGAGAGGGAAGTGAATGACCAGTTAAGAAACAAGCTTGTGTCTCTCCTTCTCCCAGGAATCAGAGCAGGTGTGCAGGCTTTAGGTGGGAGACGCCTGCTTATCTGCACCTGACAACCCTTCTTCACTCTGGCTCCATGAGACCTGAAGTTTGGAAGTCAGCGTCTGAGTCAGTCATGCAGCTTGTCCCAGGACGTCAGTGTTCAGAGAAAACAGCAGGCCTGTGGGTCACAATGTCACATCCATGCCAGGATGGCAGGTAAAAATTCCCTTTCACCCCAAATTTCCTGGGCTTTTCTCTTGTCTCCAGTGGAGCTCACAAATGGCACACTGAACCAGCTGTAAGCAATCTCGTGCGGGTGCCAGAGCTCCTGAGTTTCTCTGCAGGGAGCACCTGGCAGGGATCTCATTTTCTCTGTTTATTTCTGGCTTACAAAGGTATTTGGAACATCTCTTTCCTAGGAAATCCCTTGGATTCGAAAGGGAATGTGAGATTGACTTGGTGTGCCTTTTGAACATAGAAAGTATTCCTTCACCGAACAGTGTTTACTCCACTGGGCCTAGACTCTGGTGGAACGGCTGGCACCTAGAGTGAGGTGGCTGTTTGTGGTCAGATAGAGACTTGGATGATGGCTTCTTCTTTGTCCAAGGTGATGTATCCTAATGGATTCGTCTTTGAATCCAAAGAGTTCCAATGAGGGCAGAGGGAAAATTCAAAATGATTCCAAGGAGTCTTGGACAATTTAAAAGGGATGCTTGTCTTCCTAGGTTCACTCAAACGGCTATATATGGTTGGACATGCTGTATTTTCTCTGCAGTTTCATGGGTAGTGAAGTCAGAAGGAGAGTCTTTGGGAATTTCCCTGGATAAAGGCACTCTGTTGGCTTCAAGGGACTTGGTGTCAGGAACCCTGGGCTGAATTTCTGTGGCTGCTTTCCTGATGCTCAGTGAGTCAGGTTTTCCCACAGGTTTTATATTTCCTCCTTAGGAAATTGCTGGCAGGGAATGTTCTGTTTAAAGTGGAACCCTCGGGGGCACCTGTGTGGCTCAGTGGGTTAAGCCACTGCCTTCGGCTCAGGTCATGGTCTCAGGGTCCTGAGATTGAGCCCCGCATTGGGCTCTCTGCTCAGCGGGGAGTCTGCTTCGTCCTCTCTCTCTGCCTGCCTCTCTGCCTACTTGTGACCTCTGTCAAATAAATAAATAAAATCTAAAAAAAAAAAAAAAAACCCAAAACCGGGACCCTCCTACATTGTTGGTGGGCCTGCGTGTTGTTGCAGCCACTCTTGGAAAGAATACAGTCTGTCCTCCAAAAGCTAAGAACTGAACAACAGTAGGATCCAGCAATTGTCCTCCTAGTTATTTCCCTAAAGGGCACAAAAATGCACATTCAGTGGGGTATAAGCACCGTGATATTTACAGCAGCATTTTCAACCATTGTAAAACAATGGAGGGAGACCAAATGTCCATTCACTGATGAGTGATATATATATATATCACTCGTATATATCATATGTGTGTGTGTGTGTGTGTATGTGTATTCATTCTCCCACATCTTCTTAATGGAATAGGGTCCAGGTTCAAAAAGGATGAAATCTTACCATCTGCAAGGATGTGGATGGATCTACAATGGATTTAGCTAAGTAAAATCAGTAAGAAAAGACCAATAGCCTATATCTTGACCTCTATGGAATTTCAGAAAGAAAACAGATGAACATAGTGAGGAGAGAAAGGCCAATGAGGAAACAGACTCTAACCTAGAGCAAAATCGAGGGTTGCTAGGGGGCAGGGGTGTGGGGCGAAGGGTTAAGTGGGTGACAGCTATTAGGGAGAGTACTTGTTGTGATGAGCTCTGGGTGTTCTATGCAGGTGAGGAATCACAAAATCCTACCCCTGAAGGAGAGGAATGAACATTGCATGGAAACGAATTGGAATTGAAGTCAATGAAGAAAAGAAGACCATGTTCTACTTCATGAAGACTGAGGTAAAACTGGAATGACTTTTGCTCTCCTGTTCTGTAGCTGTTCATTATGAAACACTCTGTGGCAGGATACACTAGTTTCCTATTGCATAAGGAGCCCTCAGAAAGTTGCCATGAAAGATTTAGATCTCAGAGCATGTACATGTTCCATTGATATGTTACTTTCAGTTTGCCCAGGTGCAAAGGTAAGTGGAGAGAAATAGGGCTGAAGAGGAAAGGAGGTATTAAGCATTCAAGAGGTAGCCTTCCCCTTTCTCATGAATGCCTGGGCCAGTGTAAATTGGGACGAAGGAGGGGGGATCCCAGAGCTTTGCCGCAGACAGGGGAGTTCTAGGTCTGCCTAGAGCTGGTGGTGTCCATGAGCAGAGCTGAGCTAGTGGCGTGGCAGGCCCGAACTGCTGGTGTTGAGGTGAGTTCCCCAAGGAGCTGAGTTGAGAATGGGGGTCAGGGGGTGAATCAGGCTCTGGGTTTGTGGCCAGGGGGCTGCAGAATGTGGGGGAGTCCTAATGGGGTCATGCAGGTTTCTCTGGCTCTGAGGGTTCCGCACAGCTCCAAAGGGACAAGTTTCCTGCTGGGTGGCAGGGGGACTCCTACAGTGTGGCTCCAAGTTTACCAATCTAGAGGGCTTGGTGGATAGGCCCCTGGGGAAGGAAGCCTGAAAATGCAACATAGGGTTAAGGGTAATGGGCTGGGCAGGACAGGCCTGATCAGCCGACACAGAGGTGAGATACCCTCAGAACTGAGTTGAGGAAATGCATCCTGCAATGCAGAAGAGTCAGGGTTTCTGGCCAGAGGGACGGCTGATCGTGGGGGTGGCTTTAGAGGGGCATGCTGGTTTCTCCCTCTCTGAGGAAACTTTGGAGCTCCAAATGTCATGGCTTCCCCCTGCATGGCATTCAGGTTTCTGCCTTGTTACAGGGGGGTCCTGAATCTGGGGAGTTTGGGGGCCAGGCCTCTTGGGATGGAAGCCTGAAATCAGAAACTAGAGCTACGGTAAGGGCGTAGGGGCATGGCATGCTCAATCTGCTACTGCTGAGGTGGGCTCCCTGGTGGGCTGACTTCAGGGTGGGTATCAGGTGGCATGTCAGACTCAGAGTTTGTGTCCAGGGATGCCACAGAAGCTTTGCGTGACCTCAGGGTTGCATGCAGGTTTCTCCTACCCTGAGGGTTCTGCAGAGCTCCAAATGGCATGGTTTCCTCCTGTGTGGCAGACGCAGTCCTGGGGTGTCACTGAGGAATCCTTAATCTCTCCTGGCATGAATCTCGGAGGTGCCCAATCTGGCGGGCTTGGGGGACAGGCCTCTGTTCATGAAAGCCTGTACACCCCACCTCGGTTTATGCTTAGGGCCGAAGGGCATGGCAGGTCCGATGTGCCGGTGCTGATGCGGGCTCCCCTAAGGGTCGAGTTGAGGGCATAGATCTGGCATCGCAGGAGAATCTGGTTTTATGGCCATGGGGGTGACTCATGGTGGGGTGGCATTACGGGGGTTTGCAGGTTTCTCCCCGTCTGAGTGTTCAGTGCAGCTCTAAACCACAAGTTTTCCTCATGAGTGCCAGGTGGAGTCCCGTGGTGGCGCTCAGTAGACCTTAATCTGGGGGGACATGGGAGGCAGGCCCCCTGGGATGGAAGCCTGAAAACCTAAAGAGGGGTTCTGGTAAGGGCCTAGGGGCATGGTGGCCCGATCTGCTTATGTTGAGGTGGGGCGCCCTAGGGTCTGAATTTATGGCATGTGTCCGGCAGCTCAGCAGAATCTGGTTTATGGGGCCGGGGGGATGGGTGCTGATGATGGGAGTGCCTTTAGAGGGGCAAGTTTCTCCCCCTCTGAGGGTTCAGCACAACTCCAAGGCACAGGTTCCTACTGTGTGGCAAGCGGAGTCCTGAGGTGTATGTCAAGATTCCTTAATCCAGGGGATTTTGTTGCCTGGACCCTCAGCATGGAAGACTGAACACCCAAACTTGTGTTAGGCTCAGGGCCTAGGGGCAATGGCAGGCCCGATCTGCCAGCGCTGAGGCGGGATCCCGTATGGGCTGAGTTGAGGGTATGCATTTGGTGGCGGGATGGAATCCAGCTCTATGGCCAGAGTGGCTGTTGATTATTGGGGTGGCTTTAGGGTGGCATGAAAGTTTCTCCCCATCTGAGGGTTCATTGCAGCTCCAAACCACAAGGTTTCCACTTGTGTGACAGGCTGTGTCCTGTGGTGTTGCTCAGAAGTCCTTAATCTGGGGGGCGTGGGGGCCAGGCCTCTTGGGATGGAAGCCTGAAAATCCAAACAAGGGTTAGGGTTAGGGCTTAGGGACATGGCAGGCCCGATCTGCTGCAATTGAGGTGGTCTCCTGGATAGGCCGAATGGAGGGTGGGAATCAGGCAGGACTTGAGGTCTGTGTTTGTGTTTGTGGGGGCAAAGAAGCTAGTGGTGTTCTTGGGGGCCATGCAGCTTTCTCCTGCTCTGAGGTTCCTGCACAGTTCCAAATGGCACCATTTTGCCGTAGGAGGCTGGAGGAGTGCTGGCGGGAGTCTCAGTCATCCCCAGTCTGATGGGCTTGGGGTACAGACCTCTGGGCACGGAAGGCTGTATACCCCACCTAGGGTTAGGGTTAGGGACTAGGGTCATGGCAGGCCCAATCTGCCGGCGCAGAGATGGGCTCCCCTCAGGGCTGAGTTGAGGGCATGTGTCCGGTAGCTTCATAGAAAACAGCTTTCTGGCCTGGGGTGCCGCAAATTGTGCGGATAGCTTTACGGGGGCTTGAAGGTTTCTCACCCTCTGAGTATTCAGCAGCTCCAAACTGCAAGGTTTCATCCTGCGTGGCTGTTGGAGTGCTGCAATGTCACTCAGGGGTCCTTAATCCAGGGGGCCTGGAGGCTAGGCATCTTGGGATGGAAGCCTGGAAACTCAAACTAAGGGTGAGGTCTTGGGGTGCGACAGGCCCAATCTGCCAGTGCTGAGGCGGACTCCCCGGTGGCCTGAGTTGAGGGTCAGTGATAGGTGGCTCGTGTGAATCTGGGTTTGTGTTCAGGAGGGGCTCAGATGCTGGGGCTTGCCTTGGGGGGCATGAAGTTATCTTTTGCTCTGAGGTCTAAGTAGCTCCAAATGGCACTGTAACAGCATAGGCAGCCTCCAGACTGCCAGAGTGAGTCTCATGCATCCACAATCTGGCGGGTTTGGGGGCTAGGCCTCTGGGTACGGAAGACTGTACACCCAACCTAGGGTTAGGGTTAAGGCCTAGGGGCATGGCAGTTCTGATATGCTGCTGATATGCTGTGTTGAGGTGGGCTCCCTCAGGGCTGAGTGGATGACATGCCTCTGGCGTTGTGGCAGAATCTGGCATTATGTCTGGGGCATTTCCAATGGCGGGTGTGTTTAGGTGCTCATACACCTTTCTTTCTGGAGGGCAGGCAGAGTCCTGTGTTGTGACTTTGGAATCCCCAGTCTGGAGGGTTAGGGTTAGGGATAGAGGTTCGGAGAGTGTTAGGGTTAGTTGTTAGGGTTTAGGGTTAGGGTTAGGAGTTAGGGGATAGGGTTAGAGGTAAGGTTTAGGGTTAGGCTTAGGGTTAGGCGTATGTCTTAGGGACAAGGCATGTCAGATCTGCCAACACAGATATGGACTCACCCAAGGGCTGTGTGGAGGGCGGGACTCAGGAGTCTCCTCAGGCCCTGGATTTTTGGACTGGAGGGGTAAAGAAGGTGGGAATCGCCTCTGGGGAGCATGATGGTTTCTACTGCTCCGAGGTTGTTATGTTAGGTTTAGAGGTTAGGGTTAGGTTTTGTGGTTAGGGTTAGTGTTAAGATTAGTGTTAAGGTGGGGCGCCTGGGTGGCTCAGTTGGTTAAAGCCTCTGCCTTCCGCTCAGGTCATGATCTCAGGGTCCTGGGATGGAGCCCCACATCAGGCTCTCTGCTCAGCGGGGAGCATGCTTCGTCCTCTCTGTGCCTTCTTCTGATCTGTCTCTGTCAAAGAAATGAATAAAATCTTAAAAAAAAATAAAAAGATTAGGGTTAGGGTTATGTCTTAGGGACAAGGCATGTTGGATCTGGTAACACTTATATGGGCTCACCCAAGGGCTGAGTTGAAGGCGGGACTCAGGAGGCTCCTTAGGCCCTGGGTTTTTTTCCTAGAAGGTAAAGATTGTGGGAATGGGCTCAGGGGAGCATGCTGGTTTCGAGGTCTCTGAGAGTGTTAGATAGCACTAAATGAAATGGTTTATTTCATTTATTCTCCTGGCTGAGAGGCTGAGTCCTGCCATCAGTCTGATGATCCTATCCACTGGGATGGAATTGGGTATCAGGCCTCTGGGGTCCAGAGCCTGACCACCTGAGCTAGGGTATTAGGGTTTGGTCCTGGGAGCATGGCAGGCCTGAGGTGCCAGTGCGGACTCAGGCTCTCCGGAGGGCTGAGTTGAGGGTATTGCTCTGGTGGCCCATCAGGCACTGGGCGGTGGTGTGTGGGTCCTCGGAAGGTGTGGGTGTCTTTAGGGGGCATGGAGGTTTCTCCGGCCAGGAGCGTACTGCACAGGGCCATGTGGGCCATTTTCCTTGTGGGTGGCAGCCGGAGTCCAGCATTGCAAATACAGGGTCCCCAGTCTGGACGGCTAGGGAGCCAGGCCTCTGTGGATCGAAGCATAAACACCCATCCTAGCATTATGGTTAAGTCTTTGGGGCATGGTAACCCCGATCTGCCGGTGCTGTGGTGACCCATCCTGATGCCTGAGTTGAGGCTATGTCTGCAGGACTTTGAGACTCTGGTTCCCGGTCCTTGGGAGGGTCCAGAAGTGCTTTGGCCTCAGGGAGACTTGCAGGCTTCTCCTGCTCTGTGGCTTCAGCCCATTTCTAAACGGCACGGTTCATGCTGGGATCATGTGCAATTATGGGGTGCAACTCAGGGGTCCCCTATCTGGGGTTTTGAGGACCAGTTGTGGGAGGATGATGCCTGAGCACGAACCTGGGCTAGGGTTAGTATTAGGATTAGGGTTAAGGTTATGTCTTAGGGACAAGGCATGTCGGATATGCAAGCACAGATATCAGCTCACCCAAGGGCTGAGTTGAGGGCGGGACTCAGGAGGCTCCTCGGGCACTGGGGTTTTGGGCTGTACGGGCAAAGATGTTGGAAATCGCCTCAGGGGAGCATGCCAGTTTCTACAATTCTCAGGGCATTAGATAGCACGAAATGAAAGGTCACCTTCTGGCTGAGAGGGTGAGTCCTGCTGTGAGGGTTAGGTTGTAGGGGCACTGCAGCCCCAATCTGCTGGCGCTGTGGTGGCCCATCCCAATGCTTGAGTTCAGAGCGTGTGTCTGCAGGACCATGAGACTCCTGGTTCTTGGTCCTTGGGGGCGCTGGAAGTGGGGTGGCCTCAGGGAGACATTCCAATTTATCCCGCTCTGTGGGTTCAGCACAATTCTAAACAGCATGGTTTCCTCCTGGTGTCAGGTTCAATGATGGGGTATCGCTCACGGGTCCCCCATCTGGGGCCTTGGGGACCAGGAGTCAGAGTATGGACGCCTGAACACACAACCTGGGCTAGGTATAGTATTATGGTTAGTGTTAGGCTTAGGGACAGGGCATGTCGGATCTGCTAGCACAGATACGGGCTCACCCAAGGGCTGAGTTGAGGGCAGGACTCAGGAGGCTCCTCAGGCCCTGGGTTCTTGGCCTGGAGGAGCAAAGCTGGTGGGAATGGCCTCAAGGGAGAATGGCTGGTTGCTACTGCTCTGAGGGTGTGAGAGAACACCAAATGAAAAGGTCTCCTCCTGGCTGAGAACTGAGTCCTGCCGACAGTCTGATGCTCAACCCATGGGAGGAATTGGGTGTCAGGCCTCTGGGTCCAATGCCTGAACACCCACCCTAGTGTTAGGGTTTCGTCCTGGGAGAATGGCAGGCCTGCCAGTGCGGCTCAGGTTCTCCGGAGGGCTGAGTTGAGGGCATTGCTCTGGTGGCCTGTCAGGCTCTGGGTTTGTGGTGTGGCATTTCTTGGAAGGCGTGGCTGGCTTTAGGGGGCATGGAGGATTCTGTGGCCAGGAGCATACTGCACAGGATCATATGGTCCAGTTTCATCGTGGGTGGCAGCCAGAGTCCTGCATTGGGAATACAGGGTCCCCAGTCTGGAGGGCTAGGGGTCCAGTCCTCAGGGGACAGAAGCCTGACACCCAACCTAGGGTTAGGGTAGGGTTGTAAGGGCATGGCAGCCCCGATCTGATGGCGCTGTGGTGATGCTTCCCAATGCCTGAGTTGAGGGTGTGAGTCTGTAGCACTGTGAGAGTCCTGGTTCCTGGTCCTTGGGTGTGCCAGAAGTGGCAGTGGCCTCTGGGAGGCATGCAGGTTTCTCCCGCTCTGCGGGTTCAACACATTTCTAAAGGGCAGGGTTTCCTCCTGGGATCAGGCGCAATTATGGGGTGAAGCTCAGGGGTCCCCCATCTGGCCGTTTGGGGGACCAGGCTATGGAGGAGGGATGCCTGAACACACAACCTGGGCTAGAGTTAGTATTAAGGTTAGGCTTAGCGTTAAGGCTATGTCTTAGGGAGAAGGCATGTGGGATCTGCCAGCACAGATATTGGCTCACTGAAGGGCTGAGTTGAGGGCAGGGCTCCGGAGGCTTCTCAGGCCCTGGGTTTTTGGCCTGGAGGTGCAAAGATGGCGGGAATGGCCTCAGGGCAGCTTGGCCGGTTCCTAGGGCTCTGAGGGTGTTGGAGAGCACCAAATGGAATCTCCTGCTGGTTGAGAAGCTGAGTCATGCCATCAGTTTGATGCTCCCACCCATGGGTGGAATTGGGTGTCAGGGTTCTAGAACCTGAACACCCAACCTAGGCTTAGGGTTTGGTCCTGGGAGAATGGCAGGCCTGATGTGCCAGCACGGACTCAGGCTCTCTGGAGGGCTGGGCTGAGGGCATTGTTCTGGCGGCCTGTAAGGCTAAGGAATTGTGGTGTGGGGGTGCTCAGAAGATGTGGTTGGCTTTAGGGGTCATGGAGGTTTCTCCGGCAAGGAGCGTTCTGCAAAGGTCCATGTGGTCAAGTTTCATCATGGGTGGCAGCCAGAGTCCTACGTTGGGAATATGGGGTCCCCAGTCTGGAGGGCTAGGGAGCCAGTCCTCTGGGGACTGAAGCCTGAACACCCAACCGCGGGTTAGGTTTAGGTCACAGGGGCATGGCGGCCCGGATCTGCCGGCACAGTGATGACCAATCCCGATGCCTGAGTTGAGGACGTGAGTCTGCAGGACCGTGAGACTCCTCATTCCTGCTCCTCAGGGGCGCCGGTATTGGGGGTAGCGTCAGGGAGGCATTCTGGTTTCTTCTGCTCTGTAGGTTCAGCACATTCCTTTTTTTTTTTTTTTTTCACTTTCAATATCTATCTATCTATCTATATTATTTGTTTTCAGCGTAACAGTATTCCTTATTTTTGCACCACACCCAGTGCTCCATGCAACACGTGCCCTCCCTAATACCCATCACCTTGTTCTCCCAACCTCCCACTCCCCACCCATTCAAGACCCTCAGGTTCTTTTTCAGAGTCCGTAGTCTCTCATGGTTCACCTCCCCTTCCCATTTCCCACAACTTCCTTCTCCTCGCCATCTCCCCATGTCCTCCTTGTTCTTTGTTATGCTCCACAAATAAGTGAAACCGTATGATAATTGACTCTCTCTGCTTGACTTATTTCACTCAGCATAATCTCTTCCACTCCCGTCCATATTGCTACAAAAGTTGGTATTCATCCTTTCTGATGGAGGCATAATACTCCATCTTGTATATGGACCACATCTTCCTTATCCATTCGTCCATTGAAGGGCATCTTGGTTCTTTCCACAGTTTGGCGACCGAGGCCTTTGCTGCTATAAACATTGGGGTACAGATGGCCCTTCTTTTCACTCCATCTGTATCTTTGGGGTAAATACCCAGCAATGCAATTGCAGGGTCATAGGGAAGCTCTCTTTTTAATTTCTGGAGGAATCTCCACACTGTTCTCCAAAGTGGCTGCACCAACTTGCATTCCCACCAACAGTGTAAGAGGGTTCCCCTTTCTCCACATCCTCTCCAACACACGTTGTTTCCTGTCTTGCTAATTGTGGCCTTTCTAACTGGTGTCAGGTGGTATCTCAATGTCGTTTTCATTTGAATCTCCCTGATGGCTAGTGATGATGAACATTTTGTCATGTGTCTGATAGCCATTTGTATGTCTTCGTTGGAGGAGTGTCTGCTCATATCTTCTGCCCATTTTTGGATATGATTATCTGTTTTGTGTGTGTTGAGTTTGAGAAGTTCTTTCTAGATCCTGGATCTCAACCTTTTGTCTGAACTGTCATTTACAAATATCTTCTCCCATTCCGTGGGTTGCCTTTTGATTGGTGGACTGTTCCCTTTGCTGTGCAGAAGCTTTTGATCTTGATGAAGTGCCAAAAGTTCATTTTCGCTTTTGTTTCCTTGGCCTTTGGAGACATATCTTGAAAGAAGTTGCTGTGGCTGATATCGAAGAGGTTACTGCTTATGTACTCCTCTAGGATTCTGAGAGAATCCTGTCTCACGTTGAGCTCCTTTATCGAGTTCGAGTTTATCATTGTGTATGGTGTAAGAGAATGGTCGAGTTTCATTCTTCTACATATCGCTGTCCAGTTTTCCCAGCACCATTGATTGAGGAGAATGTCTTTTGTTACATTGAATATTTTTTCCTGAATTCTCGATGATTATATCACAATAGAGTTGAGGGTCCATATCTAATCGGGATCGATGTGGGCAGAGCGCTCATGAAAATTGGCTGGCGTTGGATAACCATGGGGACCGCCTTGTTCCGCGTGGCCCAGGACCCTTTCTCGCTCGGGGTGTGTCGCAGCCACCCGAAAACGCGCCGAGACGACGGGGCCCGGCCGGGGGCCTCAGCGCCGGGGAGCTTGCTCCGAGCAGAGTTGATGGAGGGGCTGTGGTCGGGCATTCGTCTCCGCCTTGGAGGGAGGCCGGGCGCCCGGGAAGGGCTTGGCCTCTCTGGGGGAACAAATGGATCTGTCGCTCCACAGCTGTGTCGGAGCCACGAAACGGGCCGATGGCGCCAGGACGGTCGAGGACTCGTCGCGCGGGACTCAGGGTTCCCCATGCGGAGGCCCCCAGGCTCAGGCCCCTGGCAACGGAAGGCTGAGCAAGCAGGCCCGGGCCCGGGCCCGGTTTCGGGGCTGGCCGGCCCCAGCGGCCGGCGTCAGGGAGTGGACCCCCGGAGGCTGAGGAGCGGGAGGCGTCGGCCTCCCCGGGGCCCGCCTCCCGGAGCTCCTCCCGGCGGTGCCGGAACGCGACGACACGCGATCCCGGACAGGGCCCCGGGGGGGCGGCCCTGCGGCCCTCTGGTGCCCGAAGTGTGTTCGCCGGGCGTTTTCCGGCCAATTCTCACGAGCGTTCTGCCCAAATCGGGATCGATTTGGGCTGAACGCTCGTGAGAATTGGCCGGCGTTGGGCAGCCCTGGTCAGCGCCCAGGGCCGCGTGGAGCAGGGCCCTTTCTCGCTCGGGGCATGGCGCGGCCACCCGGAAAACGAGCCGCGACGATGGGGCGCGGCCGGCGGCCCCGGCGCCGGGGAGTTTTCCCCGAGCAGAGTGGATGGAGGCGCCGTGGCCGGGCGTCCGCCTCCGCCGTGGCGGGCGGCCGGGGCGCCCGTGGAGGGGGCTGGCCTCTGTGGGGGAACGGAGTGATCTCTCACTCCACGGCTGGGACGAAGCCACGAAAGGTGCCGTCGTCGCCGGGACGGTCGGGGGGACTCGTGGCGCGGGACTCAGGGTTCCCCATGCGGAGGCCCCCAGGCTCAGGCCCCTGGCAACGGAAGGCTGAGCAAGCAGGCCCGGGCCCGGGCCCGGCTTTCGGGGCTGGCACGGCCCCAGCGGCCGGCGCCAGGGAGGGGACCCCCGGAGGCTGAGGAGCGGGAGGCGTCGGCCTCCCCGGGGCCCGCCTCCCGGAGCTCCTCCTGGCGGTGCCGGAACGCGACGACACGCGATCCCGGACAGGGCCCCGGGGGGGCGGCCCTGCGGCCCTCTGGTGCCCGAAGTGTGTTCGCCGGGCGTTTTCCGGCCAATTCTCACGAGCGTTCTGCCCAAATCGGGATCGATTTGGGCAGAACGCTCGTGAGAATTGGCCGGCGTTGGGCAGCCCTGGTCAGCGCCCAGGGCCGCGTGGAGCAGGGCCCTTCCTCGCTCGGGGCATGGCGCGGCCACCCGGAAAACGAGCCTCGACGATGGGGCGCGGCCGGCGGCCCCGGCGCCGGGGAGTTTTCCCCGAGCAGAGTGGATGGAGGCGCCGTGGCCGGGCGTCCGCCTCCGCCGTGGCGGGCGGCCGGGGCGCCCGTGGAGGGGGCTGGCCTCTGTGGGGGAACGGAGTGATCTCTCACTCCACGGCTGGGACGAAGCCGCGAAAGGTGCCGTCGTCGCCGGGACGGTCGGGGGGACTCGTGGCGCGGGACTCAGGGTTCCCCATGCGGAGGCCCCCAGGCTCAGGCCCCTGGCAACGGAAGGCTGAGCAAGCAGGCCCGGGCCCGGGCCCGGCTTTCGGGGCTGGCCCGGCCCCAGCGGCCGGCGCCAGGGTGGGAACCCCCGGAGGCTGAGGAGCGGGAGGCGTCGGCCTCCCCGCGGCACGCCTCCCGGAGCTCCTCCCGGCGGTGCCGGAACGCGACGACACGCGATCCCGGACAGGGCCCCGGGGGGCGGCCCTGCGGCCCTCTGGTGCCCGAAGTGTGTTCGCCGGGCGTTTTCCGGCCAATTCTCACGAACGTTCTGCCCAAATCGGGATCGATTTGGGCAGAACGCTCGTGAGAATTGGCGGCGTTGGGCAGCCCTGGTCAGCGCCCAGTTCCGCGTGGATCAGGGCCCTTTCACGCTCGGGGCATGTCGCGGCCGCCCGGAAAACGAGCCGCGACGATGGGGCGCGGCCGGCAGCCGCGGCGCCGGGGAGTTTTCCCCGAGCAGAGTGCATGGAGGCGCCGTGGCCGGGCGTCCGCCTCCGCCGTGGCGGGCGGCCGGGGCGCCCATGGAGGGGGTGGCCTCTGTGGGGAAACGGACTGGTCTCTGACTCCGCGGCTAGGACGAAGCCGCGAAAGGTGCCGTTGTCGCCGGGACGGTCGGGGGACTCGTGGCGCGGGACTCAGGGTTCCCAATGGGGAGGCCCCCAGGCTCAGTTCCTTGGCAACGGAAGGCTGAGCAAGCAGGCCCGGGCCCGGGCCCTGCTTTCGGTGCTGGCCCGGCCCCGGCTGCCGGCGCCAGGGTGGGAACCCCCTGAGGCTGAGGAGCGGGAGGCGTCGGCCTCCCCGGGGCACGGCTCCCGGAGCTCCTCCCGGCGGTGCCGGAACGCGACGACACGCGATCCCGGACAGGGCCCCGGGGCTGCCGCCCTGCGGCCCTGTCGTACCCGATGTGTGTTCGCCGGACGTTTTCCGGCCAATTCTCACGAGCGTTCTGCCCAAATCGGGATCGATTTGGGCAGAACGCTCGTGAGAATTGGCGGCGTTGGGCAGCCCTGGTCAGCGCCCAGTGCCGCGTGGAGCAGGGCCCTTACTCGCTCGGGGCATGTCGCGGCCACCCGGAAAACGAGCCGCGACGATGGGGCGCGGCCGGCAGCCGCGGCGCCGGGGAGTTTTCCCCGAGCAGAGTGCATGGAGGCGCCGTGGCCGGGCGTCCGCCTCCGCCGTGGCGGCCGGCCGGGTCGCCCCTGGAGGGGGCTGGCCTCTGTGGGGAAACGGACTGATCTCTCACTCCGCGGCTAGGACGAAGCCGCGAAAGGTGCCGATGTCGCCGGGACGGTCGGGGGACTCGTCGCGCCGGACTCAGGGTTCCCCATGGGGAGGCCCCCAGGCTCAGGCCCCTGGCAACGGAAGGCTGTGCAGGCAGGCCCGGGCCCGGCCCGGCTTTCGGGGCTGGCCCAGCCCCAGCTGCCGGCGCCAGGGAAGGGACCCCCGGAGGCTGAGGAGCAGGACGCGACGGCCTCCCCGGGGCACGCCTCCCGGAGCTCCTCCCGGCGGTGCCGGAACGCGACGACACGCGATCCCGGACAGGGCCCCGGGGGGGCCGCCCTGCAGCCCTGTGGTGCCCGAAGTGTGTTCGCCGGGCGTTTTCCGGCCAATTCTCATGAGCGTTCTTCCCAAATTGGGATCGATTTGGGAGAACGCTCGTGAGAATTGGCCGGCGTTGGGCAGCCCTGGTCAGCGCCCAGTTCCGCGTGGAGCAGGGCCCTTTCTCGCTCGGGGCATGTTGCGGCCACCTGGAAAACGAGCCGCGACGATGGGGCGCAGCCGGCAGCCGCGGCGCCGGGGAGTTTTCCCCGAGCAGAGTGCATGGAGGCGCCATGGCCGGGCATCCGCCTCCGCCGTGGCGGGCGGCCGGGGCGCCCCTGGAGGGGGCTGGCCTCTGTGTGGAAACGGACTGGTCTCTCACTCCGCGGCTAGGACGAAGCCGCGAAAGGTGCCGTTGTCGCCGGGACGGTCGGGGGACTCGTGGTGGGGGACTCAGGGTTCCGCATGGGGAGGCCCCCAGGCTCAGGCCCCTGGCAACGGAAGCCTGAGCAAGCAGGCCCGGCCCGTGCCCGGCTTTCGGGGCTGGCCCGGCCCCAGCTGCCGGCGCCATGGAGGGGACCCCCGGAGGCTGAGGAGCGGGAGGCGTCGGCCTCCCCGGGGCCCGCCTCCCGGAGCTCCTCCTGGCGGTGCCGGAAAGCGAAGACACGCGATCCCGGACACGGCCCCGGGGGGGCGGCCCTGCGGCCCCGTGGTGCCGGCCCTGCGGCCCCGTGGTGCCCGAAGTGTGTTCGCCAGGCCTTGTCCGGCCAATTCTCACGAGCGTTCTGCCCAAATCGGGATCGATTTGGGCAGAACGCTCGTGAGAATGGGCCGGCGTTGGGCCACCCTGGGGACCGCCTTGTTCTGCGTGGCCCAGGTCCCTTTCTTGCTCGGGGTATGTTGCGGCCACCCGGAAAATGAGCCGTGACGATGGGGCGCGGTCGGCAGCCACGGCGCCATGGCGTTTTCCCCAAGCAGAGTTGATGGAGGGGCTGTGGCCGGGCGTCCGCCTTCGCCGTGGCGGGTCGCCAGGGCGCCCGTTGTGGGGTCTTGCCTCTGTGGGGATCGCTTTGATCTCTCATTCCTCGGCTGGGACGCAGCCGAGAAAGGCACCGTTGGCGCTGGGACGGTGGTGGACTTGTGGCACGGGACTCAGGATCCCGGGTGATGCCCCGAGGTACAGGCCCCTGGCAGTGGAAGTCTGAACAAGCAGGCCTGGGTCCGGGCCCGGATTTCGTGGCAGGCCCGGCCCCAGCTGCCACCGCCAAGGAGGGACCCCCAGAATCTGTGGAGAGGGAGGCGTCTGCCTTGCCATCAGGGAGATTCTAATTTAAACTACATTGAGATACCACGTGACACCAGATAGAATGTCCAAAATTAGGAAGACAGGAAATAACATGTGTTGGATGGATGTTGAAAAGGGGAACCCTGTTACACTGTTGGTCAGACTCCAATTTAGTGCAGCCACTTTGGAGAACAGTGTGCAGATGACTCAAGAAATTAAAAATAGAGCTTCCCTATGACCCTGCAATTACACTGATGGGTATTTACCCCAAAGATACAGATGGAGTGAAAAGAAGAGCCATCTGTACCCCAATGTTTTTTGCAGCAATGGCCATGGTCGCCAAACTGTGGAAAGAACCAAGATGCCCTTCAACGGATGAATGGATAAGGAAGATGTGGTTCATATACACAATGGAGTATTATGCCTCCACCAGAAAGGATGAATACCCAACTTTTGTAGCAACATGGACGGGACTCGAAGAGATTATGCTGAGTGAAATAAGTCAAGCAGAGAGAGTCAAATATCATATGGTCTCCCTTATTTGTGGAGCATAACAAAGAACACGGAGGACATGGGGAGATGGAGAGGAGAGGGAGTTGAGGGAAACTCGAAGGGGAGATGAACCATGAGAGACTATGGACTCTGAAAAACAACCTGAGTGTTTTGGAAGGCAGGGGGTTGGGAGGTTGAGGAACCAGGTGGTGGGTAATAGGGAGGGCGTGTACTGCATGGAGCACTGGGTGTGGTGCAAAAACAGTGAACACTGTTATGCTGAAAATAAACAAATAAAAAAAAAAAAGAAAATTGTACTCTTAGACCCCGTCATCTATATCACTCATCCCTCCATCCACTTCCACTCTGGTAACCACTGAGTCGGTTTTTGTTTTGTATCTTCTTTCTCCTTTATTTATGTATGTTTGTTTCCTAAATTCCATGGAAGAGTGACATCCAAAGGCCTTTGTCTTTCTCTGACTGACTGATTTCACTTAGGATAGTATTCTCTAGCTCCATCCATGTGTCTGCAAATGGCAAGATTTCATTTTTTATGGCTGAGTAATTTCCCACTGTGTGTGTATGTGTGTGTGTGTGTGTGTGTGTGTGTACATTTATTATCTCATTTATCAAGTTTTCAAGAAATACTTGGATTGTTTCCATATTGTAATATTGTAATTAATGTTGCAAGAAACATAGGGGCACATGTATCCTTTTGAGTTACTGTTCTCATATTCGTCGGGTAATCACCCGGTAGTGTGATTGCTGGATTATAAGGTAGTTCTAATATTTAACGTTTTGAGGAACAGTGATACTGTTTTCCACAGGGACTGCAGCAGCTAGCATTCCCACCACAGTGCAAGAGGGTTCCCTTTTACCCACATCCTCCCAACATTTGTTTTCTTGTGCTGGTGCTGTTAGCCATTCTGATAGTATGAGGTAATATCTCATGGACCTTTTCATTTGGATTTTCCTGTTGATGGCTGATGTGAACATCTTCTTACGTGACTGTTGTCCATCTGTATGTCTTCTTTGGAGCAATGTCTGTTCATGTCTTCTGTCTATTTTTTAATTGGATTTTTTGTTTTTTGGTTGTTGCGTTGTATCAGTTCTACATATTTTGGACACTACCCCTTTATTGCACATGATATTTGCAAACATCTTCTCCTATTAAGTACGTTGTATTCTATTTATTACATTTTCATTGTTGTTCTGCTGTGCGGTAAGTTTTTATATTGATGGAACTCTAGTAGTTTATTTTTGCTTTTGTTTCCTTTGCCTTAGGAGGCGTGTCTATTAAATGTATGGTTCATGTCAGAGAAGTTACTGTCTGTGCCCTCTTGTAGGATTTTTATGATTTAAGGTCTCACATTGAGGTCTTGAAACTGTTTTGAGTTTATTTGTCCATATGGTGTAAGAAAGCAGTCTAATTTCATTGTTTTGTGCATAGCTGTTCAGTTTTCCCAACACCATTTGTTGTAGAGACTGTCCTCTTCCCTTTTAATAGTTTTGCCTGTTTTGCAGAAGATTAATTGGGCACGTGATTGTGGGTTGATGTCTGAGCTTCTATTCCATTTCCTTGGTCACTGTGTGTATTTTTTTTTTTTTTTTGCCAGTCCCATACTGTGAGGATGAATGCAGCTTTGTAGTGTAATATGAAATATGGAATTGTGATGCCTCCAGCTTTCTTTTTCTTCATAACATTGTGCTGGTTGTTCAGTATCTTTTGTGATTCCATACAAATTGTTAGGGTAGTTTATTTGAGTTCTCTCATTTTTTATTTGAATTCAATGAGCCAACTTATCATACATCATTATTTTCAGATGTAGTGTTAAATAATATATCAGATGTGTATTGCATCACGTGCCCTCCTTAATGCCCATCACCCCAGTTACCCCCCCCACCCCCCATCCAGCAACCCTCAGTTGGTTGCTATAGTTAAGAGTCTATCATGGTTTTTTCCCCATCTCTGATGACTTCCCATTCTGTTTCCCCTTCCTTTGCCTATGGTTCTCTGCCCTGTTTCTGATATTTCACATATGAGTGAAACCCTATCATAATTGTGTTTCTTTCATTGACATATTTTACTCAGCATAATATCTTCCAGACCCATCCAGGTTGATGTGATGGTAAGTATTCATCCTTTCTGATGGCTGAGGAATATTCCATTGAATATATGAACCACATCTTCTTTATCCATTCCTCTGTCCATAGATATCTGGGTTCTTTCCATAGTTTATCTAGAGTGGATATTGTTGCAATGAACACTGGGGTGCAGGTGCCAGTTCTTTCCCCTACATCTCTATTTTTGTGGTAAAAGCCCTGTAGTGCAAGTGCTGTGTTTTAGGGTAACTTTATTTTAACTTCTTGAGGAAACCCCATACTATTTTCCAGAGTGGATATAACAGTCTGCATTCCAACCAGGAGTGTAGGAGGGTTCTCCATTCTCTGCATCCTCACCAATATTTGTGGTTTCATGTCCTGTTAACTTTAGACATTCTGCCTGGTGTGATAGGACACCTCAATGTGGTTTAGATTTGCATTTCCCAGAAGCCATGTGATATAGAACATTTATGTATATATCTGTGGGTCACATGCGTGTCATCATTGGAGAAATATCTGTTCATATTTTCGCCCATGTCTAGACCTTCTGTTGGATTAAGGCCCAGAAGCCTAGAAGATACAATCAGCCAGAACTGTGGAGATTTTCACAAGGTCTGAGATACAATGGAGATTTAGGGTGTGTATCAAGCTCAGGGATTGTCTTCAGAGGGTGGATGGAAGTGTAGGTTCATTGACATTGTCTCAGGTTTGCATTCAAATGTCTCATGCTCTGAATCCAGTCTGGAGTAAAAAAAGGAGTTTCCTTTTGTGTGGCGGGCTGATCCTCTGGTTTTGCTAAAGTGTTCCCAATACCCGGGGCTTGGGATCCAGGCCTCTACAGATGGACCTCTCAGAACTCCAAATAGGGTTAGGGTTAGGACCTAGGAAAATGGAAGGTCTGAATTGCCAACCGTGTGGTGAGCGTCCTGGAGGGCTGAGTTGAGGACATGGGTCAGGGTGAGTGTCCGGCTCAGGGTTTCAGTCCATGAGCCCTTGAATGTGGGAATTCACTGGGATGGACACAGATGGGCCTTCATATCTATACTGACCTATATACTTACTGGAGTCCATTATGGAAACATTTCCATCTGGGTGTGAGGCTGAGTCCTGTGGTATTGCTCAGGCATCCCCAAATCCTAGGGCTTTGGAGCCCACCCTTAAGGGACAGAGACATGAGAACCCAAGCTAGGGATAGAGTTAGGGCCAAAGGACATTGCAGGCCCAAACAGCTGACAGTGTGTGTGGTTCCTAGAGGCTGGAATTAAGGATGAGTGTTCTGGTTCTGGTCAGGCACAGGGTTTGTGACCTCGAGGCCACTGACATTGGGGGTTTGCTGGTATAGGCTCAGATGGGCAGGCATTTTATCCTGCTTTGAATACTTTCTAGAGGTCTACATGGCACGCTTTCATCCTGTGTGTTAGGATGAGTCCTGTGGTATGGCTAAGGTGACCCCAGTCCATGGGGTAGGGAGCCAGGCCCCTAGGAATTGAATGCTCAGAACACAAACTAAGCTTCAGTTAGGGGTTAGGAGCACGGCAGGCCCAATCTGATGGTGGTGTGGCAAGCTATCCAGAGGTCTGAGTACAGAGGGATGGATAGAGTAAGTGTCAGGTTCAGGTTTGTGTCCAGCTGCTGACTCTGGGTGAACTCAGTGGTGCATGGCAGATTTCTCCTGCTCAGAATCCTTTGCAGAGTTCCAAATGGTATGGTTTCCTTCTGGGTGGCAGGCAGAGATCTCAAATATTGCTCAGGGGTCCCCATCCGTGGGTCTTGGGCACCAGTCCTCTGGGGTCAGAGCATGAAACCCCAACCTGGGGTTAGGGCTAGGTCCCAGCAACATAACAGGCCTGATTTGCTGGTGCTGTGCAGAGCTCTCACGGGGACTGAGTAGAGAACATGGGTCAGTCTGAGTCAGGCTCCGGGTTGGTGGCCATGGGGGGAAAGGCAGATTTCTCCTGCTCTCAGTCCTTGGCAGAGTTCCAATTCTACTGTTTCCTGCTGGGTTGAAGACAGAGTCCTCTGGCATTTCTCAGGGGCCCCACATATGTGGGGCTTTGGTACCTGTATTCTTGGGACACAAGACAGAAAATGTACTAAGTTTTGGTTAGGGCTGAGGGTCATGTCAGTCTCAATATGCCACCCTGAGAGGAGTGACCTGGGGAGCAGAGTTGAGGACGTGGGTCAGTGTGAGTGTTAAGATCCAAGTGTGAACGGGGGGTGCTGAAAGTGGGATAGCCTCAGGGGGCCAAGAAATATTCTGGTATAGTTCAGGTGTAACCCATCAGCGGAGCTTTGGTGTCAATCATCAGAGGACAGAAGACTGAAAACACAACCTAGGGCTTGGAAAAGAGCACAGGGGCATGGCTGGCCTGATCTGCTGGTGCTGAGGCTAGATGTCTGGGGTACTGAGTTGGGGGCCATGGTCAGGTGGTGCATTACGACCTGGGTTTGTGCCTGGGGGGGTGGCCGAAGGTGGAGGTGGCTTCAGGGAGCATGAAGATTTCTCCCGTTCCGATGGTTCTGTGCAGCTCCAAACAAAACGGTTTCCTCCTGGGTGGCAGACAGAGTACTGGGTTGTGGCTCAGGGGTCCAAATATGGAGGAATTGGGGGACCAGCCTCTGGGGATGAAGACTGAAAATGCAACCTAGGGTTAAAGTTAGGGTCAGGGGCATGGCAGGCCCAATTTGCTGGCACTGAGAAGGGATCCCAGGGGGATGAATTGAGGGCAGAGGTCCGGTGGCATGAGAGGGTCCAGGTTTGTGGCCAGGGGACCGCTGAAGGAGGGGGTTGTGCTCAGGGAGGCATGCAGTTTCTCCCACTCTGAGTGTTCTACTCAGTTTCAAATGGCACGGTTTCCTCCTGGGTGGTAGGCAGGCTGAGTGCCAGCCTCCGCATTTGTGGCCCAATAGTGCGCAGAGGGTGGGGGATAGCCTCAGGTGAACCATGCAGGTTTCTCCCGCTCTGAGGATTTGACACAGCTCCAAACAGCATGGTTTCCTCCTGCATGGTGGACAGAGTCCTGGGGTGTCACTCAGGATTCTTTAATCTTGGGGTCTTGGGATCAGGACTCTTGGGGATGATACCTGAAAACCGAAATTAGGGATAGGGTTAAGGCCTAGGGCCATGGTAGACCTGATATGCCAGTGCTGAGGCAGGTGCCCTGGTGCGCTGAGTTGAGGTCAGGTGTCAGACGGGGCCTTAGCCTCTAGGTGTGTGTCCAGACGTTCGCATAACCTGGGGGTGACTTCAGGGGTGCATGGAAGTTTCTCCAGCTCTGAGGGTTCAGCGCAGCTCCAAACAGCACAGCGGTGCCCTGCGTGGCAGGCAGATTCCCAGCATGAGTATCAGGCATCCTCAATCCTTGTGACGCAGTATGTGGTCTATTCTGGAGAAGGTTCCATGTGCACTTGAGAAGAACGAGTATTCTGTTGTTTTAGGGTGGAATGTTCTGTATATGTCTATGAGGTCCATCTGGTCCAATGTTTCATTCAATGCTCTTATTTCTTTTTTAATTTTCTGCTTCGATGATCTGTCTATTTCTGAGAGAGGCGTATGAAGATCTCCTACTATTATTGTATTCATATCAATATGACTTTTTATCTTGATTAATAGTTTTGTTATGGAATTGGGTTCTCCCATATTGGGGGCATAGATATTCACAATGGTTAGATCATCTTGGCGGATAGTCCCTTTAAGAATTATGGAGTGTCCTTCTGTATCTCTGACTACAGTCTTTAGTTTAAAATCTAATTTATCTGATATGAGAATCGCTACCCCGGCCTTCTTTTGAGGCCCATTGGCATGAAAGATGCTTCTCCATCCGTTCACTTTCAGTCTGGGTGTATCCTTAGGTTCAAAATGGGTCTCTTGTAGACAACATATGGATGGGTCCTGTCGTTTTATCCAATCTGCAACCCTGTGTCGTTTTATGGGCGCATTTAGGCCATTCACATTGAGAGTGATTATTGAGAGATAGGTTTTGATTCATGTCATGTTGCCTTTGAAGTCTTTCTGTCTGTAGATTGTTTCTATATTTCTGTTCAATGATATCCTTGGGATTTTTTCTCTTTTATAGGACCCCCCTTAATATTTCCTGCAGTGTGGGCTTGGTGGTTGCATAGTCTTTTAAGCCTTGCCGGTCTTGGAAACTCTTTATCTCTCCATCCATTTTAAATGTCAGTCTTGCCGGATAGAGTATTCTTGGTTGCATGTTCTTCTCATTTAGTACTCTGAATATATTTTGCCAGCCCTTCCTGGCTTGCCAGGTCTCTGTGAAAAGGTCTGACGTTATTCTAATGGGCTTGGATGCCCACTCTCACCACTCTTGTTCAACATAATATTAGAAGTCCTAGCAACGGCAATCAGACAACAAAGAGAAATAAAAGGTATCCAAATTGGCAAGGAAGAAGTCAAACTCTCTCTCTTCGCAGATGACATGATTTTTTATATGGAAAACCCCAAAGACTCCACCCCCAAACTACTAGACTCATACAGCAATTCAGTAACGTGGCAGGATACAAAGTCAATGTACAGAAATCAGTGGCTTTCTTATACACTAACAGTGAAAATACAGAAAGGGAAATTAGAGAATCGATTCCATTTACTAGAGCACCAAGAACCATAAGATACCTGGGAATAAACCTAACCAAAGAGGTAAAGGACCTGTACTCGAGGAACTACAGAACACTCATGAAAGAAACTGAAGAAGACCCAAAAAGATGGAAGACAATTCCATGCTCTTAGATTGGAAGAATAAACATTGTTAAAATGTTTATACTGCCTAGAGCAATCTATGCTTTTAATGCCATTCCGATCAAAATTCCACAGGTATTTTTCAAAGAGCTGGAGCCAATAATCCTAAAATTTGTATGGAATCAGAAGAGACCCCGAATTGCTAAGGAAATGTTGAAAAACAAAAACAAAACTGGCGGCATCACGTTACCCGATTTCAAGCTTTACTACAAAGCTGCGATCACCAAGACAGCGTGGTCCTGGCATAAAAACAGACACATAGACCAGTGGAACAGAGTGGAGAGCCCAGATATGGACCCTCAACTCCACGGTGAAATAATCTTCGACAAAACAGGAAAAAATATTCAATGGAAAAAAAGACAGTCTCTTCAATCAATGGTGCTGGGAAAACTGGACAGCTATATGTAGAATAATGAAACTCAACCATTCTCTTACACTCGAAATGGATAAAAGACCTCATCATGAGACAGGAATCCATCAGAATCCTAGAGGAGAACATAGGCAGTAACCTCTTCGATAGCAGCCACAGCAACTTCTTTCAAGATATGTCTCCAAAGGCCAAGGAAACAAAAGCGAAAATGAACTTTTGGCACTTCATCAAGATCAAAAGCTTCTGCACAGCAAAGGAAACAGTCCACCAAACAAAAACGCAACCCACGGAATGGGAGAAGATATTTGCAAATGACAGTACAGACAAAAGGTTGATATCCAGGATCTAGAAAGAACTTCTCAAACTCAACACACACAAAACAGATAATCATATCCAAAAATGGGCAGAAGATATGAACAGACACTTCTCCAACGAAGACATACAAATGGCTATCAGACACATGAAAAAATGTTCATCATCACTAGCCATCAGGGAGATTCAAATGAAAACCACATTGAGATACCACCTGACACCAGTTAGAATGGCCAAAATTAGCAAGACAGGAAACAACGATTGTTGGAGAGGATGTGGAGAAAGGGGAACCCTCTTACACTGTTGGTGGGAATGCAAGTTGGTGCAGCCACTTTGGAGAACAGTGTGGAGATTCCTCAAGAAATTAAGAATAGAGCTTCCCTATGACCCTGCAATTGCACTGCTGGGTATTTACCCCAAAGATACAGATGTAGTGAAAAGAAGGGCCATCTGTACCCCAATGTTTATTGTAGCAATGGCTATGCTCACCAAACTGTGGAAAGAACCAAGATGCCCTTCAACGGATGAATGGATAAGGAAGATGTGGTACATATACGCAATGGAGTATTATGCCTCCATCAGAAAGGATGAATACCCAACTTTTGTAGCAACATGGACGGGACTGGAAGGAATTATGCTGAGCGAAATAAGTCAAGCAGAGAGAGAGTCATGTATCATATGGTCTCACTTATTTGTGGAGCATAGCAAATAACACGGAGGACATAGGGAGATGGAGAGGAGAGGGAGTTGAGAGAAACTGGAAGGGGAGATGAACCATGAGAGACTATGTACTCTGAAAAACAACCAGAGGGTTTTGGAGGGGCAGGGTGGGGTAGGAGTTTGAGGAATCAGGTGGTGGTTAATAGGGAGGGCACGTACTGCATGGAGCACTGGGTGTGATGCCAAAACAATGAACACTGTTATGCTGTAAATAAACAAAAAAAAAAAAAAAAAATGAGTCTATGGAAGGCCCGGCAGTGCCAGTTCACGCCACTGGAGGGAGTGGTGAGCCGTGGTGTGAGATACCCTGGAAGGCATGGCGATGCTGCTTGCCACCACTGGAGGCAGCGGCGAGCTGCCATGGGAAACACACCTGAAGAGGAGTCAGTGCAGCTTGCTGGCTCTGAAGGCAGGGCGGAGGTGCCCGGTGAGAGACCCTGAAACGTGAGGCACTACAGCTTATTTTTACAGGACGGAGTGGTGAGCTGTATAGTCTCTGTTTCTCCAGGCTCAAGGGTGGTGGTAAGAATTGATGGAGCCTGTCCCCCACTCAGCATTGTGCCCTCTTTCCCCAGGTTTGCTGGTAATGTGCTGTCAGGATGGTTCAGGAGGGTCCTCCCAGTTGGGCTCTGGAGCCAGGGGAACCAAACCTGACTCATGGTGCATTTGGAACCGAGGAGCTGAGTGTCTGTTTGGAAAAGTATGTTTGTTTCTCCAAAAAGGACAAGGGCATTGACCAGCTTGAGAGGGAAGTGAATGACCAGTTAAGAAACAAGCTTGTGTCTCTCCTTCTCCCAGGAATCAGAGCAGGTGTGCAGGCTTTAGGTGGGAGACGCCTGCTTATCTGCACCTGACAACCCTTCTTCACTCTGGCTCCATGAGACCTGAAGTTTGGAAGTCAGCGTCTGAGTCAGTCATGCAGCTTGTCCCAGGACGTCAGTGTTCAGAGAAAACAGCAGGCCTGTGGGTCACAATGTCACATCCATGCCAGGATGGCAGGTAAAAATTCCCTTTCACCCCAAATTTCCTGGGCTTTTCTCTTGTCTCCAGTGGAGCTCACAAATGGCACCCTGAACCAGCTGTAAGCAATCTCGTGCGGGTGCCAGAGCTCCTGAGTTTCTCTGCAGGGAGCACCTGGCAGGGATCTCATTTTCTCTGTTTATTTCTGGCTTACAAAGGTATTTGGAACATCTCTTTCCTAGGAAATCCCTTGGATTCGAAAGGGAATGTGAGATTGACTTGGTGTGCCTTTTGAACATAGAAAGTATTCCTTCACCGAACAGTGTTTACTCCACTGGGCCTAGACTCTGGTGGAACGGCTGGCACCTAGAGTGAGGTGGCTGTTTGTGGTCAGATAGAGACTTGGATGATGGCTTCTTCTTTGTCCAAGGTGATGTATCCTAATGGATTCGTCTTTGAATCCAAAGAGTTCCAATGAGGGCAGAGGGAAAATTCAAAATGATTCCAAGGAGTCTTGGACAATTTAAAAGGGATGCTTGTCTTCCTAGGTTCACTCAAACGGCTATATATGGTTGGACATGCTGTATTTTCTCTGCAGTTTCATGGGTAGTGAAGTCAGAAGGAGAGTCTTTGGGAATTTCCCTGGATAAAGGCACTCTGTTGGCTTCAAGGGACTTGGTGTCAGGAACCCTGGGCTGAATTTCTGTGGCTGCTTTCCTGATGCTCAGTGAGTCAGGTTTTCCCACAGGTTTTATATTTCCTCCTTAGGAAATTGCTGGCAGGGAATGTTCTGTTTAAAGTGGAACCCTCGGGGGCACCTGTGTGGCTCAGTGGGTTAAGCCACTGCCTTCGGCTCAGGTCATGGTCTCAGGGTCCTGAGATTGAGCCCCGCATTGGGCTCTCTGCTCAGCGGGGAGTCTGCTTCGTCCTCTCTCTCTGCCTGCCTCTCTGCCTACTTGTGACCTCTGTCAAATAAATAAATAAAATCTAAAAAAAAAAAAAAAACCCAAAACCGGGACCCTCCTACATTGTTGGTGGGCCTGCGTGTTGTTGCAGCCACTCTTGGAAAGAATACAGTCTGTCCTCCAAAAGCTAAGAACTGAACAACAGTAGGATCCAGCAATTGCCCTCCTAGTTATTTCCCTAAAGGGCACAAAAATGCACATTCAGTGGGGTATAAGCACCGTGATATTTACAGCAGCATTTTCAACCATTGTAAAACAATGGAGGGAGACCAAATGTCCATTCACTGATGAGTGATATATATATATATCACTCGTATATATCATATGTGTGTGTGTGTGTGTGTATGTGTATTCATTCTCCCACATCTTCTTAATGGAATAGGGTCCAGGTTCAAAAAGGATGAAATCTTACCATCTGCAAGGATGTGGATGGATCTACAATGGATTTAGCTAAGTAAAATCAGTAAGAAAAGACCAATAGCCTATATCTTGACCTCTATGGAATTTCAGAAAGAAAACAGATGAACATAGTGAGGAGAGAAAGGCCAATGAGGAAACAGACTCTAACCTAGAGCAAAATCGAGGGTTGCTAGGGGGCAGGGGTGTGGGGCGAAGGGTTAAGTGGGTGACAGCTATTAGGGAGAGTACTTGTTGTGATGAGCTCTGGGTGTTCTATGCAGGTGAGGAATCACAAAATCCTACCCCTGAAGGAGAGGAATGAACATTGCATGGAAACGAATTGGAATTGAAGTCAATGAAGAAAAGAAGACCATGTTCTACTTCATGAAGACTGAGGTAAAACTGGAATGACTTTTGCTCTCCTGTTCTGTAGCTGTTCATTATGAAACACTCTGTGGCAGGATACACTAGTTTCCTATTGCATAAGGAGCCCTCAGAAAGTTGCCATGAAAGATTTAGATCTCAGAGCATGTACATGTTCCATTGATATGTTACTTTCAGTTTGCCCAGGTGCAAAGGTAAGTGGAGAGAAATAGGGCTGAAGAGGAAAGGAGGTATTAAGCATTCAAGAGGTAGCCTTCCCCTTTCTCATGAATGCCTGGGCCAGTGTAAATTGGGACGAAGGAGGGGGGATCCCAGAGCTTTGCCGCAGACAGGGGAGTTCTAGGTCTGCCTAGAGCTGGTGGTGTCCATGAGCAGAGCTGAGCTAGTGGCGTGGCAGGCCCGAACTGCTGGTGTTGAGGTGAGTTCCCCAAGGAGCTGAGTTGAGAATGGGGGTCAGGGGGTGAATCAGGCTCTGGGTTTGTGGCCAGGGGGCTGCAGAATGTGGGGGAGTCCTAATGGGGTCATGCAGGTTTCTCTGGCTCTGAGGGTTCCGCACAGCTCCAAAGGGACAAGTTTCCTGCTGGGTGGCAGGGGGACTCCTACAGTGTGGCTCCAAGTTTACCAATCTAGAGGGCTTGGTGGATAGGCCCCTGGGGAAGGAAGCCTGAAAATGCAACATAGGGTTAAGGGTAATGGGCTGGGCAGGACAGGCCTGATCAGCCGACACAGAGGTGAGATACCCTCAGAACTGAGTTGAGGAAATGCATCCTGCAATGCAGAAGAGTCAGGGTTTCTGGCCAGAGGGACGGCTGATCGTGGGGGTGGCTTTAGAGGGGCATGCTGGTTTCTCCCTCTCTGAGGAAACTTTGGAGCTCCAAATGTCATGGCTTCCCCCTGCATGGCATTCAGGTTTCTGCCTTGTTACAGGGGGGTCCTGAATCTGGGGAGTTTGGGGGCCAGGCCTCTTGGGATGGAAGCCTGAAATCAGAAACTAGAGCTACGGTAAGGGCGTAGGGGCATGGCATGCTCAATCTGCTACTGCTGAGGTGGGCTCCCTGGTGGGCTGACTTCAGGGTGGGTATCAGGTGGCATGTCAGACTCAGAGTTTGTGTCCAGGGATGCCACAGAAGCTTTGCGTGACCTCAGGGTTGCATGCAGGTTTCTCCTACCCTGAGGGTTCTGCAGAGCTCCAAATGGCATGGTTTCCTCCTGTGTGGCAGACGCAGTCCTGGGGTGTCACTGAGGAATCCTTAATCTCTCCTGGCATGAATCTCGGAGGTGCCCAATCTGGCGGGCTTGGGGGACAGGCCTCTGTTCATGAAAGCCTGTACACCCCACCTCGGTTTATGCTTAGGGCCGAAGGGCATGGCAGGTCCGATGTGCCGGTGCTGATGCGGGCTCCCCTAAGGGTCGAGTTGAGGGCATAGATCTGGCATCGCAGGAGAATCTGGTTTTATGGCCATGGGGGTGACTCATGGTGGGGTGGCATTACGGGGGTTTGCAGGTTTCTCCCCGTCTGAGTGTTCAGTGCAGCTCTAAACCACAAGTTTTCCTCATGAGTGCCAGGTGGAGTCCCGTGGTGGCGCTCAGTAGACCTTAATCTGGGGGGACATGGGAGGCAGGCCCCCTGGGATGGAAGCCTGAAAACCTAAAGAGGGGTTCTGGTAAGGGCCTAGGGGCATGGTGGCCCGATCTGCTTATGTTGAGGTGGGGCGCCCTAGGGTCTGAATTTATGGCATGCGTCCGGCAGCTCAGCAGAATCTGGTTTATGGGGCCGGGGGGATGGGTGCTGATGATGGGAGTGCCTTTAGAGGGGCAAGTTTCTCCCCCTCTGAGGGTTCAGCACAACTCCAAGGCACAGGTTCCTACTGTGTGGCAAGCGGAGTCCTGAGGTGTATGTCAAGATTCCTTAATCCAGGGGATTTTGTTGCCTGGACCCTCAGCATGGAAGACTGAACACCCAAACTTGTGTTAGGGTCAGGGCCTAGGGGCAATGGCAAGCCCGATCTGCCAGTGCTGAGGCGGGATCCCGTATGGGCTGAGTTGAGGGTATGCATTTGGTGGCGGGATGGAATCCAGCTCTATGGCCAGAGTGGCTGTTGATTATTGGGGTGGCTTTAGGGTGGCATGAAAGTTTCTCCCCATCTGAGGGTTCATTGCAGCTCCAAACCACAAGGTTTCCACTTGTGTGACAGGCTGTGTCCTGTGGTGTTGCTCAGAAGTCCTTAATCTGGGGGGCGTGGGGGCCAGGCCTCTTGGGATGGAAGCCTGAAAATCCAAACTAGGGTTAGGGTTAGGGCTTAGGGACATGGCAGGCCCGATCTGCTGCAATTGAGGTGGTCTCCTGGATAGGCCGAATGGAGGGTGGGAATCAGGCAGGACTTGAGGTCTGTGTTTGTGTTTGTGGGGGCAAAGAAGCTAGTGGTGTTCTTGGGGGCCATGCAGCTTTCTCCTGCTCTGAGGTTCCTGCACAGTTCCAAATGGCACCATTTTGCCGTAGGAGGCTGGAGGAGTGCTGGCGGGAGTCTCAGTCATCCCCAGTCTGATGGGCTTGGGGTACAGACCTCTGGGCACGGAAGGCTGTATACCCCACCTAGGGTTAGGGTTAGGGACTAGGGTCATGGCAGGCCCAATCTGCCGGCGCAGAGATGGGCTCCCCTCAGGGCTGAGTTGAGGGCATGTGTCCGGTAGCTTCATAGAAAACAGCTTTCTGGCCTGGGGTGCCGCAAATTGTGCGGATAGCTTTACGGGGGCTTGAAGGTTTCTCACCCTCTGAGTATTCAGCAGCTCCAAACTGCAAGGTTTCATCCTGCGTGGCTGTTGGAGTGCTGCAATGTCACTCAGGGGTCCTTAATCCAGGGGGCCTGGAGGCTAGGCATCTTGGGATGGAAGCCTGGAAACTCAAACTAAGGGTGAGGTCTTGGGGTGCGACAGGCCCAATCTGCCAGTGCTGAGGCGGACTCCCCGGTGGCCTGAGTTGAGGGTCGGTGATAGGTGGCTCGTGTGAATCTGGGTTTGTGTTCAGGAGGGGCTCAGATGCTGGGGCTTGCCTTGGGGGGCATGAAGTTATCTTTTGCTCTGAGGTCTAAGTAGCTCCAAATGGCACTGTAACAGCATAGGCAGCCTCCAGACTGCCAGAGTGAGTCTCATGCATCCACAATCTGGCGGGTTTGGGGGCTAGGCCTCTGGGTACGGAAGACTGTACACCCAACCTAGGGTTAGGGTTAAGGCCTAGGGGCATGGCAGTTCTGATATGCTGCTGATATGCTGTGTTGAGGTGGGCTCCCTCAGGGCTGAGTGGATGACATGCCTCTGGCGTTGTGGCAGAATCTGGCATTATGTCTGGGGCATTTCCAATGGCGGGTGTGTTTAGGTGCTCATACACCTTTCTTTCTGGAGGGCAGGCAGAGTCCTGTGTTGTGACTTTGGAATCCCCAGTCTGGAGGGTTAGGGTTAGGGATAGAGGTTCGGAGAGTGTTAGGGTTAGTTGTTAGGGTTTAGGGTTAGGGTTAGGAGTTAGGGGATAGGGTTAGAGGTAAGGTTTAGGGTTAGGCTTAGGGTTAGGCGTATGTCTTAGGGACAAGGCATGTCAGATCTGCCAACACAGATATGGACTCACCCAAGGGCTGTGTTGAGGGCGGGACTCAGGAGTCTCCTCAGGCCCTGGATTTTTGGACTGGAGGGGTAAAGAAGGTGGGAATCGCCTCTGGGGAGCATGATGGTTTCTACTGCTCCGAGGTTGTTATGTTAGGTTTAGAGGTTAGGGTTAGGTTTTGTGGTTAGGGTTAGTGTTAAGATTAGTGTTAAGGTGGGGCGCCTGGGTGGCTCAGTTGGTTAAAGCCTCTGCCTTCCGCTCAGGTCATGATCTCAGGGTCCTGGGATGGAGCCCCACATCAGGCTCTCTGCTCAGCGGGGAGCATGCTTCGTCCTCTCTGTGCCTTCTTCTGATCTGTCTCTGTCAAAGAAATGAATAAAATCTTAAAAAAAAATAAAAAGATTAGGGTTAGGGTTATGTCTTAGGGACAAGGCATGTTGGATCTGGTAACACTTATATGGGCTCACCCAAGGGCTGAGTTGAAGGCGGGACTCAGGAGGCTCCTTAGGCCCTGGGTTTTTTTCCTAGAAGGTAAAGATTGTGGGAATGGGCTCAGGGGAGCATGCTGGTTTCGAGGTCTCTGAGAGTGTTAGATAGCACTAAATGAAATGGTTTATTTCATTTATTCTCCTGGCTGAGAGGCTGAGTCCTGCCATCAGTCTGATGATCCTATCCACTGGGATGGAATTGGGTATCAGGCCTCTGGGGTCCAGAGCCTGACCACCTGAGCTAGGGTATTAGGGTTTGGTCCTGGGAGCATGGCAGGCCTGAGGTGCCAGTGCGGACTCAGGCTCTCCGGAGGGCTGAGTTGAGGGTATTGCTCTGGTGGCCCATCAGGCACTGGGCGGTGGTGTGTGGGTCCTCGGAAGGTGTGGGTGTCTTTAGGGGGCATGGAGGTTTCTCCGGCCAGGAGCGTACTGCACAGGGCCATGTGGGCCATTTTCCTTGTGGGTGGCAGCCGGAGTCCAGCATTGCAAATACAGGGTCCCCAGTCTGGACGGCTAGGGAGCCAGGCCTCTGTGGATCGAAGCATAAACACCCATCCTAGCATTATGGTTAAGTCTTTGGGGCATGGTAACCCCGATCTGCCGGTGCTGTGGTGACCCATCCTGATGCCTGAGTTGAGGCTATGTCTGCAGGACTTTGAGACTCTGGTTCCCGGTCCTTGGGAGGGTCCAGAAGTGCTTTGGCCTCAGGGAGACTTGCAGGCTTCTCCTGCTCTGTGGCTTCAGCCCATTTCTAAACGGCACGGTTCATGCTGGGATCATGTGCAATTATGGGGTGCAACTCAGGGGTCCCCTATCTGGGGTTTTGAGGACCAGTTGTGGGAGGATGATGCCTGAGCACGAACCTGGGCTAGGGTTAGTATTAGGATTAGGGTTAAGGTTATGTCTTAGGGACAAGGCATGTCGGATATGCAAGCACAGATATCAGCTCACCCAAGGGCTGAGTTGAGGGCGGGACTCAGGAGGCTCCTCGGGCACTGGGGTTTTGGGCTGTACGGGCAAAGATGTTGGAAATCGCCTCAGGGGAGCATGCCAGTTTCTACAATTCTCAGGGCATTAGATAGCACGAAATGAAAGGTCACCTTCTGGCTGAGAGGGTGAGTCCTGCTGTGAGGGTTAGGTTGTAGGGGCACTGCAGCCCCAATCTGCTGGCGCTGTGGTGGCCCATCCCAATGCTTGAGTTCAGAGCGTGTGTCTGCAGGACCATGAGACTCCTGGTTCTTGGTCCTTGGGGGCGCTGGAAGTGGGGTGGCCTCAGGGAGACATTCAAATTTATCCCGCTCTGTGGGTTCAGCACAATTCTAAACAGCATGGTTTCCTCCTGGTGTCAGGTTCAATGATGGGGTATCGCTCACGGGTCCCCCATCTGGGGCCTTGGGGACCAGGAGTCAGAGTATGGACGCCTGAACACACAACCTGGGCTAGGTATAGTATTATGGTTAGTGTTAGGCTTAGGGACAGGGCATGTCGGATCTGCTAGCACAGATACGGGCTCACCCAAGGGCTGAGTTGAGGGCAGGACTCAGGAGGCTCCTCAGGCCCTGGGTTCTTGGCCTGGAGGAGCAAAGCTGGTGGGAATGGCCTCAAGGGAGAATGGCTGGTTGCTACTGCTCTGAGGGTGTGAGAGAACACCAAATGAAAAGGTCTCCTCCTGGCTGAGAACTGAGTCCTGCCGACAGTCTGATGCTCAACCCATGGGAGGAATTGGGTGTCAGGCCTCTGGGTCCAATGCCTGAACACCCACCCTAGTGTTAGGGTTTCGTCCTGGGAGAATGGCAGGCCTGCCAGTGCGGCTCAGGTTCTCCGGAGGGCTGAGTTGAGGGCATTGCTCTGGTGGCCTGTCAGGCTCTGGGTTTGTGGTGTGGCATTTCTTGGAAGGCGTGGCTGGCTTTAGGGGGCATGGAGGATTCTGTGGCCAGGAGCATACTGCACAGGATCATATGGTCCAGTTTCATCGTGGGTGGCAGCCAGAGTCCTGCATTGGGAATACAGGGTCCCCAGTCTGGAGGGCTAGGGGTCCAGTCCTCAGGGGACAGAAGCCTGACACCCAACCTAGGGTTAGGGTAGGGTTGTAAGGGCATGGCAGCCCCGATCTGATGGCGCTGTGGTGATGCTTCCCAATGCCTGAGTTGAGGGTGTGAGTCTGTAGCACTGTGAGAGTCCTGGTTCCTGGTCCTTGGGTGTGCCAGAAGTGGCAGTGGCCTCTGGGAGGCATGCAGGTTTCTCCCGCTCTGCGGGTTCAACACATTTCTAAAGGGCAGGGTTTCCTCCTGGGATCAGGCGCAATTATGGGGTGAAGCTCAGGGGTCCCCCATCTGGCCGTTTGGGGGACCAGGCTATGGAGGAGGGATGCCTGAACACACAACCTGGGCTAGAGTTAGTATTAAGGTTAGGCTTAGCGTTAAGGTTATGTCTTAGGGAGAAGGCATGTGGGATCTGCCAGCACAGATATTGGCTCACTGAAGGGCTGAGTTGAGGGCAGGGCTCCGGAGGCTTCTCAGGCCCTGGGTTTTTGGCCTGGAGGTGCAAAGATGGCGGGAATGGCCTCAGGGCAGCTTGGCCGGTTCCTAGGGCTCTGAGGGTGTTGGAGAGCACCAAATGGAATCTCCTGCTGGTTGAGAAGCTGAGTCATGCCATCAGTTTGATGCTCCCACCCATGGGTGGAATTGGGTGTCAGGGTTCTAGAACCTGAACACCCAACCTAGGCTTAGGGTTTGGTCCTGGGAGAATGGCAGGCCTGATGTGCCAGCACGGACTCAGGCTCTCTGGAGGGCTGGGCTGAGGGCATTGTTCTGGCGGCCTGTAAGGCTAAGGAATTGTGGTGTGGGGGTGCTCAGAAGATGTGGTTGGCTTTAGGGGTCATGGAGGTTTCTCCGGCAAGGAGCGTTCTGCAAAGGTCCATGTGGTCAAGTTTCATCATGGGTGGCAGCCAGAGTCCTACGTTGGGAATATGGGGTCCCCAGTCTGGAGGGCTAGGGAGCCAGTCCTCTGGGGACTGAAGCCTGAACACCCAACCGCGGGTTAGGTTTAGGTCACAGGGGCATGGCGGCCCGGATCTGCCGGCACAGTGATGACCAATCCCGATGCCTGAGTTGAGGACGTGAGTCTGCAGGACCGTGAGACTCCTCATTCCTGCTCCTCAGGGGCGCCGGTATTGGGGGTAGCGTCAGGGAGGCATTCTGGTTTCTTCTGCTCTGTAGGTTCAGCACATTCCTTTTTTTTTTTTCACTTTCAATATCTATCTATCTATCTATATTATTTGTTTTCAGCGTAACAGTATTCCTTATTTTTGCACCACACCCAGTGCTCCATGCAACACGTGCCCTCCCTAATACCCATCACCTTGTTCTCCCAACCTCCCACTCCCCACCCATTCAAGACCCTCAGGTTCTTTTTCAGAGTCCGTAGTCTCTCATGGTTCACCTCCCCTTCCCATTTCCCACAACTTCCTTCTCCTCGCCATCTCCCCATGTCCTCCTTGTTCTTTGTTATGCTCCACAAATAAGTGAAACCGTATGATAATTGACTCTCTCTGCTTGACTTATTTCACTCAGCATAATCTCTTCCACTCCCGTCCATATTGCTACAAAAGTTGGTATTCATCCTTTCTGATGGAGGCATAATACTCCATCTTGTATATGGACCACATCTTCCTTATCCATTCGTCCATTGAAGGGCATCTTGGTTCTTTCCACAGTTTGGCGACCGAGGCCTTTGCTGCTATAAACATTGGGGTACAGATGGCCCTTCTTTTCACTCCATCTGTATCTTTGGGGTAAATACCCAGCAATGCAATTGCAGGGTCATAGGGAAGCTCTCTTTTTAATTTCTGGAGGAATCTCCACACTGTTCTCCAAAGTGGCTGCACCAACTTGCATTCCCACCAACAGTGTAAGAGGGTTCCCCTTTCTCCACATCCTCTCCAACACACGTTGTTTCCTGTCTTGCTAATTGTGGCCTTTCTAACTGGTGTCAGGTGGTATCTCAATGTCGTTTTCATTTGAATCTCCCTGATGGCTAGTGATGATGAACATTTTGTCATGTGTCTGATAGCCATTTGTATGTCTTCGTTGGAGGAGTGTCTGCTCATATCTTCTGCCCATTTTTGGATATGATTATCTGTTTTGTGTGTGTTGAGTTTGAGAAGTTCTTTCTAGATCCTGGATCTCAACCTTTTGTCTGAACTGTCATTTACAAATATCTTCTCCCATTCCGTGGGTTGCCTTTTGATTGGTGGACTGTTCCCTTTGCTGTGCAGAAGCTTTTGATCTTGATGAAGTGCCAAAAGTTCATTTTCGCTTTTGTTTCCTTGGCCTTTGGAGACATATCTTGAAAGAAGTTGCTGTGGCTGATATCGAAGAGGTTACTGCCTATGTACTCCTCTAGGATTCTGAGAGAATCCTGTCTCACGTTGAGCTCCTTTATCGAGTTCGAGTTTATCATTGTGTATGGTGTAAGAGAATGGTCGAGTTTCATTCTTCTACATATCGCTGTCCAGTTTTCCCAGCACCATTGATTGAGGAGAATGTCTTTTGTTACATTGAATATTTTTTCCTGAATTCTCGATGATTATATCACAATAGAGTTGAGGGTCCATATCTAATCGGGATCGATGTGGGCAGAGCGCTCATGAAAATTGGCTGGCGTTGGATAACCATGGGGACCGCCTTGTTCCGCGTGGCCCAGGACCCTTTCTCGCTCGGGGTGTGTCGCAGCCACCCGAAAACGCGCCGAGACGACGGGGCCCGGCCGGGGGCCTCAGCGCCGGGGAGCTTGCTCCGAGCAGAGTTGATGGAGGGGCTGTGGTCGGGCATTCGTCTCCGCTTTGGAGGGAGGCCGGGCGCCCGGGAAGGGCTTGGCCTCTCTGGGGGAACAAATGGATCTGTCGCTCCACAGCTGTGTCGGAGCCACGAAACGGGCCGATGGCGCCAGGACGGTCGAGGACTCGTCGCGCGGGACTCAGGGTTCCCCATGCGGAGGCCCCCAGGCTCAGGCCCCTGGCAACGGAAGGCTGAGCAAGCAGGCCCGGGCCCGGGCCCGGCTTTCGGGGCTGGCCCGGCCCCAGCGGCCGGCGCCAGGGAGGGGACCCCCGGAGGCTGAGGAGCGGGAGGCGTCGGCCTCCCCTGGGCCAGCCTCCCGGAGCTCCTCCTGGCGGTGCCGGAACGCGACGACACGCGATCCCGGACAGGGCCCCGGGGGGGCGGCCCTGCGGCCCTCTGGTGCCCGAAGTGTGTTCGCCGGGCGTTTTCCGGCCAATTCTCACGAGCGTTCTGCCCAAATCGGGATCGATTTGGGCAGAACGCTCGTGAGAATTGGACGGCGTTGGGCAGCCCTGGTCAGCGCCCAGGGCCGCGTGGAGCAGGGCACTTTCTCGCTCGGGGCATGGCGCGGCCACCCGGAAAACGAGCCGCGACGATGGGGCGCGGCCGGCGGCCCCGGCGCCGGGGAGTTTTCCCCGAGCAGAGTGGATGGAGGCGCCGTGGCCGGGCGTCCGCCTCCGCCGTGGTGGGCGGCCGGGGCGCCCGTGGAGGGGGCTGGCCTCTGTGGGGGAACGGAGTGATCTCTCACTCCACGGCTGGGACGAAGCCGCGAAAGGTGCCGTAGTCGCCGCGACGGTCGGGGGGACTCGTGGCGCGGGACTCAGGGTTCCCCGTGCAGAGGCCCCCAGTCTCAGGCCCCTGGCAACGGAAGGCTGAGCAAGCAGGCCCGGGCCCGGGCCCGCCTTTCGGGGCTGGCCCGGCCCCAGCTGCCGGCGCCGGGGAGGGGATCCCCAGAGGCTAAGGAGCGGGAGGCTTCGGCCTCCCCGGGGCCCGCCTCCCGGAGCTCCTCCTGGCGGTGCCGGAACGCGACGACCCGCGACCCCGGACAGGGCCCCGGGGGGGCGTCCCTGGGCCCCTGTGGTGCCCGAAGTGTGTTCGCCGGGCGTTTTCCTTCCAATTCTCACGAGCGTTCTGCCCAAATCGGCATCGATTTGGGCAGAAGGCTCGTAAGAATTGGCCGGCGTTGGGCAGCCCTGGTCAGCGCCCAGTTCCGCGTGGGGCAGGGCCCTTTCTCGCTCGGGGCATGTCGCGGCCACCCGGAAAACGAGCCGCGACGATGGGGCGCGGCCGGCGGCCCCGGCGCCGGGGAGTTTTCCCCGAGCAGAGTGGATTGGTGCGCCTTGGCCGGGCGCCCGCCTGTGCCATGGCGGGCGGCCGGGGCGCCCGTTGAGGGGGCTGGACTCTGTGGGGGAACAGACTGATCTCTCACTCCACGGCTGGGACGAAGCCGCGAAAGGTGCCGTTGTCGCCGGGACGGTCGGGGGGACTCGTGGCGTGGGACTCAGGGTGCCCCGTGCGTAGGACCCCAGGCTCAGGCCCCTGGCAACGGAAGGCTGAGCAAGCAGGACCGGGCCCGAGCCCGCCTTTCGGGGCTGGCCCGGCCCCAGCTGCGGCGCCGGAGAGGGGACCCCAGGAGGCTGAGGAGCGGGAGGCGTCGGCCTCCCCGGGGCCCGCCTCCCGGAGCTCCTCCTGGCGGTGCCGGAACGCGACGACCCGCGAGCCCGGAAAGGGCCCCGGGGGGGCGGCCCTGAGCCCCTGTGGTGCCCGAAGTGTGTTCGCCGGGAGTATTCCGGCCAATTCTCATGAGCGTTCTGCCCAAATTGGGATCGATTTGGGCAGAACGCTCGTGAGAATTGGCCGGCGTTGGGCAGCCCTGGTCAGCGCCCAGGGCCGCGTGGAGCAGGGCCCTTTCTCGCTCGGGGCATGGCGCGGCCACCTGGAAAACGAGCCGCGACGATGGGGCGCGGCCGGCGGCCCCGGCGCCGGGGAGTTTTCCCCGAGCAGAGTGGATGGAGCGCCGTGGCCGGGCGTCCGCCTCCCCCGTGGCGGGCGGCCGGGGCGCCCGTGGAGGGGGCTGGCCTCTGTGGGGGAACCGAGTGATCTCTGACTCCATGGCTGGGACGAAGCCGCGAAAGGTGCCGTTGTCGCCGGGACGGTTGGGGGGACTCGTGGCGCGGGACTCAGGGTTCCCCATGCGGAGGCCCCCAGGCTCAGGCCCCTGGCAACGGAAGGCTGAGCAAGCAGGCCCGGGCCCGGGCCCGGCTTTCGGGGCTGGCCCGGCCCCAGCGGCCGGCGCCAGGGTGGGAACCCCCGGAGGCTGAGGAGCGGGAGGCGTCGGCCTCCCCGCGGCACGCCTCCCGGAGCTCCTCCCGGCGGTGACGGAATGCGACGACACGCGATCCCGGACAGGGCCCCGGGGGGGGGCCTGCGGCCCTCTGGTGCCCGAAGTGTGTTCGCCGGGCGTTTTCTGGCCAATTCTCACGAGCGTTCTGCCCAAATCGGGATCGATTTGGGCAGAACGCTCGTGAGAATTGGCCGGCCTTGGGCAGCCCTGGTCAGCGCCAAGGGCCGCGTGGAACAGGGCCCTTTCTCGCTCGGGGCATGGCGCGGCCACCCGGAAAACGAGCCGCGACGATGGGGCGCGGCGGGCGGCCCCGGCGCCGGGGTGGTTTCCCCGAGCAGAGTTGATGGAGGCGCCGTGGCCTGGCGTCCGCCTCCGCCGTGGCGGGCGTCCGGGGCGCTCATGGAGGGGGCTGGCCTCCGTGGGGGAACGGATGGATCTCTCACTCCACGGCTGGGACGAAGCCGCGTAGGTGCCGTTGTCGCCAGGACGGTCGGGGGACTCGTGGCGCGGGACGCAGGGTTCCCGGTGGGGAGGCCCCCAGGCTCAGGACACTGGAAACGGAAGGCTGAGCAAGCAGGCCCGGGCCCGGGCCCGGCTTTCGGGGCTGGCCCGGCCCCGGCTGCCGGCGCCGGGGAGGGGACCCCCGGAGGCTGAGGAGCGGGAGGCTTCGGCCTCCCCGGGGCCTGCCTCCCGGAGCTCCTCCTGGCGGTGCCGGAACGCGACGACACGCGATCACGGACAGGGCCCTGGGGGGGCGGCCCGGCGGCCCTGTGGTGCCCGAAGCGTGTTCGCCGGGCGTTTTCCGGCCAATTCTCACGAGCGTTCTGCCCAAATCGGGATCGATTTGGGCAGAACGCTCGTGAGAATGGGCCGGCGTTGGTCAGCCCTGGTCAGCGGCCAGTTCCGCGTGGAGCAGGGCCCTTTCTCGCTCGGGGCATGTCGCGGGCACCCGGAAAACGAGCCGCGACGATGGGGCGCGGCGGGCGGCCCCGGCGCCGGGGTGGTTTCCCCGAGCAGAGTTGAAGGAGGCGCCGTGGCCGGGCGTCCGCCTCCGCCGTGGCGGGCGTCCGGGGCGCCCATGGAGGGGGCTGGCCTCCGTGGGGGAACGGATGGATCTCTCACTCCACGGCTGGGACGAAGCCACGAAAGGTGCCGTTGTCGCCGGGACGGTCGGGGGACTCGTGGCGCGGGACGCAGGGTTCCCCGTGGGGAGGCCCCCAGGCTCAGGCCCCTGGCAACGGAAGGCTGAGCAAGCAGGCCCGGGCCCGGGCCCGGGTTTCGGGGCTGGCACGGCCCCGGCTGCGGGCGCCGGGGAGGGGACCCCCGGAGGCTGAGGAGCGGGAGGCGTCGGCCTCCCTGGGGCCCGCCTCCCGGAGCTCCTCCTGGCGGTGCCGGAACGCAACGACACGCGATCCCGGACAGGGCCCCGGGGGGGCGGCCCTGCGGCCCTCAGGTGCCCGAAGTGTGTTCGCCGGGCGTTTTCCGGCCAATTCTCACGAGCGTTCTGCCCAAATCGGCATCGATTTGGGCAGAACGCTCGTGAGAATTGGCCGGCGTTGGGCAGCCCTGGTCAGCGCCCATTTCCGCGTGGAGCAGGGACCTTTCTCGCTCGGGGCATGTCGCGGCCACCCGGAAAATGAGCCGCGACGATGGGGCGCGGCTGGCAGCCCCGGCGAGGGGGGTTTTCCCCGAGCAGAGTGAATGGAGGCGCCGTGGCCGGGCGTCCGCATCCGCCGTGGCGGGCGGCCGGGGCGCCCCTGGACGGGGCTGGCCTCCGTGGGGAAACGGACTGGTCTCTCACTCCGCGGCTAGGACGAAGCCGCGAAAGGTGCCGTTGTCGCCGGGACGGTCAGGGGACTCGTGTCGCGGGACTCAGGTTTCCCCATGGGGAGGCCCCCAGGTGCAGGCCCCTGGCAACGGAAGGCTGAGGAAGCAGGCCCGGGCCCGGGCCTGGCTTTCGGGGCTGGCCCGGCCCCAGCTGCCGGCGCCAGGGAGGGGACCTCTGGAGGCTGAGGAGCGGGAGGCGTCGGCCTCCCCGGGGCCCGACTCCCGGAGCTCCCCCTGGCGGTGCCGGAACGCGACGACACGCGATCCCGGACAGGGCCCCGGGGGGGCGGCCCTGCGGCCCTGTGGTGCCCGAAGTGTGTTCGCCGGGCGTTGTCCGGCCAATTCTCACGAGCGTTCTGCCCAAATCGGGATCGATTTGGGCAGAACGCTCGTGAGAATTGGCCGGCGTTGGGCAGCCCTGGTGAGCGCCCAGTTCCGCGTGGAGCAGGGCCCTTTCTCGCTCGGGCATGGCGCGGCCAACCGGAAAACGAGCCGCGACGATGGGGCGCGGCCGGCGGCCCCGGCGCCGGGGATTTTGCCCCGAGCATAGTGGATGGAGGTGCCGTGGCCGGGCGTCCGCCTCCTCCGTGGCGGGCGTCCGGGGCGCCCATGGAGGGGGCTGGTCTCCGTGGGGGAACAGATGGATCTCTCACTCCACGGCTGGGACGAATCCGCGAAAGGTGCCGTTGTCGCCGGGACGGTCGGGGGACTCGTGGCGCGGGACGCAGGGTTCCCCGTGGGGAGGCCCCCAGGCTCAGGCCCCTGGCAACGGAAGGCTGAGCAAGCAGGCCTGGGCCAGGGCCCGGCTTTCGGAGCTGGCCCGGCCCCGGCTGCCGGCGCCGGGCAGGGGACCCCCGGAGGATGAGGAGCGGGAGGCGTCGGCCTCCCCGGGCCCGCCTCCCAGAGCTCCTCCTGGCGGTGCCGGAACGCGACGACACGCGATCCCGGACAGGGCCCCGGGGGGGGGGCCCTCCGGCCTGTGGTGCCCGAAGTGTGTTCGCCGGGCGTTTTGCGGCCAATTCTCACGAGCTTTCTTCCCAAATTGGGATCGATTTGGGCAGAACGCTCGTGAGAATTGGCCGGCGTTGGGCAGCCGTGGTCAGCGCCAAGTTCCACGTGGAGCAGGGCCCTTTCTCGCTCGGGGCATGGCGCGGCCACCCGGAAAACGAGCCGCGACGATGGGGCGCGGCCGGCGGCCCCGGCGCCTGGGAGTTTTCCCCCGAGTAGAGTGGATGGAGGCGCCGTGAGGGAGGCCGGGGCGCCCGTGGAGGCGGCTGGCCCCTGTGGGGGAACGGATTGATCTCTCCCTCCACGGCTGGGACGACGCCGCGAAAGGTGTCGTTGTCGCCGGGACGGTCGGTGGACTCGTGGCGCGGGACTCAGGGTTCCCAATGGGGAGGCCCCCAGGCTGAGGCCCCTGGCAACGGAAGGCTGAGCAAGCAGGCCCGGGCCCGACCCCGGCATTCGGGGCTGGCCCGGCCCCAGTGGCTGGCACCAGGGAGGGAACCCCCGGAGGCTGAGGAGCGGGAGGCGTCGGCCTCCCCGGGGCCCGCCTCCCGGAGCTCCTCCTGGCGTTGACGGAACGCGACGACACGCGATCCCGGACAGGGCCCCGGGGGGGCGGACCTGCGGCCCTCTGGTGCCCGAAGTGTGTACGCCGGGCGTTTTCCGGCCAATTCTCTCGAGCGTTCTGCCCAAATCGGGATCGATTTGGGCAGAACGCTCGTGAGAATTGGCCGGCGTTGGGCAGCCCTGGTCAGCGCCCAGTGCCGCGTGGAGCAGGGCCCTTTCTCGCTCGGGGCATGGCGCGGCCACCCGGAAAACGAGCCGCTACGATGGGGCGCGGCCGGCAGCCCCGGCGCCGGGGAGTTTTCCCCGAGCAGAGTGGATGGAGGCGCCGTGGCCGGGCGTCCGCCTCCGCCGTGGCGGGCGGCCGGGGCGCCCGTGGAGGGGGCTGGCCTCTGTGGGGGAACGGTGTGATCTCTCAATCCACGGCTGGGACGAAGCCGCGAAAGGTGCCCTTGTCGCCGGGACGGTCGGGGGGACTCGTGGCGCGGGACTCGGGGTTCCCCATGCGGAGGCCCCCAGGCTCAGGACCCTGGCAACGGAAGGCTGAGCAAATCGGGATCGATTTGGGCAGAACGCTCGTGAGAATTGGCCGGCGTTGGGCAGCCCTGGTCAGCGCCCTGGGCCGCGATGAGCAGGGCCCTTTCCCGCTCGGGGCATGGCGCGGCCACCCGGAAAACGAGCCGCGACGATGGGGCGCGGCCGGCGGCCCCGGCGCCGGGGAGTTTTCCCCGAGCAGAGTGGATGGAGGCGCCGTGGCCGGGCGTCCGCCTCCGCCGTGGCGGGCGGCCGGGGCGCCCGTGGAGGGGGCTGGCCTCTGTGGGGGAACGGAGTGATCTCTCACTCCACGGCTGGGACGAAGCCGCGAAAAGTGCCGTTGTCGCCGGGACGGTCGGGGGGACTCGTGGCGCGGGACTCAGGGTTCCCCATGCGGAGGCCCCCAGGCTCAGGCCCCTGGCAACGGAAGGCTGAGCAAGCAGGCCCGGGACCGGGCCCGGCTTTCGGGGCTGGCCCGGCCCCAGCGGCCGGCGCCAGGGAGGGGACCCCCGGAGGCTGAGGAGCGGGAGGCGTCGGCCTCCCCTGGGCCAGCCTCCCGGAGCTCCTCCTGGCGGTGCCGGAACGCGACGACACGCGATCCCGGACAGGGCCCCGGGGGGGCGGCCCTGCGGCCCTCTGGTGCCCGAAGTGTGTTCGCTGGGCGTTTTCCGGCCAATTCTCACGAGCGTTCTGCCCAAATCGGGATCGATTTGGGCAGAACGCTCGTGACAATTGGCCGGCGTTGGGCAGCCCTGGTCAGCGCCCAGGGCCGCGTGGAGCAGGGCCCTTTCTCGCTCGGGGCATGGCGCGGCCACCCGGAAAACGAGCCGCGACGATGGTGCGCGGCCGGCGGCCCCGGCGCCGGGGAGTTTTCCCCGAGCAGAGTGGATGGAGGCGCCGTGGCCGGGCGTCCGCCTCCGCCGTGGCGGGCGGCCGGGGCGCCCGTGGAGGGGGCTGGCCTCTGTGGGGGAACGGAGTGATCTCTCACTCCACGGCTGGGACGAAGCCGCGAAAGGTGCCGTCGTCGCCGGGACGGTCGTGGGGACTCGTGGCGCGGGACTCAGGGTTCCCCATGCGGAGGCCCCCAGGCTCAGGCCCCTGGCAACGGAAGGCTGAGCAAGCAGGCCCGGGCCCGGGCCCGGCTTTCGGGGCTGGCCCGGCCCCAGCGGCCGGCGCCAGGGAGGGGACCCCCGGAGGCTGAGGAGCGGGAGGCGTCGGCCTCCCCGGGGTCCGCCTCCCGGAGCTCCTCCTGGCGGTGCCAGAACGCGACGACACGCGATCCCTGACACGGCCCCGGGGGGGCGGCCCTGCGGCCCTCTGGTGCCCGAAGTGTGTTCGCCGGGCGTTTTCCGGCCAATTCTCACGAGCCTTCTGCCCAAATCGGGATCGATTTGGGCTGAACGCTCGTGAGAATTGGCCGGCGTTGGGCAGCCCTGGTCAGCGCCCAGGGCCGCGAGGAGCAGGGCCTTTTCCCGCTCGGGGCATGGCGCGGCCACCCGGAAAACGAGCCGCGACGATGGGGCGCGGCCGGCGGCCCCGGCGCCGGGGAGTTTTCCCCGAGCAGAGTGGATGGAGGCGCCGTGGCCGGGCGTCCGCCTCCGCCGTGGCGGGCGGCCGGGGCGCCCGTGGAGGGGTCTGGCCTCTGTGGGGGAACGGAGTGATCTCTCACTCCACGGCTGGGACGAAGCCGCGAAAGGTGCCGTCGTCGCCGGGACGGTCGTGGGGACTCGTGGCGCGGGACTCAGGGTTCCCCATGCGGAGGCCCCCAGGCTCAGGCCCCTGGCAACGGAAGGCTGAGCAAGCAGGCCCGGGCCCGGGCCCGGCTTTCGGGGCTGGCCCGGCCCCAGCGGCAGGCGCCAGGGAGGGGACCCCCGGAGGCTGAAGAGCGGGAGGCGTCGGCCTCCCCGGGGCCCGCCTCCCGGAGCTCCTCCTGGCAGTGCCGGAACGCGACGACACGCGATCCCGGACAGGGCCCCGGGGGGGCGGCCCTGCGGCCCTCTGGTGCCCGAAGTGTGTTCGCCGGGCGTTTTCCGGCCAATTCTCACGAGCGTTCTGCCCAAATCGGGATCGATTTGGGCAGAACGCTCTTGACAATTGGCCGGCATTGGGCAGCCCTGGTCAGCGCCCAGGGCCGCGAGGAGCAGGGCCCTTTCCCGCTCGGGGCATGGCGCGGCCACCCGGAAAACGAGCCGCGACGATGGGGCGCGGCCGGCGGCCCCGGCGCCGGGGAGTTTTCCCCGAGCAGAGTGGATGGAGGCGCCGTGGCCGGGCGTCCGCCTCCGCCGTGGCGGGCGGCCGGGGCGCCCGTGGAGGGGGCTGGCCTCTGTGGGGGAACGGAGTGATCTCTCACTCCACGGCTGGGACGAAGCCGCGAAAGGTGCCGTTGTCGCCGGGACGGTCGGGGGGACTCGTGGCGCGGGACTCAGGGTTCCCCATGCGGAGGCCCCCAGGCTCAGGCCCCTGGCAACGGAAGGCTGAGCAAGCAGGCCCGGGCCCGGGCCCGGCTTTCGGGGCTGGCCCGGCCCCAGCGGCCGGCGCCAGGGAGGGGACCCCCGGAGGCTGAGGAGCGGGAGGCGTCGGCCTCCCCTGGGCCAGCCTCCCGGAGCTCCTCCTGGCGGTGCCGGAACGCGACGACACGCGATCCCGGACAGGGCCCCGGGGAGGCGGCCCTGCGGCCCTCTGGTGCCCGAAGTGTGTTCGCCGGGCGTTTTCCGGCCAATTCTCACGAGCGTTCTGCCCAAATCGGGATCGATTTGGGCAGAACGCTCGTGACAATTGGCCGGCGTTGGGCAGCCCTGGTCAGCGCCCAGGGCCGCGTGGAGCAGGGCCCTTTCTCGCTCGGGGCATGGCGCGGCCACCCGGAAAACGAGCCGCGACGATGGGGCGCGGCCGGCGGCCCCGGCGCCGGGGAGTTTTCCCCGAGCAGAGTGGATGGAGGCGCCGTGGCCGGGCGTCCGCCTCCGCCGTGGTGGGCGGCCGGGGCGCCCGTGGAGGGGGCTGGCCTCTGTGGGGGAACGGAGTGATCTCTCACTCCACGGCTGGGACGAAGCCGCGAAAGGTGCCGTCGTCGCCGGGACGGTCGTGGGGACTCGTGGCGCGGGACTCAGGGTTCCCCATGCGGAGGCCCCCAGGCTCAGGCCCCTGGCAACGGAAGGCTGAGCAAGCAGGCCCGGGCCCGGGCCCGGCTTTCGGGGCTGGCCCGGCCCCAGCGGCCGGCGCCAGGGAGGGGACCCCCGGAGGCTGAGGAGCGGGAGGCGTCGGCCTCTCCGGGGTCCGCCTACCGGAGCTCCTCCTGGCGGTGCCAGAACGCGACGACACGCGATCCCTGACACGGCCCCGGGGGGGCGGCCCTGCGGCCCTCTGGTGCCCGAAGTGTGTTCGCCGGGCGTTTTCCGGCCAATTCTCACGAGCCTTCTGCCCAAATCGGGATCGATTTGGCCTGAACGCTCGTGAGAATTGGCCGGCGTTGGGGAGCCCTGGTCAGCGCCCAGGGCCGCGTGGAGCAGGGCCCTTTCCCGCTCGGGGCATGGCGCGGCCACCCGGAAAATGAGCCGCGACGATGGGGCGCGGCCGGCGGCCCCGGCGCCGGGGAGTTTTCCCCGAGCAGAGTGGATGGAGGCGCCGTGGCCGGGCGTCCGCCTCCGCAGTGGCGGGCGGCCGGGGCGCCCGTGGAGGGGGCTGGCCTCTGTGGGGGAACGTAGTGATCTCTCACTCCACGGCTGGGACGAAGCCGCGAAAGGTGCCGTCGTCGCCGCGACGGTCGGGGGGACTCGTGGCGCGGGACTCAGGGTTCCCTGTGCAGAGGCCCCCAGTCTCAGGCCCCAGGCAACGGAAGGCTGAGCAAGCAGGCCCGGGCCCGAGCCCGCCTTTTGGGGCCGGCCCGGACCCAGCTGCCGGCGCCGGGGAGGGGACCCCCGGAGGCTGAGGAGCTGGAGGCGTCGGCCTCCCGGGGGCCCGCCTCCCGGAACTCCTCCTGGCGGTGCCGGAACGCCACAACACGCGTTCCCGGACAGGGCCCCGGGGGGGCGGCCCTGCAGCCCTGTGGTGCCCGAAGTGTGTTCGCCGGGCGTTTTCCTTCCAATTCTCACGAGCGTTCTGCCCAAATCGGCATCGATTTGGGCAGAAGGCTCGTAAGAATTGGCCGGCGTTGGGCAGCCCTGGTCAGCGCCCAGTTCCGCGTGGGGCAGGGCCCTTTCTCGCTCGGGGCATGTCGCGGCCACCCGGAATACGAGCCGCGACGATGGGGCGCGGCCGGCGGCCCCTGCGCCGGGGAGTTTTCCCCGAGCATAGAGGATGGAGGCGCCGTGGCCGGGCGCCCGCCTCCGCCGTGGCGGGCGGCCGGGGCGCCCCTGGAGGGGGCTGGCCTCTGTGGGGGAACGGACTGATCTCTCACTCCACGGCTGGGACAAAGCCGCGAAAGGTGCCGTAGTCGCCGCGACGGTCGGGGGGACTCGTGGCGCGGGACTCAGGGTTCCCCGTGCAGAGGCCCCCAGTCTCAGTCCCCTGGCAACGGAAGGCTGAGCAAGCAGGCCCGGGCACGGGCCCGCCTTTCGGGGCTGGCCCGGCCCCAGCTGCCGGCGCCGGGGAGGGGATCCCCAGAGGCTAAGGAGCGGGAGGCTTCGGCCTCCCCGGGGCCCGCCTCCCGGAGCTCCTCCTGGCGGTGCCGGAACGCGACGACCCGCGACCCCGGACAGGGCCCCGGGGGGGCGTCCCTGGGCCCCTGTGGTGCCCGAAGTGTGTTCGCCGGGCGTTTTCCTTCCAATTCTCACGAGCGTTCTGCCCAAATCGGCATCGATTTGGGCAGAAGGCTCGTAAGAATTGGCCGGCGTTGGGCAGCCCTGGTCAGCGCCCAGTTCCGCGTGGGGCAGGGCCCTTTCTCGCTCGGGGCATGTCGCGGCCACCCGGAAAACGAGCCGCGACGATGGGGCGCGGCCGGCGGCCCCGGCGCCGGGGAGTTTTCCCCGAGCAGAGTGGATTGGTGCGCCTTGGCCGGGCGCCCGCCTGTGCCATGGCGGGCGGCCGGGGCGCCCGTTGAGGGGGCTGGACTCTGTGGGGGAACAGACTGATCTCTCACTCCACGGCTGGGACGAAGCCGCGAAAGGTGCCGTTGTCGCCGGGACGGTCGGGGGGACTCGTGGCGTGGGACTCAGGGTGCCCCGTGCGTAGGACCCCAGGCTCAGGCCCCTGGCAACGGAAGGCTGAGCAAGCAGGACCGGGCCCGAGCCCGCCTTTCGGGGCTGGCCCGGCCCCAGCTGCGGCGCCGGAGAGGGGACCCCAGGAGGCTTAGGAGCGGGAGGCGTCGGCCTCCCCGGGGCCCGCCTCCCGGAGCTCCTCCTGGCGGTGCCGGAACGCGACGACCCGCGAGCCCGGAAAGGGCCCCGGGGGGGCGGCCCTGAGCCCCTGTGGTGCCCGAAGTGTGTTCGCCGGGAGTATTCCGGCCAATTCTCATGAGCGTTCTGCCCAAATTGGGATCGATTTGGGCAGAACGCTCGTGAGAATTGGCCGGCGTTGGGCAGCCCTGGTCAGCGCCCAGTTCCGCGTGGAACAGGGCCCTTTCTCGCTCAGGGCATGTCGCGGCAACCCGGAAAACGAGCCGCGACGATGGGGCGCGGCCGGCGGCCCCGGCGCCGGGGAGTTTTCCCCGAGCAGAGTGGATGGAGGCGCCTTGGCCAGGCGCCCGCCTCTGCCGTGGCCCGCGGCCGGGGCGCCCGTGGAGGGGGCTGGCCTCTGTGGGGGAACAGACTGATCTCTCACTACACGGCTGGGACGAAGCCGCGAAAGGTGCCATTGTCGCCGGGACGGTCGGGGGGACTCGTGGCGTGGGACTCAGGGTTCCCCGTGCGCAGGACCCCAGGCTCAGGCCCCTGGCAACGGAAGGCTGGCAAGCAGGCCCGAGCCCGGGCCAGCCTTTCGGGGCTGGACCGGCCCCAGCTGCAGGCGCCAGGCAGGGGACCCCCGGAGGCTGAGGTGCGGGAGGTGTCGGCCTCCCTGGGGCCCGCATCCCGGAGCTCCTCCTGGCGGTGCCGGAACGCGACGACCCGCGACCCCGGACAGGGCCCCGGGGGGCGGCCCTGCGCCCCTGTGGTGCCCGAAGTGTGTTCGCCGGGAGTTTTCCGGCCAATTCTCACGAGCGTTCTGCCCAAATCGGGATCGATTTGGGCAGAACGCTCGTGAGAATTGGCCGGTGTGGGCAGCCCTGGTCAGCGCCCAGTTCCGCGTGGAGCAGGGCCCTTTAAAGCTCGGGGCATGTCGAGGCCACCCGGAAAACGAGCCGCGACGATGGGGCGCGGCCGGTGGCCCCGGCGCCGGGGAGTTTTCCCCGAGCAGAGTGGATGGAGGCGCCGTGGCCAGTCGTCCGCCTCCGCCGTGGCGGGCGGCTGGGGCGCCGGTGGAGGGGGCTGGCCTCTGTGGGGGAACGGAGTGATCTCTCACTCCACGGCTGGGACGAAGCCGCGAAAGGTGCCGTTGTCGCCGGGATGGTCGGGGGGACTCGTGGCGCGGGACTCAGGGTTCCCCATGTGGAGGCCCCCAGGCTCAGGCCCCTGTCAACAGAAGGCTGAGTAAGGAGGACCGGGCCCGGGCCCGGCTTTCGGGGCCTGCCCGGCCCCAGCGGCCGGCGCCAGGGAGGGGACCCCCGGAGGTTGAGGAGTGGGAGGCGTCGGCCTCCCCGGGGCCCGCCTCTCGGAGCTCCTCCTGGCGGTGCCGGAACGCGAGGACACGCGATCCAGGACAGGGCCACGGGGGGGCGGCCCTGCGGCCCTGTGGTGCCCGAAGTGTGTTCGCCGGGCGTTTTCGTGCCAAATCTCACGAGCGTTCTGCCAAAATCGATCCCGATTTGGGCAGAACGCTCGTGAGAATTGGCCGGCGTTGGGCAGCCCTGGTCAGCGCCCAGTTCCGCGTGGAGCAGGGCCCTTTCTCGCTCGGGCATGTCGCGGCCACCCGGAAAACGAGCCGCGACGATGGGGCGCGGCCGGCGGCCCCGGTGCCGGGGAGTTTTCCCCGAGCAGAGTGGATGGAGGCGCCGTGGCCGGGCGCCCGCCTCCGCCGTGGCGGGCGCCCGGGGCGCCCGTGGAGGGGGCTGGCCTCTGTGGGGGAACGGACTGATCTCTCACTCCACGGCTGGGACAAAGCCGCGGAAAGTGCCGTTGTCGCAGCGACGTTCGGGGGGACTCGTGGCGCGGGACTCAGGGTACCCCGTGCGGAGGCCCGCAAGCTCAGGCCCCTGGCAACGAAAGGCTGAGCAAGCAGGCCCGGGCCCGGGCCCGCCTTTTGGGGCTGGCCCGTCCCCAGCTGCCGGCGCCGGGGAGGGGACCCCCGGAGTCTGAGGAGCGGGAGGCGTCGGCCTCCCCGGGGCCCGCCTCCCGGAGCTCCTCCTGGCGGTGCCGGAACGCGACGACCCGCGACCCCGGACAGGGCCCCGGGGGGGCGGCCCTGCGCCCCTGTGGTGCCCGAAGTGTGTTCGCCGGGCGTTTTCCGGCCAATTATCACGAGTGTTCTGCCCAAATCGGGATCGATTTGGGCAGAACGCTCGTGAGAATTGGCCGGCGTTGGGCAGCCCTGGTCAGCGCCCAGTTCCGCGTGGAGCAGGGCCCTTTCTCGCTCAGGGCATGTCGCGGCAACCCGGAAAACGAGCCGCGACGATGGGGCGCGGCCGGCGGCCCCGGCGCCGGGGAGTTTTCCCCGAGCAGAGTGGATGGAGTCGCCATGGGCGGGCGCCCGCCTCTGCCGTGACAGGCCGCCGGGGCTCCCATGGAGGGGGCTGGCCTCTGTGGGGGAATGGACTGATCTCGCACTCCACGGCTGGGACGAAGCCGCGAAAGGTGCCGTTGTCGCCGGGACGGTCGGGGGGACTCCTGGCGCGGGACTCAGGGTTCCCCGTGCGGAGGCCCCCAGGCTCAGGCCCCTGGCAACGGAAGGCTGAGCAAGCAGGCCCGGGCCCACGCCCGGCTTTCGGGGCTGGCCCGGCACCAGCTGCCGGCGTCAGGGTGGGGACCCCGGAGGCTGAGGAGCGGGAGGCGTCGGCCTCCCCGGGGCCCGCCTCCCGCAGCTCCACCTGGCGGTGACAGAATGCGAGCGCACGCAATCCCAGACAGGGCCCCGGGGGGGGGCCGCCCTGCGGCCCTGTGGTGCCCGAAGTGTGTTTGCCGGGCGTTTTCCGGCCAATTCTCACGAGCGTTCTCCCCAAATCGGGATCGATTTGGGCAGAACGCTCGTGAGAATTGGCCGGCGTTGGGCAGCCCTAGTGAGCGCCCAGTTCCGCGTGGAGCAGGGCCCTTTCTCGCTCGGGGCATGGCGCGGCCACCCGGAAAACGAACCGTGACGTTGGGGCTCGGCCAGCGTCCCCGGCGCCAGGGAGTTTTCCCCCGAGCAGAGTAGATGGAGGCGCCGTGGCCGGGCGTCCGCCTGTGCCGTTTGGGCGGCCGGGGCGCCCGTGGGGGGGAATGGCCTCGTGGGGGAACGGATTGATCTCTCAATCCAAGGCTGGGAAGAAGCCGAAAAAGGTGCCGTTGTCGCCGGGACGGTCGGGGGACTCGTGGCGCGGGTCACAGCGTTCCCCATGGGGAGGCCCCAAGGCTCAGGCCCCTGGCAACGGAAGGCTGAGCAACCAGGCCCGGGCCCGGCCCGTGTTTCGGAGCTGGCCCGGCCCCAGGTGCCGGCGCCGGGGAGGGGACCCCCGGAGGCTGAGGAGCGGGAGGCGTCGGCCTCCCCGGGGCCCGCCTCCCGGAACTCCTCCTGGCGGTGCCGGAACGCGACAACACGCGATCCCGGACAGGGCCCCGGGGGGGCGGCCCTGCAGCCCTGTGGTGCCAGAAGTGTGTTCGCCGGGCGTTTTCCTTCCAATTCTCACGAGCGTTCGGCCCAAATCGGCATCGATTTGGGCAGAAGGCTCGTAAGAATTGGCCGGCGTTGGGCAGCCCTGGTCAGCGCCCAGTTCCGCGTGGAGCAGGGCCCTTTCTCGCTCGGGGCATGTCGCGGCCACCCGGAAAACGAGCCGCGACGATGGGGCGCAGCCGGCGGCCCCGGCGCCGGGGAGTTTTCCCCGAGCAGGGTGGATGGAGGCGCCGTGGCCCGGCGTCCGCCTCCGCTGTGGTCGGCGGCCGGGGCGCCCGTGGAGGGGGCTGGCCTCTGTGGGTGAACGGAGTGATCTCTCACTCCATGGCTGGGACGAAGCCGCGAAAGGTGCCGTTGTCGCCGGGACGGTCGGGGGGACTCGTGGCGCGGGTCCCAGGGTTCCCCATGCGGAGGCCCCCAGGATCAGGCCCCTGGCAACGGAAGGCTGAGCAAGCAGGCCAGGGCCCGGGCCCGGCTTTCGGGGCTGGCCCGGCCCCGGCGGTCGGCCCAGGGAGGGGACCCCCGGAGGCTGAGGAGCGGGAGGCGTCGGCCTCCCCGGGGCCCGCCTCCCGGAGCTCCTCCTGGCGGTGCCGGAACGCGACGACACGCGATCCCGGACAGGGCCCCGGGGGGGCGGCCCTGCGGCCCTCTGGTGCCCGAAGTGTGTTCGCCGGGCGTTTTCCGGCCAATACTCACGAGCGTTCTGCCCAAATCGTGATCGATTTGGGCAGAACTCTCGTGAGAATTGGCCGGCGTTGGGCAGCCCTGGTCAGCGCCCAGAGCCGCTTGGAGCAGGGCCCTTTCTCGCTCGGGGCATGGCGCGGCCACCCGGAAAACGAGCCGCGACGATGGGGCGCGGCCGGCGGCTCCGACGCCGGGGAGTTTTCCCCGAGCAGAGTGGATGGAGGCGCCGTGGCCGGGCGTCCGCCTCCGCCGTGGCGGGTGGCCGGGGCGCCCGTGGAGGGGGCTGGCCTCTGTGGGGGAACAGAGTGATCTCTCACTCCACGGCTGGGACGAAGCCGCGAAAGGTGCCGTTGTCGCCGGGACGATCGGGGGGACTCGTGGCGCGGGACTCAGGGTTCCCCGTGCGGAGGCCCCCAGGCTCAGGCCCATGGCAACGGAAGGCTGAGAAAGCAGGCCCAGGCCCGGGCCCGTGTTTCGGGGCTGGCCCGGCCCCAGGTGCCGGCGCCGGGGAGGGGACCCCCGGAGGCTGAGGAGCGGGAGGCGTCGGCCTCCCCAGGGCCCGCCTCCCGGAGCTCCTCCAGGCGGTGCCGGAACACGACGACACGCGTTCCCGGACAGGGCCCCGGGGGGGCGGCCCTGCGGCCCTGTGGTGTCCGAAGTGTGTTCGCCGGGGGTTTTCCGGCCAATTCTCACGAGCATTCTGCCCAAATCGGGATCGATTTGGGCAGAACGCTCGTGAGAATTGGCCGGCGTTGGGCAGCCCTGGTCAGCGCCCAGTGCCACGTGGAGCAGGGCCCTTTCTCGCTCGGGGCATGGCACGGCCACCCGGATTACGAGTCGCGACGATGGGGCGCGGCAGGTGGCCCCGGCGCCGGGGAGTTTTCCCCGAGCAGAGTGGATGGAGGCGCCGTGGCCGGGCGTCCGCCTCCGCCGTGGCGGGCGGCCGGGGCGCCCGTGGAGGGGGCTGGCCTCTGTGAGGGAACGGAGTGATCTCTCACTCCACGGCTAGGACGAAGCCGCGAAAGGTGCCGTTGTCGCCGGGACGGTCGGGGGGACTCGTGGCGCGGGACTCAGGGTTCCCCATGCGGAGGCCCCCATGCTCAGGCCCCTGGCAACGGAAGGCTGAGCAAGCAGGCCCGGACCCGGGCCCGGCTTTCGGGGCTGGCCCGGCCCCGGCGGCCGGCGCCAGGGAGGGGACCCCCGGAGGCTGAGGAGCGGGAGGCGTCGGCCTCCCCGGGGCCCGCCTCCCGTAGCTCCTCCTGGCGGTGCCGGAACGCGACAACACGCCATCCCGGTCAGGGCCCCGGGGGGGCGGCCCTGCGGCCTTGTGGTGCCCGAAGTGTGTTCGCCGGGCGTTTTCCGGCCAATTCTCACGAGCGTTCTGCCCAAATCGGGATCGATTTGGGCAGAATGCTCGTGAGAATTGGCCGGCGTTGGGCAGCCCTGGTCAGCACCCATTGCCGCGTGGAGCAGGGCCCTTTCTCGCTCGGGGCATGGCGCGGCCACCCGGAAAACGAGCCGCGACGATGGGGCGCGGCCGGAGCCCCCGGCGCCGGGGAGTTTTCCCCGAGCAGAGTGGATGGAGGCGCCGTGGCCGGGCGTCCGCCTCCGCCGTGGCGGGCCGCCGGGGCGCCCGTGGAGGGGGCTGGCCTCTGTGGGGGAACGGAGTGATCTCTCACTCCACGGCTGGGACGAAGCCGCGAAAGGTGCCGTGGTCGCCGGGACGGTCGGCGGGACTCGTGGCGCGGGACTCAGGGTTCCCCATGCGGAGGCCCCCAGGCTCAGGCCCCTGGCAACGGAAGGCTGAGCAAGCAGGCCCGGGCCCGGGCCCGGCTTTCGGGGCTGGCCCGGCCCCAGCGGCCGGCGCCAGGGAGGGGACCCCCGGAGGCTGAGGAGCGGGAGGCGTCGGCCTCCCCGGGGCCCGCCTCCCGGAGCTCCTCCTGGCGGTGCCGGAACGCGCCGACACGCGATCCCGGACAGGGCCCCGGGGGGGCGGCCCTGCGGCCCTCTGGTGCCCGAAGTGTGTTCGCCGGGCGTTTTCCGGCCAATTCTCACGAGCGTTCTGCCCAAATCGGGATCGATTTGGGCAGAACGCTCGTGAGAATTGGCCGGCGTTGGGCAGCCCTGGTCAGCGCCCAGGGCCGCGTGGAGCAGGGCCCTTTCTCGCTCGGGGCATGGCGCGGCCACCCGGAAAACGAGCCGCGACGATGGGGCGCGGCCGGCGGCCCCGGCGCCGGGGAGTTTTCCCCGAGCAGAGTGGATGGAGGCGCCGTGGCCGGGCGTCCGCCTCCGCCGTGGCGGGCGGCCGGGGCGCCCGTGGAGGGGGCTGGCCTCTGTGGGGGAACGGAGTGATCTCTCACTCCACGGCTGGGACGAAGCCGCGAAAGGTGCCGTTGTCGCCGGGACGATCGGGGGGACTCGTGGCGCGGGACTCAGGGTTCCCCGTGCGGAGGCCCCCAGGCTCAGGCCCATGGCAACGGAAGGCTGAGAAAGCAGGCCCAGGCCCGGGCCCGTGTTTCGGGGCTGGCCCGGCCCCAGGTGCCGGCGCCGGGGAGGGGACCCCCGGAGGCTGAGGAGCGGGAGGCGTCGGCCTCCCCAGGGCCCGCCTCCCGGAGCTCCTCCAGGCGGTGCCGGAACACGACGACACGCGTTCCCGGACAGGGCCCCGGGGGGGCGGCCCTGCGGCCCTGTGGTGTCCGAAGTGTGTTCGCCGGGAGTTTTCCGGCCAATTCTCACGAGCATTCTGCCCAAATCGGGATCGATTTGGGCAGAACGCTCGTGAGAATTGGCCGGCGTTGGGCAGCCCTGGTCAGCGCCCAGTGCCGCGTGGAGCAGGGCCCTTTCTCGCTCGGGGCATGGCACGGCCACCCGGATTACGAGTCGCGACGATGGGGCGCGGCAGGTGGCCCCGGCGCCGGGGAGTTTTCCCCGAGCAGAGTGGATGGAGGCGCCGTGGCCGGGCGTCCGCCTCCGCCGTGGCGGGCGGCCGGGGCGCCCGTGGAGGGGGCTGGCCTCTGTGAGGGAACGGAGTGATCTCTCACTCCACGGCTAGGACGAAGCCGCGAAAGGTGCCGTTGTCGCCGGGACGGTCGGGGGGACTCGTGGCGCGGGACTCAGGGTTCCCCATGCGGAGGCCCCCATGCTCAGGCCCCTGGCAACGGAAGGCTGAGCAAGCAGGCCCGGACCCGGGCCCGGCTTTCGGGGCTGGCCCGGCCCCGGCGGCCGGCGCCAGGGAGGGGACCCCCGGAGGCTGAGGAGCGGGAGGCGTCGGCCTCCCCGGGGCCCGCCTCCCGTAGCTCCTCCTGGCGGTGCCGGAACGCGACAACACGCCATCCCGGTCAGGGCCCCGGGGGGGCGGCCCTGCGGCCTTGTGGTGCCCGAAGTGTGTTCGCCGGGCGTTTTCCGGCCAATTCTCACGAGCGTTCTGCCCAAATCGGGATCGATTTGGGCAGAATGCTCGTGAGAATTGGCCGGCGTTGGGCAGCCCTGGTCAGCACCCATTGCCGCGTGGAGCAGGGCCCTTTCTCGCTCGGGGCATGGCGCGGCCACCCGGAAAACGAGCCGCGACGATGGGGCGCGGCCGGAGCCCCCGGCGCCGGGGAGTTTTCCCCGAGCAGAGTGGATGGAGGCGCCGTGGCCGGGCGTCCGCCTCCGCCGTGGCGGGCCGCCGGGGCGCCCGTGGAGGGGGCTGGCCTCTGGGGGGGAACGGAGTGATCTCTCACTCCACGGCTGGGACGAAGCCGCGAAAGGTGCCGTGGTCGCCGGGACGGTCGGGGGGACTCGTGGCGCGGGACTCAGGGTTCCCCATGCGGAGGCCCCCAGGCTCAGGCCCCTGGCAACGGAAGGCTGAGCAAGCAGGCCCGGGCCCGGGCCCGGCTTTCGGGGCTGGCCCGGCCCCAGCGGCCGGCGCCAGGGAGGGGACCCCCGGAGGCTGAGGAGCGGGAGGCGTCGGCCTCCCCGGGGCCCGCCTCCCGGAGCTCCTCCTGGCGGTGCCGGAACGCGCCGACACGCGATCCCGGACAGGGCCCCGGGGGGGCGGCCCTGCGGCCCTCTGGTGCCCGAAGTGTGTTCGCCGGGCGTTTTCCGGCCAATTCTCACGAGCGTTCTGCCCAAATCGGGATCGATTTGGGCAGAACGCTCGTGAGAATTGGCCGGCGTTGGGCAGCCCTGGTCAGCGCCCAGGGCCGCGTGGAGCAGGGCCCTTTCTCGCTCGGGGCATGGCGCGGCCACCCGGAAAACGAGCCGCGACGATGGGGCGCGGCCGGCGGCCCCGGCGCCGGGGAGTTTTCCCCGAGCAGAGTGGATGGAGGCGCCGTGGCCGGGCGTCCGCCTCCGCCGTGGCGGGCGGCCGGGGCGCCCGTGGAGGGGGCTGGCCTCTGTGGGGGAACGGAGTGATCTCTCACTCCACGGCTGGGACGAAGCCGCGAAAGGTGCCGTTGTCGCCGGGACGATCGGGGGGACTCGTGGCGCGGGACTCAGGGTTCCCCGTGCGGAGGCCCCCAGGCTCAGGCCCATGGCAACGGAAGGCTGAGAAAGCAGGCCCAGGCCCGGGCCCGTGTTTCGGGGCTGGCCCGGCCCCAGGTGCCGGCGCCGGGGAGGGGACCCCCGGAGGCTGAGGAGCGGGAGGCGTCGGCCTCCCCAGGGCCCGCCTCCCGGAGCTCCTCCAGGCGGTGCCGGAACACGACGACACGCGTTCCCGGACAGGGCCCCGGGGGGGCGGCCCTGCGGCCCTGTGGTGTCCGAAGTGTGTTCGCCGGGAGTTTTCCGGCCAATTCTCACGAGCATTCTGCCCAAATCGGGATCGATTTGGGCAGAACGCTCGTGAGAATTGGCCGGCGTTGGGCAGCCCTGGTCAGCGCCCAGTGCCGCGTGGAGCAGGGCCCTTTCTCGCTCGGGGCATGGCACGGCCACCCGGATTACGAGTCGCGACGATGGGGCGCGGCAGGTGGCCCCGGCGCCGGGGAGTTTTCCCCGAGCAGAGTGGATGGAGGCGCCGTGGCCGGGCGTCCGCCTCCGCCGTGGCGGGCGGCCGGGGCGCCCGTGGAGGGGGCTGGCCTCTGTGAGGGAACGGAGTGATCTCTCACTCCACGGCTAGGACGAAGCCGCGAAAGGTGCCGTTGTCGCCGGGACGGTCGGGGGGACTCGTGGCGCGGGACTCAGGGTTCCCCATGCGGAGGCCCCCATGCTCAGGCCCCTGGCAACGGAAGGCTGAGCAAGCAGGCCCGGACCCGGGCCCGGCTTTCGGGGCTGGCCCGGCCCCGGCGGCCGGCGCCAGGGAGGGGACCCCCGGAGGCTGAGGAGCGGGAGGCGTCGGCCTCCCCGGGGCCCGCCTCCCGTAGCTCCTCCTGGCGGTGCCGGAACGCGACAACACGCCATCCCGGTCAGGGCCCCGGGGGGGCGGCCCTGCGGCCTTGTGGTGCCCGAAGTGTGTTCGCCGGGCGTTTTCCGGCCAATTCTCACGAGCGTTCTGCCCAAATCGGGATCGATTTGGGCAGAATGCTCGTGAGAATTGGCCGGCGTTGGGCAGCCCTGGTCAGCACCCATTGCCGCGTGGAGCAGGGCCCTTTCTCGCTCGGGGCATGGCGCGGCCACCCGGAAAACGAGCCGCGACGATGGGGCGCGGCCGGAGCCCCCGGCGCCGGGGAGTTTTCCCCGAGCAGAGTGGATGGAGGCGCCGTGGCCGGGCGTCCGCCTCCGCCGTGGCGGGCCGCCGGGGCGCCCGTGGAGGGGGCTGGCCTCTGGGGGGGAACGGAGTGATCTCTCACTCCACGGCTGGGACGAAGCCGCGAAAGGTGCCGTGGTCGCCGGGACGGTCGGGGGGACTCGTGGCGCGGGACTCAGGGTTCCCCATGCGGAGGCCCCCAGGCTCAGGCCCCTGGCAACGGAAGGCTGAGCAAGCAGGCCCGGGCCCGGGCCCGGCTTTCGGGGCTGGCCCGGCCCCAGCGGCCGGCGCCAGGGAGGGGACCCCCGGAGGCTGAGGAGCGGGAGGCGTCGGCCTCCCCGGGGCCCGCCTCCCGGAGCTCCTCCTGGCGGTGCCGGAACGCGCCGACACGCGATCCCGGACAGGGCCCCGGGGGGGCGGCCCTGCGGCCCTCTGGTGCCCGAAGTGTGTTCGCCGGGCGTTTGCCGGCCAATTCTCACGAGCGTTCTGCCCAAATCGGGATCGATTTGGGCAGAACGCTCGTGAGAATTGGCCGGCGTTGGGCAGCCCTGGTCAGCGCCCAGGGCCGCGTGGAGCAGGGCCCTTTCTCGCTCGGGGCATGGCGCGGCCACCCGGAAAACGAGCCGCGACGATGGGGCGCGGCCGGCGGCCCCGGCGCCGGGGAGTTTTCCCCGAGCAGAGTGGATGGAGGCGCCGTGGCCGGGCGTCCGCCTCCGCCGTGGCGGGCGGCCGGGGCGCCCGTGGAGGGGGCTGGCCTCTGTGGGGGAACGGAGTGATCTCTCACTCCACGGCTGGGACGAAGCCGCG